>NC_142392.1:34929845-35529845 GCF_059441095.1 Idiotropiscis lumnitzeri | reverse complement strand
ACAAAACTAAGCTCGACTGCAAGACAGGTCAGAAAACAGGGCCGAGAACGTCGGAAAGCGACAGCGACAAGCGACAAGGGACCAACAAGAAATGAAAGCAACCAGGGAACTAAATACAAACACAGTGTAGCTGCCGTCAAAGGCAAAACTAATTTATTTCATTCCTTTATTTCATAGTTTAATGTGGTTCAAAAGTACACTGAATAAAGACATTATTTTGTGTTTAAAATGTTAAGTAAGGTATAATTTTCAGGTGTTTTGGTTTAAAATCGTAATAAAGAGGGGAACTTGTTTTTTCTTCTACATGTATAAACTGTTGTTTTGGGACATGGGCATAGATGCACACAATGGCCAGAAGAGGCAATGTACCCTGAAGAGAAGGCAAGACAAGTCACGTTTGTGTAAAGAATTGTAAACCTTTATTCCTTTTGAGTGAATGTGGCCAATGAGGTGAATATTGTGCTATTTACTTTAAGTTTCGTTATTGTTTTGAGAGCCATCCTTATTTGTGTGCTATATCCGTTTATATCGCTGTTTTCTTAGTTCTGACGGCATTGTTGGGGTGTTGTTTTAACATGTGAAAAGACTTGTCGACAATATTAAATGTCTGTTGTTATAACTTGGGTAGGAGGGTTAATATCCAGAATAAAGACTCGGGAGGCAGGAAGCCATTTCAACTTCGTCTGTATTTTTTGTTCAGCGCTCAACAACAACTTACGTCATCAACAAGTTACCCAGGGGGCACCACTGCATTCTCAACGAGAAATGACTACAATCAATACATAACATATTCCTTCCCCCTTACTGTTAAGGTCCCCTTAGCAAAAGTCAACCTTAATTTTTTTTATTTTTTTTATTTACAAAGTATTGCCAGGTAAAGATTGTGATTCAATACACAACAATTTTAACTTGCCCTACAACCGGGCGCTAACTACGGAGAGAGGGTGGACTAATCTGGACTAAACCCTGGGGATTATTCTGCCCCATAAAATGGGTTAGTCATTACACTCCAACGTCAGTCTGTCAGGGGGTCGTCTTTGTCTTTTAGGATAAGTACGACCGATCAATAAGTCAGTTACAGTGTCTGTTGAAGATGGCTGAAGGATTCCTGGGTTGCGAGGGGTACCGGGCATAGTCCCCTGAGCAGGCTTGGCTGTTCCGTTTACATTGTCCATTTCAGAGGGTTGCTCCTGGGGTTTCTCTGAAGGTGGATGTTGCTCTTGATGGACCTCTGGCGCTGGATTGAAGGACGTAGCACGAGATGAGTCTTCCCCAGGGCCGGAAGCCAGGAACAATTGATCAATATGCCGTCTCCAAACGAGGTGATCATGGGTTTTCACTGTATATGATACATATGATGGGCATAGTTCTGAGCGAGAACCTTATCTCCCGCTGTTAAGGACCGTAACTTTGCCTTTGCCCGTTGTCCCATTTAAGCTTCCTGTTGGTGATGAACAATGTCTTTTGTCTTTGGAGGTCTTAAGAGGTCAAGTCGTGTGCGGAGTGTTTTCTTAAACAATGATGAGGCAGGAGACACCTTAGTTGTGGCGTGGGGCGTGTTTCGGTATGACAACAGAAATCTGTTGAGGCGACGGTTTAGAGATTGGGTACTTGGGGAGGACTTTAGCGCTTGCTTCATGGTTTGTATGAATCTTTCAGCAAGCCCATTTGTAGCAGGATGATACGGTGCAGACCTGATGTGCTGAATACCATTCTCTTCCATGAACATTCGGAACTCTTCCGACACCAGCTGTGGGCCATTGTCACTGACAAGCTGTTGAGGAAGACCAAACCTGCAGAACATAGACCTTAACTCTTCGACAGTTCTCTCTGAAGAGGTGCTTTTCATGACAGCTACTTCAGGCCATTTGCTATGAGCATCGACTACCACTAGGAACATGTGGCCCTCGAGTGGTCCAGCAAAATCAATATGGACTCTTTGCCACGGTTCCTCAGGCCAGTCCCATGGGTGTAAAGGTGCAAGCTGTGGGAGGTTTCTCAATTTCTGTCAGTCAATGCACGATCTTGCTTTCTCCTCAATGGCTGCATCTAAGCCTGGCCACCAAAAATAACTGCGTGCAATTTCTTTCATCCTAACCACACCGCAGTGTCCAACATGTAACTCCGCAAGCAGTTTCTCTCTGAGGGGTGGTGGAATTATTACACGATAGCTCCACAATAAGCATCCATTCTGGACTGAAAGCTCATCTCGTCTCACTAAGTAAGGCTTGAAGGTTAGTGTCATCTCTCCTCCCCTTCCCTGAGTGATGATATCTACGATCTCGGACAAGACTGGGTCAGTGCGAGTCTTTTTCTTCACCTGCGTTGAGGTAACTGGAGCAACAGACATTTCCTCGAAGTAAAACACTTCGGCGTTCTGCGTTTTTTTACTCCAAAGACTATAGAAAGTGCCTCACGCTCAATCTGTGCAAAATTGCTTTCCGCCTTGTTAAGCGTCCTTGACGCCAAGGCAATGGGTCTCTCTTCTCCAGACGGCATGATGGGCACAAACTTGGCATAATATGTCAACAACCCCAGAAAAGATCTCAACTGGGTTACATTCTTGGGAGCTGGAGCCTCTACGATAGCCTTTACCTTTGATGGTGCTTTGTGCAGTCCTGTGCTGTCAATCACATGTCCTAAATATTCAACATTTGGTCTGAAAAAATCACATTTGTCTCGTCTGACCTTCAATCCATATTCTTCCAGTCGCTGTAGGGTCGCGTCCAAATTTTGTAAAGGGGACTGTTCATCAGGTCCGGTGATAAGCAGGTCATCCAGGTAGCACTGAACCCCAGAAAGACCACTCAGTATCTGGTCCATTGCCCTTTGGAACAGTGCTGGAGCAGAGGTGATTCCGAAAGGGAGTCTCTGATACCGGTAAAGTCCTTTGTGAGTCACAATTGTCAACAGCTCCTGTGACTCACGTTCCACATTCATTTGGAGGTATGCTTGCGATAAGTCAATTTTGCTGAATTTCTTCCCTCCAGCCAGGCATGAGAAAAGATCATCAATGAGGAGTAATGGATACTTTTCAGTTGACAAAACTGGATTCAAAGTGACTTTGAAATCACCACAAATTCTGGGACTGCCATCCTTTTTTTATGACAGGAACAACAGGAGTAGCCCAGTCACTTGTGCTTACAGGGGCTAGAACCCCACTCTTTACCAATCTGTTGAATTCTGCTTCGACTTTCGGTTTGATGGCGTGTGGGACGGGTCTAGCTTTTAGACACCTTGGGGAACTCCCAGGTTTAACCTTCAGTATAACAGTAATGTCTTTCATGCTACCAAGTTCACCATCAAAAACCTTGGAATGCTTTTTCAAGATCTTCTGGAGGCAGGTTGTTTCTCCTTCCCTGATTATGAACACTTGTTGCCAATTCAATTTGATCTTCTTGAGCCACCAGCGGCCCAGCAAAGCTGGATAATTTCCTTTTACAACGTACAAGGGAAGAGTCTTTTTCTGTTCGTTATGTTCCACCATCACATACACAACTCCTAGCACTGGGACAGGCGCACCGGTGTATGTTCTTTACTTCAGTCTAGTCTTTTGGAGGACAAGGTGTTGGAATTTGTCTTTACAAACAACTTCCGATATCATGGACACACGTGTACCAGTGTCCAGCTGCATTCGGACTGGCACATTCTCAAGTAACGGTGTGACCCAGTTTCCGTCATCAGGGTCGTCCATAACAGATTTGACATGTACTGTATCTCCCTCTGACTCACAATCACTGTGTTCATCCTCTTCATGTACCATCTACCATTTACGTATTTCTTCCGGGTTACACCACCTTTTTGTCTCTCATTATGTTGTTTGTGTGACTGAACCTTCTTACTTCTACAGACACGTTCAATGTGGCCCTTCTTACCACAATTTCTACAGTCCAAGTCCTTACACCGGCACTCTGTTGACTGATGCCCTGATTTTCCGCAACGATAACAGGGTTGGCTTGATGCTGTTTTCTTTGTAAATTCCGTTGCTCCCTTGTGTATTTGGGTGGAAGTGCTTAACAACTGTGCTTCTTTGGTAGCCATCTCAATTGATGTGCTAATTTTAACCGCCTTCTCCAGTAGCAGGTTAGCTTCTGTCAATAGTCGTTTTTTAATTGACTCACAGCGCAGACCACACACCAGCCAGTCATGTATATTGTCGTTTAGTGAAAGTCCAAATTCACAATGTTCAGATAACTGTTTCAATACAGCTACAAATTGTGAAACAGATTCCCCCTCTTCCTGGTTTCTCTTATGGAATCTAAACCTCTCTGCTATGACCAACGGTTTTGGTGCATAATGATTTTTCAGTATAGTCACAATCTCGACATAAGTCTTGTTCCCTGGCTTGTCAGGTTGAACAAGACTACGCAGTAGGTTGAATGTCTTTCCTCCCACAATACTTAGGAACGTTGGAACGACAAGATTCTCTTCTATCTTGTTAGCCAGGATAAAGTATTCAAACCTTTCAGTGTATGAAGTCCATTGTTCCTCAGTTTCGTCAAATGGCCCCATATGTCCGACCAGAGCCATCCTCGGTTATATTCCTTCAACAGTTAGTTCCGGAAAATGTCTTTTTTTTTCCTTTCTCTTTTTTTTTTTTTTCGGAGATTTCTCCTCCTCAGAGGCAGCGGCGACTCCCGAAAGACGGAGGCGGCAGTTAGCCGTTCGGTTAGCCGCGGCGACGCGCCGCACACTCGGCGAGAAAAAAAAACCTCGACAACGTCGGTTCACGGCCAAAAACAATCAGCGCAGGGCCGTACCTCGTCGCCAGTTTGTTATAACTTGGGTAGGAGGGTTAATATCCAAAGTAAAGACTCGGGAGACAGGAAGCCATTCCAACTACGTCTGTATATTTTTGTTCCGCACTCAACAACAACTTACGTCATCAACAAGTTACCCAGGGGGGCACCGCTGCATTCTCGACGAGCAACGACTACAATCAATACATAACAATGACTGTCGCTCCACTGGATGTAGCAGCCTGTACAGCGGAAAAGATGAAACGAATAACGCCTGTCTCAGTGTCGTTCTCCGTTGTTGTCCATCAGGCAGACCTCCGCGTCTCCCCTGTGTTCTGCTACTCCTTTGCATCTTGTGCCATCAGCCAATTCCACGCAGTGTGTCTCGGCTTGAAAGCTGTCATCGAACGCTTTGAACTTCCCCAGATCGGTTATGATGTGTGAAGTGGCGCCCGTGTCGACCATCAGACCTGTTTTGTTGATGCTGTGCACCGGCTGGATATCTGTGTCGATGTCATTCAGGTGGAGTGCGTAATCCTTGTTGTCGGTAACTTTTCGTGCGTTGTCCGACCGTTGTTTACGCCTGCAGTTTGAGTCGCGGTCCGTGGCGCTCTTGCACAAACTGCACCACTGCTTACGTTGACATTCTTTAGCTTTATGTCCTTTACGGCCACATTTAAAGCACTCAATTTCGGCACTTTCTGTTTTCGTACTTGGTCGTCCTCTTGCTTTCATGACATTGTCCTCTGATTCTTGTCTTTTTAGATTTTTGTTGTCTTCATAGTCCCGTAGTCTCGTCTTGAAGTCAGCAAAAGTCATTGCCTCTTCAATTTGAGTTATGTGGACGTTGAATGGTTCAAATGATTCAGGCAGCCCATTTAATACCATTGCGATGAGCAATTCGTCATCCAATATCTGACCAACTTTTCGAAGTGCTGTGATGACGGCTTCTGCCCGTATGATGTATTCAGTGACACTCTCACTGTTAGATTTTCTGAGCGTGGTCAACTTTTTGTAGAGGCTACGAATGCGCGGCTTGCCAGTACCCGACGTCACTTTCGGCGCGACAGGACGTCACTTTCGGCGCGACATCTTTTCCTCCGCTTTTATCCACCGGGCGAGTAAACGCAACTATGGTTTCGTGCACCACCACATGCAACACTTGCACCATTCTCATGGAAAGACTCTCCCTGCTAGAGGGACGTGTCCGCCAGCTAGAGCAGAGTAATGTGGTAAGCGTAAACGTGGCGGACACGACTGTTAGCACGGGTTGTAGCCAACCTGCTAGTCCGGTTAGCATTGGCCGTAAACGGCTTGCTAATCGCGGTGAGCCTGTTAAGACACATAGCAGTTCCATTCCACCTCGGTCTCATGGCTCCCGCACCTTAGTGATAGGTGACTCCATTACCCGCAACATTAAGCTTGAAAATCCAGCCACAGTAATGTGTATTCCTGGGGCCAGAGCACCCGACATAGAAGCTAATCTTATGGAGCTAGCGCGCAAGACACCTATACACCAGCGCAGTGCAAACAACGCTAGCTATTCAGATATAGTGATACACGTTGGCTCCAATGACTCTAGGATGAAGCAATCAGAGATCACAAAGAAAAACATAGCAAGGACTTGTGATCTCGCCAGAAAGATGAGTCGTCATCGAGTAATTGTCTCTGGCCCCTTGCCTGCGAGAGGCAATGATGAGAGGTTTAGTAGATTATTCTCGCTAAATAAGTGGCTGGCTAGTTTTTGTAGTGAGCAGGGACTGCAGTTTATAGATAACTGGCCTTCTTTCTGGGGCCGACCCGACCTGCTGAGGATGGACGGCCTTCACCCTAACTGGGAAGGCGCCGTCACTCTTTCTAGAAACATAGATTATTGTTTGAGCCTTCCATGACTATTCATATTAGAGCAGGTCGGGTTGCAGGCGAATAGTGAGCCTGTAAGGAAGGGTATGGAGTCTGTAAGGCTAGCGCTAACTAGCGCTATGCTAGACTTAGACAACACACATAGCTTTTCTTCTAGATTTGAGCGCGACACACCATACGCTGTTACATCTCATACTGATATAATTTCTACTGAGGTGGCAATACATGATGGGTTTAAGCATTCCTCCTCGGTCGGTTTTATTGACGACGAGCCGTTCTCTCAAAATAATAGCACTCGAAAGCTGGTAAATAACTATCGGATTCCGACCGTCAGAATTTCTCGCCGCGTTTATAGTCGCTCGGGGTACAATCCGGGACCTAGGCAAAGCAATCTCCTTAATATTATGACCAGGAGTCCTGTTGCGCGGAATAACTTAGATAGACCTATTTTACTGAAACTCGGTTTTTTAAATATTAGATCGATTTCATCGAAAGCCTTGTTAGTTAATGACCTTATTAGAGACCATAATCTTAACATGATTGGTCTTTGCGAGACCTGGTTAAAACCGAATCAGTTTTTACCGCTAAATGAGGCTTCGCCTCCAAACTTCGTGAGCTCGCATGTTGCGCGCCCTCAAAAGAAAGGCGGGGGTGTAGCCCTCATTTCCGAATCTAACCTAAAACTTAGTCCTCGTTTTAGCAATTCCTTTAAAACATTTGAAGTTCTCATTATGCGATCCTCAGCCGCGCTGCCGTTTTATCTTGCCGTTCTTTATCGTCCGCCTGGCTCTTACTCAGGCTTTTCCGATGAATTTTCTGAATTCGTAGCTGATTTAGTAACTCATGCGGATAATATACTTATCATGGGCGACTTCAACATTCATATGAATCTCCCGTCGGAACCACTTACCGTGGCGTTTCGGACAATCATTGATATGTTTGGTTTCACGCAAATAATAAATGAAGCAACGCATATAAATGGCAACACGTTAGATTTGGTATTAACCCGAGGCTTAGCATCTTCAAAAATAATTGTATTACCATATACCAATGCTATATCTGACCATTACTTTATCAAATTTGAAGTCTTGGCTCACTGTCATCGTTCTGACCATAATCAAAATTATAGCAGCCGTAACATTAGCTCCTCAACCATCGTTGCGCTCTCTGCGCTACTCCCTTTAGCAACTGCTTCGTTTCCTAATTATATTGGTACGATTGATGATCTCACAAACAACTTTAATGTCGCTTTGTTAAATGCGCTTGACTCCGTCGCGCCTTTAAAAACTAAAACTCGTCCAAAGAGGCTTACTCCGTGGTTTACAGAGGAAACGCGCGTACTGAAACGATCTTGTAGGAAGCTTGAGCGCAAATGGCGTGCGACCAAACTTGAGGTCTTCCGTCAGGCATGGTGCGATAGTTTACTAATATACAAAGAAGCGCTTAATTTAGCCAAAACTAATTATTATTCTAGATTAATTGTCTTACATAAAAACAATCCTAAATATTTATTTGATACCGTAGCAATGCTAACGCAACAGCGACCAACCTCGGATAGCTCTTCCTATTCAGCTCACGATTTTATGCAATTTTTTACTCAGAAGATAGAATGTATTCGTGATGAGATTAAAGACACTGTTCTTAAAATTCCGTCGAATTCCGCGATAAATGGTGTTAATAGGGACATTAGGGCTGATAACTGTCCGATAACCTTATGTCAATTTAAAAAAATATCTCTTGAGAGCCTAACAAAATTGGTTAGTGCGGCAAAACCGACAACTTGTGTGCTCGATCCGCTTCCTGGCAAACTAATTAAAGAACTGTTTACGACCCTAGGACCGTCTGTTTTAAATATAATAAATCTATCGCTTACCACGGGTGTAGTACCAGCAGCTTTTAGGACCGCCGTTATCCGACCGCTATTGAAGCAACCAAACCTCGACCCAGAGAGTCTCATCAACTATAGGCCGGTTTCAAATCTTCCGTTTATTGCAAAAATTCTTGAAAAAGTCGTAGCGCAACAACTTAATGAATATATGACTGCTAATAATCAATTTGAACCTTTCCAATCGGGTTTTAGAGCCGACCACTCTACTGAGACGGCCCTTGCTAAAGTTACTAATGATCTTCTCATAGCTATGGACGCCGACACCTCATCAATATTACTCCTACTCGATCTTAGTGCCGCTTTTGATACCGTTGATCATAACATATTATTAAAACGCCTTGAAACGTGTGTTGGCATTTCAGGTTCAGCGCTTTCTTGGTTTAATTCGTATCTGTCGGAGAGGACGCACCGTGTAATTCATGGCAATACGACTTCGGATCTTTGTAAGATCATATGTGGAGTTCCGCAGGGATCGGTACTTGGACCTCTATTGTTTAGCATCTATATGCTACCGCTTGGTGATATTATACGGAAATATAACATTAGTTTTCACTGTTATGCTGATGATACGCAATAGATTCAGATTCAGATTCAGATTCAGATATACTTTATTGTCATTCTTGTACACATGTATACAGAACGAAATGTCGATACATCTGACCCGCACAGTTTCCTTAAATATACAGATATAAATATGTCGTATTGAGTAGGAATCTAGAAAAGGGATTTTATGTACAACAGTGCAAAAAAATAGAAAGTTTGTAGAGTGCAAACACGCAAGTGGGGGGGTAACAGCTGGGTAGGCTTACTATATGTGTGATTGACCGTTTAACAGTCTAATGGCTAGGGGGACAAAGCTGTTGCAGAACCTGGTGGTCCTGCACCGCACACTGCAGTACCTCTTCCCAGAGGCTAGCAGAGTGAACAGTCCATGATGGGGGTGAGAGGGGTCCCTAATGATGTTTTTGGCTCGGGATAGGCAGCGCTTCTGGCCAATGTCCTGAATGGAGGGGAGAGAAGTCCCGATGATTTTCTCTGCTGTCCTCACCACCCTCCTCACACTACTCCAGTCGGAGGCACTGCAGCCTCCACACCACACAGAGATACAGTTAGTCAGGATGCTCTCTATGGTGCTTCTGTAGAATGTGATGAGGGTGGGTGGGGGCAGGTGGGCTCTCCTCATCCTCCGCAGGAAGTACAGGCGCTGCTGTGCCCTCTTCACCAGTGATGCAGTGTTCACAGACCAGGTGAGTTTGTCTGTGATGTGCACCCCTAGGAACTTGGTGCTGCTGACCACCTCCACAGCCTTGTTGTTGATGAGAAGTGGGGCATGGTTGGACTGGTTTTTCCTGAAGTCGACAATGATCTCTTTAGTTTTGTCAACATTCAGGACCAGGCTGTTGACTCTGCACCAGCCCACCAACTGCTCCACCTCCTCTCTGTAGGCCAAGTCGTTGTCGTCCCTGATGAGGCCCACCACTGTTGTGTCATCCGCAAACTTCACGATGTGGTTTGTGGCTGACCTAGGGACGCAGTCGTGTGTCATCAGGGTGAACAGCAGGGGGCTCAGGACACAACCTTGGGGGGAGCCCGTGCTGAGGGTGATGACATTGGAGGTGTTCTGACCAAGCCGCACTGACTGGGGTCTGTCAGTGAGGAAGTCCAGCAGCCAGTTCCGCAGGGGGGTGTTGAAGCCCAGAAGTCTCAGTTTGTCTACCAGGAGTTGTGGGATGATGGTGTTGAATGCTGAACTGAAGTCCAGGAACAGCATCCGCACGTGGGTGTTCTTCTCCTCTAGGTGTGTCAGGCTCAGGTGAAGAGCAGAGGAGATGGCATCCCCGGTGGAGCGGTTTGTCCGGTAGGCAAACTGAAAGGGGTCAAGTGAGGAGGGGAGACTGGAGGTGATGTGCTCCTTAACCAGCCTCTCAAAGCACTTCATTATGGCAGGAGTCAGTGCAACGGGCCGGTAGTCGTTCAATGATGAGATCTGGGGTTTCTTTGGCACTGGGATGATGGTGGCAATCTTGAAACATGATGGTACCGTGGCTTGGTCTAGCGAGGTGTTGAAAATGTCTGTTAGGACACAAGCCAGCTGATCGGCGCACTCCCTAAGGACCCGCCCTGGAATGTTGTCAGGGCCTGGGGCCTTCCGTGTGTTGACCCTTTTCAGGGTCTTCCTCACGTCAGTTGAGTCCAGGAGGAGTGCTCTTTCGTCCTGATGTGGAACCGCTTTCACTGCAGGGGTGCCATTTTGTGCCTCAAACCTCCCAAAGAAGTTGTTGAGGTCATTCAGGAAGTCCATGCCAGTGTCCCCCACTGGGGGGGTGGTTGGCTTGTAGCTGGTGATGGCCTGAATGCCTTTCCACATATCCCTGGTGTTGGTTGTGCTGAGGAAAAGGTCCTGGATTTTTTGACTGTGAGATCGCTTTGCTAGTCTGATAGCAAGGTTCAGGTTGGCCCTCGCTGATCTCAGTGCCTCCTCATCACCAGATTTAAAGGCAAGGTTCCGTGCCTTTAGCAATTTGCGTATCTCAGCAGTCATCCAGGGCTTCTGATTGGCACGGCTGCAGATGGTTTTGGTGTTGCTGACGTCCTCTGCGCATTTACTGATGTAGGCTGACACAGACATGGCATACTCATCTATGTTTATTTTGTTGTTCACCACTGTGTGTTCTTGTGTGATATGATAAAGTTGACTTTACAGAAAAGCTTATGCCACAGGAAAATGGTTTTTCTCCACTGTGTGTTCTTGTGTGGATTGTTAAATGCAACTTTCGAGAGAAACTCTTGCCACAAATTGAGCAGGAAAAAGGGTTTTCTCCACTGAGTGTTCTTGTGTGCCTTGTTAAATGTGCATTTTGAGAGAATCCTTTGCCACAAACTGAGCAGGAAAAGGGTTTTTCTCCACTATGTGTTGTTGAGTGACTTGTTAACGTTGCATTTTGAGAGATTTTGCCACAAACTGAGCAAGAAAAAGGCTTTTCTCCACTGTGTGTTCTTGTGTGGATTGTTAAATGTGACTTTCGAGAGAAACTCTTGCCACAAACTGAGCAGGGAAGGGGTTTTTCTCCACTATGTGTTGTTGTGTGTTTTATTAAATTAAACTTTTTCGAGAAGCATTTTCCACAAACTGAGCAGGAAAAGGGTTTTTCTCCACTGTGTGTTCTTGTGTGGATTGTTAAATGCGACTTTTGAGAGAAACTCTTGCCACAAATTGAGCAAGAATAAGGCTTTTCTCCACTGTGTGTTCTTGTGTGGCTTGTTAAATTTGCCTTATGAGAGAAGCATTTTCCACAAACTGAACAGGAAAAGGGTTTTTCTCCATTGTGTGTTCTTGTGTGGATTGTTAAATGCGACTTTTGAGAGAAACTCTTGCCACAAATTGAACAAGAAAAAGGCTTTTCTCCACTGTGTGTTCTTGTGTGTTCTGTTAAATGTGACTTTTGAGAGAAACTTTTTCCGCAAACTGAGCAGGAAAAATGTTTTCCTCCACTGTGTATTGTTGTGTGTTTTATTAAATATGACTTTAAAAAAAAGCTTTTGCCACAAACTGAGCAGGAAAAAGGCTTCTCTTCGCTGTGTGTTCTTGCGTGCCTTGTTAATTGTGACTTTCGAGAGAAGCTTTTGCGACAAAATGAGCATGAAAATGTTTTTTCTCCACTGTGTGTTCTTGTGTGCCCTTTTAAAGACAGCTTTGAAGTTAATGAGTCAGTGTGACATGCCCTTTCACCTTTAGCTTGCCCATCATCATCATCATTGTCATGAGTGTCTGATAATGTGTCCTCATTATGTGCTTGTGATGGCCCCCAGTGGTCTTCATCACCTTCTGTTGTCACGTGATGACTTGAACTGCTGTTTGTAGGCTCCGCCCCTCTGTTGTCCTCACTCTCATCCTTGTTTTCAACTTCAGTCTTTATAGGGACAACGTTCAGTGGTGACTTGTTGATCTGCTCCTCCTCCTCCTCCTTTTTGATGTGAGTCAAGTCTGGCTCATCTTTCACAGAACGGAGATCGTTTTCACTGACATCTGTAGGACACAGAAAGACAAACACACATTTGGTTTGGTCAAGTCAAACCTCAGGCGGCGACTTTGTCTTATTTTCTACCGTGCTACCTTGACTTGTGCCTGCCGCATACGGAGCAATGCGTGCGACCCCGATTTGGACCGGACCATGGGGACATTTCACAAAATTACGTCCTACGATGTAAACCTCCCTTTAGCAGCACAGCTGTGATAAACGAGCATTTAAAAAGGAAGCATGTTGTGGCTGATGCCCGATTTCATTCCTGACATAGTCACAGACGTTTCTGGAATATGTATTCAAATTCAACTATGACACCATAATATTTTAAGAGTTCACTGAATTATTTTGGAACTGCAATGATGCTTAACAGCCATAGGGTGTCAGTAATGAGTAACAAAGTAACACAACATTGTCATTTGCATAAATTACCAGGAACTCTGAGTTGCGGGGGAGATGCAAACCACCTGGGCCACAGGAACTTTATGACCAGGAACTAAATGTTCCTGGGCTTGTTGGTAGAAAAGGGGGTTGTGGCGTACTCCCTTTTTAAGCCCATAGTAAGCCAAAGATGCAGATGCATTCCTTGCAGCATGCGCTTGTTCACTGATGAGATCCTTGCAACCCTGGATGGATGCATGAAATGTATTTTAAATGTTTGGATGGGGTGAAACTATGCAAACGTGCACAAAACAGTGCAGGGCCACCCGAGGTTCTTTGACTCTCACCCGACCAAGACAGTACAAGGCTCATAAATAAAAAAAGACCGATACGTACATATTTTTTTTTAAAACTTAATATTTTGTGTTTTATTCACTAAAATTGATCAACTGCCATTGATGTTTTCGCCGCAGTGTGCACATTGTTTAGAGTCAGGCAGAATTCTTTCCGTAAGGAATTGCTTCAACAAGATATAAAAACCAGAAAATGTAAAATGTTAAATAATCAGTTCAAATTTGATACTGGGAAAAACATTTTAGTGAGTTTACCCCCCACTAATGGTTTTTCTTTGGCATTTATTTCCTGCACTGATTTCATTTGGCATCAACAAATGTTCAGCAGACCTGCAAGTAAAAGGCAATATTTAAAAATAAAACGGCAATAACCTTGAACGCATTTCCACAAACAAATTAATGTTGTGACGCATATTCCGAACGATAGAAAGTCGTTCTTTACAAAGCAAATGAGAGTAAAACGTGTACAAACCTGCTTTGTGTAGCACAACACGAGGCTGCTCGCAACCTTCGCCCAGAAGTTGAAGATGTTGCTCGTTCTCTTCTTTTATTCCACAAAGTTCCTCTTTGTTCTTGGGTGTTGTTCTTTCACACATTTTCAAATGATAATTCCAAAAAATCCGCCCTTGATCTCTGCTTGGCGATGAGTCATGTGCCTCTTTTCGTTAGCGGCTAGCTAGCTAACAAGCTAAGCTAACTACGCCGAAAAGCATCAACGCGCGAAGATGAGGTTATCGGCACACAAAGACTTAATGAATTATGTCGTGGTACTTTAGAGTAGCACTGGACATCCTATGAGAAAATTACAGTCAGTTCCACACTAAATGAGAAGAATTTAGCGGTGGACTGTTTTTGTTCCGGTGTGGACGGGTCGGTGGATGTGGTCGAGGTCCTTCGGAAGCTGCGCGCTTGCTAATGACGTCATGCTTTAAGCACGTATTTTTCAAATATATTTCTTTGCCTCTGTGTTTGTTTTTACCCCTGGCTGTTCTATTTCAATATATATTTTATATAATATTTTAAATCGGTTGATAAAAAAAAAAAACTAAATTAACGCCACATTGGCGAGTCGGCTCCTACGTCACTTCCGCCGATGCCTCGAGAAGCCGCTGCTGCAACAGCAGTGGGACGTTTACGTTTCTCCTACCGAACGAAGCAACAATGCTGTGGTTCACTCGGGCTGCAAGATTGTATGAATATGATGTCTGCATATACTAGCAGTGCCTCTCAATTATTTCACGCCCGCCCCTTCCAAGAAGAAAAAGATTCGCGCCCCACCACCACCAATTTTTTTCTGTCTTTGTATATTGATGTTAGATTGTCAATAAAATATCCATAAACTAAGCTAAATTGATAAGAAATATAATTTTGAGAACTATTATTGTGAGGATCTCGAAACTCGGTACTCTGTTTTGCAAATATTGATGAGATGATAAATATTTACTCATAGTTTTTGGATAACTTTATTGACATTTGCAAACCAAACACAGTTATTAATACGGACATAATATAGAAAAGACAAAAAGAAGAGCCAAGGGGATTTTAAACAAAAATTCTTTGTAAATAACATAAAGCAACAGCTTTAGTATGTTTACGATACGTTTTTTTAAAAAACAATTTTATGGTTACTATATGTTTTTTTTTAATGGTTACTGTAATGTTCCGTCTTCTATCTTAAGAAGTCAAGCAGGCAACGTGATGCTGCAAGCTTGTGTCTCTTTATTTATTGACTTGCATTCTCGTCTATGTGCAGACACACGAGTTCGTCTGGTGACCACACACACATCAGGCAATACTGCCAACTAGTGACTAATGATATAACGGCTATCATTACATCTCCCTTTCAAACGTTAATCAATGCCTATGCCTTTTTTTTAATAAAGCTTTTTTATTTTATAATTATTATTATAATAATTTTGTTTTGTTCGCAATTATTTTCACTTCTTTTCAATATCTACCCATTTTTTTCTGACAACAAGCAGCTCTACAACAATTTTAGCAACAATAACACAACATTAAACATTTTCAATCAGCCTGTCCGGTTGTCGTCTAACTCTTGTTGATCTTCGAAGAGGTTCAGTCATCCCAGAAGTTGCTGGTGGTTGAGGTCTGTGCTCCTTCGATGTATCCACCTGCTTTGCAGCCTCAGCCGCATCAGAAGATTTCTCACAGTCCTCGGGAACCTTCAGCAAACTCCTCCTGTTCCTCCTCACTCTTTGTCCATCCTTTGTTTCCACAATGTAAGATCTCGGTCCGGCTTCGATAAGGACAGTCACTTTTCTGTCCCAACAATTAGGTCCATCGATCCTTACAGTGTCTTTCTCAGAAAGAGGTTCCAGATGTTTTGTAGCTCTGTCATATGCAATTTTCTGTTTGAGTTTGAGCATTCTCTTATTTTCAATCCAAATGATGTTGTCATGTCCTTGTGGTATTTGTGGAAGCGTGGTGCGAAGCTTACGGCACATGAGTAGGTCAGACAGCGAAGAAGCTCCCCACTCCAGAGGTGCAGCTCTGTAACTCAATAGGGCAAGGTAAGGATCAGATGCATCATCCTTGGCCTTCCTAAGCAGTCTCTTGATGATTTGCACTCCCTTCTCAGCCTGGCCATTTGCCTGTGGGTATAAAGGGCTTGAAGTAATGATGTGAGCCTCAGCCTCCTCCGCCGTAACGCAGTCCTTGATGTCACTGTTAGGGTGCGGCGCTCGGGATAACGCATCAGCAAGCACTATGTATTTTCCAGGCGTGTATATTAGCTCAAAATCATAGCGCTGCAATGTCATCATCATGCGTTGAATTCTGGGCGTCATGTCATTGAGATTTTTCTTCCTAGTTTAAATCAGTGGCTTATGATCAGTCTCTGCTATGAACGTGGGCAGTCCATAAACATACGTGTGAAATTTGCCACATCTAAACACTAGACCCAGTGACTCCTTTTCGATCTGAGCAGAGCGTTTTTCAGTCTCTGACATTGACCTGGATGCATATGTGTCTCTCGCCTTTTGCAGCAGTACGGCACATCGCCCATCGACGCTTCAGTGGAAATGTTGGTTGGTTTTGACGGATCAAAGTAGGCAAGGACTGGCTCAGCTGTCACAGTTCTCTTTAGATCTTGCCATTCTTTGTCATGTTTTGTTGTCCACTCAAAGGCGACGTTGTGATGCAGCAGCAAACTTAGGGACTTTGTTCTTGAAGAGAGGTTTGGAATGAACTTGCCCCGGAAGTTTATCATCCCCATTGCTCGCAGAAGTCCTTTTTTCTCAGTTGGAGCTGGCATGTCCAGTATTGCTTGCACTTTGGTTCTGTCTGGCACCACTCCATCTGCTGTGAGCTTGTCTCCCAAGAATGTCAATTCTGGAACTCCAAACAGACATTTCTCTCGTTTTAGTTTAAGTCCATTCATTTTAACTCTTTGTAGCAGTTCCTCAAGTCTTTCATTGTGTTCTTGTTCCGTGTTTCCCCAAACAACCAAATCATCAATGTACACACAGGTTCCTTCCAGACCTTTTATGATTGACTCCATAGCTCTGTGAAAGATCTCAGGCGCAGACTGTATGCCAAATGGCAGTCTCAGAAAACAGAAAAGCCCAAATGGTGTGTTGAAGGTGGTGTACCTGCAGCTTTCGGTGTCCAGCTTGAGCTGCCAAAATCCATGCGATGCATCTAATTTGAAGTACTTCGCACCTGCCATGTCACTCAGGATTTCTTTACACTTGGGAATCTGATAATGTTCTCTTTTAATGTTTTCATTCAGATCTTTAGGGTCGAGGCAAACACGTAACTCTGGGGAGTTTCTCTTTTTAACACACGTGATGGAATTTACCCAGTCGCAGGGTTCTTCCACTTTCTCTATGACTCCGATCCGTGTCATTCTGCTCAGTTCCTTTTTTAATCTATCTTTGAGAGGGGCTGGAACTCTTCTCGGGGCATGTACTACAGGTTTAGCATCTTCCTTGAGCTGTATTTTGTAAGGACAAGGTACGCTACCTTTGAAGACAGAAAAGTATTTGTTTCCTATACTCTTACTACCTTCACTCTGCAACACTTTGTTGATTTGGTAAATTCCTTTTATCAATCCAAGCTCTTCAGATGTCTTGTCTCCAAGGATTGACTCCAGTCCACTTGGCACAATTGTGAACGTTAATTTGTGTTGTCTTCCCTTTGCTGTCACTTTTAGCCTACAACATCCCTTTGTTTTTATTGGCTGATTGTTGTAGGTTTTCAATTTCACGGGCTTGTCTGTGACTCTTTCCGGTTTCTCTTCAAGTGATTTCAAGTCTTTTTCATTAATTTTGTTTGCTTTTGCTCCTGTGTCAATTTTAAAAGTAACTAGTGTCCCATTGACAAGCAGTGGTGCAATCCATTTATCTTCTTTTACTGCATTAACAGCATGCTCTGGGTCTCCTATAGTTTGTTGTTGCACATCGCTTTCGTCATATGACACGATTTTTGTGATGTCCTGTGCTTTTAATGTTTGGTGGAGTCTATGACTTGTCTTGCAGGGCTTGGGCAACTTTCTGGTTCTACGCCCAGGCACGCCCTGCAATTTCTGGCGCCGGCCCCTGTGCACCTGCAGCTCATCAGCAACAGCATAAAAGATCAGCGCAGCCAGGAGTCAGGCGCCGGATTATCCCGTTATACCCGTGGTACTTTGGCCGCAGTTGCACGACACAGATTGGCATTGTTGGCGCTGTCCTTGGTGCTCGTAATAACTCCGTTCTCTTATGTGCTTCCTCAAGCCTTCTTCCTGCCCGCCCAAGCCCGTGACACCACCGCCTTCCCGAGAAGACCAGACCGCGTCTCTCACCTCATCGCCCGACCTGCGCCCTCCGGACCCGCTGCCTGCGCTTGCTTCCCGCCGCGTCTACCGCCCCCTCGCCTGCCCTGCAGAACTCCGGACCCGCTTCCGCACAAATAAAATCCCATCTCATATCCAGGTTGCTCTTGGGTTCCTTTTCTCTCTCCATTACGGTTCCTCAACCCGTGACAGAATAATCCGGCCAATACAATGGACCCAGCGACCCCGGATCCCCTCAAAGAAGCCCTATCTATCCAAGGTAGGCAGCTCGGCCGCCACGAAAAAATGTTTCACGAGCTTATGGAATCGGTCCAAAATCTACACCATAAGATCACGCACCTCTCCACCCAGGTCCTATCTCTCTCTCCCTCCACCCATCCTCCCGTAAACACTCCCCCGGTCCCTTCTGCTTCCGCAATGCCCGCTCTTGGCAGCAAGGAACCTTTTGTTCCTACTCCCGAGCCGTTTACCGGGGATCTAGGATCATGTAGTCAGTTTCTCCTGAATTCTTCGTTAGTTTTTGACTTACAACCGCTAAGCTACCCCTCTGATCGATCCAAAATAGCCTTTATGGTTAACCTGTTACGCGGAAGAGCCGCAAAATGGGCTACGGCGCTGTGGGAGGCGTCTTCGCCAGTGATGTCCTCTTATGCAGATTTTTGCCAGGAACTAAGGAGGGTTTTCGATCACCCAGTCAAAGGACGCGAAGCGACCCGCAGATTGCTAGCCCTTCGGCAGGGAACACAATCCGTAGCGGATTACTCCATCGAGTTTCGAATCCTGGCGAACGAGTGTGGATGGAACGAGCCCGCTCTGAGAGGTATTTTTGTGAATGGTTTGACCGAACGATTAAAGGATGAGCTGGCGGTCCGTGACGAGCCCACCTCCCTCGAGGAGTTGGTCTCACTATCCATAAAAATTGACAATCGGCTGAGAGTGAGAAGCGCAGAAAAATCGCGGAGGGGGGACGGAAAAGCCGTTCCGCCTGTCTATCATTCTGAGCCGTCATCACCCGGCCAATTTCTGCCCTCTGCTCGCCAGGAGGAGCCTATGCAACTGGGAAGGACTGGTCTGGACGCTCAGGAACGCCATAGACGTTTGACTAATCGCTTGTGTATTTATTGTGGAAACCCCGGACATTATCTTGCTGCCTGTCCATCTAGGCCAAAAGACGGGGCTTGCCAATGAAGGAGAGCACATTGGTGAGCCAAATTGCATCTCTTCCCCTCGCATGTCTGTTCCCTCCAGTATCTTATGGCAAAGCAAATCCTTCTCAATCCCTGTTTTAATCGACTCCGGAGCAGATGGCAACTTCATAGATCAAGCCCTGGCTAAACAGTTGGGGGTTTCTTGGGAACCCCTTACTTCCCCTCGAAGAGTGGTGGCCCTGGATGGACATCTCATTTCCTTGGTCTCCCAGCAAACTATACCATTTACACTCATCATCTCAGGTAACCACAGAGAAACCATTCAGCTGTACCTCATCAATTCACCCCATGTTCCCCTAGTGCTGGGGTTCCCCTGGCTCCAAAAACACAACCCCTCCATCGACTGGAGAAACTGCTCCATTACCAGCTGGAGTGTTTTTTGCCACTCGCAGTGCCTGTTGTCCGCTGACCCGGCTCCCCGATCTTCCCCTCCGGCTACGACTCCTCCGGATCTTTCCTCGGTGCCCTCCAACTATCATGACCTCTCCCGGGTGTTCAGTAAGGACCTCGCTCTCACCTTGCCTCCTCACCGCCCTTACGACTGCGCCATTGACCTTCTCCCTGGAGCTTCCCTCCCCACCAGCCGACTGTACAACATCTCCCGTCCAGAGAGGGATGCCATGGAGACGTACATTCGAGATTCCCTCGCCTCCGGTCTCATTCGGCCCTCTTCCTCACCCCTCGGGGCAGGATTCTTCTTCGTGAAGAAGAAAGATTCCTCACTCCGCCCCTGTATAGACTTCAAGGGCGTAAATGATATCACAGTTAAAAATAAGTCCTCGTTTCCACTCATCGATCCGTCATTTGAACCTCTCTGCGAGGCCCAGGTCTTCTCCAAACTGGATCTCAGAAACGCCTATCATTTGGTCCGGATTAAAGAGGGTGATGAGTGGAAAACGGCATTCAACACTCCCTTGGGTCATTATGGCCTTTTGGCCTCACAAACGCCCCTGCGGTGTTCCAAGCCCTCATGAATGACATCCTGAGAGACATGTTGAACCGGTTTGTTTTTGTCTACCTAGATCAGGGGTGGGCAATTATTTTTTCCATGGGGCCCACATAAGAAACATAAAATATTGTGGAGGGCCGGGCCAAAAGGCTGAACTCAATTCTGCATAATATTAATTGTATTTCTTTTTTAAAAAGCAGTAAATAGCACTGTTTTGACAAGCTGGCAAGAGTATATATTAAAGTTAAGCAATGAAACTAAATACCAAATAAACTGAAAAAATGAGGTTGCCTTACAAAAATTTATTCATTCAAATTTCTCAACACAATGGTAGACAAAATATGAACATTTTTTACTATTTGTGACTCATATTAGTAAACATATTCTGTCACATTCACTTCAAAACACATTTTGAGTTCCATATACTGTTGGATAGTTGTGTAAAGGTTCTGAGCATTTTAAAGACATCACAATATTGTCTTTTTGCACCAAACATTTAGCAAGATACAACATATTGACTGTCACTGAACTGTGATTTTGAGAAAAAGTGTCCCAGTTCATTGTTATCTGGTGCCTTACAGTAAAATGCCTACATTTGTGGTCTAACTGCCTCATTTGGTGTTTCAATGTTCATTTTTCTTGTTCAGTGAGAACCAATCAGTCAGAACCAAGACTGGTCACTTCTGTGAGCTCCAGTCCCTTCATAGTTTCATAAAGAGAATTACTTCCCATATCTATATTAGGCCATTTAAAAATACATGACTTTTTAAAAATTTATTTCAATGTATATTTAAGCTTGCTGATGTAATAATACAATATTTATTCAATTATTTTAATGTGTAAAATTATCAACAATTTAAACCTTTTTATTTCACACTTGAATGTTTCTTAACATATTTGTTCATTTGAATATGTATGTAATTTAAATTATTCCATCCATCCAGCCATTTTCTGCCGCTCATCCGGGGTCGGGTTATTGAATTAATTTAATACTTAAGTATTTTTTATATTTCAATATTTATTTCAATATTAGGACTCTTCTCAATGAGTTCAATATTTATAAAATGTTTCTATATTTGTTATTAATTGAATTAAGTCTGTATGTGGTTTCCAATTTTAATATTTCCCTATTTCATTATATAACTAATCCAATGTATAAAAAATATAATATAGCATAAAAAAAAAATATTTGGTATATTTGACAAATGATTTAAGTTTTTCCGAAGTGAGATTCTGCTTAACAACAAACCCCAAACGCTTGATAGAGCTCAACCTAGAAAGTGTATTTAGCCAGTCAGAAATTTATTCAGAAAGCGTAATATTAAATGTATGTGAGGGGACATTTGAAGAGTTTGAGTTTTGTTCAATGGACCATACATATACGAGCAAGCCAAACACAGCGAGAAAACCAGTGTGGATTGTTAAATGTGACTTTCGAGAGAAACTCTTGCCACAAACTGAGCAGGAAAGGGGTTTTTCTCCACTATGTGTTGTTGTGTGTTTTATTAAATTAAACTTTTTCGAGAAGCATTTTCCACAAACTGAGCAGGAAAAGGGTTTTTCTCCACTGTGTGTTCTTGTGTGGATTGTTAAATGCGACTTTTGAGAGAAACTCTTGCCACAAATTGAGCAAGAATAAGGCTTTTCTCCACTGTGTGTTCTTGTGTGGCTTGTTAAATTTGCCTTATGAGAGAAGCATTTTCCACAAACTGAACAGGAAAAGGGTTTTTCTCCATTGTGTGTTCTTGTGTGGATTGTTAAATGCGACTTTTGAGAGAAACTCTTGCCACAAATTGAACAAGAAAAAGGCTTTTCTCCACTGTGTGTTCTTGTGTGTTCTGTTAAATGTGACTTTTGAGAGAAACTTTTTCCGCAAACTGAGCAGGAAAAATGTTTTCCTCCACTGTGTATTGTTGTGTGTTTTATTAAATATGACTTTAAAAAAAAGCTTTTGCCACAAACTGAGCAGGAAAAAGGCTTCTCTTCGCTGTGTGTTCTTGCGTGCCTTGTTAATTGTGACTTTCGAGAGAAGCTTTTGCGACAAAATGAGCATGAAAATGTTTTTTCTCCACTGTGTGTTCTTGTGTGCCCTTTTAAAGACAGCTTTGAAGTTAATGAGTCAGTGTGACATGCCCTTTCACCTTTAGCTTGCCCATCATCATCATCATTGTCATGAGTGTCTGATAATGTGTCCTCATTATGTGCTTGTGATGGCCCCCAGTGGTCTTCATCACCTTCTGTTGTCACGTGATGACTTGAACTGCTGTTTGTAGGCTCCGCCCCTCTGTTGTCCTCACTCTCATCCTTGTTTTCAACTTCAGTCTTTATAGGGACAACGTTCAGTGGTGACTTGTTGATCTGCTCCTCCTCCTCCTCCTTTTTGATGTGAGTCAAGTCTGGCTCATCTTTCACAGAACGGAGATCGTTTTCACTGACATCTGTAGGACACAGAAAGACAAACACACATTTGGTTTGGTCAAGTCAAACCTCAGGCGGCGACTTTGTCTTATTTTCTACCGTGCTACCTTGACTTGTGCCTGCCGCATACGGAGCAATGCGTGCGACCCCGATTTGGACCGGACCATGGGGACATTTCACAAAATTACGTCCTACGATGTAAACCTCCCTTTAGCAGCACAGCTGTGATAAACGAGCATTTAAAAAGGAAGCATGTTGTGGCTGATGCCCGATTTCATTCCTGACATAGTCACAGACGTTTCTGGAATATGTATTCAAATTCAACTATGACACCATAATATTTTAAGAGTTCACTGAATTATTTTGGAACTGCAATGATGCTTAACAGCCATAGGGTGTCAGTAATGAGTAACAAAGTAACACAACATTGTCATTTGCATAAATTACCAGGAACTCTGAGTTGCGGGGGAGATGCAAACCACCTGGGCCACAGGAACTTTATGACCAGGAACTAAATGTTCCTGGGCTTGTTGGTAGAAAAGGGGGTTGTGGCGTACTCCCTTTTTAAGCCCATAGTAAGCCAAAGATGCAGATGCATTCCTTGCAGCATGCGCTTGTTCACTGATGAGATCCTTGCAACCCTGGATGGATGCATGAAATGTATTTTAAATGTTTGGATGGGGTGAAACTATGCAAACGTGCACAAAACAGTGCAGGGCCACCCGAGGTTCTTTGACTCTCACCCGACCAAGACAGTACAAGGCTCATAAATAAAAAAAGACCGATACGTACATATTTTTTTTAAAAACTTAATATTTTGTGTTTTATTCACTAAAATTGATCAACTGCCATTGATGTTTTCGCCGCAGTGTGCACATTGTTTAGAGTCAGGCAGAATTCTTTCCGTAAGGAATTGCTTCAACAAGATATAAAAACCAGAAAATGTAAAATGTTAAATAATCAGTTCAAATTTGATACTGGGAAAAACATTTTAGTGAGTTTACCCCCCACTAATGGTTTTTCTTTGGCATTTATTTCCTGCACTGATTTCATTTGGCATCAACAAATGTTCAGCAGACCTGCAAGTAAAAGGCAATATTTAAAAATAAAACGGCAATAACCTTGAACGCATTTCCACAAACAAATTAATGTTGTGACGCATATTCCGAACGATAGAAAGTCGTTCTTTACAAAGCAAATGAGAGTAAAACGTGTACAAACCTGCTTTGTGTAGCACAACACGAGGCTGCTCGCAACCTTCGCCCAGAAGTTGAAGATGTTGCTCGTTCTCTTCTTTTATTCCACAAAGTTCCTCTTTGTTCTTGGGTGTTGTTCTTTCACACATTTTCAAATGATAATTCCAAAAAATCCGCCCTTGATCTCTGCTTGGCGATGAGTCATGTGCCTCTTTTCGTTAGCGGCTAGCTAGCTAACAAGCTAAGCTAACTACGCCGAAAAGCATCAACGCGCGAAGATGAGGTTATCGGCACACAAAGACTTAATGAATTATGTCGTGGTACTTTAGAGTAGCACTGGACATCCTATGAGAAAATTACAGTCAGTTCCACACTAAATGAGAAGAATTTAGCGGTGGACTGTTTTTGTTCCGGTGTGGATGGGTCGGTGGATGTGGTCGAGGTCCTTCGGAAGCTGCGCGCTTGCTAATGACGTCATGCTTTAAGCACGTATTTTTCAAATATATTTCTTTGCCTCTGTGTTTGTTTTTACCCCTGGCTGTTCTATTTCAATATATATTTTATATAATATTTTAAATCGGTTGATAAAAAAAAAAAACTAAATTAACGCCACATTGGCGAGTCGGCTCCTACGTCACTTCCGCCGATGCCTCGAGAAGCCGCTGCTGCAACAGCAGTGGGACGTTTACGTTTCTCCTACCGAACGAAGCAACAATGCTGTGGTTCACTCGGGCTGCAAGATTGTATGAATATGATGTCTGCATATACTAGCAGTGCCTCTCAATTATTTCACGCCCGCCCCTTCCAAGAAGAAAAAGATTCGCGCCCCACCACCACCAATTTTTTTCTGTCTTTGTATATTGATGTTAGATTGTCAATAAAATATCCATAAACTAAGCTAAATTGATAAGAAATATAATTTTGAGAACTATTATTGTGAGGATCTCGAAACTCGGTACTCTGTTTTGCAAATATTGATGAGATGATAAATATTTACTCATAGTTTTTGGATAACTTTATTGACATTTGCAAACCAAACACAGTTATTAATACGGACATAATATAGAAAAGACAAAAAGAAGAGCCAAGGGGATTTTAAACAAAAATTCTTTGTAAATAACATAAAGCAACAGCTTTAGTATGTTTACGATACGTTTTTTTAAAAAACAATTTTATGGTTACTATATGTTTTTTTTTAATGGTTACTGTAATGTTCCGTCTTCTATCTTAAGAAGTCAAGCAGGCAACGTGATGCTGCAAGCTTGTGTCTCTTTATTTATTGACTTGCATTCTCGTCTATGTGCAGACACACGAGTTCGTCTGGTGACCACACACACATCAGGCAATACTGCCAACTAGTGACTAATGATATAACGGCTATCATTACATCTCCCTTTCAAACGTTAATCAATGCCTATGCCTTTTTTTTAATAAAGCTTTTTTATTTTATAATTATTATTATAATAATTTTGTTTTGTTCGCAATTATTTTCACTTCTTTTCAATATCTACCCATTTTTTTCTGACAACAAGCAGCTCTACAACAATTTTAGCAACAATAACACAACATTAAACATTTTCAATCAGCCTGTCCGGTTGTCGTCTAACTCTTGTTGATCTTCGAAGAGGTTCAGTCATCCCAGAAGTTGCTGGTGGTTGAGGTCTGTGCTCCTTCGATGTATCCACCTGCTTTGCAGCCTCAGCCGCATCAGAAGATTTCTCACAGTCCTCGGGAACCTTCAGCAAACTCCTCCTGTTCCTCCTCACTCTTTGTCCATCCTTTGTTTCCACAATGTAAGATCTCGGTCCGGCTTCGATAAGGACAGTCACTTTTCTGTCCCAACAATTAGGTCCATCGATCCTTACAGTGTCTTTCTCAGAAAGAGGTTCCAGATGTTTTGTAGCTCTGTCATATGCAATTTTCTGTTTGAGTTTGAGCATTCTCTTATTTTCAAACCAAATGTTGTTGTCATGTCCTTGTGGTATTTGTGGAAGCGTGGTGCGAAGCTTACGGCACATGAGTAGGTCAGCAGGCGAAGAAGCTCCACACTACAGAGGTGCAGCTCTGTAACTCAATAGGGCAAGGTAAGGATCAGATGCATCATCCTTGGCCTTCCTTAGCAGTCTCTTGATGATTTGCACTCCCTTCTCAGCCTGGCCATTTGCCTGTGGGTATAAAGGGCTTGAAGTGATGATGTGAGCCTCAGCCTCCTCCGCCGTAACGCAGTCCTTGATGTCACTGTTAGGGTGCGGCACTCGGGATAACGCATCAGCAAGCACAATGTATTTTTCAGGCGTGTATATTAGCTCAAAATCATAGCGCTGCAATGTCATCATCATGCGTTGAATTCTGGGCGTCATGTCATTGAGATTTTTCTTCCTAATTGAAATCAGTGGCTTATGATCAGTCTCTGCTATGAACGTGGGCAGTCCATAAACATACGTGTGAAATTTGCCAAATCCAAACACTAAACCCAGTGACTCCTTTTCGATCTGAGCAGAGCGTTTTTCAGTCTCTGACATTGACCTGGATGCATAGGCTACAGGTTGCCATGTGTCTCTCGCCTTTTGCAGCAGTACGGCACCTAGCCCATCTTTCGACGCATCCGTGGAAATTTTGGTTGGTTTTGATGGATCAAAGGAGGCAAGGACTGGCTCAGCTGTCACAGTTCTCTTTAGATCTTGCCATTCTTCGTCATGTTTTGTTGTCCACTCAAAGACTATGTTGTGATGCAGCAGCAAACTTAGGGACTTTGTTCTTGAAGAGAGGTTTGGAATGAACTTGCCCAGGAAGTTTATCATCCCCATTGCTCGCAGAAGTCACTTTTTCTCAGTTGGAAATGGCATGTCCAGTATTGCTTGCACTTTGGTTCTGCCTGGCACCACTCCATCTGCCGTGAGCTTGTCTCCCAAGAATGTCAATTCTGTAACTCCAAACAGACATTTCTCTCGTTTTAGTTTAAGTCCATTCATTTTAACTCTTTGTAGCAGTTCCTCAAGTCTTTCATTGTGTTCTTGTTCCGTGTTTCCCCAGACAACCAAATCATCAATGTACACACGGGTTCCTTCCAGACCTTCTATGATTGACTCCATAGCTCTGTGAAAGATCTCAGGCGCAGACTTTATGCCAAATGGCAGTCTCAGAAAACAGAAACGCCCAAATGGTGTGTTGAAGGTGGTGTACCTGCTGCTTTCAGTGTCCAGCTTCAGCTGCCAAAATCCATGCGATGCTTCTAATTTGCTGAAGAATTTAGCACCTGCCATGTCACTCAGGATTTCTTCACGCTTGGGAATCTGATAATGTTCTCTTTTAATGTTTTTATTCAGATCTTTGGGGTCGAGGCAAACACGTAACTCTGGGAAGTTCCTCTTTTTAACACACGTGACGGAATTTACCCAGTCGGTGGGTTCTTCCACTTTCTCTATGACTCCGATCGGTGTCATTCTGCTCAGTTCCTTTTTTAATCTCTCTTTGAGAGGGGCTGGAACTCTTCTCGGGGCATGTACTACAGGTTCAGCATCTTCCTTGAGCTGTATTTTGTAAGTGTAAGGTAGCGTCCCTTGTCCTTTGAAGACAGAAAAGTATTTGTTCACTATACTCTTACTACCTTCACTCTTCAACACTTTGTTGTTCTTATTGACATCCTTGCTGTTGATTTGGTAAATTCTTTTTACCAGTCCAAGCTCTTCAGACGCCTAGTCTCCAAGGATTGACTCCAGTCCACTTGGCACAATTTTGAACGTTAATTTGTGTTGTCTTCCCTTTGCTGTCACTTTTAGCCTACAACATCCCTTTGTTTTGATTGGCTGATTGTTGTAGGTTTTCAATTTCACAGCCTTGTTAGACGGTTGCGATAGCCAATCAGATCACGAGTTGGTTACAGTGAGCCTTCTCGCTGGCCTTATGCTGAGGGTGATGAACGCGTTTTGTGATTGGATACTCACTCGTGAGGGGGCAGCGCAATGCCGAATCAACACACTCGAAAGTCGTAATTGGCGGCCGTTCGAAAATCTAAAATATATTCTTGCTTTTTTTTAACCACAATGGCCGAAGGAGGGAAAAGTGTGGATTTAATTGCAGATACACTTGCAAGGACATTTTCAAGTCGGACCTTTCAAGAGAAGCTATATCGTCCAACACTCACTCAGTGGTGCGTAAGTGTGTTTCTGGATATTATTTGTCCAGCCGTGGTGTCATAAATGATGGTATTTTGATGGGGTTTCATTCTAGTAGAACAAAGTAGGACTTCACTGAAGGCACCTTAAATTACTTCCATACCCTGGAAGGTCACTGACCTGGCGAGAGAATTGCCCCCACCATAAACAATGCTCAGGCCTATTTTCTCTCAGGGCAGTATCTGGTTACATCGGAACTTCAGAACCAAGACTGGTCACTTCTGTGAGCTCCAGTCCCTTCATAGTTTCATAAAGAGAGTTACTTCCCATATCTATATTAGGCCATTTAAAAAAAACATGAATTTTTTAAAAATGTATTTCAATGTATATTTAAGCTTGCTGATGTAATACTACAATATTTATTCAATTATTATAATATGCAACATTATATCAATATTAATTTAAACTTTTTCATTTCACTCTTGAATATTTCTTAACATATTTGTTCATTTGAATATGTATGCAATTTAAATTATTCCATCCATCCAGCCATTTTCTGCCGCTCATCCGGGGTCGGGTTATTGAATTAATTTAATACATAAGTATTTTTTATATTTCAATATTTATTTCAATACTGGGACTCTTCTCAATGAGTTCAATATTTATAAAATGTTTCGATATTTCTTCTTAATTGAATTAAGTCTGTATGTGGTTTCCAATTTTAATATTTCCCTATTTAATTATATAACTAATCCAAAGTATAAAAAATATAATATAGCATGAAAAAAGTATTTAGTATATTTGACAAAATTATAGTTTTTCCGAAGTGAGATTCTGTTTAGCAACAAACCCCACACACTTAATAGAGCTCAACCTAGAAAGTGATTTTAGCTCGTCAGAAATTTATTCAGAAAGCGAAATATTAAATATATCTGAGGGGATATTTGAAGAGTTTGAATTTTGTTCAATGGACCATACATATACGAACCAGCCAAACACAGTGAGAAAACCAGCGCTGACTCCAGTCGCCATCAAGTTGCCAACTCCTGACATACCAAAACCTTTGAGAGAAACTGAGACTATTCGCGTTTCTCCTTCTGGCTCTTTTTATCGTTCAACTTCTAGATCAGTTTTTCACCTTTTCACACAGCGTAATGAAGGCCAGTTGAGCAAGTGGAACAAGTGATTTTATTGATGATTGTGGAAGGCACCGATTTCATAAGCACCGTTTCTTCTCACACCTTTCCCATTAAGTACGTTTAAAAAGAAAACTGAAAAGCATAATGTTCACAAATGTTGTTCCATGCAAAGGCAATTAATTTTATTTACATGTTTGATGTAAACACACAAAAAAATCATCACACAAACACATTGATAATTCTGGCTCTGACCCCATTGGCTTAGTGCCAATAAAAGAGCTTTGCAAAATAAAATTTTTCAGATTTTATTCAAAATCTAAATTTACATCTTACCACAAAGAGTCAGTTCCTTCATTTTTTTGTTGTCTTTTTTTAAGCTTCAAGGATCGCTGCTTTTGTCACCAGCACAATTGTGTCTCGCAGCACCCTTTTTAGAAAAGAATTTTTTTGCACAAACGCTGCAACTGAATGGCTTGTCTCCACTGTGTGCTCTTGTGTGGCGTCGTAAATGCGACTTTTGAGAGAAACTCTTGCCACAAATTGAGCAGAAAAAAGGTTTTTCACCAGTGTGTGTTCTTGTGTGTTTTGTGAAACTTGCCTTATGAGAGAAGCTTTTGCCACATACTGAGCAAGAAAAAGGGTTTTCTCCAGTGTGTGTTCTTGTGTGACAAGTTAAATTTGACTTTACAGAGAAGCGTCTACCACAAACTGAGCAGGGAAAAGGGTTTTCTCCAGTGTGCTTTCTTGTGTGGCTTGTTAAACTTGACTTTTGTGAGAAGCATTTTCCACAAACTGAGCAAGAAAAAGGTTTTTCTCCACTGTGTGTTCTTGTGTGTTCTGTTAAACTTGACTTTTGAGAGAAGCATTTTCCACAAACTGAGCAAGAAAAAGGTTTTTCTCCACTGTGCGTTCTTGTGTGCCTTACTAAATGAGACTTCCGAGAGAAGCTTTTGCCACAAACTGAGCAAGAAAAAGGTTTTTCTCCACTGTGCGTTCCTGTGTGCCTTACTAAATGAGACTTCCGAGAGAAGCTTTTGCCGCAAACTGAGCAAGAAAAAGGTTTTTCTCCACTGTGCATTCTTGTGTGGATTGTTAAATCAAACTTTTGATAGAAGCTTTTGCCACATACTGAGCAGGTAAAAGATGTTTCTCCACTGTGTGTTCTTGTGTGGATTGTTAAATGAAACTTTCGAGAGAAGCTTTTGCCACAAACCGAGCAAGAAAAAGGTTTTTCACCACTGTGAGTTTTTCCGTGCCCTTTTAAAGACAGCTTTGAAGTGAATGAGTCAGTGTGACATGCCCTTTCACCTTTGGCTTGCCCATCATCATCATCATCATCATCGTCATGAGCGTCTGATAATGTGTCCTTATTATGTACTTGTGATGGCCCCCAGTGGTCTTCATCACCTTCTGTTATCACGTGATGACTTGAGCTGCTGCTTGTAGGCTCCGCCCCTTTGTTGTCGTCACTCTCATCCTTGTTTTCATCTTCAGTCTTGATAGGGAGAACGTTCACTGGTGACTTGTTGATCTCCTCCTCCTCCTTCTTTTTGATGTGAGTCAAGTCTGGCTCCTCTTTCACAGAAAGGAAATCGTTTTCACTGACGTCTGCAGGACACAATAAGACAAATTTGGTTTGGTCAAGTCAAAGCTCAGGCAACAACTTTGTCTTATTTTCTACCGTGCTACCTTGACTTGTGCCTGCCGCATACGGAGCAATGCGTGGTCCCCAACTTGGACCGGACCATGGGGGCATTTCACAAAATTACGTCCTACGATGTAAACCTCCCTTTCGCAGCACAACTGTGCTCAACGAGCATTTAAAAAGGAAGCACGTTGCAGCTGATGCCCGATTTCATTCCTGACATAGTCACAGACGTTTCTGGAATATGTATTATAATTCAACTAAGATACACCATAATATTTTAAGAGTTCACTGAATTATTTTGGAACTGCAATGATGCTTAACAGCCATAGGGTGTCAGTAATGAGTAATAAAGGAACACAAGACCTCCCACTGATACATCATCATTGACATTTGCATAAATTATCAAGAACTTTGACTTGTGGGGGAGATGCAAACCACCTGGGCCACAGGAACTTTATTACCAGGAAATAAATGTTCCTGGCCTTGTTGGTAGAAAAGGGGGTTGTGGCATACTCCCTTTTTAAGCCCATAGTAAGACAAAGATGCAGATGGATTCCTTGCAGCATGCGCTTGTTCACTGATAAGATCCGTGCAACCTTGGGTGGATGCATTCAATGTATTTTAATTGTTTGGATGAGGTGAAACTATGCACACGTGCACAGAACAGTGCAGGGCCACCCGAGGTTCATTGACCGAGCCAGTAAAAAGTTAATAAATAAATAATACCAATACGTACTTGATTTTTTTAAAAAAAACTTAATATTTTGTGTTTTATTCACTAAAATTGATCAACCGCCATTTACCTTTTCGCGGCAGTGTGCACATTTTTAGTAAGAAATTGCTTGAACAAAATATAAAAACCATAAAATGTAAAATGTTAAATAATCAGTTCAAATTTTATACTGGGAAAAACATGGAGTTCACCCCCCACTATTGGTTATTCTTTGGCAAACGTTTTCCGCACTGATTTCATTTGGCATCAACAAATGTTCAGCAACCCGGCAAGTAAAAGGCAATATTTAAAAAAAAAAAACGGCAATAACCTTGAACGATTTCCCCAAACAACTTAATGTTGTGATGCATATTTTTAAAGATAGAAAGTCGTTCTTTACAAAGCAAATGAGAGTAAAACGTGTACAAACCTGCTTCGTTTTCTTCTTTTATTCCACAAAGTTCCTCTTTGTCCTTGGGTGTCGTTCTTTCGCACATTTTCAAATAATAATTCCAAAAAATCCGCACTTGATCTCTGCTTGGCGATGAGTCATGTGCCTCATTTCGTTAGCGGCTAGCTAGCTAACAAGATAAGCTAACTACGCCGAAAAGCATCAACGCGCGAAGATGAGGTTATCGGGACACAAAGACTTGATGAATTATATCGTAGTCCTTTAGAGTAGCACTGGACATTCTGTGATAAATTTACATTCAGTTATACACTAAATCAGAAGAGTTTAGCGGTGGGTGTTTTTGTTTCGGTGTGGACGGGTCGGTGGATGTGGTCGAGGCCCTTTTTTTTTTTTTGAACAAACTTTATTGAACATTTTGAATAGACAGTACAACAGTATCACAAGTTCACTTCAGGTATTAAACTAACATATACATTTCCTACGTATCACCTTTCCCTTTTTGGGGAGACTTCTTTTGACATCAGCATGTGACAAAAATAACCAAAATGGCTGTGTCAGAGAATTTTTTTCCATCACCAATTCTGCCATGCTCAGCGACCTGTCCGGAGGGAAGCTGAGCCAGACCCACACATCAACAACAAAATATACCAAATTTTTGGCGTCACAAACAGGATTCTTGCTCCATTGATGGTCTCAAGGGTGCTGGGGCGCAGGCGTTCAACAGCCGGCCGGCTGAACTTTAGGTGAGATGCTTTTACTCACAATGGGTGTTGTGCGCCTGTGTCCAAGCGGTCGGGGCTTTTGGGGTCGTTAAAGAGAGCTTGTGCGTGTGGGTCTGCTGGCTGATTGGTCATGGAAAATGTCCCTGTGTTAGTTTCAATTATTGTTTAAACAAGAGGCCTCTATAATGATTAAGACATTAAAAGATGTCAAAGTAACCGCACTGTGAAAGAACATACGAAAATTTATTAAAAAATAAATAAATAAATGAAAAAAAATAATGATAGGAACTATGTAAATGGGGACTAGCGCGGGAGAAATGTGCAGAGGATAAAGAAAAGAAAGGTCTAGTGGTTAAAGAGATGAGAAATAAGAAGTGTAAAACTATAGCTATAGACAACATAGTCGTGAATAAGCTCAGTTTGAGCACAGACCCTGGCCATGGTGTAAATTTTAGCAGGAAAATTATGAGCTGATAACAGAAATAATGAAGAGAAGCACACTTCCACGTATCGTACTGGGCACTTTGTGGCATGGAACACAGTAAGGATCGAGGCGTACCGTTGTGTGGAGGGCCTGGGGCTGAGCCGACAGTTTCGCTGGTACGTAGCAAGAGATACGCTGTTCAGATACGTACCCTATGATTACTCGTGTTCTGGTCGGATAATTCTGTCAGGGTCTTGCCAGCGAAACGCTGGGAAGAAGGTGGCAGGACTCTCCAAACGCGGACACAGGAAAATCAGTTTAACAAAGAGTGTTTATTGATTCACAATAGTGGAAGTCCAATCATCAATTAAGGCAAATATATCTATCTTAGCATTACATCCGTCGATAAATCAGGAGAAAACACAAAGCGCTGGCGGAGAAAAGCTAACACCAGGAAGGAGATAAACGACGGAACGAAAAGCGCTTGCACCGGCAAGGAAAAGGAAAAACGATCAACATAAATAGCTTGCCAAAAGGGCAAGAGGGAAAACCAATTGGAGAAAACGAGGAACAAAAAGAGACCGAGCAATAGCTGGCAAAACGTGGAACACAGAGATCGCAAGAGCAAAAATGCATGAACATGAGAACAATCGATACCAGGGTCATGAACGTGAGCAGTGCAGGAAAATTATCCGACGCCGGGCAGTCAGTGTAGGTGGCTTAAATAGTGTGTGTAATTAGTCAGTGGATGGATGTCAGGTGCGGCGCCGGTGGGCTGGTCTCCCACTCGTGATGACGCGGGCGGAGTCGGTTGTCGGAGGAGATGCCTCTGCTCAGCTGAGAAACATAAACAAAAGTGCACATGGCAGGGAGGTGACGAAAACAACAACAAAACAGGCGTGACCGGCACGGGTCACGACAACTGGGGGAAGCAGTTAATCCAGCAGCCGACGCATGCAGCTCCCATTGCGTCTGCTCTTTCCATTTCCGCTGCTCCTAGGCCAGGTTCTGGTGACGCAGTGCCCACAGCAGGCTTGTTGTCCGCACCTGCCGGTCAACAAGGTCACGTAACAGAAGTAGGGGTGGTTATAGACATGGGTTGTGAGTGGGACGTGCTCTTGCTGTGGGGTCACTGGGTGATGAGCGGTCCAAACCGAGCCACTTCCTGAAATGTGCCATTCTGTGGTCCAGCGCCATGCCTGTCACAAAGAGCTCCTCTAGCACGGGGCGCCATCGCTACCCCCTCCTCCGACAACGCTTCTATGGCTTCCAAATGCACACTTGACGCCTCAACCCGATTGGGAACCCATTCCACGATAGGGGTGCCCGCGGAGCCTCCGCATTCAAGGACTCGCAGGTCTTGGCATTCCGTTGACGACTGATGGACAACAGTTTTTGATGGTGGAACAAGATATTCCACACTTTGCAAGCTTCTTCTGCATATCCCAGTGAGCAACAACACTGTCACGCTTGTGGGACTCTTGAGATTGGCTGAGTCACTGCCATGGACCGAACCCGCACCTGTGAAACAAACACTGGAATTCGAGTGGGACTGAATTTCCAGTTGGACTGAATTTGACTGTGCACATCCGCCGGGGGAAGCATATGTTGTCCTCCGTTCCAGTCGACTGGGCAGCTCTGAGACCAGGGTGGTGCTTCAGCACCCATTACGAATTCCTCTGTTATGGAACATTTTCAGAATTTCTCGGCACTGTGGTAGACAATGAATGGGCCACTCTGAAGCGAAAGCTCTGTTTCCGTCTCTGCCAGAGGGGTCGTGGACCCGGGGTCTCACTGACGTTGTGCTCTGCTCCACCGCGTCTCCAATTTGTTTTTGCTATATCTGCGCCTTCCCCATTTGACAGAGTTAATGCCGGCACAGCTTGGGGGCGAAGGAGGGCATTCTGGCGATGATGGCTGGGATGAGGACTGCACCAGTCTTGGTGCCCTCCACATCCTGGAATGGACTCTTTCCTGTGGAAAATGGATTTCATTGGCCTCTCTGGTGCTCAATATTTGTGTGGAGTGTGTCTGCTTGTTGTATTTCAGGTGAAGTGTAGATGGAGTTGGATGCAGACTGGAATCTCACTTGGAGCAAGCGACGAGGAGGACTCCTATGAGGGTCATAAGATGTGGACGTGATCATCTGAAACAATACTGTTAGCAAGAGCTCGTCGGTGACGAGGGCTTGGCAGCTCTCGAGTGACACGATGTCATCGGATTCTCTTGCTGGAGCGTGGCCTCAACTATGTTTTTGCATATCATTTGACTCGTATTTGTATTTTGTGTGTTTGTTTCTTGTCCTATCATGCCTTTATCACGCTGTGGATTTATTCTGTTCTGTAACGGTGTTCCATCATCCTACTTGCCTTGTGGAAGCAGGTTCACGAGAAAAGTTCAGCGAAGCTTTGATTCCTCCATATGGACTAAACTGGAAAGTGTTACTGCCGGTTTGCTTAAAGATCTAACATTGCGGGGGGAACTCCTTCGTGACCGAGGTGGTTGATTTGGGATTTTTTGGAATTATTGCTGGATTTATGTGTGGTCCTGCAGGAGGTGTGAGTGACACCAGGGAGCAATTTGGCCATACACTTAGTTTTCCTAGTTAAACTACCCTTATGTAGCATGCCTTGAACATGATTTAGGTTTTAGTCAATTAGGTTTCCCAAATTTTAGGCAATGGATTCATATAAAAGGTTGGAATGGGATTTTTGGTGACATGCTGGTGTCGTTTTTGCTTTATCAGGACAAGATTGCCTCGAGGGGGGGGAAATATGTAGTGTATTTTTTTATTCACTCTTATGAACATTTTAGTAATTCTCTTTAACTATGAGGGGATTGGAGACTAAAGAAGTGACCAGTTTTGGTTTTGAAATTCCAATGTGAATGAGATAGTGTCCAGGAGGACAAAAGGCTTGACCAGCTCTAGGTGTGGAGCACTCGAGGTGATAGAAGCAGTCAAGATGGCACCGGAAGGCCACTTCAAAGAGCAACCACATCTGCTCTCGCCGTAGGGAGCTTTGGGGGAAAAATCAAAGACTAGTACAATGAGAATGCATATGCAACAAGGTAAAGTTAGACATTCATGTCCAGTTTGGCCATTCCCGATAAGAAGGAAAGTGAGGGGACACCCTTTCCCTTTTCTCTTTTTTGGGGAGACTTCTTTTGACATCAGCATGTGACGAGAATAAAATCTCTTTCAAACCAAAATGGCTGTGTCAGAGAGGTTCTTACCATCACCAATTCTGTCATGCCCAGCGACCTGTGCGGAGGGAAGCTGAGCCAGACCCACACATCAACCACACAGGTTAATAGAAGGTCACAAAAACATGGACTTCTTAAACAGGAAAACGTGAGTTCAGTGGTAACAGGGTTGTGTCTATGCTGGCAGTTTAGCAGGAAGTCACGAAAACAGATGCACGTCTTGAACCGTGTTTGACAGGAAACCGTTTAGCTCGCATTTAACAGAAGTGTGACCCAAACATTGTGTTGTAAGCTGAAACCGTTCGAACAACAGGAAGCGTGTGGACGGGTGTGATAAAGTCAGTGTTCATGTTTTTCCATTCTTTATGGGTTGTCATATACAAATTTGCTTTGCTGTGCTTCAATAAAACGCCGCACAGGAGCGGGAAAGCTTTTCTCTTTGCCGGACTGCTCCTCGCAAGTGACAAAGACAATCTTGGTTGGGTGATTTATTTGTGCAGGCGTGTCTCGTTTTTGAAAACTTCTTTGACAAATCTTGTTCCTTCTGGAATGATTCAATCTGACTCTAAAAACTGTACACACTGGGGCAAAATGATCAATGGCGGTTGATGAATTTTCGTGGATATAACACAAAGGATTACGTTTTTTAAAAAATCAAGTACGTGTTGGTCTTATTTATGAAAATTTTACTGGCTCGGTCAATGAACCTCGGGTGGCCCTGCACAGTTTTGTGCACATGTGCATAGTTTCACCTCATCCAAACATTTAAAATACATTTAATGCATCCATCCAGGGTTGCACGGATCTCATCAGTGAACAAGCGCATGCTGCAAGGAATGCATCTGCATCTTTGGCTTACTATGGGTTTAAAAAGGGAGAATGTCACAACCCCCTGTTCTACCAGGGCCCCTTTAATTCTTTCAGGTATCCAAATTATAATGGAACCAAAAAGTACCCACGATGAAACTACAGTGGAACCTCGGTTCTCGACCATAATCCGTTCCAGAACCCTGTTCGAAAAGCGAATTGTTCGAACACCGAAACCATTCCTTTGCTGCTTGCACTGACTTTCTTTGGAGGCATGATTAGGGGCTAAAACACTTCGTACACCTATATAAAACGCGAGAGCAAAACGCAGCACGTCCGCACGCGACAACAGTTGGTCACGAAGAGAGAGAGAGAGCGATCTACACCCGTACGCCGTTCAGCATCCCACCCTCGCGTGCGCACTCACGCGTCGTACCGGCGTTCGAACTCCGAGGTTTGTTCGAACTGCGAAGCAAGAATTTCTCTTTTTTTTGTTGGACCTCAGAGTCGTTCGAGAACCGAGGTTCCACTGTATCTCTGAATGCAAAATGAAAAACTTGAAGGATTCCTATTCTATCAATGACATTATGTTGCGATGGCCCCCAGTGGCCCCCATCAATAAGTTAGGGTCCCACAACAGGTGTTCCATCAGACGCACACAATAGCCTGTGTGTGCTAACTTCAGCTCGCTTCCAGAAACGTCTGTGACGATGTCCGGAATGAAATTGGGCATCAGCCGCAACGTGCTTCCTTTTTAAATGCGCGTTTATCACCGTTGTGCTGCGAAAGGGAGGTTTACATCGTAGGACGGAATTTTGTGAAGTGTCCCCATGGTCTGGTCCAAGTTGGGGTCGCATGCATTGCTCCGTGTGCGGCAGGCACAAGTCAAGGTAGCACGGTAGAAACAATATAAGACAAAGTCGCCGCTTGAGGTTTGACTTGACCAAACCAAATTTGTCTATTTGTGTCCTACAGACGTCAGTGAAAACGATCTCCGTTCTGTGAAAGAGGAGCCAGACTTGACTCACATCAAAAAGGAGGAGGAGGAGGAGGAGATCAACAAGTCACCAGTGAACGTTCTCCCTATAAAGACTGAAGATGAAAACAAGGATGTGAGTGAGGACAACAGAGGGGCGGAGCCTACAAGCAGCAGCTCAAGTCATCACGTGACAACAGAAGGTGATGAAGACCACTGGGGGCCATCACAAGCCCATAATGAGGACACATTATCAGACGCTCATGACGATGATGATGATGATGACGATGATGGGCAAGCCATAGGTGAAAGGGCACGTCACACTGACTCATTAACTTCAAAGTTGTCTTTAAAACCGCACACAAGAACACACAGTGGAGAAAAAACATTTTCATGCTCATTTTGTCGCAAAAGCTTCTCACAAAAGGCACAATTTATAAGGCACACAAGAACACACAGTGGAGAGAAGCCTTTTTCATGCTCGGTTTGTGGCAAAAGCTTTTCTTTAAAGTCATATTTAATAAAACACACAACAATACACAGTGGAGAAAAACATTTTTCCTGCTCAGTTTGCGGAAAAAGTTTCTCTCAAAAGTCACATTTAACAGAACACACAAGAACACACAGTGGAGAGAAGCCTTTTTCCTGCTCAGTTTGTGGCAAAAGCTTTTCTTTTAAGTCATATTTAAGAAAACACACAACAATACACAGTGGAGAAAACCCTTTTTCCTGCTCAGTTTGTGGAAAACACTTCTCCATAAACTCAAGTTTAACAGAACACTCAAGAACACACAGTGGAGAAAAACCTTTTTTCTGCTCAATTTGTAGGAAAAGTTTCTCTCAAAAGTCACGATTAACAGAACATACAAGAACACACAGTGGTGAAAAACCTTTTTCCTGCTCAATTTGTGGAAAGAATTTCTATCGTAAGTCGCATTTAATAAAACACACAACCATCCATAGTGGAGAAAAACCTTTTTCTTGCTCAGTTTGTGGCAAAATCTTCTCTCAAAAGTCTAATTTAACAATCCACACAAGAAAACACAGTGGAGAAAAACCTTTTTCTTGCTCAGTTTGTGGCAAAAGCTTCTCTCAAAAGTCTAATTTAACAATCCACTTAAGAACACACAGTGGAGAAAAGCCTTTTTCCTGCTCAGTTTGTGGAAAGAGTTTCTATCGTAAGTCGCTTTTAACGAACCACACAAGAACACACAGTGGAGAAAAGCCATTCAGTTGCAGCGTTTGTGCTAAAAAATTCTTCACTAAACAGGGTGCTGAGAGTCACAATTGTGCTGGTGAGAATTGCAGCAATCCTTGAAGCTTAAAAAAAAAAAAAAAAAAAAAAACGGAAGGAATTGACTCTTTGTGGTAAGATGTAAATGTGATTTTGAATAAAATATGATAAATTTAATTTTGAAAAGCTTTTTTTATTGACATTAAGCCAATGTGATCAGTGCCAGAATAACCATTGTCTCTGAGTGATGATGAGTTGTTTTGTTTTTATATCAAACATTATCAATGAAATTAATTACCTTTTCCTGGAACAACATTTGTTAACGTTATGCTTTTCAGTTGTCTTTTTAATCGTACTTAATGGAAAAGGTGTGAGAAGAAACTGTGCTTATGAAATCGTTGCCTTCCACAATCATCAATAAAATCACTTGTTCCACTTGCTCAACTGGCCTTCATTACGCTGTGTGAAAAGGTGAAAAACTGAACAAGAAGTTGAACTCTAAAAAGAACCAGAAAGAGAAACGCAAATCGTCTCAGTTTCTCTCAAAGGTTTTGGAATGTCAGGAGTTGGCAACTTGATGGCGACTGGAGTCAGCGTTTATTTGTCACCACGGAGGAGATGATCCGCATCACGCAGTTCATTGCTGCTGCTGTCTTAATTGAACCCCGGAGGTTACCTGCCAGCATCCCTGAATTTCACCGGCGGATCTTCAGCTATCCCACGTCTGACCCCAGATTGTTGTGGAATTTTCAGCAGTTAGGGAAGATCAATGAGATAGTCTGGAAAATAAATTGTCTTTTGGGTCAGTCTGCTGAGTGATCTCAATGGGTGCGTGGGAAGATACTGATGCACACAGGAAGATGAAGATTTATTTGACAGGAACTGTGTAATCTTAAAACAAAAATATATTTTTTCTGCGTTGAGCCCACTTATCAGTCAAGGTCGTGTTGTTTTGGCTTCACAAAGAATCCTCTCGTACAAGAAGCGAAAGGCACTTTCTTCAAAAGCAAGTGGCCACAATAAATAACAAAAACCTTACTTGCAAAATAATTGTCCATAATATTAAGATTGAACAAAATAGTGACACAAATATTGAAAAAGTAAACAATGTCACGATTAAACATTGAATACTAAATTATTACTAAAACAGTTCAATGAATCTTGAAATAAATAATGAATCACCGTAGTTTAATGAATACTGAAACGAATAATGAAATATTTAAGTTAGTTAAGTTATAAACACTGAAATCATTTTTTAAGACTCTAACATTTAGAGAATAAAACAGTGATGTATTTTAATTTAAAATTCGCAACCACGTCGCTGGCGACAAACCCTGTAAAAAGGCAAATATGTTGACATAAAGTTTCACTTTATCATGTCAACTGTTAATAATAGAGAAATACATTTGGAATACTGTCCAACCAACAACATGGTGTCAGATGTGAAAACAAAACCAGCAACAAAAGTAAAATTCAATACATCTCTCAAGTTCATATTTGGGAACTAAAATGTTTGTTCATGTGCATACGGTTCAAATCGCACGTTTTTCCAATGTTTAGAAGAAGATAACGATGATTTGCATCGCAAATGGTGACATCTGTCTGTGAGTTGGTGACAGTGCTCCACAAAGCCAGCTCTCTCTCTCTCTTGTAGTTCCGTAGCCGATTCGGCCTTAGAATCCATGAGGTTTCGAATAGAGGAAATCAAAATACGCGTTGACGGGCTGCGTCCCAGATTTCACGAGCACTGTTGTGGGGTAGCTTAAAGATGATCCGCTGACCCCCTGGTGCTTTTTTCCCTTGAATCCGTCCGCTCAGACTTAGGTTCTCGACTTCACCTTTCCTAATTGAATGGCCAAGGAACTTTGTCTGTCTGTTTTGGATTACCCGGATGAGCTCACGATTTCGTCCGACCCGTTGTAAGACTGACTCGTTGGTTTCATGAGTGGTGTATGACACACGTAGCATCCGACGGTACATCCACATTTCAGCAGCTTCTAGATTCTTTGTTGTCTTGGCGTTTAATGTCCAAGACTCGCACCCGTAGAGCAGGATTGACCAGATGAAACATCGTAGAAGTCGGTTCTTAAGATCAAGTGTGAGTTTGCGGTCTGTGAACAAGCTTCTCATTCGGTTGAAACCGTCCTTCGCCAGCGAAATTCTACGTCTAATTTCTTTTTCACAACGGCCATCATGGTTGATGACGGAGCCTAAGTAGTTGAAGCTTCGCACCTGTTCGATCTCTGAGGCCTGACATTGGAGTCTGCAAATGGGCTCTGGTTCACTCTTGGAGATGGTCATGCACTTGGTCTTTTTCTCGTTGGTTTCGAGTCCAAAACGTAGGCTTTCCTCACGTAGTGCGTCAAGGAGCTTCTGGAGCCCCTCTTCCGAATCTGCCATGAGGACGGTGTCGTCAGCGTAACGTATGTTGTTAAGCCTTCGACCACCACACAGAATCCCTATACGTATATACAGTGTATATTCGCATAGGTTTGCTTTTTCTGAATGTCTGCTGCTGTTATACATTAACGGCTACATTACGCCGCCGCCTCTGTGTGATCTATACCTTTGCTGCTGTAACACTGCAAATTTCCCCATTGTGGGAATATGAAAGGACATCTTTATCTTTAAAAACCTTGTGTTGGTGCTTCTTAAATAATTTTCCACACGAGTAAGATTGAACAAAATGGTGAAACAAAAATTTAAAAAGTAAATTTTGTAACAATTAAACATTGAATACTAAATTATTCCTAAAACAGTTCACTAAATCTTATAATTAATAGTGAATTATTGTAGTTTAATGAATACTAAAACGAATAATGAAACATTAAAGTACTTAAATACCGAAATCATTTTCGAACACAATAACAGTTAAGTCATAGAACAGTGACATATTTTAATTTAAAATTCGCAATCACAACCTGGTGAAAAACCCTGTAAAAAGGCAAATATGTTGACATATAGTATCACTTTATCATGTCAACTGTTAATAAAAGGGAAATGCATTTGGAATACTATCCAACCAACAACATGGTGTCAGATATATAAACAAAACCAGCAACAAAAGTAAAATTCAATACATCTCTCAAGTTCATATTTGGGAACAAAAATGTTTGTTCATGTGCATCTTAGGTTTTTCTCTATGTTTAGAAGAAGATAACAATGATTTGCATCGCAAATGGCGACATCTGTCGGTGAATTGGTGACAGTGCGCCACACAGCCAGCAGCCAATCATATCACAGCGGGGTGTGTCCTGTTCTTCCGCTTTCGTGACGAACAGGAAATCCTTTCTGTGCGACTTTGAAGAACGTCGCTCTTTCATTCGTCTCGTCAAACAAAGAGAAGCACACGAGTTATCGCCAAGCAAAGATCAAGTGCGGATTTTTTGGAATTATCATTTGAAAATGTGTGCAAGAACGACACCCAAGTACAAAGAGGAACTTTGGGGAATAAAAGAAGAGAACGAGCAACATCTTCAACTGCTGGACGAAGTTTGCAAGCAGCCTCGTGTTGTGCTACACAAAGCAGGTTTGTACACGTCTTACTCTCATTTGCTTTGTAAAGAACGACTTTCTATCGTTAAAAATGTGCATCACAACATTAAGTTGTTTGGGGAAATCGTTCAAGGTTATTGGCGTTTTATTTTTTAATCTTGCCTTTTATTTGCAGGTCTGCTGAACATTTGTTGATGCCAAATAAAATCAGTGCAGGAAATAAATGCCAAAGAAAAAACAATAGTGGGGGCTGAACTCCATGTTTTTTCCAGTATAAAATTTGAACTGATTATTTAACATTTTACATTTTCTGGTTTTTATATCTTGTTAAAGCAATTCCTTACGGAAGGAATTCTGCCTGACTCTAAAAAATGTGCACACTGCGGCAAAAACATCAATGGCGGATGATCAATTTTAGTGGATAAAACACAAAATATTAAGTTATTTTAAAAAATCAAGTACGTATTGGTCTTATTTATTTATTATCTTTGTACTGCCTCGGTCAATAAACCTCGGGTGGCCCAGCACTGTTTTATGCACATGTGCGTTGTTTCACCCCATCCAAACATTTAAATTACATTTAATGCATCCATCCAGGGTTGCACGGATCTCATCAGTGAACAAGCCCATGCTGCAAGAAATGCATCTGCATCTTTGGCTTACTGTGGTGTTAGAATAATATTAAGAGGTTATTATACATTTGCCGTGATGCAGCTTATTTTAATATGTAGTGCATAAAACATGTTGCAGTTTAATAGAGTGAACTATGCTTGAGTGTTTACAGTTTGAGTGTGGCAGGGCGGTGGCACTTCTTCAGAAGTGCCGATGAAGTAAACAACACCGTGATGAGCCCTGATAAGAAGAAGTTGGCCCCAAAGTCTGACGCAAACAGCATCGTGCTGGGTCCTGATAGAAGATGTTAACGACAAAGTCCGCTGCGACCCATGGCGGCACGCCAATGATAAACCGGACTAAACCAGCTTTTGAGAAGACGAACTGTACCACCCTTGAGTGTAATCTGATTTCTTAAAGTGTAATCTTATTTCCCGATGTTATAAAAGGGAATGTGTGAAAAGCATCGGGGAACAGAGGGGAGATAAAGTTGTCAAATAAACTTTGTTAACCTTTCTGTAGCCACTTGGGCTGCATCTCTCTCTCCTTCCAGCTATGAACCCTATATGTCAAATTGGCGAACCTGACATATGGGCTTAAAAAGGGAGACCGCCACAACCCCCTTTTCGACCAACAAGCCCAGGAACATTTAAAGATAAAGATGAAGATGTCCTTTATTAGTCCCACAATGGGGAAATTTGAAGTGTTACAGCAGCAAAGATATAGATCACACAGAGTCGGCGGCGTAATGTAGCCGTTAATGTATAACATTAGCAGCAGACATTCAGAAAAAGCATGCAAATATACACAGTATAAACGTATCTAAGTGTAAGGAAACACTCCTAATGTTTGTCCATTATACAGAGGGGGAAAACACTGTAATGATAAAAACGACTGAATGATTGGAAATACTGCAATCATAAAAATATTGCAATGATAAGAGTACTGTAATGGTAAGAGTACTGAAATGATAGAAAAGTACTGCATGATAGAAAATACTGCAATGGTAAAAGTACTGTAATCGTAAAAGTACTGCAACGATAGAAAAATACTGCAATGATGAAAGTACTGCAATGGTAAAAGTACTGCAATGGTAAAAGTACTGTAATAGTAAAAGTACCGCAATGATAGAAAAATACTGCAATGATAAAAGTACTGCAATGATAAAAGTACTGCAATGATAAAAGTACTGCAATGATAAAAGTACTGTAATAGTGAACATCCTGCAGTGGTAGAAATACTACAGTGATAGAAGTATTGTAATAAGAATACTGTAATGGTAAACAAAATACATCATTGGTCAATATTTAAGTACACCCTTGGCTGAAAGTACAGTAGTAGTTAATATTGCATCCAAGGACTGCACAATTGCACTAATGCCCTCCCATTTGTAGGCCTGACCCAATGTTCTTGTTAAAAAGTCTGACAGCAGTTGGCAGGAAGGAGCGGCGAAATCTCTCTTTGGTACAGCGAGGGTGTAAAAGTCTGTCACTGAAGGAGCTGTAAAGTGTTCTCAGAGTGTCATTGAATGGGTGGGCTGGTTTGTCCAGCATTGATGACAGTTTTGCCGTCATCCTTCTGCCCCCCACTGAGTCCACAGAGTCCAGGGAGCAGCCCAGGACAGAGCTGGCCCTCCTCACCAGTTTGTCCAGTCTCTTTTTGTCTCGGCCCGAGATGCCTCCTGCCCAGGAGACCACTCCATAGAAGATGACTGATGAAACCACCGAGTCATAGAAGTTCCTGAGGAGTGTTCCCCGAACGCCAAAGGACCTCAGCCGCCTGAGTAGGAAGAGTCTGCTCTGACCCTTCCTATAGAGAGCGTCTGTGTTGTCGCTCCAGTCCAGTTTATTGTTCAGATGAACACCCAGGTACTTGTAAGTTGAGACCCTCTCAACGTCTGTTCCCTGGATATTCACTGGTGCAGGTGGAGAGTGCCGACGCTTGCGGAAATCCACCACCAGCTCTTTGGATTTCCCAGCGTTGATTTGGAGGCGGTTCTGCTGACACCAGTCCACGAACCCCTGCGTAACCCCTCTGTACTCCCGATCGTCATCGTCAGTGATGAGGCCGACAATCGCAGAGTCATCAGAGAACTTCTGCAGGTGACAGGTTGTGGAATTGTATTTGTAGTCCGAGGTGTAGAGGGTGAACAGGAAGGGAGCCAGAACAGTTCCCTGCGGCGCTCCCGTGCTGCAGAGGAGCACGTCAGACACACAGCCCTGTGTCCTCACGTACTGTGGCCGGTTTGTGAGGTAGTCGTGGATCCATGTGATGAGGTGGTGGGCCACTCCCGCCTGCTCCAGCTTGTCTCCCAATAAGGCGGGCTGGATGGTGTTGAAAGCACTTGAGAAATCAAAGAACATGATCCTCACCGTGCCCCCCGCCTTCTCCAGGTGGGAGAATGAAGTGTGGAGCAGGTAGATGATAGCATCATCCACACTGATGCCAGGCTGGTATGCAAACTGGAGTGGGTCCATTGAGGAGCTGACCAGGGGGCGCAGATGGACGAGGACCAGTCTCTCCAGGGTCTTCATCAGATGAGACGTCAGCGCCACTGGTCTGAAGTTGTTGAGCTCCTTCGGATGGAGTGTCTTTGGAACCGGAACCAGGCAGGATGTTTTCCACAGCTGGGGGACTCTGCCCAGCTTCAAGCTCAGGTTGAACATGTGCTGGACGATTCCACACAGCTGGTCTGCGCAGGATTTGAGGAGCTGGGAGCTGATCCCATCTGGGCCTGCCGCCTTCCTCGCCTTCATCTTCCTCAGCTGGTTCTTCACCTGAGATGTTGTGAGGAACAAGGCTGAGCAGGAGGAAGTGGTGGTTGTCTGATGAGGCTGGGAACTGGAGCCTGTGGAGAGAGAGAGGGGCGAGAGAGGGGGAGAGAGGGTCTTGTTCGCAGTGGCAGGAGGGGTGGGTGGGGGCTGCATCAGGGAAGCCTGAGCGGGGTCAGACATTTGATCAAACCTATTGAAAAATAGGTTCAACTCATTTGCCCACTGAAGCCCCCCCCCCTTCTGGGTCTTACCTGCTTGTCCGTGGCCTGAGATGGTCTTCAGGCCCCTCCAGACATCCCTGGCATTGTTCCGCTGCAGTTGTTCTTCCATCCGCATCCTGTAGGACTTTTTCCCCTCACGGATCCTCCTTCTCAGCTGACGCTGCACTCTCTTCAGCTCGTCCTTGTCGCCTGAAACAAAAGCCCTCTTTTTCTCCTTCAGGAGAGCTTTAATGTCCGGTGTGATCCAGGGTTTGTTCATCTTACAGTCCTGGTGGGAATGGTGTTCTCCATGCAGAAGTTAATATAGTCTGTAACTGTGTCTGTTAGACCATTAATGTCCTCACCGTGAGCTTCGCTGAATACCTCCCACACAGTTCAAGGCCTCCTCGGCTTCTCTGGACCATCGCTGAACTGTGCGTGTCACAGCTGGCTGCCTGCGGACGAGAGGTTTGTACACAGGCAGGAGAGCAACCAAGTTGTGGTCAGCTTTGCCCAGCGGGGGGAGGGGCAGTGACGTGTACGCCTCCTTGGTGTTGGCATAGAAGAGGTCCAATATTTTATTGTCTCTGGTTTGGCATGTTACATATTGTGTGAATGAAGGCAGAGAGGAGGAAGGAGAAGCATGATTGAAGTCACCAGAGATAAGGAACAAGGCATTTGGGTGCTGTGTTTGTAGCCTGCTCACAGCTGCATTCAGTACATCACAGGCTGTCTCACCGTTAGCAGAGGGAGGCACGTACGCCGCCACCGCGATCACATGACTGAACTCTCGCGGTAAATAGACCGGACGCATGCTAACAGCTATCATCTCAATGTCCCGACTGCAAAGTTGATCCTTAACAGTTATGTGCCCAGGGTTACACCATCTATCATTAACAAACACAGCCAGCCCTCCCCCCTTTCTCTTACCGCTCTCCAGTGTCCTGTCCGCGCGTAGTATTTGAAAGCCGTCCAATTCCACGACGGCGTCCGGCGTTAGCTCTGTTAGCCACGACTCCGTGAACACCAGCAAGCTAGCCTCCCGGACAATCCTCTCGTGCCGGGTTAGCGCTGTTAGCTCGTCCATTTTGTTGGAGAGGGATCGAACATTCCCCATAATAACGGACGGGAGGACGGGGTGATATCGTCTCCTCCTTGCCTGGCGTTTAGCCCCCGCACGACATCCCCGTCTCTTCCTCCTCAGCTCGCGGGGAATATCGGGTCTCGCTCCGGGAGCCCACGCGGGGTTAGCACGGAGTGCTAACAGCTGATCTCTTGTGTACACGATCGATCCGTAGCTCCGAGTTTCGTCTCCGGACACGATCGCGCAAAAAACAGCCCCCAACAGTAGTAAAACCACCGCAAGTTGGATGTCCATTGCTGAGGTGAGGTAAAAATAAAATAAAAAAGGGTAAAGGGAAAAAACACACGAAAAAGGCTCAATAGTGAGCCACGCTGCTGTAAACAGGCAGCCACTCGCGCGGCGCCGGAACCGGAAGATTTTACATTTTCTGGTTTTTATATCTTGTTCAAGCAATGACTTAGGGAAGGAATTCTGCCTGACTCTAAAAAATGTGCACACTGCGGCGAAAACATCAATGGCGGTTGATCAATTTTAGTGGATAAAACGCAAAATATTACGTTAAAAAAAAAACTAGTACGTATTGGTCTTATTTATTTATTAACTTTTTACTGGATTGGTCGGGTGACAGTCAATGGACCTCGGGTGTGTAGTTTCACCCCATCCAAACATTTAAAATACATTGAATGCATCCATCCAGGGTTGCAAGGATCTCATCAATGAACAAACGCATGCTGCAAGGAATGCATCTGCATCTTTGGCTTACTATGGGCTTAAAAGGGAGAACGTCACAAACCCCTTTTCCACCAACAAGTCCAGGAACATTTAGTTCCTGGTAATAAAGTTCCTGTGGCCCAGGTGGTTTGCATCTCCCCCACAACTCATAGTTCTTGATAATTTATGCAAATGACAATGATGATGTATCAGTGCGAGGTCTTGTGTTACTTTGTTACTCATTATTGACATTCTATGGCTGTTCAGCATCATTGCAGTTACAAAATAATTCAGTGAACTCTAATAATATTATGGTGTATCTTAGTCTAATTTTAATTCATATTGGATAACTTTTAAATATACATTATTCAAATATGTCAACATGAAAGTCAGAGGGAAAGTGTTGTTGCTTAATTTATGTGTAGGGATTTTGATTCTTCACACGTAATTTTGTTTAAAAATGTATTTAGAAACAGAAATTTAACAAAAAATCAAAAGGGGAATGTTGGAACGTACTAGCAGGCTAAATGTCATTTTGGGAAAAAACAAAAAAACAAACATAAATCATGCAATAAATAGCGACTATGATGCCAGGGCCCCTTTAATTCTTTTAGGCATACAGATTAGAATGGAAGCAAAAAGTACCCACGATGAAACTATCTCTAAATGCAAAATGAAAAATTTGTAAACATATTTCACTTGAAGGATTTCTATTCTATTAATGACATAATGTTGCGATGGCCCCCAGTGGTCTCCATCAATATGTTAGGGTCCCACAACAGGTGTTCCATCAGACGCACACAAAAGCCTGTGTGTGCTAACTTCAGCTCGCTTCCAGTAACGTCTGTGACTATGTCAGGAATGAAATCGGGCATCAGCCGCAACATGCTTCCTTTTTAAATGCTCGTTTATCACCGTTGTGCTGCGAAAGGAGGTTTACATCGTAGGACGGAATTTTGTGAAATGCCCCCATGGTCCGGTCCAAGTTGGGGTCGCACGCATTGCTCCGTGTGCGGCGGGCACAAGTCAAGGTAGCATGGTAGAAACAATATAAGACAAAGTCGCCGCCTGACCTTTGACTTGGCCAAACCAAATTAGTCTTTTTGTGTCCTGCAGACGTCAGTGAAAACGATCTGTGTTCTGTGAAAGAGGAGCCAGACTTGACTCGCATCAAAGAGGAGGAGGAGGAGGAGATCAACAAGTCACCAGTGAACGTTCTCCCTATAAAGACTGAAGATGAAAACAAGGATGTGAGTGAGGACAACAGAGGGGCGGAGCCTACAAGCAGCAGTTCAAGACATCACGTGACAACAGAAGGTGATGAAGACCACTGGGGGCCATCACAAGCACATAATGAGGACACATTATCAGACGCTCATGACGATGATGATGATGATGATGACGATGATGGGCAAGCCAAAGGTGAAAGGGCACGTCACACTGATTCATTAACTTCAAAGTTGTCTTTAAAACCACACACAAGAACACACAGTGGAGAAAAAACATTTTCATGCTCATTTTGTCGCAAAAGCTTCTCACAAAAGGCACAATTTACAAGGCACACAAGAACACACAGTGGAGAGAAGCCTTTTTCATGCTCGGTTTGTGGCAAAGGATTCTCTCAAAAGGCATATTTAACAGAACACACAAGAATACACAGTGGAGAGAAGCCTTTTTCCTGCTCAGTTTGTGGCAAAAGCTTTTCTTTAAAGTCATATTTAATAAAACACACAACAATACACAGTGGAGAAAAACATTTTTCCTGCTCAGTTTGCGGAAAAAGTTTCTCTCAAAAGTCACATTTAACAGAACACACAAGAACACACAGTGGAGAGAAGCCTTTTTCCTGCTCAGTTTGTGGCAAAAGCTTTTCTTTAAAGTCATATTTAAGAAAACACACAACAATACACAGTGGAGAAAAACCTTTTTCCTGCTCAGTTTGTAGGAAAAGTTTCTCTCAAAAGTCACGATTAACAGAACATACAAGAACACACAGTGGTGAAAAACCTTATTCCTGCTCAATTTGTGGAAATAATTTCTATCGTAAGTCGCATTTAATAAAACACACAACAATACATAGTGGAGAAAAACCTTTTTCCTGCTCAGTTTGTGGAAAATGCTTCTCTCAAAAGTATAATTTAACAAGCCACTTAAGAAGACACAGTGGAGAAAAGCCTTTTTCCTGCTCAGTTTGTGGCAAAAGCTTCTCTGGAAAGTTTAATTTAATAGAACACACAACAACACACAGTGGAGAAAAACCCTTTTCATGCTCAGTTTGTGGCAAAAGCTTCTCTGGAAAGTCAACTTTAACAAAACATAAAAGAATACACAGTGGTGAAAAACCTTTTTCCTGCTCAGTTTGTAGGAAAGGTTTCACTCAAAAATCAACTTTAACAAATCATAGAAGAACACACGGTGGCGAAAAGCCATTCAGTTGCAGTGTTTGTGCTAAAAAATTCTTCACTAAACAGGGTGCTGAGAGTCACAATTGTGCTGGTGAGAATTGCAGCAATCCTTGAAGCTTAAAAAAAAAACGATGTAAATGTGATTTTGAATAAAATATGATAAATTTAATTTTGAAAAGCTTTTTTTATTGACATTAAGCCAATGTGATCAGTGCCAGAATAACCATTGTCTCTGAGTGATGATGAGTTGTTTTGTTTTTATATCAAACATTATCAATGAAATTAATTGCCTTTGCCTGGAACAACATTTGTTAACGTTATGCTTTTCAATTGTCTTTTTAATCCTAATGGAAAAGGTGTGAGATGAAACGGTGCTTATGAAATCGGTATCTTCCACAATCATCAATAAAATCACTTGTTCCACTTGCTCAACTGGCCTTCATTACGCTGTGTGAAAAGGTGAAAACCTGAACAAGAAGTTGAACTATAAAAAGAACCAGAAAGAGAAACGCAAGTAGTCTCAGTTTCTCTCAAAGGATTTGGAATGTCAGGAGTTGGCAACTTGATGGTGACTGGAGTCAACGTTTATTTGTCACCACGGAGGAGATGATCCGCATCACGCAGTTCGTTGCTGCTGCTGTCTGAATTTGCGTCCTGAATTTCACCGGCAGATCTTCAGCTATCCCACGTCTGACCCCAAATTGTTGTGGAATTTTCAGCAGTAAGGGAAGATCAATGAGATAGTCTGGAAAATAAATTGTCTTTTGGGTCAGTCTGTAGAGTGATCTCAGTGGGAGAAGTGCGTGGGAAGATACTGATGCACACAGGAAGATGAAGATTTATTTGACAGTGGAATCTTAAAACAGAGATATTTTTTCTGCATTGAGCATACTTTTCAGTCAAAGTCGTGTTGTACAAGAAGCGAAAGGCACTTTCTCAAAAGCAGGTGGCCACAATAAATAACAAAAACCTTACTTGCTAAATAGTTTTCCATAACATTAAGATTGAACAAAATATTGACATGAATATTTAAAAAGAAACGATTAAACGTTGAATACTAAATTATTACTAAAACAGTTGAATGAATTTTGAAATAATAGTGAATAGGCGTAGTTTAATGAATACTGAGACGAATAATGAAATATTTCAGTGCTTATATCAACACTGAAATCATTTTTAACACTCTAATATTTAGATAATGAAACAGTGACGTATTTTAATTTAAAATTCGCAACAACGTCGCTGGCGAAAAACCCTGTAAAGAGGCAAAGGTGCAAACATGTTGACATAAAGTATCACTTTATCATGTCAACTCTTAATAATAGGGAAATACATTTGGAATACTGTCCAGCCGACGACATGGTGTCAGATGTTTTAACAAAGCCAGCAACAAAAGTAAAATTCAATACATCTGTAAAGTTCATATTTGGGAACTAAAATGTTTGGTCAAATGCATACGGTTTAAATCTTTCGTTTTTTCTTTTTTCAAATCGTACGTTTTTCCAATGTTTAGAAAAAGATAACAATGATTTGCATCGCAAATGGCGACATCTGTCGGTGAGCGGTGACAGTGCCACATGGCCAGCAGCCAATCATATCACAGCGGGGTGTGTCCTGTTCTTCGGATTTCGTGCGGAACAGACTGCAGTTTTCACGCAGGAAATCCATTCAGCGCTACTTTAAAAATCGATGCCATCTTTAATTCGTCTCGTCGAACAAAGAGAAGCTCACGAGTTATCGCCAAGCAGAGATCAAGTGCGGATTTGTTGGGATTGGCGTTTGAAAATGTGTGAAAAAACGACACCCAAGTACAAAGAGGAACTTTGTGGAATAAAAGAAGAGAACGAGCAACATCTTCCACTGCTGGACGAAGTTTGCAACCAGCCTCGTGTTGTGCCACTCAAAGCAGGTTTGTACACGTTTTACTCTCATTTGCTTTGTAAAGAACGACTTTCTATCGTTAAAAATATGCATCACAACATTAAGTTGTTTGGGGAAAGCGTTCAAGGTTAATTGCCTCTCTCATGTCTTGAATAGACATTAATGTTTCACAAGTTTGTTTAAGTCAAAGATTTAGAATTTGTTCACCTTTCCTCCTAAGCAAGTATATTATTTTTGTTCTCTTGGTGCCGTTGGAATTTAACTCTAAGACTGTAGCATAACTTTTACCAAATTATTCGAATTAATTATCTGATTCCATTAATGATTAACCAAACATGACCGACATTCATCCAACAATTTATGCGCGCTCGTTTTGAGAGAAAGACGACCAGGAAGCCGGCAACTTCACACAGGAGCCGATTTATTCCTCACAGGAGATCTAGTACAAAAGCCCCTCTCAACACAGTTCTGCGCGCCTCTGTACCCAACAGAAGACAAAGTTTTGTTACCTCTTTTGGATTTCACCTGGACAGGTAGTATTGATAACACACAGTCCTGTTTACTGATCCCAGTCAAGCCACTGTGGATTGAATTGACACCACAGCACCGTCTCTGACACTTTCTAAATCAACATCGGCCAGTGTTGAACTTATTTGCTTCGTTTGGGAATAAATATGCAACAAGGTAGGGTGCTTCTTATTGCATACTCTACACACCAAACGTCCTTTGCATTCTCTGCTTCTGTGCCCAATGCACAAACAACCAAAGCACATTCCTTTTTCCCTCAAAAAAGACATCTTTTCGACTTGCGTCTTTTTATCCAATAGAAGGCAAACATCCAAAGAATGTCCAGCTCCACAAAACAAGCATGCCTTTACAGGTAAGTTCTTCTCCATTTTATTTACAGGCTCCATTTTCTTTTCCACATGTAGTGGCAAAGCTACTCCCTTTAGCTTTGGTACCAGTCCGAAATGTCCCAGCTCTAAACTCTTTTTCCTGTTGCAGGCAAATCTTGTATATCTCCAAAGAGAGGGTCACATGCAATCTTAACTTGCTTCTCCACAAACTCCACAATGTCATGAAATGTGGCTCTGCAATGGTACGTTTCTTGCAGATGGCAGACCACACTTCTCCACTTATCTCTAAGCTTGTAAGCCAGTTTTTTAACCATAATTTGCATATTGGTGGGCACGTTTAGGTCACCTACAGAATCTCCCGTTGAATTACAGCATTCACGAAGCAATAAACTGTAGGCCTGCAATGCCTTGAGATTTTCTCCCTTTATCAAAGGCCATGAAAGTACCTTGTCCATGTATGCAGAAGCTACTTTAAACGGATCTCCAAAATGTTCTTGTAGCAAAGCCGTCGCTTTAATGAATCCACGAGAAGGTGGCAGATGCTGACAGCTTCGGACCAGATCCAGGGACTGGCCTCTGGTATATTGCTCGAGGTAGTACAAACAGTCCTTGTGATTTGGAGTTCTTTCTTCGATGTTGTGTTCAAAGGCTCTTATGAAACTTAGGTATTGTAATGGATCTCCATCAAAAACTTGCAAATCTCGTTTGGGTAACAGCAAAAGTAATTGTTTGAAAAGTGAAGATGTTATTTCATTTTGCTTCTCCAGTGCTGTAAGCAAACGATCAGGTTGTTGGTGAAGCTTGGTCACTCTGTATTGTTGGAATAGTTTCACGTTGTACACCTGCTGGTAGTGATGACAGACCGGCCCCAGTTAAGACAGAATGAAGCTCAGGTTGAGGATACACTTTGGGTCTGACAGTAGCACCTCCTGTTGAAATTATGTACGGCTTTCAAGCAACAATTCCAGCTCTCCTTTGTTGCCGTGGGAGTCGGAAACAGAACGGACGAAAGAAAAATAGCCCTTTTGCGAACCAATGCCGGAGCCGAGGCCATCGAGGTAGTCAATGAACCCGAAGATAAAGACAAGTTTGAAAAGGTCCTACAAAAATTTGATCAACACTGTCTAGCTAAGAAAAACGGAACTTATGAGAGATACGTGTTTCGTTCAAGACTCCAACAGCCCGGTGAGTCCTTTGACAATTTCCCCACTGATCTCAAAATTGAAGCTAAGTCTTGTAACTTTGGTGATCTGAAAAACTCAATGATAAGGGATCAGATTGTGTTCGGGACTAACGAAAAGAAACTAAGAGAGGCTGTTGAGGAAGGCGGACCTAACATTGGAAAATGCAATAAAGACTTGCCAAGCTAACGAGCTAGCAAATCAGCACGTGCTAACTTCCCAAGCAGCACCATCTTATGAAAAAACAGAGTCCGTGAAGGCAGTGACGAGCAAAGGTAAACTGCGATTCAAGAAAAAGACCAAAAACAATGAAAATGATCAAGCTCATTTCAGCTGTAAAAAGTGTGGAGAAATGCATGAGCCAAAACGGTGTCCTGCATTTGGGAGAACATGTGCTAAGTGTAAAAAGCAAAATCACTATGCTAAGATGTGCAACACCAAGAAGAACGTGCACACCGTGCAGGAAGACTCAGATGATAGTGATGACCTTAGTGACACTTTTTTCATCAAAATCGTGTCATATGACGAAAGCGATGTGCAACAACAAACTAGAGGAGACCCAGAGCAAGCTGTTAATGCAGTAAAAGAAGATAAATGGATTGCACCACTGCTTGTCAATGGGACACTTGTTACTTTTAAAATTGACACATGAGCAAAAGCAAACAAAATTAATGAAAAAGACTTGAAACCACAACCGGAAAGAGTCACAGACAAGGCCGTGAAATTGAAAACTTACAACAATCAGCCAATAAAAACAAAGGGATGTTGTAGGCTAAAAGTGACAGCAAAGGGAAGACAACACAAGTTAACGTTCAAAATTGTGTCAAGTGGACTGGAGTCAATCCTTGGAGACAAGACATCTGAAGAGCTTGGATTGATAAAAATAATTTACTAAATCAACAGCAAGGATGTCAATCAGAAGAACAAAGTGTTGAAGAGTGAAGGTAGTAAGAGTATAGTGAACAAATACTTTTCTGTCTTCAAAGGACAAGGGACGCTACCTTACACTTATAAAATACATCTCAAGGAAGATGCTAAACCTGTAGTACATGCCCCGAGAAGAGTTCCAGCCCCTCTCAAAGAGAGATTAAAAATGGAACTGAGCAGAATGACACCAATAAGAGTCAGAGAGAAAGTGAAAGAAAATTCCATCACGTGTGTTAAAAAGAGGAACTCCCCAGAGTTACGTGTTTGCCTCGACTTCAAGGATCTGAATGAAAACATGATAAGAGAACATTATCAAATTCCCAAGCATGAAGAAATCCTGAGTGACATGGCAGGTGCTAAGTAGGTTAGCAAATGAGATGCATCGCATGGATTTTGGCAGGTGAAGCTGGACACCGAAAGCAGCAGGTACACCACCTTCAACACACCATTTGGGCGTTTCTGTTTTCTGAGACTGCCATTTGGCATAAAGTCTGTGCCTGAGATCTTTCACAGAGCTATGGAGTCAATCATAGAAGGTCTGGAAGGAACCCGTGTGTTCATTGATGATTTGGTTGTGTGGGGAAACACGGAACAAGAACACAATGAGAGACTTGAGGAACTGCTACAAAGAGTTAAAATGAATGGACTAAAACTAAAACGAGAGAAATCTCTAATCTCGTTGCACACTTGAGTACAATGTCAATAAAGGGATTTCTGATTTCTGAAATGTCTGTTTGGAGTTACAGAATTGACACAGCAGATGGAGTGGTGCCAGACAGAACCAAAGTGCAAGCAATACTGGACATGCCAGCTCCAACCGAAAAAAAAAGGACTTCTGCGAGCAATGGGGATGATAAACTTCCTGGGCAAGTTCATTCCAAACCTCTCGTCGAGGACAAAGTCCTTAAGTTTGCTGCTGCATCACGACGTAGTCTTTGAGTGGACAACAAAACATGACAAAGAATGGCAAGATCTAAAGAGAACTGTGACAGCTGAACCAGTCCTTGCCTACTTTGATCCATCAAAACCAACCAAAATTTCCACGGATGCGTCAAAAGATGGGCTAGGTGCCGTACTGCTGCAAAAGGCGAGAGACACATGGCAACCTGTAGCCTATGCATCCAGGTCAATGTCAGAGACTGAAAAACGCTCTGCTCAGATCGAAAAGGAGTCACTGGGTTTAGTGTTTGGATTTGGCAAATTTCACACGTATGTTTATGGACTGCCCACGTTCATAGCAGAGACTGATCATAAGCCACTGATTTCAACTAGGATGAAAAATCTCAATGACATGACGCCCAGAATTCAACGCATGATGACGTTGCAGCGCTATGATTTTGAGCTAATATACACGCCTGGAAAATACATCGTGCTTGCTGATGCGTTATCCCGAGCGCCGCACCATAACAGTGACATCAAGGACTGCGTTACGGCGGAGGAGGCTGAGGCTCACATCATCACTTCAAGCCCTTTATACCGACAGGCAAATAGGCAGGCTGAGAAGGGAGTGCAAATCATCAAGAGACTGCTAAGGAAGGCCAAGGATGATGCATCTGATCCTTACCTTGCCCTATTGAGTGACAGAGCTGCACCTCTGGAGTGGGGAGCTTCGCCTGCTGACCTACTCATGTGCCGTAAGCTTCGCACCACAAATACCACAAGGACATGACAACAACATTTGGTTTGAAAATAAGAGAATGCTCAAACTCAAACAGAAAATTGCATATGACAGAGCTCCAAAACATCTGGAACCTCTTTCTGAGAAAGACACTGTAAGGATCGATGGACCTAATTGTTGGGACAGAAAAGTGACTGTCCTTATCGAAGCCGGACCGAGATCTTACATTGTGGAAACAAAGCATGGACAAAGAGTGAGGAGGAACAGGAGGAGTCTTCTGAAGGTTCCCGGGAACTGTAAGAAATCTTCTGATGCGGCTGAGGCTGCAAAGCAGGCGGATACATCGAAGGAGCACAGACCTCAACCACCAGCAATTTCTGGGAGTACTGAACCTCTTCAAAGATCAACAAGAGTTAGACAACAACCGGACAGGCTGATTGAAAATGTTTAATGTTGTGTTATTGTTGCTAAAATTGTTGTAGAGCTGCTTGTTGTCAGAAAAAAAAATGGGTAGATATTGAAAAGAAGTGAAAATAATTGCGAACAAAACTAAATTATTATAATAATAATTATAAAATAAAAAATGTTTATTAAAAAAAAGGCATAGGCATTGATTAACGTTTGAAAGGGAGATGTAATGATAGCCGTTATATCATTAGTCACTAGTTGGCAGTATTGCCTGATGTGTGCGTGGTTACCAGACGAACTCGTGTGTCTGCACATAGACGAGAATGCAAGTCAATAAATAAAGAGACACAAGCCTGCAGCATCACTGTACCAGCGTGACTTCTTAAGATAGAAGACGGAACATTACAGTAACATTAAAAAAAAACGTATAGTAACCATAAAATTGTTTTTTAAAAAAACGTATCGTAAACATACTAAAGCTGTTGCTTTATGTTATTTACAAAGAATTTTTGTTTAAAATCCCCCTGGCTCTTCTTTTTGTCTTTTCTAAATTATGTACGTATTAATAACTGTGTTTGGTTTGCAAATGTCAATAAAGTTGATACAAAAACTATGAGTAAATATTTATCATCTCATCAATATTTGCAAAACAGAGTACCGACTTTCGAGATCCTCACAATAATAGTTCTCAAAATTATATTTCTTATAAATTTAGCTTAGTTTATGGATATTTTATTGACAATCTAACATCAATATACAAAGACAGAAAAAAATTGGTGGTGGTGGGGAGCGAATCTTTTTCTTCTTGGAAGGGGCGGGCGTGAAATAACTGAGAGGCACTGCTAGTATATGCAGACATCATATTCATACAATCTTGCAGCCCGAGTGAACCACAGCATTGTTGCAAGTTTGGTCGGAGAAACGTAAACGTCCCACTGCTGTTGCAGCAGCGGCTTCTCGAGGCATCGGCGGAAGTGACGTGGAAGCCGACTCGCCAATGTGGCGTTAATTTAGTTATTTTTTTTTTTTTTTATCAACCGATTTAAAATATTATATAAAATATATATTGAAATAGAACAGCCAGGGGTAAAAACAAAAACAGAGGCAAAGAAATATATTTGAAAAATACGTGCTTAAAGCATGACGTCATTAGCAAGCGCGCAGCTTCCGAAGGACCTCGACCACATCCACCGACCCGTCCACACCGGAACAAAAACACCCACCGCTAAATTCTTCTGATTTAGTGTGGAACTGACTGTAATTTTCTCACAGAATGTCCAGTGCTACTCTAAAGTACCACGACATAATTCATTAAGTCTTTGTGTGCCGATAACCTCATTTTCGCGCGTTGATGCTTTTCGGCGTAGTTAGCTTAGCTTGTTAGCTAGCTAGCCGCTAACGAAAAGAGGCACATGACTCATCGCCAAGCAGAGATCAAGGGCGGATTTTTTGGAATTATCATTTGAAAATGTGTGAAAGAACAACACCCAAGAACAAAGAGGAACTTTGTGGAATAAAAGAAGAGAACGAGCAACATCTTCAACTTCTGGGCGAAGGTTGCGAGCAGCCTCGTGTTGTGCTACACAAAGCAGGTTTGTACACGTTTTACTCTCATTTGCTTTGTAAAGAATGACTTTCTATCGTTAAAAATATGCATCACAACATTAAGTTGTTTGGGGAAAGTCAGAGGGAAAGTGTTGTTGCTTAATTTATGTGTAGGGATTTTGATTCTTCACACGTAATTTTGTTTTAAAATTTATTTAGAAACAAAAATTTTATAAAAAAAAAAAAGGGGGAATGTTGGAACGTACTAGCAGGCTAAATGTCAGTTTGGGAAAAAAAACAAACATAAATCATGCAATAAATAGCGACTATGATGCCAGGGTGGCAGGGCCCCTTTAATTCTTTTAGGCATACAGATTAGAATGGAAGCAAAAAGTACCCACGATGAAACTATCTCTAAATGCAAAATGAAAAACTTGTAAACATATTTCACTTGAAGGATTCCTATTCTATCAATGACATTATGTTGCGATGGCCCCCAGTGGTCTGCATCAAAATGTTGGGGTCCCACAACAGGTGTTCCATCAGACGCACACAAAAGCCGGTGTGTGCTAACTTCAGCTCGCTTCCAGAAACGTCTGTGAGTATGTCAGGAATTAAATCGGCATCAGCCGCAACGTGCTTCCTTTTTAATTGCTCGTTTATCACTGTTGTTGTGCTGCTAAAGGGAGATTTACATCGTAGGACGTAACTTTGTGAAATGCCCCCATGGTCCGGTCCAAATCGGGGTCGCACGCATTGCTCCGTGTGCGGCAGGCACAAGTCAAGGTAGCACGGTAGAAACAATATAAGACAAAGTCGCCGCCTGACCTTTGACTTGACCAAATTAAATGTGTGTTTGTCTTTTTGTGTCCTGCAGACGTCAGTGAAAACGATCTCCGTTCTGTGAAAGAGGAGCCAGACTTGACTCACATCAAAAAGGAGGAGGAGATCAACAAGTCATCAGTGAACGTTCTCCCGATAAAGACTGAAGATGAAAACAAGGATGAGAGTGAGGACAAGAGAGGGGCGGAGCCTCCAAGCAGCAGTTCAAGTCATCACGTGAAAACAAAAGGTGATGAAGACCACTGGGGGCCATCACAAGCACACAGTGAGGACACATTATCAGACGCTCATGACAATGATGATGATAATGGGCAAGAAAACCCTTTTTCTTGCTCAGTTTGTGGTAAAAGCTTGTCTCAAAATTCAAGTTTTACAATCCACACAAGAATGCACATTGGAATGCATCTGCATCTTTGGCTTACTATGGGCTTAAAAAGGGAGACCGTCACAACCCCCTTTTCTACAAACAAGTCCAGGAACATTTAGTTCCTGGTAATAAAGTTCCTGTGGCCCAGGTGGTTTGCATCTCCCCCTCAACTCATAGTTCTTGATAATTTATGCAAATGAAAATGATGACGGAACAATCGGAGTTGTTGAGTTTCTTTGTCACTCATTACTGACACCCTATGGCTGTTAAGCATCATTGCAGTTCCAAAATAATTCAGTGAACTCTAAAAAAATATTTTGGTGTATCTTAGTTGAATTAGAATACATATTCCAGAAACGTCTGTGACTATGTCAGGAATGAAATCGGGCATCAGCCGCAGCGTGCTTCCTTTTTAAATGCTCGTTTATCACTGTTGTGCTGCTAAAAGGAGGTTTACATCGTAGGACGTAATTTTGTGAAATGCCCCCATGGTCGAGTCCAAGTTGAGGTCGCACGCATTGCTCCGTATGCGGCAGGCACAAGTCAAGATAGCACGGTAGAAAATAAGACAAAGTCGCCGCCTGAGGTTTGACTTGACCAAACCAAATTTGTCTTTCTCCAGACGTCAGTGAAAACGGTCTCCGTTCTGTGAAAGAGGAGCCAGACTTGACTCACATCAAAAAGGAAAAAAAAAAAAAAGAACCAGAAAGAGAAACGCAAATAGTCTCAGTTTCTCTTCAAGGTTTTGGTATGTCAGGAGTTGGCAATCTGATGGCAACTGGAGTCAGCGCTGGTTTTCTCGTTGTGTTTGGCTGGCTCGTATATGTATGGTCCATTGAACAAAACTCAAACTCTTCAAATATCCCCTCACATAAATTTAATATTTCGCTTTCTGAATAAATATCTGACTTGCTAAAACCTCTTTCTAGGTTGAGCTCTATCAAGTGTTTGGGGTGAATTGCTAAGCAGAATCTCACTTCGGAAAAAATATAATTTTGTAAAATATACCAAATATTTTTGTTCATGCTCTATTATATTTTTTATACTTTGGATTGCTTATATAATGAAATCGGGAAATATTAAAATGTAAAATTGGCAACGGCATACAGACTTAATGCAATTAATAAATATAGAAACATTTTATAAATATTGAACTAATTGAGAAGAGTCCTTGAAATAAATATTGAATTATAAAAAATACTTACGTATTAAATTAATTCAACTACCCGACCCCAGATGAGCGGCAGAAAATGGCTGGATGGATGGAATAATTTAAATTGCATACATATTGAAATGAACAAATTTGTTCAGAAATATTCAAGAGTGAAATAAAAAGGTTTAAATTAATATTTATATAATTTCACATTAAAATAATTGAATAAATATTGTAGTATTACATAAGCAAGCTTAAATATACATTGAAATAAATGAAAAAATAAGTTGTGTATTTTTAAATGGCCTAATTTAGATATGGGAAGTAATTCTCTTTATGAAACTATGAAGGGACTTGAGCTCACAGAAGTGACCAGTCTTGGTTCTGAAGTTCTGATGTAACCAGATACTGCCCTGAGAGAAAATAGGCCTGAGCATTGTTTATGGTGGGGGCAATTCTCTCCCGAGGTCAGTGACCTTCCAGGGTATGGAAGTAATTTAAGGTGGTCACGAGTAGACTGGTCGTATCAACGGGGAGACGCATCTGCTCTCCCTCTGGGGGACTTTTGGAGGGAAATCCCGAAGACTAGCGTGATGGGAATGCATATGCAACAAGGGAAAATTAGATATTCATGTCCTATTTGGGCATTCCCGATAAGAAGGGAATGTCTGAGAGGGGGCTCGCACGTTTTTGGGGAGACTTCTTTTGACATCAGCATGTGACGAGAATAAAATCTTTCTTCTTTCTTTTGTTCTTTTCCATCACCAATCCAGCCTTGCTCGGCTGCCTCTCCGGAAGGCAGCAAGGACCCACACTTCAAAGACAAAATATACTACATATTGAAAGAAAAATAATACTCAAATATTGAAATAAGTATAGAATTGAAAGAATAAACAACAAAGAAATAAATACCTCCTGGAAAATATCATTATTTTCAACATTTGTCAAAGCACAAAATTTCGATCAGATTGAGTTCTTTCTTGCACATTCTTAAACAATCATAATTTTTTTACTTTTACTTTTTAAGTTACTTCAGTGCATTTCACACCTGAGCCTTCAGGGAATTCCTACTTCGTCCTACTTGAATGAATCCACATCAAAATATCATCATTTATGACACCACGGCTGGACAAATAATATCCAGAAACACACTCCCGCACCACTGAGTGAGTGTTGGACGATATAGCTTCTCTTGAAAGGTCCGACTTGAAAATGTCCTTGCAAGTGGATCTGAAATTAAATCCACACTTTTCCCTCCTTCGGCCATTGTGGTTTAAAAAAATCAAGAATATAGTGTATTAGTCACGGTCAATTGTAAGCATGGACAACTCACTCTTTGCCCAGCAGGATGTGCTAACATGCACTCGCAACAGCCCGTTGATGACAAGAGCTGATGGTCGTGAGTGATACTTTGTCCATTTAATGAGCGTATCGCCTGACAAGGCGCTTTGTTTGTTTCGGAAAAAAATTGCGACTTTAAAGTGCGCTTTATGACTGCGAAAATACGGTCATTTTAGTTGTCCAACTTGTAAAATGGAAAAGAAAATTATGCACAAAAAGCATGAACGTGTTGAGCAGAAGGAAGAAAAAAAAGTGTCAGGTTTCGCCGTTCGGCGAAGAGGTGGGTGGACCCAAAGAGCGAGGAAGCAGGAGAAGGGTAAACTAAGGGAGTTTATTAAATAAATCTAACGAGGACAAACAACGGGGCGTGGACAAACAAACGTGGCAGGATGAAAAATAACAAGGACGCAACCAAAACGTGACTAACAGAAAAGGAAGACGAGGAACATAAGCCGGGGGCAAAACGCTGAGGGGCGTGACGGGAACGAGGACGTGAACAAGAGCATGAACTTGACAGGAACAACCGTGGTCGTGGAAGTCCGGAAAGTGCGGCAGCAATTGCATAGGGCAGGCGTAGCAGGGGCAATGTTCCGACACTGAGTTGTTGGGATGAGGTGTTTATATAGTCCAGTCATTAGGAGTGCGGATGGGCATCAGGTGTGTGAGCTGACGGGGAACAGGTGCGTGGCTGGTGAGGGCGAGGTGCTGAGGGGAAAGGCCCCTACTCAGCAGATCAAAACAATAACAAGTGCACATGGCCGGGAGGTGAAGAAAACAATAACAAAACCGCATGAACATGAAAACAATAACAAAACCCCGGTCATGTCCGACGCGGATCATGACAAAAAGGGAGAAAGCAGTAAGTCTTGTTACAAACATTACTTTTTCAGGACGAGTTGTGGTAGCAACGGAGGATCACGTGACGTAAAAAACAAACATAAAAAGTGTGTGTAGAAGGAGTTCTACATCAACATGCGTTTTACTTATTAGTCCGCGATACACTGACACAATTGGACTTTAATACAGAATCAAAAAGCAAGGGCGAATTTACACAAATGTCAAAACCTTAAAAGGGCGCATTGTCAGTGATAAGCAAAACATTGCCAGAGCCTTAAAGCCAATAACAGACGAGTAAATGTTTTTTATAGAAGTGTGTAATTCTTTTTGTAGCATGAATTGCAAATTACTCAGAAATCACACAAGCATTGCTGGACATCATTTATGACCAGGCAATGACATTTGCGGAAGAGAAAAATTGTTTGAACACTTAAGGCTGACAAAGCTTTTGAACTTGTCAAGCATGAACTCATTGATTACGATGTATTAGCACTACCAACTTGATATTTAACTGCTAAATTGAGTCATGGAAATTCCGATGTCTCAACAGGAGGGATTGATATCCATAGTACAGCTAGGACAACAAACCTTTTTAAAATTTTTGTAGATCATGTTTAGTGTGTAGTAAACATAATTTTCAAGTGAATATGAGACCAAAAAGGAGATTGTATGGACAAAGCATCTTAACGCACTACCAAATTACTATGAGCATTGAGCAAACAGTGACTGCAAAAAAATGGCTTCATGGACATGTGTTGCTGCAGAAACACAGGAAAGTGAATCCATTTGCATATTAGTCACAATAATTGGATCCCGTGGTAAGAGCCACGTCAGAGTGTGTTCAAGCAGTCTTGACTGCTGCTTCAGGAATTAAAAAATGACATTCTTGTCCACCACATTCACATTGCACGGCGACCTAATTGTCACTGGGACACATTACACTGATAAGGTGCGGTGCGTTTCAGCCCAGCGTCACTTTTTCCCGCACCACTAGAAGACGCCACACGACTGTGGAAGCCGCTCCAAATTATCACCAAACCGCGACTTGACCTTATGGACATTTTCTTTTAGGACATTTTTCTCCCGACTGGAGGAACATTTTTTGTTTTGGGGATTGCAAATGGAAATTTAGTTTCAAGGGATACTAAATTCTGTATGTTCAGGACAAGCAGCATGATGTTTTGCACTGATTCAGGCGTGTAAGAAAAAAAAAACAGGTGCACATTCCAGACTGACAAGAAAGAAATGAGGTGCACATTCCGAACTGATGAGGAGTAGAAGCGTTTAAGAACCAAGGTCACAAAACAGATCATTTGTAGGAGCGAAATTGTTAGAATGGGCAGGAAGAGCCTAGGCGGGTGTGAGCAAGTCAAAATTTGGGGTTTCCCATCTTTGATGGGTTGTATGGTTACAATGTGAACTGACAGTCAAGATAAATGTTCATGTGTTCTGTCGACATTGGGCAGACAAGGGCTTTTAAAACCACAACAGGAAACGAAATGTTGTGCATAAAACATGCCTAAATGGTTATTTGAAAAGCAAAACTTACTTAATAAAATGACCCAAATACAATTGGAAACTGCCTCGCTGACAATGCAGCGAAGGCTGCAGCCCAAAGCATGACCTCAAAGTCGGCACTGCATTACTATAAAGGAAAATGAACACACACACACACACACACTCACAGCAAGTCAACTTGACAATTTGATATCACGCCAGGAAAAATACACCACTAATTGAATGCACACATTGGGAGAACAAAGGTGCAAACATGAGGACAGGATCAGCAAATTGGCAGATGGCAAATCCTGGCTGCCTAATTCATTGATTAGAGGAATAAGATGATTGACACACGAGCAGATAGTCGTGTGTCGACAGAGGGGAAGTATGATATGAAATTGTTCCCACATACAGACTTTTCAACAAAAAACCTTTTTTTAGACAATGTGTTATTTGTTTGAGATGCAATGTTGTTTGGTTGTAATTAATGTTATCAAAATGGGTTAAGTTGTTTCCAACAAGATATGATGATGCTAAAACAGTTGGAAAAAGTGTTTTGTAATCAAATTATCCTGACATTTGGACTTTCAAGAAGTGATTTAAAGTGAAAATGATGCATTTTGTGAATGATGTTGTAACGAAATGGAACTAATGGAACTATTAAGTCCAGACTTATCAAGAAAAAAAAAAGACAATGGCCAGACTATTTTTCAATCACAGCAATGAGGATAGTGCCAGCCGAAGGAAGGACGCTATCCCCTTTTGAAATCCTATATGGCTTCACACATAGACTCTCAGGTTCATCAGAACCACCAGCGACTGGCACATCGGTCTCAGTCCACATGAAAGACATGTTTGACTGACAAAGATGCAAAGACACAATTACTGGTCAGTGTGTTCTGATCCACAGAGAAATCACGTCCGTGTGGGAGACCAACTCTTCTTCAAGGTGTTGAAACGACTCCGTTGGGACAAGTGAATGCTGAGATGGCCCTCGCCAGATGATGGCAGTGACCCCGACGCCGCAAAGGTCGCGGGGCGTGGCAGCTGGATCCACCAGTTGCAGTACAAGCTTCACCGGTTTCCAGCTAAATTCCTGACAACGCGAATCCCTCGAACAGGAGCTCACCTGAGTCACAATCTCGGACCACACGCACATCAGAAGCACACAACCAGCCACAGATACGAATGTTGAAGCCACAGAACAAAAAGATCAGATATTGTTTGGACATTAATGACGTACATAAAGAAATTTCAGCCTTGATTGGAGAACATTACTGCATTTAAATTTTTAGTAAAATGAAACAATTATTGATGTTATGACCACTATGAAAAATTTGAAAGACACAATTTATCGGGATAATCATAGTTTTCATTTTGTTATGTGTCGTTTGTTCATGTTGCATTGTTCCTATGACAAAGACTATGGTTAATCGTATGTTTGTTGCCCAAACGTACCATTCCAATCAAATTGATGTTGAGAATGATGAACTCGAACTGGACACTGAAACCTAAAAAACACATGGACCCTTTTTGCCCCTGACCCAACAAGTGCACACATACACCACACACGAAGATCCGGGAAGTAAGGACGGCCGTCCTCTCCTACCACGAGGCAAGGGCCTCCACCAAGTCTCCCCAGGGACAAGCTCTGCGTGGAGACAGTTTTATTATTTTTCACTAGGCATATAGAAATGTTTCTTTCTATATATATATATATATATATATATATATGTTTTATTCCCTGATGGTCATCAAATTATGAGGATCTCGTTCCACGCCGGAAGGGAGGAGGGGAATTTTGTCCCTACTGAGGGTTTTCACCCCTCCACTGATAATCACACTGTTGTATGATTTCATTATGATGATCTGTCTTAAACACCACAAACAGGGGGGAAATGTAAGATGCGCTGAGGATAGGTAATCAGTTTGTGTATTCATAATCATGTTTTTATACACTCATTAATGTATAATACACACACATAGTCACTTACTTGTTATTTTTACACACACACACACAGTATCCTGAAGATGTGTGTCAGGTTCGCCAATTTGACATATAGGGTTCACAGCTGAAAGAAGAGAGGCACTCAGCTCAAGTGGATACAGAAAGGTTAACAAAGTTTATTTGGCAACTTCATCTCCCTTCTGTTCCTCAATGTTTTTCACACATTCCCTTTTATAACATCGAGGAATCAGATTACACTTTGAGAAATCAGATTACACTCAAGGGTGGTACAGTTCGTCTTCTCAAAAGCTTGTTTAGTCCGGTTTATCATGAGTGTGCCGTCGTGGGTCGCAGCTGACTTTGACATCAACATCTTCTAACAGGACCCAGCACGATGCTGTTTGCGTCAGACTTTGGTGCCAACTTCTTCTATCAGGGCTCATCACGATGTTGTGTTACGGCCCTGGGCTCGGGCCCACCTACAAGGCCACGCCCTTGTTGTATTGCAGTAACTCTTCCACCCTTTCGTTTGTAAAGTCAATGGACTTGTGCCTCAGCGCTGGACTGCTTTCCTGCTCATTCCCCATTGCTGGACTGCTTTCCCGCTCGTTCCCCGTTGGTGGACTGCTTTCCTGCTCGTTACTCATGGACGTCCCAACCAACGAGCTCCACCTGGGCAGCTGGGACCAATAAAAGGACCTCGGTTCTGCTGCTCAGGGCGGCTGGGACTTTAGAGTTCAGTTTGCCTCGCTTGCGCTTGTTGTGTCTCTTGTTTGGACTTTTGTGAAGTTTGGAGACACTTGCTTTTGTTATTCATACACATTTGTCAACTTGGGTTAATACCTGTTGGTTGAGATCATTTGTTTAAACCCTACCTCTTTTCTTTACTAAAAATAAATTGTAAACTCTCTCCACACCATTTAACAGCTCGGTTTATGTTACTTCCCTCCTTCCCTAGCAGAGCCGGTCGTCACAGTTGTTTACTTCATCCTCACTTCTGAAGAAGTGCCGCCGCCCTGCCAATTGCAGACACCTCCCTGCAGTAAAGGTTTCCTCCTGTATCTCCACTCAAACTGTAAACACTCAAGCATAGTCCACTCCACTAATTTGCAACATGTCATGCGCACCATAAATTGAAATAAAGCTGTGTCATGGCAAATGTATAATAACCTCTAAATATTATTCGAAAAATGTGTTTAGTTAAAGTAACCTTTACACCGTGAGTTGTGATTTCCTGCCTGTTGGAGTCTTCTGGTGATTAGTTTAGTCTAAAACAGACTCTAATTGTATTTTAATTTCTTGTCTCCTGGTGATTCTTGAGTCAAGCTAATAAAATCAGAGCAGAGCAGAGCAGGGAGGAAGAGAGAGGAAGGAGTCACGCGGAGCTGCCTGCTCGCTTCTGCTTTGTCCCACTCTTTCCCCCACCGGCCGGTGAAAATGAACGCCATGTCGGGTTCCTCCTGGCCTCTCAGCCATCTTTTTATTTTGGCCGTTACCTTTAGTAAGTTATTTCAGTAAGCTCTCCCAAAAGGCGTCAGGGCATTTAAACCTGACAAAAAGACAACTGAAAAGCATAATGTTCACAAATGTTGTTCCAGGCAAAAGCAATTTTATTTATAATGTTTGATGTAAACACAAAAAAACTCATCATCACTCAGACACAATGGTTCTTCTGGCACTGATCACATTGGCTTAGTGTCATTAAAAGAGCTTTGCAAAATTTAATTTATATTTTATTCAAAATCACATTTACATCTTACCACAAAGAGTCAGTTCCTTCAGTTTTTTGTTTTCTTTTTTTTAAGCTTCAAGGATCGCTGCTATTCTCACCAGCACAATTGTGTCTCTCAGCACTATGTTTAGTGGAGAATTTTTTAGCACAAATGCTGCAACTGAATGGCTTGTCTCCACTGTGTGTTCTTGTGTGGCTTCGTAAATGCGACTTTTGAGAGAAACTCTTGGCACAAACTGAGCAGGAAAAAGGGTTTTCACCAGTGTGTGCTCTTGAGTGCACTGTTAATTGTGACTTTCGAGAGAAACTTTTTCCGCAAATTGAGCAGGAAAAAGGTTTTTCACCACTGTGTGTTATTGTGTGGCTTGTTAAATTTGCCTTTAGAGAGAAATTCTTGCCACAAACTGAGCAGGAAAAAGGGTTTTCTCCAGTGTGTGTTCTTGCGTGACTTGTTAAATTTGACTTAAAAAAGAAGCTTTTGCCACAAACTGAGCAGGAAAAAGGTTTTTCACCACTGTGTGTTCTTGCGTGACTTGTTAAATTTGACTTAAAAAAGAAGCTTTTGCCACAAACCGAGCAAGCAAAAGGTTTTTCACCACTGTGTGTTCTGGAGTGCCTTACTAAAGTAGACTTTCGAGAGAAACTTTTTCCGCAAACTGAGCAGGAAAAGGGTTTTTCTCCAGTGTGTGTTCTTGTGTGTTCTGTTAAACGCGCTTTATGAGAGAGACTCTTGCCACAAACTGAGCAGGAAAAAGGGTTTTCTCCAGTGTGTGTTCTTGTGTGCCTTTTTAAATTTGACTTTTTAACGAATTTCATGCCACAAACTGAGCAGGAAAAAGGGTTTTCTCCAGTGTGTGTTCTTGTGTGCCTTTTTAAATTTGACTTTTTATCGAATTTCATGCCACAAACTGAGCAGGAAAAAGGTTTTTCTCCACGATGTGTCCTTATGTGCAGTTTTAAAGAGAATTTTGAAGTTAATGATTTCCCACAGTGAGAACATATCCATCTGTCAGTGTGACATGCCCTTTCACGTTTGGCTTGCCCATCATCATCATCATCAGGAGAGCGTGATAATGTGTCCTCATTATGTGCTTGTGATGGCGCCCAGTGGTCGCCGTCACCTTCTGTTGTCACGTGATGACTTGAACTGCTGCTTGTAGGCTCCGCCCCTCTCTTGTCCTCACTCTCATCCTTGTTTTCATCTTCAGTCTTTATATGGACAAAGTTCAGTGGTGACTTGTTGATCTCCTCCTCCTCCTTTTTGATGTGAGTCCAGTCTGGCTCCTCTTTCACAGAAAGGAGATCGTTTTCACTGACGTCTGCAGGACACAAAGACAAACACACATTTGGTTTGGTCAAGTCAAAGCTCGTGCGTCGACTTTGTCTTATATTGTTTCTACCGTGCTACCTTGGCTTGTGCCGGCCGCACACGGAGCAATGCGTGCAACCCCAACTCGGACCGGACCATGGGGGCATTTCACAAAATTACGTCCTACAATGTAAAACTCCCTATAGCAGCACAACAGTGATAAACGAGCATTTAAAAAGGAAGCACGTTGCGGCCGATGCCCGATTTCATTCCTGACATAGTCACAGACGTTTCTGGAAGCGAGCTGAAGTTAGCACACACACGCGATTGTGTGGGTGTGATGGAACACCTGTTGTGGGACCCCAACATATTGATGCAGACCACTGGGGGCCATCGCAACATAATGTCATTGATAGAATAGGAATCCTTCAAGTGAAATATGTTTACAAGTATGTCTTTTTGCATTTAGAGATAGAACTAAAGGTTCCTGGGCTTGTTGGTAGAAAAGGGGGTTGTGATGTTCTCGCTTTTTAAGCCCATAGTAAGCCAAAGATGCAGATGTATTCCTTGCAGTATGCGCTTGTTCACTGATGAGATCCGAGTAACCCTGGATGGACGCATTAAATGTATTTTAAATGTTTGGATGGGGTGAAACTACGCACATGAAGACAGAACAAAGTTCTTCAATAAATAAGACCAATACGTACTTGATTTTTTAAAAAACTTAATAATTTGTGTTTTATTCACAAACATTGATCAACCTCCATTGATCTTATTGCCGCAGTTTGCACAGTTTTTAGAGTCAGGTCGAATCATTCCATAAGGAATTGCTTGAACAAGATATGTCAGAGTTTTTGTCAAAAACGAGACAAGCCTTCATAAATGAATCACCCAGCCAAGATTGTCTTTGTCACTTGCGAGGAGAAGTCCGGCAAAGAGAAAAGCGTTCCCGCTCCTGTGCGGCCTTTTATTGAAGCACAGCAAAGCAATTTGAATATGAAAACTCATAAAGAATGGAAAAACATGAACACTTTGACTTTATCACACCCGTCCACACTCTTCCTGTTGTTCGAACGGTTTCAGCTTACAAGACATGTTTGGGTCACACTTCTGTTAAATGCGAGCCAAACGGTTTCCTGTCAAACACGGTTCAAGACGTGCATCTGTTTTTGTGGCTTCCGGCTAAACTGCCAGCATAGACACAACTCTTTTACCACTGAACTCACGTTTTCCTGTTTAAGAGGTCCATGTTTTTGTGACCTTCTATTAACCCGTAAGCATAGTTTTGAAACATGATGACATGACAAACTTAATTTCTTTAACAACATATAAAAACTGGAAAATGTGAAATGTTAAATAATCAGTTCAAATTTTAAACTGGGAAAAAAAACACGGAGTTTATGGTTATTCTTTGGCATCCATGTTCTGCACTGATTTCATTTGGCATAAACAAATGTTCAGCAAACTGGCAAGTAAAAGGCAATATTCAAAAATAAACCGGAAATAACCTTGAACGATTTCCCCAAATAACTTAATGTTGTGATGCATATTTCTAACGATAGAAAGTTGTTCTATACAAAGCAAATGAGAGTAAAACGTGTACAAACCTGCTTTGAGTGGCACAACACGAGGCTGGTTGCAAACTTCGTCCAGCAGTTGAAGATGTTGCTCGTTCTCTTCTTTTATTCCACAAAGTTTCTCTTTGTACTTGGGTGTCGTTCTTTCACACATTTTCAAACGTCAATCTCAACAAATCCGCACTTGATCTCTGCTTGGCGATGAGTCATGTGCCTCTTTTCGTTAGCAGCTAGCTAGCTAACAAGCAGCTAAGCTAACAAGCTAAGCTAACTACACTGAAGAGCATCAACCCGCGAAGATGAGGTTTTCGGGACACAAAGACTTAATGAATTATGTCGTAGTCCTTTAGAGTAGCACTGGACATCATGTGAGAAAATTACAGTCAGTTCCACACTAAATCAGAAGAATTTAGCGGTGAGTGTTTTTGTTCCGGTGTGGACGGGTCGGTGGATGTGGTCAAGGTCCTTCGGAAGCTGCGCGCTTGTTTATGACGTCATCCTTTAAGCGCGTATTTTTCAAATATATTTATAATATTATGTATATTTCTTTGCCTCTGTGTTTTGTTTTTACCCCTGGCTGTTATATTTTAATATATATTTTATATAACATTTTAATCGGTTAACAAAAAAACTAAATTAACGCCACATTGGCGAGTCAGCTCTTACGTCACTTCTGCCTATGCCCTGAGAAGCCGCTGCTGCTACAGCAGTGGGACGTTTCCATTTCTCCGACCGAACTTGCAACAATGCTGTGGTTCACTCGGGCTGCAAGATTGTATGAATATAATGTCTGCATATACTCGCAGTGCCTCTCAATTATTTCACACCCGCCCCTACCAAGAAGAAAAAGATTCGCGCCCCCCACCACCATTTTTTTTCTGTCTTTGTATATTGATGTTAGATTGTCAATAAAATATCCCTTAACTAAGCTAAATTGACAAGAAATATAATTTTGAGAACTATTATAGTGAGGATCTCAAAACTCAGTACTCTGTTGTGCAAATATTGATGAGATGACAAAATTTGTCATGTTATTGTTGGAGTTGGGTCACCGTGGAAATGAGAACTAGTTACTAAATCATCCTTTAAAAGCCAAACTTCCTCCAATGCGTGTTCGTTTTTTTGTGCTCAAGAAGAAAAGGGTCAAATAAAGACTCAACAACTGATTAGAGGTCCGATATTTAGTTTCTTCAATTTCTGGAGTTCAGGAAATACTACAAAGACAGGTATCTGGGCAGCTTTTTCTTAATCTCACGAGAAACTGCACTTGGCAAGCACAGTCGAAAAATGCGCGCCATCTTTTAGCCCAGCTTCAGTTTTTATAGGAGTTTTTTTTTTATCAAGGGTAATGTAGGTTGAATCTGTCGTCCTCGCTCCCTCTCACGGCACGGGTCCACGTCCAAGGGAAGGTCTTCCCCAGGTTAGTCATCGTCTGGATAGTTTATTCCCGTCTGGTCCCCAAGACTGGCACGCCAAGGCTGGCCTTCTCCGGCGGGCAGTCTCTCTGTCTCTCTCCCCGCTGGCATTCCTCTGTAATCTTGTCGGTGTGCATGTGTGCGTGTGTACGTGCACGTGCATGTGCAAGTGTAAGTAGGTGTCTGTGTGTATGCATGCGTGTTCATGTGCTCCGATCTCCAATTGTTATGTCTTTCGGAATTTATTTTTTGCTATAGCGTCTATGTGACACCTCCAGTGCCAAATTTGGTATGTTTGCATCTCTACAGCCAATGTGGAGAATGTGCTTTGTCGTATTTGTCCATGAAGTACTGTGAATGTGAGGGCAGCTCATGGAAATGCTATGTGTGCAAATTTGTTCTCACTACCCAAAATTTCAATAAAGTTCACACATTTCAACTAAGTACTATAAATTTAGCATCTGAGAAAAATATAATAAATCAGAAAACATCAGGACTACAATCCCAGTTATTCTTGTGACCCGTGCTTCTAGTTCCATTTGATAAATGCTTTTTGTTTCATCAATGTTTAACATAAGAGATAATAGAATTACGCTTTTTCAAATTTTGATGACGTCATAACCCCGCCTACAGAATTACGCTTTTGTCTCCTTGTCCCCGCCTACAGAATTACGCTTTTGTCCAAAATGGCCGCTATCCCCGCCCCCTGTGTTCAAACTATCCAATCTCCAGCCACCTATTTAAAAATATTTACATATTCCCTGCCCTTGAAGCGTTAATACCACGCCTACAGAATTACGCTTTTTGTCGAAGTGATTTGGTCATTTTTCCTCTAGAGAACATCCCAGGAAGCTGCCGCACCGTTTTACTGGAAATGTCAGAACAGGTTACCAAAGCAGAATAGTGGCAATTAGACTATTATTATTATTATTTCATTGTATTTTCATTTTTTTCTATCATTCATCAGCAACATTTGTTTGCCTTTTTTAAGGTCTCCAGTTAATTAAAAGTAGGATTCAAGCAGAACAGAAAAAAGGTTCCGAAACGCTTTGATCATTTTCATGAAGGGTTGCATCGTACACCAGTATTCATGTGTCACCAACTAGTTGCAGACTCAACCAATAAGTATGAACTCGAAAACTAAGCGTCAATCTGAACATCTTGGGTAGTTTAATGGAAAAAAAACATTGGCTGTCAAATGTCCTGTCAAACGTCCATGATGAGGTATAACCAGAGGTAAATGCTGCTATGCAGCATGTTAAATATAGTGACACTCCCTTGATCACAAAAGATTCATAAAATGCAATGTAAAAAAAAAATGAAATTAAAAGAAAAAATGAAAGCCTCAGGGCAGTATCAGGAAGACGAGTAGCCTCAAATATCCCAAAAATGTGAGGTTTTTAACGAGAAGTCAATATCAGCAGATGAGAAAAACCATTGTTGTACTTTTGACCATAGCTGATGCATTTTCGCCAGTGCTCAGTGTTTCACCCCTGAGTCGACTTAGATCCTACTTTCAGCAGCCTAATTGAGCAGAAGTCTCCATTTTGTGTTTTTTACCCTTCACCTGCGCAAACCAGAACACTAAGAGCAGAGTTGTTGAACTTACATGTCCGTAGTTGTTTAATGACAATTTGTTCTGCTTCCTCCCGACCTCCTGGTATGTGGACAGCTCATGTGTTGGTGTAGACCCTCTGACCCTTTGTTGGTTGCATCCCAGAAACCAGCAAGATCAACAGGTAGTATAAATCAACTCCACCAGTATGAGCTTTCGGTTGCTCGCAGAGGGAGATGGTGGGCCCGCAGCCATGGGGTCTCCAGAAGCAGCACAGTTTACGAGTACTGCCCCTTTCCGCCAGGCTAGGACTGCCCTCGGTACTTGCCAGTGCATGGAGTGACAAAGACAGGAAAGGTCACAGCTTACCTGTTGGGAAACACAGGGGGAAGGTGGAAGAATAAATACAAGCGTGCATCGTTACAAGTTTGAAAAGTAGCACGCAATAAAACGATCGTCATCAGGCAAGAAAAGGTGCAACAATTGAATGATTAGGCTATCATTAATGTCATGTCATTATCCACACCGCTTATCCTGTACAGGGTCGCGGGAGCCTATCCCAGCTGACTCCGGGCGAAAAGAGCACAACACCCTAAGCTGGTTGCCAGCCAGTCACAGGACGGACATAGACACCGTCACTGAGTGGAAACTGAACCCACGCTGCCCGCACAGCACACAACTCGGTCGAGTCGAGTGTACCACTACACCTTCAGTGACCGCTATAATTAATCTGGAATCAAATGTTAAGTATTTTGATAATCGGTTAATCGTTGAGAGACACTACTTAAAATTCAAATTGCCCAAGTCCTGATTTCAGCCTTTTGAAAGTTAATTTTCTCTGCTTTGTGACTCAGAATAAGACGGGCAAACACCGGCATTTACTTTGGAAAACAATGATAAACATTTCTGACTATTTTCTGCCATGTTACTAGTCACAAAGTGAATCATTTGCAATGCATGGAAAAAGTGGGACTATTTTACAGTTCATGCTGAGTTTCTAGAAAGTCAGCCTGGACCATTTGACTGACCTACGGTCAAAAGTCACGGCTCAAACTGTGAAATTAATGCCAATACCACATGATCGATGGCCAGCTTGTTCAAAACAATGGTAATATTATCGTGCATCGCTGGTAAATAATACATTGTAAAATTTAAGACACGCTCCCAACAACCCGAGAGATATTTTTCAAATAATCAAAATACAGAAAATGAGAATGAGGTTTATTTGCGAAAATGCGGCTATCTTTTATGTTACCTGTTTTCCTTTTAAAAAAGAATTAAACATGCCAAGACAAACAAAAATGAATATGAACAAATTCCTGCCATCTTTTTTGTTAATATATCACAGTCATGTCTCCTACAAAAGAAACAAAAAACAAAGGAAGAGAATAAGCCTATTATTATTATTGTTTTAATAGTTTGCTGAAGTCTCGCTGCCAAATGTCATGATCCGCGTCGGGCATGACAGGGGTTTTTGTCATTGTTTTCGTCTGCATGTGCTTTTGTTATTGTTTTTGTCACTTTCCTACCATGTGCACTTTTGTTTATGTTTGTCAGCTGAGTAGGGCGTTTCCCCCCAGCACTCTGTCTCACCAGCCACGCACCTGTTCCCCGTTATCATCAACACACCTGATTCCCATCTGCTTCCCTATTGACTGGACTATTTAAACACCTCACTCCGACAACCCATGGTCGGAACATTACTCCTGCTGCTTCATTTGGACTGTCACGACCGCTCCCTGATCTCGTTCACGCTCATGTTCTCGCTTCGCTCCCGCTCTTGTCCCTAGTTTTTGTCACTGTCTTCGTTCCTCGGTTTTTGTTCTGTTTAGTCAAGTTTAGTTCGTCATAGTCATTTTGCACCCTGCCACGTTTGTTTATCCACGCCATGTTATTTGTCCTCATTGATTAATTTAATAAATTCCCTTTAGTTTACACTTTTCCCTGCTTCCTCGCACCTCTGGGTCCACCTCCTCCTCGCCCACCGGCGAGCAAACCTGACAGAATGTTCCGACCAACTACGGACCCTGCGGGAAGCTCTCGGCGACGTCATCGTCGTCGCCGATCGGACAACCGCCCTCATCAGCCTGCCGACCAGCCCCGTACCTCGTCTGTTGCTTCCTCCGCGTGTCACGGTATTAAAATCGACGGCCTCCCTGTCATACCCCCTCACCTGATTATTGATTCGGACTATGATGAAGACCTTGAGCACAGTACCTTTTCACCATCCCACTTTTTCATCCAACCCGATTATGGGTATGATTTCGAGCACTATGCCCCTCACGTTCTGGTAGACTCGGACCACGAAGATGACTTCGAGTATATATATAATCAGTTAGACGCCCAGCGTAACCCGGATTTAGCACAGATCAGTCACTTTCTTCCCCCTGAACAATTCCTAACACCGTTTTCATTTGGTTTTTTCGAGACCACTTCCTCTTCCACCACGCGTCGTCCATCTCGTCCAAAGTCACGTCGCACACCTCGTCCACTGTCGCTTTCCGCACCTTGTCACGTCCCCCTTGCGCATCATAGCTCACGTTCACCAGCACCAGTAGTCACGGTCCCTCATGTTTCCCGTTCCCCTGACTCCCTATGGCGGCAGGCTGATAGGGATCAGTTCCCCCGTCTCAGCTGCGCCCGGCCCGGCTGCTGCGCCCGGCCAGCTGCAGCCTCCACGTCAGATGCACAGACCATGCCGCCCCCACGTCCGCTGCAGCCTCCAGTGCCGGCTCCTCGTCCGCTGCAGCCTCCAGTGCCGGCTCCTCGTCCGCTGCAGCCTCCAGTGCCGGCTCCTCGTCCGCTGCAGCCTCCAGTGCCGGCTCCTCGTCCGCTGCAGCCTCCAGTGCCGGCTCCTCGTCCGCTGCAGCCTCCAGTGCCGGCTCCTCGTCCGCTGCAGCCTCCAGTGCCGGCTCCTCGTCCGCTGCAGCCTCCAGTGCCGGCTCCTCGTCCGCTGCAGCCTCCAGTGCCGGCTCCTCGTCCGCTGCAGCCTCCAGTGCCGGCTCCTCGTCAGCTGCAGCCTCCAGTGCCGGCTCCTCGTCAGCTGCAGCCTCCAGCGCCGGCTCCTCGTCAGCTGCAGCCTCCAGTGCCGGCTCCCCGTTCGCGGCAGCCTCCTGTGCCGGCTCCTCGTCAGCGGCAGCCTCCTGTGCCGGCTCCTCGTCAGCGGCAGCCTCCTGTGCCGGCTCCTCGTCAGCGGCAGCCTCCTGTGCCGGCTCCTCGTCAGCGGCAGCCTCCTGTGCCGGCTCCTCGTCAGCGGCAGCCTCCTGTGCCGGCTCCTCGTCAGCGGCAGCCCCCCGTGCCGGCTCCTCGTCAGATGCAGCCTCCAGTGCCGGCTCCTCGTCAGATGCAGCCTCCAGCGCCGGCTCCTCGTCAGATGCAGCCTCCAGCGCCGGCTCCTCGTCAGCTGCAGCCTCCTGTGCCGGCTCCTCGTCAGCGGCAGCCTCCTGTGCCGGCTCCTCGTCAGCGGCAGCCTCCTGTGCCGGCTCCTCGTCAGCGGCAGCCTCCTGTGCCGGCTCCTCGTCAGCGGCAGCCTCCTGTGCCGGCTCCTCGTCAGCGGCAGCCTCCTGTGCCGGCTCCTCGTCAGCGGCAGCCCCCCGTGCCGGTTCCTCGTCCGCTGCAGCCTCCAGAGTCCCACTCAGGCTCCCCGTCAGCTGCTGAGCCCCGTTCAGGCTCCCCGTCAGCTGCTGAGCCCCGTTCAGGCTCCCCGCCAGCTGCTGAGCCCCGTTCAGGCTCCCCGCCAGCTGCTGAGCCCCGTTCAGGCTCCCCGCCAGCTGCTGAGCCCCGTTCAGGCTCCCCGCCAGCTGCTGAGCCCCGTTCAGGCTCCTCGTCAGCTGCTGAGCCCCGTCTCGGCTCCTCGTCAGCTGCTGAGCCCCGTTCCGGCGCCCTGCCGATGGCCCAAGTCCATGTGGCGGGGGAGCACGTTCCGCGTCTGCCCCAAGTCCATGTCCCGGCGGAGCACGTTGTGCGTCCGTCCCCAGTCCATGTCCCGGCGGAGCACGTTGTGCGTCCGTCCCAGGTTCACGTTCAGGCGGAGCACGTTGTGCGTCCGTCCCAGGTTCACGTTCAGGCGGAGCACGTTGTGCGTCCGTCCCAGGTTCACGTTCAGGCGGAGCACGTTGTGCGTCCGTCCCAGGTTCACGTTCAGGCGGAGCACGTTGTGCGTCCGTCCCAGGTTCACGTTCAGGCGGAGCACGTTGTGCGTCCGTCCCAGGTTCACGTTCGGGCGGAGCACGTTGTGCGTCCGTCCCAGGTTCACGTTCGGGCGGAGCACGTTGTGCGTCCGTCCCAGGTTCACGTTCGGGCGGAGCACGTTGTGCGTCCGTCCCAGGTTCACGTTCGGGCGGAGCACGTTGTGCGTCCGTCCCAGGTTCACGTTCGGGCGGAGCACGTTGTGCGTCCGTCCCAGGTTCACGTTCGGGCGGAGCACGTTGTGCGTCCGTCCCAGGTTCACGTTCGGGCGGAGCACGTTGTGCGTCCGCCCCAGGTTCACGTTCGGGCGGAGCACGTTGTGCGTCCGCCCCAGGTTCACGTTCCGGCGGAGCACGTTGTGCGTCCGCCCCAAGCTCACGTTCTGGCGGAGCACATTGTGCGTCCGCCCCAAGCTCACGTTCCGGCGGAGCCTGTCCCGCGTCCGCTTCCGGTCAAGGATCCGACGGCGCCTGTCCTGCGCCCGTTGCAAGGGCCTGACCCGGCAGCGCTCGACGACCCACGGTCGCTCCTGGCTCCTGCCTCGGTGGTGGACGACGACACGCCGCCGCCTCTCGACTCTGCCTCGGCGGCCTTCGACGATGCGCCGCCGCTTCTCGTCACGGCCTCGGCGGCGTCCGACGATGCGCCGCCGCTTCTCGTCACGGCCTCGGCGGCGTCCGACGGTCCGCCGCCGCTCCACGTTCCTGTCTCGGCGGGGTTCGAGGACCAGCCGCCGCTCCACGTTCCTGTCTCGGCGGGGCTCGAGGACCAGCCGCCGCTCCACGTTCCTGTCTCGGCGGGGCTCGAGGACCAGCCGCCGCTCCACATTCCTGTCTCGGCGGGGCTCGAGGACCAGCCGCCGCTCCACGTTCCTGCCTCGGCGGGATTCGACGACCAGCCGCCGCTCCACGTTCCTGACTCGGCGGGGCTGGACGACCTGCCGTCGCTCCAAGTTCCTGTCTCGGCTGCGTCCGGTCCGCCGCCGCTCCAAGTCTCTGCCTCGGCTGAGCCCCTCGACCCACCGCCGCTTCTCGTCTCAGCCTCGGCGGCGCACTCGATGTGGCGATCTGGGCCTCCCGGACGCCCGCCTGAATGGCCACAGTCGGACTCCCTGGTTTGGCCTCCCGGACGCCCGCCCGAATGGCCACGACTGGACTTGCGGGTTCGGCCACCCGGACGGCCGCCTGAATGGCCACGAAAGGACTCGCTGGTCTGGCCTCCCGGACATCCGCCAGACCGGTTTCGATCACAGGTCGTTGACCCACCGCCCGACCCCTGCCGCCCACCCTCGTTTTTGGACATGGTTTTCTTTTTGTGGGACGTCTGGAATCCGTCCCTTGAGGGGGGGGGTACTGTCATGATCCGCGTCGGGCATGACAGGGGTTTTTGTCATTGTTTTCGTCTGCATGTGCTTTTGTTATTGTTTTTGTCACTTTCCTACCATGTGCACTTTTGTTTATGTTTGTCAGCTGAGTAGGGCGTTTCCCCCCAGCACTCTGTCTCACCAGCCACGCACCTGTTCCCCGTTATCATCAACACACCTGATTCCCATCTGCTCCCCTATTGACTGGACTATTTAAACACCTCACTCCGACAACCCATGGTCAGAACATTACTCCTGCTGCTTCATTTGGACTGTCACGACCGCTCCCTGATCTCGTTCACGCTCATGTTCTCGCTTCGCTCCCGCTCTTGCTCCCGCTCTTGTCCCTAGTTTTTGTCACTGTCTTCGTTCCTCGGTTTTTGTTCTGTTTAGTCAAGTTTAGTTCGTCATAGTCATTTTGCACCCTGCCACGTTTGTTTGTCCACGCCATGTTATTTGTCCTCATTGATTAATTTAATAAATTCCCTTTAGTTTACACTTTTCCCTGCTTCCTCGCACCTCTGGGTCCACCTCCTCCTCGCCCACCGGCGAGCAAACCTGACACCAAAGGTGTTAACAGTAGCTATTAGTCAGAATTTTGTCAGGATAATAAATCATCAAGTCAAATTTAAAAAAAAAAAAGAAAAGTAAATTAAGGATGAAAAAGACTGTCAAATCGGTGTCAAGTCATATCTGCAGCAAAACTTACTCGACTTTGCTAACATTACAAAAATTGCTACATTTCTTATCGGATTCGTAAAATATTTACCTTTTCAAAGAAGTAGATAAACACCATTCCATTCTGTGTATCTGACATCTACTTACTGAAAACACAATATATCAGCGTAAGAGTATGCAAGCATAAATGGTATTAAACAAATTTTGGTGTTTTCCACTAAACATAAAGCACCACCCGAGAGCTATTAAGTCCGGTGTTTTACTGACAGTTCAGAAGAACGAGGCTTTTATTATTTCTTAAATGATGTTTACGCAGTCTTTATCACTTAATGTCTCATTTCTTAAATAATGTACACAATCCCTCGTACTAAATGCGAGAATGCGCTCTGAAAGGAGCTCTTAAGATTTTACATCAAAATATAAAGCAGCATAATTTATGTTATTTTTCTAAATCATTCAACCTTAATTTATTTACCGAACAATGCTTCTGTTTTATGATGGACTCGTAGTCCGGCACCAGTGCATTTCCATATTGGCAGATTTATTTTTCTATCTCTCTTCAATATTATTTTCAGGTTTTGGGGCCGTTTGTGCTGGCGGCAGCCGTCTTTACTTTTGACCACCTGCGGGCACAATGACAATAAATTCTAAATAGCGATGGTACGCGATACAGTGAACGCTTAATGATACTTGTTAACTCTGGAAACTCTCTGTCTTTAACTATTTCATCCTGGCTGGCCGACTTTTGCGGTAACTTATTTGTTACCAAGTGCAATTTTATTACTCTGTGGGGCAAGCTTCAAAGCAGAGACTTCCCTTTAAACCTTTCTGTGCTCCTATTTTCGTAGGTGTATGCATCTTGCGATGATAAAAAAATCCTTGACTTTATGACGCGTCACTTTTTGACCCATTTTCTCCCTCGCAGCTAAATGAAGGCGATCTGCACCTCCAAAACTGGCTGGTTGAATGGGATCGTAGTACAATTTTTCAACCAACGCTTAACGCTCATGACGGTTTATGATTTAGTGACAAACGTCACATTGTTATTTGTCTAAACACACAGACGCAAAAGCATATTTTTAAAAACATCCATTTTTAATTGAATGAAATACAAAAATATGACAAGGTTCAGTCTGGTTACACATGATAAGGATTCTCTAAGACGTAAAAAGTCTGTAGGTCAGGGTTAAAACAGATGGATTAACTTTTGATTCTAACAGGTCTTCAAACATCTTCAATTCGTGCGCGAGATCCACAGGTTGTTGATGACGGAGACGGTATCTTATCACATCGTTAAACAACGTGAGTATGCTAAGTCACTTATCTCATTTTCCCAATTTTCCAAAATATTTTGAAACGTGTCGATCGAACCCGAGCGACTCAAAGTAGCTTCTATTGCCAAAAAGCGATAATTTTCTCAACACATTACCCATTTTTAGTCAAAGTTAATATTTTCTATAAGATATTCTTCGAAAATATCAAGTTGATCACGATATATCATACAACATACGCTCTCATCCACTTTAAGGCGGTCCGGTAAGTCCTTTACGAGTGCTAAGTCCACCATTAAGATCTCTGCAACTCGCTTGACTGTTTCTTTATCCGTTTTTACCTGAACACAAATCCAACAAGTAGTGAATACAGGGTAAAAACCTTTTATCGCAAAGGTTTGGCATGATGCGCTCATATTGCAGTCTTAGATAATAACTATTGCATAGGTATCTATAGCTATGCAAACAACCCCGTTTTTTGTGATACTTTATCACAAAGCGTCTGACCATGTAAAGAATCGCCGCTTTAACAACTATTACGACATCCATATCAACCCATCCCTTAGGAGGAACAACCCATGACATATGTTGTACATCATCCTTGGAAATAGGTGCAGGTCCGGGGTCAGGGTCGTTGACGGTCTGAACCTTAGCGGGCTCAAGCGAACGGTTTGAGAACTCTTGTTCGGACCAACTAGGTACTCGTACCTCCTTGATTTGTGGAGATTCAGCCTGGTCGGACCAACTGGGCTGTTGTACCTTCGCATTTTGTGAAGATTCTGCCGACGAGGTGGGGGTCATCGGAGGTGTCGACGGCGGCGTCGGTGAAACGGGACGGCTCCACCCTGAATATGATGGCTCGCCAGTGTTGTACGAGGCTACAACAGGGGTTGGTAAGATACCCGTACCGCCCACCCATAAAGAGTATGATGGTCCTGCCTGGTCCTCGTCTGTTTTTGTAGGGGTTCCATCCTGGTCTACATTTGTACAGGCGTCATCCTGTTCCATGTTTGCAGTTGTCAGGGTTTCTACACCAACAACGTTTTCAACCATAGTCATGTCATGGTTGCTTGTAGGTTCATCCACACCGCTATCTGCAGTACAAAGATACTTTGATTAAATATATAGCTATTGATTATAGGAATATAGTTAAGGATTAGTTGCATCGTTTACCTGACGAGTGCTCTGCAATGTTATTAGAAACCTGATCAGGTGCAGCGATGGTTGTCACCCTTCTCGGTGTGATGTCCATGACCATGCGGCGTCTTGTTCTGAGCGTCTTCATTTTTAGAGTAGGTCTGGCTCTTCAGCCGGAAAAATTGGTTTGTCTGTGCAGAGCGTGACTTGGGCTTTGGCTGTATTGAGACTGGGGTCGGGATATGATAGTAGGGGATGTGCTTATTTTTGACAGAAGCGTGATTCTGGGGGGCGGGCGGTGTTGTTTATGCTTACACACACGACCACAACTTGGTGGTCGTCTGTCTGTCCAACTGTAGATAAGAAATACGTGAAAACATGTCGAAGCTTGTTGCAAAGATGACTTGGGGATGTCTACAGACAAGATGATGCTCCTCCTTGAAAGGTAAAATAATTGGTAAAACGACCTTAATGATATCTTAGCTTAGCTGCTATTTCTTAACCTAAACGCATGTTGTTTCTTAGCTGTATGCTATTTTCTTAGCTGTATTCTATTTTCTTAACCTAAATGTATATTGTTTCTTAACCTAACTACATACTATTTCTTAGCTGTAAGCTGTTTCTTAGCTGCATGTTATTTATTTTATATATATATATATTTATAAATATATATATATATATATATATATATATATATATTTATACTATAATATATATCTATAATAATATATAATATTCTAATATCTAATATTTCTATGCTTACCTGTATAAACTACAAACATGGGGGTTGCCTAGCTGTGTGCAATATTCTTAACCTAGCTGTATTCTATTTCTTAACCAGGCTGGTTGCTATTTTACTCAGCGTATGGACTACAAAAAAGGACTACAAACATGGGGGCTGCCGGCAGTAGGAAGGATGTGACGTACAGGGAAATAGGAGGGTGCGAGGGGCGGGAGGGGTGGAGACATCACCCTTCATTTTTCTCGCCCGGGGCGGGATAAATGACGGCGTTTGACTGTCCAAATGTAGCCAACAAATACATGTCCAGACATGCAAACATGACTAGGCAGATTTTACAAAAAGGCAAGGGGTCTGACGACCGGATGTCGACAGTTGCCCGCCACTCACTATCTTTTGAAACACCTTGAGGCTGCTGCAGGCTTGGAGGGTGTCTATGGCCGGCGTCTTGCCCGGACAACCCCCCAAGCCTGCACAATACCATGTTTAAACTTATGTCGCTGGGAATATGTCCAGACATGTTTGCAAAAAGGGCAAATATCAACCGAATAAACATATTATTCAAAGGTATAACAACGCCTGCTCTTCTCAACTCATATTATTTCACTCGTTTAATTTAATTTTATACATCTACATTATTTAATTAGATATAGCTCATTTCATTGGATGCTTTATATACTTCAGATATTTAAATATGGATGACCTATATCCACCGAATAAACATCTTATTCAAAGGTAAAAACAACGCCTGCTCTTCTCAACTCATATTATTTCACTTATTTCATTTGGTTTTATTTATTTAAATAGAACATTGCATTGGATGCTTTATATACTTCAGATATTAAAATATGAATAACATAAGTACAGTTTGGGTTGGGGACGCACACACGCAGGGAACACATTGTTTTTAACATAAGAAGCATACAGTTTGGGAGGGGGGCTTGGCCCACACACACACACACACACACACAACGTCATCACAATGACAAAAAGCGTAATTCTGTAGGCCGGGCCCACTTCGACAAAAGCGTAATTCTGTAGGCGTGGTATTAAACCTTCAAGGGCAGGGAATATGTAAATATTTTTAAATAGGTGGCTGGAGATTGGATAGTTTGAACACAGGGGGCGGGGATAGCGGCCATTTTGGACAAAAGCGTAATTCTGTAGGCGGGGACAAGGAGACAAAAGCGTAATTCTGTAGGCGGGGCTATGACGTCATCAAAATTTTAAAAAGCGTAATTCTATTATCTCTCTGATGACTAACCTGGGGAGGACCTTCCCTTGGACGTGGACCCGTGCCGTGGGAGGGAGCGAGGACGACCGATTCAACCGATTCAACCTACATGACCCTTGACATAAAAAACTCCTCTAAAAACTGAAGCTGGGCTGAAAGATGGTGCGCATTTGTCGACTGTGCTCGCCCAAGTGCAGTTTTCTCGTGAGATGAAGAAAAAGCCGCTCAGATATCTGTCTTTGTACGATTTCCTGAACTCCAGAAATTGAAAAAGTAAATATCGGAACTCTAATCAGTTGTTGAGTCTTTATTTGACCCTATTCTTCTTGAGTACAAAAAACGAACACGCGTTGGAGTAAGTTTGGCTTTTAAAGGTTGATTTACTAACTACTTCTCATTTCCACGGTGACCCAACTCCATCAATGACATGACAAATATTTGTCCTCTCATCAATATTTGCAAAACAGAGTACTGAGTTTCGAGATCCTGACTATAATAGTTCTCAACATTATATTTCTTATCAATTTAGCTTAGTTAAGGGATATTTTATTGACAATCTAACATCAATATACAAAGACAGAAAAAAATTGGTGGTGGGGGGGCGCGAATCTTTTTCTTCTTGGTAGGGGCGGGCGTGAAATAATTGAGAAGCACTGCTAGTATATGCCGACATTATATTCATACAATCTTGCAGCCCGAGTGAACCACAGCATTGTTGCAAGTTCGGTCGGAGAAACGTAAACGTCCCACTGCTGTTGCAGCAGCGGCTTCTCCGGGCAAAGGCGGAAGTGACGTAGTAGTTGACTCGCCAATGTGGCGTTAATTTAGTTTTTTTTTTTTTATCAACCGAATTTAAATATTATATAAAATATATATTAAAATAGAACAGCCAGGGGTAAAAAGAAAGACAGAGGCAAAGAAATATATTTGAAAAATACGCGCTAAAAGCATGACGTCATAAGCAAGCGCGCAGCTTTCGAAGGGCCTCGACCACATCCACCGACCTGTCCACACCGAAACAAAAACAACCACCGCTAAATTCTTCTGATTTAGTGTGATACTGACTGTAATTTTTTCACAGAATGTCCAGTGCTACTCTAAAGGACGTCGACATAATTCATTAAGTCTTTGTGTCCCGATAACCTCATCTTCGCGCGTTGATGCTTTTCGGCGTAGTTAGCTTACCTTGTTAGCTAGCTAGCCGCTAACGAAAAGAGGCACATGACTCATCGCCAAGCAGAGATCAAGTGCGGATTTGTTGAGATTGGCGTTTGAAAATGTGTGAAAGAACGACACCCAAGTACAAAGAGGAACTTTATGGAATAAAAGAAGAGAACGAGCAACATCTTCAATCGCTGGGCGAAGTTTGCAACCAGCCTCGTGTTGTGCTACATAAAGCAGGTTTGTACCCGTCCGACTCTCATTTGCTTTGTAAAGAACGACTTTCTATCGTTAAAAATATGCATCACAACATTAAGTTGTTTGGGGAAATCGTTCAAGGTTATTGCCGCTTTATTTTTAAATATTGCCTTTTACTTGCAGGTCTGCTGAGCAATTGTTTATGTCAAATGTAATCAGTGCAGAAAATAAATGCCAAAGAATAACCAATAGTGGGGGGTGAACTCCGTGTTTTTCCAGTATAAAATTTGAACTGATTATTTAACATTTTACATTTTCTGTTTTTTATATCTTGTTCCAGCAATTCCTTACGGAAGGAATTCTGTTTGAATCTAAAATATGTGCACACTGCGGCGAAAACATTAATGGCGGTTGATCAATTTTAGTGGATAAAACACAAAATATTAAGTTTTTTAAAAAAAAATCAAGTACGTAATGGTTTTATTTATTTGTTTATTAACTTTGTACTGGCTTCGTCCGGTGAGAGTCAATGAACCTCCGGTGGCTCTGCACTGTTTTGTGCACATGTGCGTAGATTCACCCCATCCAAACATTTAAAATACATTTAATGCATCCATCCAAGGTTGCACGGATCTCATCAGTGAAAAAGCGCATGCTGCAAGGAATGCATCTGCATCTTTGGCTTACTATGGGCTTAAAAAGGGAGAACGTCACAACCCCCTTTTCTACCAACAAGGCCAGGAACATTTTGTTCCTGGTAATAAAGTTCCTGTGGCCCAGGTGGTTTGCATCTGGATGGCCGAGTGGTCAAAGGCGCCGCGTTCAGGACCCAGTCTCCCCAGGAGGCCTGGGTTCGAATCTCGAATTTCCCCATTGTGGGACTAATAAAGGCAATATTATTATTATTATTATTATCTCCCCCGCAACTCAAAGTTCTTGATAATTTATGCAAATGATAATGATGATGTATCAATGGGACGTGTTATGTTACTTTGTTACTCATTACTGACACCCTATGGCTGTTATACATCATTGCGGTTACAAAATAATTCGGTGAACTCTTAATATTTTGGTGTATCTTCGTCGAATTTTAATACATATTGGATAACTTTAAAATATACGGTCATTATTCAAATATGTCAACATGAAAGTCAGAGAGAAAGTGCTGTTGCTTAATGCTGATGTGTAAGAACTTTTACTCTTCAAACGTAATTTTGTTTTAAAATTTATTTCAAAATAGAAATTTTATAAAAATAAAAAAGGGTAATGTCGGAACTTACTCGCAGGATAAATGACATTTGGGGTAAAAAAAAAACAAACGTAAATCATACAATAAATAGCGACTCTGATGCCAGGGCTCCTTGAATTCTTTTAGGTATCCAGATTATCATGAAAGCAAAAAGTACCCACGATGAAACTATCTATAAATGCAAAATGAAATACTTGAAAACATATTTCGCTTGAAGGATTCTTATTTTATCGATGACATTATGTTGCGATGGCCCCCAGTGGTCTGCATCAATAAGTTAGGGTCCCACAACAGGTGTTCCATCAGACGCACACAATAGCCTGTGTGTGCTAACTTCAGCTCGCTTCCAGAAACGTCTGTGACTATGTCAGGAATGAAATCGGCATCAGCCGCAACGTGCTTCCTTTTTAGAAGCTCGTTTATCACTGTTGTGCGGCTAACGGGAGGCTTACATCGTAGGACGTAATTTTGTGAAATGTCCCCTATTGTCCGGTCCAAGTTGGGGTCGCACGCATTGCTCCGTGTGCGGCAGGCACAAGTCAAGGTAGCACGGTAGAAACAATATAAGACAAAGTCGCCGCCTGACCTTTGACTTGGCCAAACCAAATTTGTCTTTTTGTGTCCTGCAGACGTCAGTGAAAACGATCTCCGTTGTGTGAAAGAGGAGCCAGACTTGACTCGCATCAAAAAGGAGGAGGAGGAAGAGATCAACAAGTCACCAGTGAACGTTCTCCCTATAAAGACTGAAGATGAAAACAAGGATGAGAGTGAGGACAACAGAGGGGCGGAGCCTACAAGCAGCAGCTCAAGTCATCACGTGACAACAGAAGGTGATGAAGACCACTGGGGGCCATCACAAGCACATAATGAGGACACATTATCAGATGCTCATGACGATGATGATGATACTAATGATGATGATATTGGGCAAGCTAAAGGTGAAATGGCATGTCACACTGACTCAATAACTTCAAAGTTGTCTTTAAAAGGGCACAAAAAAACACACAGTGGTGAAAAACCTTTTTCCTGCTCGGTTTGTGGCAAAACCTTCTCTCGAAAGACTAATTTAGTAAGGCACACAAGAACGCACAGTGGAGAAAAACCTTTTTCTTGCTCAGTTTGTGGAAAATGCTTCTCTCGAAAGGCAAATTTAACACAACATACAAGAACACACAGTGGAGAAAAACCTTTTTCCTGCTCAGTTTGTGGCAAAGGATTCTCTCTAAAATCAACTTTAACAAAACATAGAAGAATACACAGTGGAGAAAAACCTTTTTCCTGCTCAGTTTGTGGCAAGAGTTTCTCTCAAAGGTCTCATTTAATAATTCACACAAGAACACACAGTGGTGAAAAATCTTTTTCCTGCTCTGTTTGTGGAAAATGCTTCTCTCGAAAGGAAAATTTAACACAACATACAAGAACACACAGTGGAAAAAAACCTTTTTCATGCTCAGTTTGTGGCAAGAGTTTCTCTGACAAGTCTAATTTAACAAGCCACACAAGAATACACAGTGGTGAAAAACCTTTTTCTTGCTCTGTTTGTGGAAAATGCTTCTCTCAAAAGACAGGTTTAACATATCACACAAGAAAGCACAGTGGAGAAAAACCTTTTTCATGCTCAGTTTGTGGCAAGAGTTTCTCTAACAAGTCTAATTTAACAAGCCACACAAGAACACACAGTGGTGAAAAACCTTTTTCCTGCTCGGTTTGTGGCAAAAGCTTCCTGCGTAAGTCGCATTTAACAATCCACACAAGAACACACACTGGAGAAAAACCTTTTTCCTGCTCAATTTGTGGCAAAAGCTTCTCTCAAAACTCAACGTTAACAAGCCACACAACAACACACAGTGGTGAAAAATCTTTTTCCATCTCAGTTTGTGGAAAATGCTTCTCGAAAAAGACATATTTAACAGAACACACAAGAACACACAGTGGTGAAAAACCTTTTTCCTGCTCAGTTTGTGGCAAAAGCTTTAATGTAAAGTCAATTTTAAAAGATCACACAAGAACACACACTGGAGAAAAACCTTTTTCCTGCTCAGTTTGTGCCAAGAGTTTCTCTCAAAAGTCACATTTACAAAACCACACAAGAACACACAGTGGAGACAAGCCATTCAGTTGCAGCGTTTGTTCTAAAAAATTCTTCACTAAACAGGGAGCTGAGAGACACAATTGTGCTGGCGAGAATTGCAGCGATCCTTGAAGATTAAAAAAAGGAAAAAAATTGAAAGAACCGACTCTTTGTGGTAAGATGTAAATGTGATTTTCAATAAAATATGATGAAATTGAATTTTGCAAAGCTCTATTATTGACACAAAGCCAATGTGATCAGTGCCAGAAGAACCATTATGTCTGAGTGATGATTTGTTTTGGTGTTTACATCCAACATGTAAATAAAAAAATTAATTGCCTTTGCCTGGAATAACATTTGTTAACATTCTGCTTTTCAGTTGTCTTTTTAATCGTACTTAATGGAAAAAGTGTGAGAAGAAACGGTGCTTATGAAATCGGTGCGTTCCACAATCATCAATAAAATGACTTGTTCCACTTGCTCAACTGGCCTTCATTACACTGCGTGAAAAGGTGAAAAACAGATGTAGAAGTTGAACTATAAATAGAACAAGAAAGAGAAATGCAAATAGTCTCAGTTTCTCTCAAAGGTTTTGGAATGTCAGGAGTTGGCAACTTGATGGCGACTGGAGTCACCGCTGGTTTTCTCGCTGTGTTTGGCTGGCTTGTATATGTATGGTCCATTGAACATAACTCAAACTCTTCAAATATAATACGTGACTGGCCCAACCTACCTCCTCCACCTCACCACGTCCCCGAAGGTGAGCTGAAACATCATCTCGTGCTAACACTGTCCAGTTCTAGTCTTCCAGATCCTCTTCAATACGAGACATGGGACGGTTTCATTCAGGCCACTGCCCGGCAGTTTCATGGGGCGGCTGACTCCAAGAAGCCCCTCACGGCTGATTCCTATGCTGCTGCTGAGCTGGAAACCTTGCAACAATCTCAAAGAGAGTCATTCCCTGAGGATGTCACCCAGTTAAAGGTCAACAAACCCATTGCTAAATCAAGTCGACTTATCCCACTTGCACCTGAGTTTGATAAACAAACAGGTCTTATCAGAGTAGAAGGCCGTCTTCGCCGTCTCCCCCTCCTGACAGCGGATGAAGTGCACCCCATTGTTCTGGACCCTAAACATGCTCTGACCAGACTCATCATACAGGATTATGATGTAAAGCTACAGCATCCCGGGCCAGAACGAGTGTTTGCTGAAATCAGGAGGAAGTACTGGGTGCTACGTGGACGCGAAGCCGTACGCCGGCATCAGAGAGCCTGTGTGAAGTGCAAGGAGTGGAAAGGACAACCAAATCCTCCACGGATGGCGGACCTCCCTCCGGCCAGACTGCGTCTCTTCAAACCTGCATTCTATTCCACCGGCGTAGATTGTTTTGGGCCATACACCATCAAGATTGGACGCAGGAACGAAAAGAGGTGGGGGATAATATTTAAATGTCTAACCACTAGAGCAGTCCACCTCGACCTGATTCCTAGTATGGACACAGATGCGTTCCTGATGGCCCTGAGACGCTTTATAGCCAGACGAGGGAAACCCCAAGAGATTCTCTGTGACCAGGGAACAAACTTCAGAGGAGGCGAACGAGAACTACAGGAAGCATTTCAAGAGCTTCATCCTGAGCTCCAGCAACAGCTTGCTGGCCAACAAATCAGGTTTGCCTTTAACCCTCCTGGTTCCCCACACTTTGGCGGATGCTGGGAGCGGGAAATTCGCTCATTGAAGACTGCCCTTCATGTCACCATCGGAGCCCAGATCGTTACAGATGAGGTATTACGCACAGTACTAGTTGAGATTGAGGGGATGCTCAATTCAAAACCTCTGGGCTACACTTCATCTGAGATTGCGGACCCTGACCCCATTACCCCCAATTGTTTCCTCATGGGGCGGCGGGACGCCTCGCTGCCACAAGTCGTCTATGAGGACTCCGAGATACTTGGCCGAAGAAGATGGCGGCACAGTCAGGTGCTAGCAGACCATTTCTGGCAGCACTTCCTGCGACACTATCTGCCAGGACTTCAAGCCCGCCACAAGTGGCAAAATGAATCAGCTGATCTGCAAGTGGGAGATGTAGTTATGATTGTGGACAAGCAGCTGCCACGGGCATTCTGGCCTGTAGGGAAAGTCTCTCAGGTCTTTCCTGGACCAGACACTCGAATCAGATCAGCCGAAGTGACTGTGAAGGGAAGAACTTACGTCCGACCTGTGGCAAGACTCATCAGCCTACCTGCTCTGCCGAAGGACGATTAATCACCCTTTGTATGACCTTTTCTGTTGTTCATATTCACAGGTGAATATGGGGGCGGCTGTAGAAAAGGCTGCTCAGAGACTGTGACACCGGCTCCTTTAAGAGGGCGGAGTTAAGTGCTCCAACTCGCGTGCGTGGGCGTGCGTGCGTGTATTTAAGAAGGAGGAAGAGGGAAGAATCGTGTCAGTCTGTCTATCGAGCTAAGTTTGAGTTGTAGTCCACATTTATCCTGCTTTGAGTTGTGCGTGAGACAAGTAAGTTACAGCATTAATAACACTGTTTGTTTGTCTGTACAATCCACGTTTCACTGCTAATTAGTAACAAGCAATGTTCAATGTTTATTATTTTCCTTTTAGAACCACACGAATAGAGCGTTTGAAGCGTCAAGAAATGTGTGCTTTGACTGCAACTTTATTAAAAGACCTGATCCACAAGACCATCTCCTCATTATTGGAGTTCTAACCGGACTCTCAACAGCGATTTGCATACTCCTTCCAGCACTAGTCAATTACATATTTTACACTAGCTAAAACCTCTTTCTAGGTTGAGCTCTATCAAGTGTTTGGGATGTGTTGCTAAGCAGAATCTCACTTCGGAAAAAACTATCATTTTGTCAAATATACCAAATATTTTTTTTCATGCTATATTATATTTTTTATACTTTGGATTGCTTATATAATGCATCACCAACTTCCGTGGCAGCAGCACGACCTCTGTAGACCCGAGTGCATCGCTGGCAGAGGAGCTTAACTGCTTCTTCGCTCGCTTTGACTCGCCCCAACCGTCACACCCCCGCACTTCATGCTCCAACTCCCCCCCACTCATCGTAGAGGAACACGATGTGAGGCGCGCGCTCCTGGTGGTTAACCCCAGGAAAGCTACTGGACCCGACGGAATACCAGGCAAGGTCCTCAGAGCATGTGCCCACCAACTGGCACATGTTTTCTGCAGGATCTTCAACCGCTCCCTGGCTCAAGCAGTCATCCCCTCCTGCTTGAAAACTTTCACCATTATTCCTGTCCCCAAAAAGTCACCCGCCGTCCGCCTGAATGACTACCGTCCTGTTGCTCTCACACCAGTCATCATGAAGTGCTTCGAGAGGCTGGTTCTCCAGCACATCAGGGACTGCCTTCCTCCCACTCTGGACCCCCTACCAGTTTGCATACCGGGCTAACAGATCCACTGAGGACGCCATCGACACTGCTCTGCATGTTGTGCTGGGCCACCTGGAACGACAGCAGAGCTATGCAAGGATGCTCTTTGTGGACTACAGCTCGGCATTCAACACGATCATCCCAGACATCCTCGTCGCCAAACTGGACATTCTCGGCCTCTCTGCCCTCACACGCATCTGGATTAAGGACTTTCTGACCAACAGACCCCAGACTGTGTTGCTCGGCCCCTACACGTCCTCCACCCGCATGCTGAGCACCGGTTCCCCCCAAGGATGCGTGCTGAGCCCTCTCCTGTACGCCCTCTACACCTACGACTGCAGCCCGGCCCACGGCAACAACACCATCGTCAAGTTTGCTGACGACACGACAGTGGTCGGTCTGATCTCGGAAGGTGACGAGACAGCCTACAGAGAGGAGGTAAAGAGACTGACAGCTTGGTGCAAGGACAACAGACTGCACCTTAACACTGCAAAAACAAAGGAGATTGTCGTCGACTTCAGGAGGAACAAGACGGTGCAGCCCCCCCTCTGCATCGAAGGCGTGTGTGTGGAGAGGGTCCACACGTTCAAGTTCCTGGGAGTACAGATCTCCGACGACCTTTCTTGGACTCACAACACCACAGCAGTGGTAAAGAAGGTCCACCAGCGTCTGCACTTCCTCAGAGTCCTCAGGAAATTCAACCTGGACAGGAAGCTGCTGCTGGCCTTCTACCACTCGTCCATCGAGAGCCTGCTGACGTACTGTGTCTCCACCTGGTACAGCGGCTGCACTGAGGCGGACAGAGTGAGGCTCCAGAGGACAGTCAAAACAGCGCAAAGGATTATTGGCTGCCCTCTCCCCTCACTGTCGGACATCTACACCGCCCGGTGCCTCAGAAGGGCTCTCAACATCGTCAAAGACAATACCCACCCAAACTCACACCTGTTCGACCTGATGCCCTCTGGCAGGCGCTACAGATGCATCAAATCGAGGACCAATAGACTGAGAAACAGTTTCTTTCCGAGAGCCATCTCCATTCTGAACTCTCACACACACACGAGAACACCCTTACCTTGCAAAACAGCATTGTGATGTGTTTTTATAGACACTATTCAGTACTAAATTCCATTGCACTCTCTTATTTATTTATCTAATTTATATATTTGTCTGTATTATTGTTGTATTGCACTGGAGAGGGGAGCCCTCTAATCTCGTTGCACACTTGAGTACAATGACAATAAAGGGATTTCTAATTTCTAATTCTAATTCTAACTATAATTAAGCTATTCTTTTTTTAACTTACTAATACAGTGATTCTCAAATATTGGGGTGCGCCCCCCTAGGGAGGCGCGGTGCGATGCTGAGGGGGGCGTGTGGGACCCTGGGGAACATGCTTTTTTGCATGGTTTTGGGACCAAAAAAGGCGATCTCAGACAACCGGAGTTTGAGCTTGTCAAAGCTGTTTGTGCCCCGAGTTCACGCAGTACTGATTAACAAAAAAAAAAAAAGCGTCGCCCCGTCGCTCGTTGACCCGGAAGTGATTTCTTTCGCCGCTCCTTAAATACCCCGCGCCAAGCTATCTTGCGCCGCAGCAGAGCGAGCAAGGAGGCGCTAAGCGCGCTAATCGCTAAAATGAATTGCTTCGATGGACGCTCGACTTTTAAAAGAAGTCTGACTCAAACCGCGTTCGGGCGGAGAGCCAGCAGCTATGAAACGTTGTATTGCAACCATTACGTATCCAAAAAAATAAGACGATGGCTACGTGAGCAATTTAGCAGACGCTCTCAGGCTGGAACACGGAAATGGCTGACGTCATCAAAACGAAGCCGTTTGACGTCAATCAGATTGTAAACATAAAAAAAATGTATCGTCAACAGATTAAAACTGTTGCTTTATGTTATTTATATAGAATTTTTGTTTGAAATCCCCCTGGCTCTTTTTGTCTTTTCTATCTTATCTATGTATTAATAACTGTTTGGTTTGTTCATGTTAATAAAGTAAAAAAAAAACTAAACAAAAACGTATAGTAAATATTTATCATCGCATCAATATTCGCACCACAGAGTGCTGAGTATCGAGATCCTCACAATAGTCGTTCTCAAAATGATATATTTTTTTTAGCAATTTATCTTTGTTAAGGGATATTTTATTGACAATCCAACATTAATATACAAAGAACATGTACATTAGAACGAAATGTAAAAACAATTGTGGTGGGGGGGCGCAAATTTATTTTCTTCTTGGTAGGGGGGGCGTGACAGGAAATAATCGAGAACCACTTAACTAATATAACCCCGTTTTCCTCAACCAATGAGTCAGTATTCTTTGAAGTGGATTATGCGCAGACTAAAAAATTCTAATTTAATTTAAATCAATTTACTGTATCTCAAAAGTCCCCTCATAACATGATAATTCATATTCTTGTCATTTCCATCTCAAAATGTCGTCCCATTAATTGAATTACCCTTGTACATCCGTCGCCAAACTGAAGTATGGAACATTAGATGTTTTTTTTTTTTCGTTTTGCATGACCCTTAACCTTGCATGTTCTTTTTCAACAAAATTGTATCTCTTATCAGTGTTAACGTTTTCATCACTCAGGGTTTTTCCGTGTTGACAAATCACATTCCACGGAACATGCATTCATTCTTTTATGATCTTAGATTTCTCTATTTAAATCACCGCTTCTTGCAATGAAGATTAATTTCACCCCAATGATTATGTAGCCAATTATCTTTCTCATTCTAATTTTGCTTTAGTTATTATCCAAAATTTTAAACATATTTTTTATGCTGCATCTTTCAATGCACACTAGGACGCACACGCGTTAGTTGAACTGATAAAACGGAATATTAATGCAATCACATACGGCTTTTAGAAGGGGCATTTCTTTCTACAAAGGCGGGACTGGCACTGGTTGATAACTATCACCCCTTATCTCCTGCGTGGGGACTGCCTGACTTCCTGGTCCCACAGTAGATGGTAGCCAGGTTTTTGATTTTGTGTGGCCTTGACCAGAACGCGAGTAATCACAGGGTACGTATCTGAACAGCGTAGTCGAACCGGCCCAGACTTAATGCATGACTATTGCTACGTACCAGCGAAACCGTCGGGCGCTCCACACAACGGTACGCCTCGATCCTTACTGTGTTCCATGCCACAAAGTGCTCAATACGATACGTGGAAGCGCGCTTCTCTTCATTATTTCTATCTCCAGCTCATAATTTTCCTGCCAAAATTTACACCCTGGCCAGGGTCTGTACTCAAACTGAGCTTATTCACGACTATGTTGTCTATAGCTATAGTTTTACACTTCTTATTTCTCATCTCTTTAACCACTAGACCTTTCTTTTCTTTATCTTCTGCACATTTCTCCCGCACTAGTCTCCATTTACTTAGTTCCTATCATCATTTTTTTTCATTTATTTATTTATTTTTTATACATTTTCTAATGTTCTTTCATAGTGCGGTTACTTTGACATCTTTTAATGTCTTAATCATTTATAGAGGCCTCTTGTTTAAACAATAATTGAAACTAACACAGGGATTTTCCATGACCAATCGGCCAGCAGACCCACACGCACAAGCTTTCTTTAACGACCCCAAAAGCCCCGACCGCTTGGACACAGGCGCACAACACCCATTGTGAGTAAAAGCATCTCACCGAAAGTTCAGCCGGTCGGCTGTTGAACGCCTGCGCCCCAGCACCCTGAGACCCTCAATGGAGCAAGAATCCTGTTTGTGACGCCAAAAATGTGGTATATTTTGTTGTTGATGTGTGGGTCCGGCTCAGCTTCCCTCCGGACAGGTCGCCGAGCATGGCAGAATTGGTGATGGAAAAAGATTCTCTGACACAGTCATTTTGGTTAGAAAGAGATTTTCTTCTCGCCACATGCTGATGTCAAAAGAAGTCTCCCCAAAAAGAAAAAAGGGAAAGGTGTCCCCTCTCTCCAGCCTTCCCTTCTTATAGGGAATGGCCACACCTGACATGAATATTGAAGGATTGTATTATGATTGCTGGCATTATTTTAAACACTTACGGGACAGAAGGTCAATTATTTAATTTAGCAGGTTCATATTTACTGAACATGTTAAACATTGATTGAACAAAAAGCATTTATCAAATGAATGTAGAAGTACAGTGCATCGATAAGATTGACTGGGATTGTAGTCATGGTGTTTACTGATGCATTCATATGCTAAATTGATATGACTTAGTTTAAATGTAAGACCTCAAAATTACACACATAGAATTTTCATGACCCACACTCTCATTCAGAAGAAACAGATTCAGTCTGCTCAGGTCAAACTGATGACAAACCAGATAGCACTTCATGGACAAATACGACAAAACACATTCTCCACATAGGCCATAGAAGATTCAAATATATCAAGTTGGGCCGAGGAGGACGTCACAGGGATGCTATCAAGAAGACCCAAAAATATAATCTGATCTGGGAAAACATACACCACACAATCTGTACACTGACGAGATTACAGGGGAATGTGAGCAGGAGAGACGGAGAGACTGCCGCCTGCCTGAGAAGGTCAGCCTTGGACGTGGACCGGGGGAGGGAGCAAGGACGACCGATTCAACCTACATGACCCTTGACATAGAAAACCTATAAAATGTGAGGCTGGGCTGAGATCAGCGCGCCATTTTTCGATTGTACGCGTCTGAGTACAGTTTCTCGTCAGAATAAGAAAAAGCCGCCCAGATACTATTTCCTGAACTCCAGAAATCGAAGAAACTAAAATATCGGAACTCTAATCAGTTGTTGTTGAGTCTTTATTTGACCCTATTCTTCTTGAGTACAAAAAACGAACACGCATTGGAGTAAGTTTGGCTTTGAAGATTCATTTACTAAATGTTTCTAATTTTCTCAGTGGCTCAACTCCAACAGTGGATATAAAAATACACTACATCTGTCAGCATAGTTTTGAAACATAATGACATGACAAACTTAATTTCTTTAACAACATATAAAAACTGGAATATGTAAAATGTTAAATAATCAGTTCAAATTTTAAACTGGAAAAAAAACATGGAGTTCACCCCCCACTATTGGTTATTCTTTGGTATTTATTTTCTGCACTGATTTCATTTGGCATAAACAAATGTTCAGCAAACTGGCAAGTAAAAGGCAACATTTAAAAATAAAACGGCAATAACCTTGGACGCATTTCCCCAAACAACTTAATGTTGGGATGCATATTTTTAACGATAGAAAGTCGTTCTTTACAAAGCAAATGAGAGTAAGACGTGTACAAACCTGCTTTGTGTGGCACAACACGAGGCTGGTTGCAAACTTCAGCAGTTGAAGATGTTGCTCGTTCTCTTCTTTTATTCTACAAAGTTCCTCTTTGTACTTGGGTGTCGTTCTTTCACACATTTTCAAACGCCAATCTCAACAAATCCGCACTTGATCTCTGCTTGGCGATAACTCGTGTGCTTCTCTTTGTTCGACAAGACGAATGAAAGATGGCGTCGTTTTTCAAAGTCCCACTGAAAGTATTTCCTGTTCGTCACGAAAGCGGAAGAACAGGACACACCCCGCTGTGATATGATTGGCTGCTGGCTTTGTCTTTGTTGCTGATCATGATGTAGTCGATTAAGTTCCTTGCCCGATCACCTGGCATCTTCCACGTCCATTGTCGTCGTGGGTGAACTGGGAACCATGTGTTTGTAATACAGAGGTTCCTATCGCTACACCAGTCAATGAGTCTGTCCCCGCGTTCATTTTTCTCTCCAAGCCCATGGGGGCCAACAATGTTCTCGTGTTTTTCTTCGCCTACTTTGGCGTTCCAATCACCCATAACGATGCACAGTTCCTGTGACTTACACACTTTGAAGACCTCCTCTAATTCACTGTAGAAATCGTCAATTTCTTCCTCTTCAGAGTCGGCTGCTGGTGCATAAGCGATTATCACATTTACGTTAAACGGACTAGATCGAATCTTGACTAGCATGACACGTTCCGATTTTGGCCAAACTGTTAGTAGACTGTGAGCGAGTTCTTTTGTTAGGATCACGCCCACGCCTCGGCGGCATTGCTTTCCGCCAGAATAATATACACGTTTGTCGCCTTTCTCAAAATTCCCTGCATCTTTCCAGTGGACCTCCGTGAGTCCAACACAATCGAGCCGAAGCCTGTCCATCTCCTGGATAACATTGTCTAACTTGCCGCTGATGTTAAGGCCGTTTACGTTCCATGTTGCTATCCTTGCTCCCTTGGGCCTGCTTTTCCTTCTACTTGCTCCTTTGAAAATTTTGTTGGTATGGGCCACGGTCACTGGATAACTACATCATGATCAGCAACCGTTTTCGCAATGCGGTTACAAACTCACGTGCGTACCCAGGGGCGGATTGCGGCTCCGACCACAACCCGGTGGTGGCCACGATAAGGCTGAAGCTGAAAAAACTTCGTAAGCCAAAGAGAAGTCCACGCTTCGTTCTCAGCTCTCTAAGAAACCAGGAGACCAGACAGAAGTTCCGTGAAGATGTGCTAGAGAGTCTCGGTGACTCTAACAACTGCTGGGACACACTCAAAAGTGCAATAAAAAGATCGGCAGACAAGAACATTCCTAAGGAAAATCCAAGAAGCAGACCAGCACATTGGATGACCGATGAAATCCGAGCACTTATGGTTAAACGAAGACTAGTGAAGAACAGACGTGACAATACGTACCGGCGGCTCAATGCAGAAATTCAACGTAAATGCTACGAGGAAAAGGAGCGTTGGCTGGAAGCCAAATGTCAAGAAGTAGAAAATTTACACGACAAAAACGCCAAGGAGATGTTTCGTAAAATCAAAGAAGTTGTCGGAAACAAGGGAAAATCTACCTCGATGTGCATAAAGGCGGAAAATGGCAAACTACTGACGGAGGAAGCAGAAATTGCAAAAAGATGGCAAGATTATGTACAAGACCTCTTCCACGACGACCGAATGGTAGATGAAGTCGTACAACTCGGCGAAGTCAATGGCTTACCCATCCTAAAAGAGGAGGTTTGCAATGCGATAAGGAAAGCCAAGAAACACAAAGCTCTTGGTCCAGATGAAGTTGCCACCGAAATGCTCGAAGCACTTGAGGAAGATGGGGTTGAAATCTTAACCAACTTGTTCAACAAAATCTATGATACTGGGGAGATCCCCAGTGACATGCTCCAATCAATTTTCATCGCACTACCGAAGAAGCCGCAGGCACTCGAATGTTCAGACCACCGAACGATTAGCCTCATGAGCCACACATTAAAGCTGTTACTGAAAATCATCCTGGAGAGAATTCGGAACAAAATCCGGCCTGAGATCCCAGATATTCAGTACGGGTTTGTTAAAGATCGAGGAACAAGAAATGCAATTTTTGTTCTGAGGATGCTTAGTGAGCGCTTCATCCAACACCAGCAAGTCATCTACGCATGTTTCGTCGACTACAAGAAAGCTTTCGATCGGGTGAGACACAACCCGCTGTTCGAAATGCTCAATGACATCCAGATTGATGAAAAAGACAAACGGGTACTGTACAATTTGTACTTTAACCAGACTGCAGCAGTGAGCCTACCAAGTGGTTTGACAGACTTTGCGCCAATTCGCCGGGGTGTTCGCCAGGGATGTCCAATGTCACCAGACCTGTACAACTTGTACAGCGAGGCCGTCCTTCGCGCGCTTGACGAGATCGAAGAAGGGATTCTGTGTGGTGGTCGATGGCTTAACAACATACGTTACGCTGACGACACCGTCCTCATGGCAGATTCGGAAGAGGGGCTCCAGAAGCTCCTTGACGCACTACGTGAGGAAAGCCTACGTTTTGGACTCGAAACCAACGAGAAAAAGACCAAGTGCATGACCATCTCCAAGAGTGAACCAGAGCCCATTTGCAGACTCCAATGTCAGGCCTCAGAGATCGAACAGGTGCGAAGCTTCAACTACTTAGGCTCCGTCATCAACCATGATGGCCGTTGTGAAAAAGAAATTAGACGTAGAATTTCGCTGGCGAAGGACGGTTTCAACCGAATGAGAAGCTTGTTCACAGACCGTAAACTCACACTTGATCTTAAGAACCGACTTCTACGATGTTTCATCTGGTCAATCCTGCTCTACGGGTGCGAGTCTTGGACATTAAACGCCAAGACAACAAAGAATCTAGAAGCTGCTGAAATGTGGATGTACCGTCGGATGCTACGTGTGTCATACACCACTCATGAAACCAACGAGTCAGTCTTACAATGGGTCGGACGAAATCGTGAGCTCATCCGGGTAATCCAAAACAGACAGACAAAGTTCCTTGGCCATTCAATTAGGAAAGGTGAAGTCGAGAACCTAAGTCTGAGCGGACGGATTCAAGGGAAAAAAGCACCAGGGGGTCAGCGGATCATCTTTAAGCTACCCCACAACAGTGCTCGTGAAATCTGGGACGCAGCCCGTCAACGCGTATTTTGATTTCCTCTATTCGAAACCTCATGGATTCTAAGGCCGAATCGGCTACGGAACTACAAGAGAGAGAGAGAGCTGGCTTTGTGGAGCACTGTCACCAACTCACAGACAGATGTCACCATTTGCGATGCAAATCATCGTTATCTTCTTCTAAACATTGGAAAAACGTGCGATTTGAACCGTATGCACATGAACAAACATTTTAGTTCCCAAATATGAACTTGAGAGATGTATTGAATTTTACTTTTGTTGCTGGTTTTGTTTTCACATCTGACACCATGTTGTTGGTTGGACAGTATTCCAAATGTATTTCCCTATTATTAACAGTTGACATGATAAAGTGATACTTTATGTCAACATATTTGCCTCTTTACAGGGTTTTTCGCCAGCGACGTGGTTGCGAATTTTAAATTAAAATACATCACTGTTTTATTCTCTAAATGTTAGAGTCTTAAAAAATGATTTCAATGTTTATAACTTAAATAACTTAAATATTTCATTATTCGTTTCAGTATTCATTAAACTACGGTGATTCATTATTTATTTCAAGATTCATTGAACTGTTTTAGTAATAATTTAGTATTCAATGTTTAATCGTGACTGTATTTACTTTTTCAATATTTGTGTCACTATTTTGTTCAATCTTAATATGGAAAATTATTTTGCAAGTAAGGTTTTTGTTATTTATTGTGGCCACCTGCTTTTGAAGAAAGTGCCTTTCGCTTCTTGTACGAGAGGATTCTTTGTGAAGCCAAAACAACACGACCTTGACTGATAAGTGGGCTCAACGCAGAAAAAATATATTTTTGTTTTAAGATTACACAGTTCCTGTCAAATAAATCTTCATCTTCCTGTGTGCATCAGTATCTTCCCACGCACCCATTGAGATCACTCAGCAGACTGACCCAAAAGACAATTTATTTTCCAGACTATCTCATTGATCTTCCCTAACTTCTGAAAATTCCACAACAATCTGGGGTCAGACATAGGATAGCTGAATATCCGCCGGTGAAATTCAGGGATGCTGGCAGGTAACCTCCGGGGTTCAATTAAGACAGCAGCAGCAATGAACTGCGTGATGCGGATCATCTCCTCCGTGGTGACAAATAAACGCTGATTCCAGTCACCATCAAGCTGCCAACTCCTGACATACCAAAACCTTTGCGAGAAACTGAGCCGATTTGCGTTTGTCTTTCTGGTTCTTTTTAGAGTTCAACTTCTTGTTCAGTTTTTCACCTTTTCACACAGCGTAATGAAGGCCAGTTGAGCAAGTGGAACAAGTGATTTTATTGATGATTGTGGAAGGCACCGATTTCATAAGCACCGTTTCTTCTCACACCTTTTCCATTAAGTACGATTAAAAAGACAACTGAAAAGCATAACGTTAACAAATGTTGTTCCAGGAAAAGGTAATTAATTTCATTGATAATGTTTGATATAAAAACAAAACAACTCATCATCACTCAGAGACAATGGTTATTCTGGCACTGATCACATTGGCTTAATGTCAATAAAAAAAGCTTTTCAAAATTAAATTTATCATATTTTATTCAAAATCACATTTACATCTTACCACAAAGAGTCAATTCCTTCCGTTTTTTTTTTTTTTTTTTTTTTAAGCTTCAAGGATTGCTGCAATTCTCACCAGCACAATTGTGACTCTCAGCACCCTGTTTAGTGAAGAATTTTTTAGCACAAACGCTGCAACTGAATGGCTTTTCTCCACTGTGTGTTCTTGTGTGGTTCGTTAAAAGCGACTTACGATAGAAACTCTTTCCACAAACTGAGCAGGAAAAAGGCTTTTCTCCACTGTGTGTTCTTAAGTGGATTGTTAAATTAGACTTTTGAGAGAAGCTTTTGCCACAAACTGAGCAAGAAAAAGGTTTTTCTCCACTGTGTTTTCTTGTGTGGATTGTTAAATTAGACTTTTGAGAGAAGATTTTGCCACAAACTGAGCAAGAAAAAGGTTTTTCTCCACTATGGATGGTTGTGTGTTTTATTAAATGCGACTTACGATAGAAATTCTTTCAACAAATTGAGCAGGAAAAAGGTTTTTCACCACTGTGTGTTCTTGTATGTTCTGTTAATCGTGACTTTTGAGAGAAACTTTTCCTACAAATTGAGCAGAAAAAAGGTTTTTCTCCACTGTGTGTTCTTGAGTGTTCTGTTAAACTTGAGTTTATGGAGAAGTGTTTTCCACAAACTGAGCAGGAAAAAGGTTTTTCTCCACTGTGTATTGTTGTGTGTTTTCTTAAATATGACTTTAAAGAAAAGCTTTTGCCACAAACTGAGCAGGAAAAAGGCTTCTCTCCACTGTGTGTTCTTGTGTGTTCTGTTAAATGTGACTTTTGAGAGAAACTTTTTCCGCAAACTGAGCAGGAAAAATGTTTTTCTCCACTGTGTATTGTTGTGTGTTTTATTAAATATGACTTTAAAGAAAAGCTTTTGCCACAAACTGAGCAGGAAAAAGGCTTCTCTCCACTGTGTATTCTTGTGTGCCTTATAAATTGTGCCTTTTGTGAGAAGCTTTTGCGACAAAATGAGCATGAAAATGTTTTTTCTCCACTGTGTGTTCTTGTGTGCGGTTTTAAAGACAACTTTGAAGTTAATGAGTCAGTGTGACGTGCCCTTTCACCTATGGCTTGCCCATCATCGTCATCATCATCATCATCGTCATGAGCGTCTGATAATGTGTCCTCATTATGGGCTTGTGATGGCCCCCAGTGGTCTTCATCACCTTCTGTTGTCACGTGATGACTTGAGCTGCTGCTTGTAGGCTGCGGCCCTCTGTTGTCCTCACTCTCATCCTTGTTTTCATCTTCAGTCTTTATAGGGAGAACGTTAACTGGTGACTTGTTAATCTCCTCCTCCTCTTTCTTTTTGATGCGAGTCAAGTCTGGCTCCTCTTTCACAGAACGGAGATCGTTTTCACTGACGTCTGTAGGACACAAATAGACAAATTTGGTTTGGTCAAGTCAAACCTCAAGCGGTGACTTTGTCTAATATTGTTTCTACCGTACTACCTTGCCTTGTGCCTGCCGCACACGGAGCAATGCGTGCGACCCCAACTTGGACCGGACCATGGGGACACTTCACAAAATTCCGTCCTACGATGTAAACCTCCCTTTCGCAGCACAGCTGTGATAAACGAGCATTTAAAAAGGAAGCACGTTGCGGCTGATGCCCAATTTCATTCCGGACATAGTCACAGACGTTTCTGGAAGCGAGCTGAAGTTAGCACACACAGGCTATTGTGTGCGTCTGATGGAACACCTGTTGTGGGACCCGAACATATTGATGGGGGCCACTGGGAGCCATCGCAACATAATGTCATTGATAGAATAGGAATCCTTCAAGTGAAATATGTTTACAAGTTTTTCATTTTGCATTCAGAGATACAGTGGAACCTCGGTTCTCGAACGACTCTGAGGTCGAACTAATCGGAGTTGGAACAAAAAAAAGAGAAATTCTTGCTTCGCAGTTCGAACAAACCTCGGAGTTCGAACGCCGGTACGACGCGTGAGTGCGCACGCGAGGGTGGGATGCTGAACGGGTTTTCTCGCGTTTTATATAGGTGTACGAAGTGTTTTAGCCCCTAATCATGCCTCCAAAGAAAGTCAGTGCAAGCAGCAAAGGAATGGTTTCGGTGTTCGAACAATTCGCTTTTCGAACAGGGTTCTGGAACGGATTATGGTCGAGAACCGAGGTTCCACTGTGGTTTCATCGTGGGTACTTTTTGATTCCATTATAATCTGGATACCTGAAAGAATTAAAGGGGCCCTGGTAGAACAGGGGGTTGTGACATTCTCCCTTTTTAAACCCATAGTAAGCCAAAGATGCAGATGCATTCCTTACAGCATGCGCTTGTTCACTGATGAGATCCGTGCAACCCTGGATGGATGCATTAAATGTATTTAAAATGTTTGGATGAGGTGAAACTATGCACATGTGCACAAAACTGTGCACGGCCACCCGAGGTTCATTGACCGAGCCAGTAAAATTTTCATAAATAAGACCAACACGTACTTGATGTTTTAAAAATCGTAATCCTTTGTGTTATATCCACGAAAATTCATCAACCGCCATTGATCATTTTGCCCCAGTGTGTACAGTTTTTAGAGTCAGATTGAATCATTCCAGAAGGAATTGCTTGAACAAGATTTGTCAAAGAAGTTTTCAAAAACGAGACACGCCTGCACAAATAAATCACCCAACCAAGATTGTCTTTGTCACTTGCGAGGAGCAGTCCGGCAAAGAGAAAAGCTTTCCCGCTCCTGTGCTGCGTTTTATTAAAGCACAGCAAAGCAAATTTGTATGTGACAACCCATAAAGAATGAAAAAACATGAACACTTTGACTTTATCACACCCGTCCACACGCTTCCTGTTGTTCGAACGGTTTCAGCTTACAAGACATGTTAGGGTCACACTTCTGTTAAACGCGAACGGTTTCCTGTCAAACACGGTTCAAGACGTGCATCTGTTTTTGTGACTTCCTGCTAAACTGCCAGCATAGACACAACTCTGTTACCACTGAACTAACGTTTTCCTGTTTAAGAGGTCCATGTTTTTGTGACCTTCTATTAACCTGTGTGGTTGATGTGTGGGTCTGGCTCAGCTTCCCTCCGCACAGGTCGCTGGGCATGACAGAATTGGTGATGGAAAGAACCTCTCTGACACAGCCATTTTGGTTCGAAAGAGATTTTATTCTCGTCACATGCTGATGTCAAAAGAAGTCTCCCCAAAAAAGAGAAAAGGGAAAGGGTGTCCCCTCACGTTCCTTCTTATCGGGAATGGCCACACCGGACATGAATGTCTAACTTTACCTTGTTGCATATGCATTCTCATTGTACTAGTCTTCGATTTTGCCCTCAAAGCTCCCTACGGCGAGAGCAGATGTGGTTGCTCTTTGAAGTGGCCTTCTGGTGCCATCTTGACTGCTTCTATCACCTTGAGTGCTCCACACCTAGAGCTGGTCAAGCCTTTTGTCCTCCTGGACACTATCTCGTTCACATTGGAATTTCAAAACCAAAACTGGTCACTTCTTTAGTCTCCAATCCCCTCATCGTTAAAGAGAATTACTAAAATGTTCATAAAAGTGAATAAAAAAATACACTACATATTTCCCCCCTCGAGGCAATCTTGTCCTGGTAAAGCAAAAACGACACCAGCATGTCACCAAAAATCCCATTCCAACCTTTTATATGAATCCATTGTCTAAAATTTGGGAAACCTAATTGACTAAAACCTAAATCATGCTCAAGGCATGCTACATAAGGGTAGTTTAACTAGGAAAACTAAGTGTATGGCCAAATTGCTCCCTGGTGTCACTAACACCTCCTGCAGGACCACACATAAATCCAGCAATAATTCCAAAAAAATCACAAATCAACCACCTCGGTCACGAAGGAGTTCCCCCCGCAATGTTAGATCTTTAAGCAAACCGGCAGTAACACTTTCCAGTTTAGTCCATATGGAGGCATTAAAGCTTCGCTGAACCTTTCTAGTGAACCTGCATCCACCAGGCAAGCTAGATGAAGGAACACCGTTACAGAACAGAATAAATCCACAGCGTGATAAAGGCATGATAGGACAAGAAACAAACATACAAAATACAAACACGAGTCAAATGATATGCAAAAACATAGTTGAGGCCACGCTCCAGCGAGAGAATCCCATGACATCGTGTCGCTCGAGAGCTGCCAAGCCCTCGTCACCGAAGAGCTCTTGCAAACACTATTGTTTCAGACGATCACGTCCACATCTTATGACCCTCATTGGAGTCCTCCTCGTCGCTTGCTCCAAGTGAGATTCCAGTCTGCATCCAACTCCATCTACACTCCACATGAAATACAACAAGCAGACACACTCCACACAAAAATTGAGCACCAGAGATGCCAATGAAATCCATTTTCCACAGGAAAGAGTCCATTCCAGGATGTGGAGGGCACCAAGAGCAGTGCAGTCCTCATCCCAGCCATTATCTCCGGAATGCCCCCTTTTGCCCCCAAGCTGTGCCGGCATTAACTCTGTCAAATGGGGAAGGCGCAGACATAGCAAAAACAAATTGGAGAAGCTGTGGAGCAGAGCACAACATCAGTCAGACCCCGGGTCCACAACCCCTCTGGCAGAGACGCAAACAGAGCTTTCGCTTCAGAGTGACCAATTCATTGTCTACCACAGTGCTGAGAAATTCGGAAAATGTTCCATAACAGAGGAATTCGTAATGGGTGCTGAAACACCACCCTGGTCTCAGAGCTGCCTAATCTGCTGGAACGGAGGACAACATATGCTTCCCCCGGCGGAAGTGCACAGTCAAATTCAGTCCAACTGGAAATTCAGTCCCACTCGAATTCCAGTGTTTGTTTCACAGGTGCGGGTTCGGACCATGGCAGTGACTCGGCCAATCTCAAGAGTCCCACAAACGTGACAGTGTTGTTGCTCATTAGGATATGCAGAGGGAGCTTGCAAAGCGTGGAATATCTTGTTCCACCATCAAAAACTGTTGTCCATCAATCGTCACCGGAATGCCAAGACCTGCCGGTCGTTGAATGCTGAGGCTCCGTGGGCACCCCTATCGTGGAATGTGGTCCCAATCGGGTTGAGGCGTCAAGTGTGCATTTGGAAGCCATAGAAGCGTTGTCGGAGGAGGGGGTAGCGATGGCGCCCCCGTGCTAGTGGAGCTCTTTGTGACTGGCATGGCGCTGGACCACAGGATGGCACATTTCAGGAAGTGGCTCGGTTTGGACCGCTCATCACCCAGTGACCCCACAACCCACAGCAAAAGCACGTCCCACTCACAACCCATGTCTATAACCACCCCTACTTCTGTTACGTGACCTTGTTAACCGGCCGGTGCGGACAACAAGCCTGCTGTGGCACTGCGTCACCAGAACCTGGCCCAGGAGCAGCGGAAACGGAAAGAGCAGACGCAATGGGAGCTGCATGCGTCGGCTGCTGGATTAACTGCTTCCCCCAGTTGTCGTGACCCGTGCCGGTCACGCCTGTTTTGTTGTTGTTTTCGTCACCTCCCTGCCATGTGCACTTTTGTTTATGTTTCTCAGCTGAGCAGAGGCGTCTCCTCCGACAACCGACTCCGCCCGCGTCATCACGAGTGGGAGACCAGCCCACCGGCGCCGCACCTGACATCCATCCACTGACTAATTACACACACTATTTAAGCCACCTACACTGACTGCCCGGCGTCGGATAATTTTCCTGCACTGCTCACGTTCATGACCCTGGTATCGATTGTTCTCTTGTTCATGCATTTTTGCTCTTGGATCTCTTTGTGTTCCACGTTTTGCCAGCTATTGCTTGGTCTCTTTTTGTTCCTCGTTTTCTCCAATTGGTTTTCCCTCTTGCCCTTTTGGCAAGCTATTTATGTTGAGCGTTTTTCCTTTTCCTTGCCGGTGAAAGCGCTTTTCGTTCCGTCGTTTATCTCCTTCCTGGTGTGAGCTTTTCTCCGCCAGCGCTTTGTGTTTTCTCCTGATTTATGCACGGATGTAATGCTAAGATAGATATATTTGCCTTAATTGATGATTGGACTTCCACTATTGTGAATCAATAAACACTCTTTGTTAAACTGATTTTCCTGTGTCCGCGTTTGGAGAGTCCTGCCACCTTCTTCCCAGCGTTTCGCTGGCAAGACCCTGACAGAATTATCCGACCAGAACACGAGTAATCACAGGGTACGTATCTGAACAGCGTATCTCTTGCTACGTACCAGCGAAACTGTCGGCTCAGCCCCAGGCCCTCCACACAACGGTACGCCTCGATCCTTACTGTGTTCCATGCCACAAAGTGCCCAATACGATTCGTGGAAGCGCGCTGCTCTTCATTATTTCTATTATCAGCTCATAATTTTCCTGCTAAAATTTACACCATGGCCAGGGTCTGTGCTCAAACTGAGCTTATTCACAACTATGTTGTTTATAGCTATAATTTTACACTTCTTAGTTCTCATTTCTTTAACCACTAGACCTTTCTTTTCTTTATCCTCTGCACATTTCTCCCGCGCTAGTCCCCATTTACATAGTTCCTTTCATTATTTTTTTTCATTTATTTATTTATTTTTTTTATACATTTTCGAATGTTCTTTCACAGTGCGGTTACTTTGACATCTTTTAATGTCTTAATCATTATAGAGGCCTCTTGTTTAAACAATAATTGAAACTAACACAGGGACATTTTCCATGACCAATCAGCCAGCAGACCCACACGCACAAGCTCTCTTTAACGACCCCAAAAGCCCCGACCGCTTGGACACAGGCGCACAACACCCATTGTGAGTAAAAGCATCTCACCTGAAGTTCAGCCGGCCGGCTGTTGAACGCCTGCGCCCCAGCACCCTTGAGACCATCAATGGAGCAAGAATCCTGTTTGTGACGCCAAAAATGTGGTATATTTTGTTGTTGATGTGTGGGTCTGGCTCAGCTTCCCCCTGGACAGGTCGCTGAGCATGGCAGAATTGGTGATGGAAAAAAATTCTCTGACACAGCCATTTTGGTTATTTTTGTCACATGCTGATGTCAAAAGAAGTCTCCCCAAAAAGGGAAAGGTGTCCCCTCTCTCCGGCCTTCCCTTCTTATCGGGAATGGCCACACCTGATTATTGAAGGATTGTATTATGATTGCTGGCATTATTTTAAACACTTACGGGACAGAAGGTCAATTATTTAATTGAGCAGCTTCATATTTACTGAATATGTTCGACATTGATTAAACAAAAACCATTTATCAAATGAATGTAGAAGTACAGTGCATCGATAAGATTGACTGGGATTGTAGTCATGGTGTTTACTGATGCATTCATATGCTAAATTGATATGACTTAGTTTAAATGTGAGACCTCAAAATTACACACATAGTATTTTCATGACCCACACTCTCATTCAGAACAAACAAATTCAGTCTGCTCAGGTCAAACTGATGACAAACCAGATAGCACTTCATGGACAAATACAATAAAACACATTCTTCACATAGGCCATAGAAGATACAAACATATCAAGTTGGGGGAGGACATCACAGGGATGCTATCAAGAAGACCCAAAAATATAATCTGATCTGGGAAAACATACACCACACAATCTGTACACTGACGAGATTGCAGGGGATTGTGAGCAGGAGAGACGGAGAGACTGCCGCCTGCCTGAGAAGGTCAGCCTTGGACGTGGAACGTGGACCGGGGGAAGGAGCAAGGACGACCGATTCAACCTACATGACCCTTGACATAAAAAGCCTCCTATAAAATCTGAGGCTGGGCTGAGATCAGCGCGCCATTTTTCGATAGTACTCGTCTTGAGTACAGTTTCTCGTCAGATGAAGACAAAGCCGCCCATATATCTGTATTTGTACTATTTCCTGAATGCCAGAAATTGAAGAAACTAAATATTGGAACTCTATTCAGTTGTTGTTGAGTCTTTATTTGACCCTATTCTTCTTGAGTACAAAAAACGATCACGCATTGGAGTAACTTTGGCTTTTAAGATTCATTTACTAAATGTTTCTCATTTTCTCGGTGGCTCAACTCCAACAGTGGATATAAAAATACACTTCATCTGTCAGCATAGTTTTGAAACTTGATGACATGACAAACTTAATTTCTTTAGCAACATATAAAAACCGGAATATGTAAAATTTTAAATAATCAGTTCAAATTTTAAACCGGGAAAAAAAACACGGAGTTTACCCCCCACTAATGGTTATTCTTTGGCATATATTTTCGGCACTGATTTCATTTGGCATAAACAAATGTTCAGCAAACCGACAAGTAAAAGGCAATATTTAAAAATAAAACGGCAATAACCTTGAACGCATTTCCCCAAACAACCTAATGTTGTGATGCATATTTTTAACGATAGAAAGTCGTTCTTTCCAAAGCAAATGAGAGTAAGACGGGTACAAACCTGCTTTGTGTAGCACAACAGGAGGCTGCTTGTTAACTTCGCCCAGCAGTTGAAAATGTTGCTCGTTCTCTTCTTTTATTCCACAAAGTTCCTCTTTGTACTTGGGTGTCGTTCTAGCACACATTTTCAAATGATAATTCCAAAAAATCCGCACTTGATCTCTGCTTGGCGATGAGTCATGTGCCTCTTTTCCTCTTTTTAAATATTAAGTATTTTGATAATCGGTTAATCGTTGAGAGACACTACTTAAAATTCAAATTGCCCAAGTCCTGATTTCAGCCTCTCGAAAGTTAATTTTCTCTGATTTGTGACTCAGAATAAGACGGGCAAACACCGACATTTACTTTGGAAAACAATGATAAACGTTTCGGACTAATTTCTGACATGTCACTAGTCACAAAGTGAATCATTTACAATGCATGGAAAAAGTGGGACTATTTTACAGTTCATGCTCAGTGTCTAGAAAGTCAGCCTGGACCATTTGACTGACCTACGGTCAAAAGTCACGGCGCAAACTGTGAAATTAATGCCAATACCACATGATCGATGGCCAGCGTGTTAAAAACAATGGTAATATTATCGTGCATCACTGGTAAATAATACATTGTGAAATTCAAGACACGCTCCCAACAACCCGAGAGATATTTTTCAAATAATCAAAATACAGAAAATGAGAATGAGGTTTATTTGCGAAAATGCGGCTATCTTTTATGTTGCCTGTTTTCCTTTTAAAAAAGAATTAAACACGCCAAGACAAACAAAAATGAATATGAACAAATTCCTGCCATCTTTTTTGTTAATATATCACAGTCATGTCTCCTACAAAAGAAACAAAAAACAAAGGAAGAGAATAAGCATATTATTGTTATTGTTTTAATAGTTTGCTGAAGTCTCGCTGCCAAAGATGTTAACAGTAGCTATTAGTCAGAATTTTGTCAGGATAATAAATCATCAAGTCAGATTTAAAAAAAAAAGAAAAGTAAATTAAGGATGAAAAAGACTGTCAAATCGGTGTCAAGTCATATCTGCAGCAAAACTTACTCAACTTTGCTAACATTACAAAAATTGCTACATTTCTTATCGGATTCGTAAAATATTTACCTTTTCAAAGAATTAGATAAACACCATTCCATTCTGTGTATCTGACATCGACTTACTGAAAACACAATATATCAGCGTAAGAGTATGCAAGCATAAATGGTATTAAACAAATTTTGGTGTTTTCCACTAAACATAAAGCACCACCCGAGAGCTATTAAGTCCGGTGTTTTACTGACAGTTCAGAAGAACGAGGCTTTTATTATTTCTTAAATGATGTTTACGCAGTCTTTATCACTTAATGTCTCATTTCTTAAATAATGTACACAATCCTTCTTACTAAATGCGAGAATGCGCTCTGAAAGGAGCTCTTAAGATTTTACATCAAAATATAAAGCAGCATAATTTATGTTATTTTTCTAAATCATTCAACCTTAATTTATTTACCGAACAATGCTTCTGTTTTATGATGGACTCGTAGTCCGGCACCAGTGCATTTCCATATTGGCAGATTTTTTTCTATCTCTCTTCAATATTATTTTAAGGTTTGAGGGTCGTTTGTGCTGGCGGCAGCCGTCTTTACTTTTGACCACCTGCGGGCACAATGACAATAAATTCTAAATAGCGATGGTACGCGATACAGTGAACGCTTAATGATACTTGTTAACTCTGGAAACTCTCTGTCTTTAACTATTTCATCCTGGCTGGCCGACTTTTGCGGTAATTTATTTGTTACCAAGTGCAATTTTATTACTCTGTGGGGCAAGCTTCAAAGCAGAGACTTCCCTTTAAACCTTTCTGTGCTCCTATTTTCGTAGGTGTATGCATCTTGCGATGATAAAAAAATCCTTGACTTTATGACGCGTCACTTTTTGACCCATTTTCTCCCTCGCAGCTAAATGAAGGCGATCTGCACCTCCAAAACTGGCTGGTTGAATGGGATCGTAGTCCAATTTTTTCAACCAACGCTTAACGCTCATGACGGTTTATGATTTAGTGACAAACGTCACATTGTTATTTGTCTAAACACACAGACGCAAAAGCATATTTTTAAAAACATCCATTTTTAATTGAATGAAATACAAAAATATGACAAGGTTAAGTCTGGTTATACATGATAAGGATTCTCTAAGACGTAAAAAGTCTATAGGTCAGGGTTAAAACAGATGGATTAACTTTTGATTCTAACAGGTCTTCAAACATCTTCAATTCGTGCGCGAGATCCGCAGGTTGTTGATGACGGAGACGGTATCTTATCACATCGTTAAACAACGTGAGTATGCTAAGTCACTTATCTCATTTTCCCAATTTTCCAAAATATTTTGAAACGTGTCGATCGAACCCGAGCGACTCAAAGTAGCTTCTATAGCCAAAAAGCGATAATTTTCTCAACACATTACCCATTTTTAGTCAAAGTTAATATTTTCTATAAGATATTCTTCGAAAATATCAAGTTGATCACGATATATCATACAACATACGCTCTCATCCACTTTAAGGCGGTCCGGTAAGTCCTTTACGAGTGCTAAATCCACCATTAAGATCTCTGCAATTCGCTTGACTGTTTCTTTATCCGCTTTTACAGAACACAGATCCAACAAGTAGTGAATACATGGTAAAAACTTTTTATCGCAAAGGATGGGCATGATGCGGTCATAGTGCAGTCTTAGATAATAACAATTGCATAGGTATCTATAGCTATGCAAACAACCCCTTTTTTTGTGATACTTTATCAAAAAACGTCTGACCATGTAAATAATAGCCGCCTTAACAACTAATACGACATCCATATCAATCCATCCCTTAGGAGGATTATCCCATGACATATGTTGTACATCATCTTCGGAAATAGGTGCAGGTCCGGGGTCAGGGTCGTTGACGGTCTGAACCTTAGCGGGCTCAAGCGAACGGTTTGAGAACTCTTGTTCGGACCAACTAGGTACTCGTACCTCCTTGATTTGTGGAGATTCAGCCTGGTCGGACCAACTGGGCTGTTGTACCTTCGCATTTTGTGAAGATTCTGCCGACGAGGTGGGGGTCATCGGAGGTGTCGACGGCGGTGTCGTTGAAACGGGACGGCTCCACCCTGAATATGATGGCTCGCCAGTGTTGTACGAGGCTACAACAGGAGTTGGTAAGATTCCCGTACCGCCCACCCATAAAGAGTATGATGGTCCTGCCTGGTCCTCGTCTGTTTTTGTAGGTAGGGGTTCCATCCTGGTCTACATTTGTACAGGCGTCAACCTGTTCCATGTTTGCAGTTGTCAGGGTTTCTACACCAACAACGTTTTCAACCATAGTCATGTCATGGTCGCATGTAGGTTCATCCACACCGCTATCTGCAGTACAAAGATACTTTGATTAAATATATAGCTATTGATTATAGGAATATAGTTAAGGATTAGTTGCATCGTTTACCTGACGAGTGGTCTGCAATGTTATTAGAAACCTGATCAGGTGTAGCGATGGTTGTCACCCTTCTCGGTGTGATGTCCATGACCATGCGGCGTCTTGGTCTACACGTCTTCATTTCTTTCACGAGCTGGAAAAATTGGTTTGTCTGTGCAGAGCGTGACTTGGGCTTTGGCTGTATTGAGACTGGGGTCGGGATATGATAGTAGGGGTTGTGCTTATTATTGTCTGTCCAACTATAGATAAGAAATACGTGAAAACATGTCGAAGCTTGTTGCAAAGATGACTTGGGGATGTCTACAGACAAGATGATGCTCCTCCTTGAAAGGTAAAATAATTGGTAAAACGACCTTAATGATATCTTAGCTTAGCTGCTATTTCTTAACCTAAACGCATGTTGTTTCTTAGCTGTATTCTATTTTCTTAACCTAAATGTATATTGTTTCTTAACCTAACTACATACTATTTCTTAGCTGTAAGCTGTTTCTTAGCTGCATGTTATTTATTTCATATATATATATTTATAAATATATATATATATATATTGTTATGTATTGATTGTAGTCGTTGCTCGTCGAGAATGCAGCGGTGCCCCCTGGGTAACTTGTTGATGACGTAAGTTGTTGTTGAGTGCGGAACAAAAATATACAGACGTAGTTGAAATGGCTTCCTGTCTCCCGAGTCTTTACTTTGGATATTAACCCTCCTACCCAAGTTATAACAAACTGGCGACGAGGTACCGCCCTGCGCTGATTGTTTTTGGCCGTGAACCGACGTTGTCGAGTTTTTTTTTCTCGCCGAGTGTGCGGCGCGTCGTCGCGGCTAACCAAACGGCTAACTGCCGCCTCCGTCTTTCGGGAGTCGCCGCTGCCTCGGAGGAGGAGGGATCCCCGCGGTGGACGTGAGGAGTGTTCGTTGCTGAAGGAGGAGGAGAAATCTCCGGGAAAAAGAGAAAGAAAAAAAAGACATTTTCCGGAACTAACTGTTGAAGGAATATAACCGAGGATGGCTCTGGTCGGACATATGGGGCCATTTGACGAAACTGAGGAACAATGGACTTCATACACTGAGAGGTTTGAATACTTTATTCTGGCTAACAAGATAGAAGAGAATCTTGTCGTTCCAACGTTCCTAAGTATTGTGGGAGGAAAGACATTCAACCTACTGCGTAGTCTTGTTCAACCTGACAAGCCAGGGAACAAGACTTATGTCGAGATTGTGACTATACTGAAAAATCATTATGCACCAAAACCGTTGGTCATAGCAGAGAGGTTTAGATTCCATAAGAGAAACCAGGAAGAGGGGGAATCTGTTTCACAATTTGTAGCTGTATTGAAACAGTTATCTGAACATTGTGAATTTGGACTTTCACTAAATGACACTATACGTGACCGGCTGGTGTGTGGTCTGCGCTGTGAGTCAATTCAAAAACGACTATTGACAGAAGCTAACCTGCGACTGGAGAAGGCGGTGGAAATTAGCACATCAATGGAGATGGCTACCAAAGAAGCACAGTTGTTAAGCACTTGCACCCAAATACACAAGGTGGCGACGGAATTTACAAAGAAAACAGCATCAAACCAACCCTGTTATCGTTGCGGAAAATCAGGGCATCAGCCAACAGAGTGCTGGTGTAAGGACTTGGACTGTAGAAATTGTGGTAAGAAGGGCCACATTGAACGCGTCTGTAGGAGTAAGAAGATTCAGTCACACAAACAACATAATGAGAGACAAAGAGGTGGTGTGACCCGGAAGAAATATGTAAATAAGATGGTACATGAAGAGGATGGACACAGTGATTGTGAGTCAGAAGGAGATACAGTACATGTCTTATCTGTTATGGATGACCCGGATGATGGATATTGGGTCACACCGTTACTTGAGAATGTGCCAGTCCGAATGCAGCTGGACACGGGTACACGTGTGTCCATGATATCGGAAGTTGTTTACAAAGAAAAATTCCAACACCTTGTCCTCCAAAAGACTAGACTGAAGTTAAGAACATACACTGGTGCGCCTGTCCCAGTGCTAGGAGTTGTGTATGTGATGGTGGAACATAACAAACAGAAAAAGACTCTTCCCTTGTATGTTGTAAAAGGAAATTATCCAGCTTTGCTGGGCCGCTGGTGGCTCAAGAAGATCAAATTGAATTGGCAACAAGTGTTCATAATCAGGGAAGGAGAAACAACCTGCCTACAGAAGATCTTGAAAAAGCATTCCAAGGTTTTTGATGGTGAACTTGGCAGCATGAAAGACATTACTGTTACGCTGAAGGTTAAACCTGGGAGTTCCCCAAGGTGTCTAAAAGCTAGACCCGTCCCATATGCCATCAAACCGAAAGTGGAAGCAGAATTGGATAGATTGGTAAAGAGTGGGGTCCTAGCCCCTGTAAGCACAAGTGACTGGGCTACCCCAATTGTTCCTGTCATAAAAAAAGATGGCAGTCCCAGAATTTGTGGTGATTTCAAAGTCACTTTGAATCCAGTTTTGTCAATTGAAAAGTATCCATTACCCCTCATTGATGATCTTTTCTCATGCCTGGCTGGAGGGAAGAAATTCAGCAAAATTGACTTGTCGCAAGCATACCTCCAAATGAATGTGGAACGTGAGTCACAGGAGCTGTTGACCATTGTGACTCACAAAGGACTTTACCGGTATCAGAGACTCCCTTTCGGAATCACCTCTGCTCCAGCACTGTTCCAAAGGGCAATGGACCAGATACTGAGTGGTCTTTCTGGGGTTCAGTGCTACCTGGATGACCTGCTTATCACCGGACCTGATGAACAGTCCCATTTACAAAATCTGGACGCGACCCTACAGCGACTGGAAGAATATGGATTGAAGGTCAGACGAGACAAATGTGAATTTTTCAGACCAAATGTTGAATATTTAGGACATGTGATTGACAGCACAGGACTGCACAAAGCACCGTCAAAGGTAAAGGCTATTGTAGAGGCTCCAGCTCCCAAGAATGTGACCCAGTTGAGATCTTTTCTGGGGTTGTTGACATATTATGCCAAGTTTGTGCCCAACCTTGCGAATATGTTAAAACCACTACATGTGCTACTTAATAAAACCACGCCATGGAAGTGGACGGCCAGATGTGAGTCGGCATTCCAGAATGTGAAGACGGCCCTTGTCGACTCTCGGGCCCTCGCCCATTTTGACCCCAAACTCCCTCTTCAGCTGGCTTGTGATGCTTCGCCTTACGGGGTGGGTGCTGTCGTGTCACATATCATGCCGTCTGGGGAAGAGAGACCGATTGCTTTTGCATCAAGGACGCTTAACAAGGCGGAAAGCAATTATGCACAGATTGAGCGTGAGGCACTTTCTATAGTCTTTGGAGTAAAAAAATTTCATCAGTACCTATATGGCAGGAAATTCACGCTTCTGACAGACCATCGACCCCTGACCTCTATTTTTGGTTCGCATAAGGGCATTCCGTCACTGGCAGCCAGTCGCATGCAGCGTTGGGCTCTGCTGTTATCTGCCCACCAGTATGTCATCAAGTATAGGAAGTCGGACCTTCATCAGAATGCTGACGGGCTTTCGAGACTCCCCTTGCCTGTCACGCGCCCAGAGCCTGCGAACGCCGAAGTGTTTTACTTTGAGGAATTGTCTGTTACTCCAGTTACCTCGACGCAGGTGAAGAAAAAGACTCGCACTGACCCAGTCTTGTCCGAGATCGTGGATATCATCACTCGGGGAAGGGGAGGAGAGATGACACCCACCTTCAAGCCTTACTTAGTGAGACGAGATGAGCTTTCAGTCCAGAATGGATGCTTATTGTGGGGCTATCGTGTAATAATTCCACCACCCCTCAGAGAGTAACTACTTGCGGAGTTGCATGTTGGACACTGCGGTGTGGTTAGGATGAAGGAAATTGCACGCAGTTATTTTTGGTGGCCAGGCTTAGATGCAGCCATTGAGGAGAAAGCAAGATCGTGCATTGACTGCCAGAAATCGAGAAACCTCCCACAGCTTGCACCTTTGCACCCATGGGACTGGCCTGAGGAACCGTGGCAAAGAGTCCATATTGATTTTGCTGGACCACTCGAGGGCCACATGTTCCTAGTGGTAGTCGATGCTCATAGCAAATGGCCTGAAGTCGCTGTCATGAAAAGCACCTCTTCAGAGAGAACTGTCGAAGAGTTAAGGTCTATGTTCTGCAGGTTTGGTCTTCCTCAACAGCTTGTCAGTGACAATGGCCCACAGCTGGTGTCGGAAGAGTTCCGAATGTTCATGGAAGAGAATGGTATTCAGCACATCAGGTCTGCACCGTATCATCCTGCTACAAATGGGCTTGCTGAAAGATTCATACAAACCATGAAGCAAGCGCTAAAGTCCTCCCCAAGTACCCAATCTCTAAACCGTCGCCTCAACAGATTTCTGTTGTCATACCGAAACACGCCCCACGCCACAACTAAGGTGTCTCCGGCCGCATCAATGTTCAAGAAAACACTCCGCACACGACTTGACCTCTTAAGACCTCAAAAGACAAAAGACATTGTTCATCACCAACAGGAAGCTCAAATGGGACAACGGGCGAAAGCCAAGTTACGGTCCTTAACGGCGGGGGATAAGGTTCTTGCTCGGAACTATGCCCGCGGTGATAAATGGACACCTGCAACAGTTGTTGCGAAAACAGGCCCTGTATCATATACAGTGAAGACCCATGATCACCTCGTTTGGAGACGACATATTGATCAATTGCTCCTGGCTTCCGGCCCTGGGGAAGACTCATCTCGTGCTACGCCCTTCAATCCAGCGCCAGCGGTCTATCAAGAGCTACATCCACCTTCAGAGGAACCTCAGGAGCAACCCTCTGAAATGGACAATGTCCACGGAACACCTAAGCCTGCTCAGGGGACTATGCCCGGTACCCCTCTCAACCCAGGAGTCATTCAGCCATCTTCAACAGACACTGTAACTGACTTATTGATCGGTCGTACTTATCCTAAAAGACAAAGACGACCCCCTGACAGACTGACGTTGTAGTGTAGTGACTAACCCAATTTATGGGGCAGAATAATCCCCAGGGTTTAGTCCGGATTGAGGTAGTCCACCCTCTCTCCGTAGTTAGCGCCCGGTTTGAGGGCTAGTTAAAATTGTTGTGTGTTGAATCACAATCTTTACATGGAAAAAAAAATTATAAAAAAAAAATGAAAAAAAATAATAATAAGGTTGACTTTTGCTAAGGGGACCTTAACAGTAAGGGGGAAGGAATATGTTATGTATTGATTGTAGTCGTTGCTCGTCGAGAATGCAGCGGTGCCCCCTGGGTAACTTGTTGATGACGTAAGTTGTTGTTGAGTGCGGAACAAAAATATACAGACGTAGTTGAAATGGCTTCCTGTCTCCCGAGTCTTTACTTTGGATATTAACCCTCCTACCCAAGTTATAACATATATATATATATTTATACTATAATATATATCTATAATAATATATAATATTCTAATATCTAATATTTCTTTGCTTACCTGTATAAACTACAAACATGAGGGTTGCCTAGCTGTGTGCTATATTCTTAACCTAGCTGTATTCTATTTCTTAACCAGGCTGGTTGCTATTTTACTCAGCGTATGGACTACAAAAAAGGACTACAAACATGGGGGCTGCCGGCAGTAGGAAGGATGTGACGTACAGGGAAATAGGAGGGTGCGAGGGGCGGGAGGGGTGGAGACATCACCCTTCATTTTTCTCGTCCGTAGCGGGATAAATGACGGCGTTTGACTGTCCAAATGTAGCCAACAAATACATGTTCAGACATGCAAACATGACTAGGCAGATTTTACAAAAAGCAAAGGGGTCTGACGACCGGATGTCGACAGTTGCCCGCCACTCACTATCTTTTGAAACACCTTGAGGCTGCTGCAGGCTTGGAGGGTGTCTATGGCCGGCGTCTTGCCCGGACAACCCCCCAAGCCTGCACAACACCATGTTTAAACTTATGTCGCTGGGAATATGTCCAGACATGTTTGCAAAAAGGGCAAATATCAACCGAATAAACATATTATTCAAAGGTAATAACAACGCCTGCTCTTCTCAACTCATATTATTTCACTCGTTTAATTTAATTTTATTTATTTAAATAGAACATTTCATTGGATGCTTTATATACTTCAGATATTAAAATATGAATGACTTAAGTACAGTTTGGGTTGTGGACGCACGCACGCAGGGAACACATTGTTTTTAACATAAGAAGCATACAGTTTGGGAGGGGGGCTTGGCCCACACGCACGTAGGGGACACATTGTTTTTACTACTGAGGGCAATCAGGGGAGGGGGGCTTGGCCCACACACACACACAGACCCACGCCCGTGGGGAACACATTGATTTTGAAAGAAACGTAATTCTGTAGGCGGGGTCCACTTCGACAAAAGCGTAATTCTGTAGGCGTGGTATTAACGCTTCAAGGGCAGGGAATATGTAAATATTTTTAAATAGGTGGCTGGAGATTGGATAGTTTGAACACAGGGGGCGGGGATAGCGGCCATTTTGGACAAAAGCGTAATTCTGTAGGCGGGGACAAGGAGACAAAAGCGTAATTCTGTAGGCGGGGTTATGACGTCATCAAATTTTGAAAAAGCGTAATTCTATTATCTCTTTTACATATTCCTGCTGGTGCTCCCCCCTTCATCCCTTAGTGCAAATACGTTGTATTGTTAGGGACTTCCCTAATAAAATAGAGGGCTTGGCGGAGTGTGCTCCAGAACGAAGTTGGAGATGTAACTGAGCACACCTCCGTTCGTTCTCCTCGCGAGTAAAAGATCAACTCTTGTCTTCCTTCCATTCATTTAGCCTTTGTTCAGTGAATGCTTAGGTGATTGAACCTGACAGTAATTATTAAATGCATCTGAGGGGATATTTGAAGAGTTTGAGTTTTGTTCAATGGACCATACATATACGAGCCAGCCAAACACAGCGAGAAAACCAGCGCTGACTCCAGTCGCCATCAAGTTGCCAACTCCTGACATTCCAGAACCTTTGAGAGAAACTGAGACTGCTTGCGTTTCTCTTTCTTGTTCTTTTTCGAGTTCAACTTCTAGATCTGTTTTTCACCTTTTCACACAGCGTAATGAAGGCCAGTTGAGCAAGTGGAACAAGTAATTTTATTGATAGTGGAAGGCACCGATTTCATAAGCACCGTTTCTTCTCACACCTTTTCCATTAGGTACGATTAAAAAGACAACTGAAAAGCATAATGTTAACAAATGTTGTTCCAGGCAAAGGCAATTAATTTTATTTACGTTTGATGTTAACACACAAAAAAACTCATCATCACTCAGACACAATGGTTCTTCTGGCACTGATCACATTGGCTTAATGTCAATAAAAAAGCTTTGCAAAATTCAATACATCATATTTTATTCAAAATCACATTTCCATCTTACCACAAAGAGTCAGTTCCTTCAGTTTTTTTTGTCTTTTTTTTTAAGCTTGAACGATCGCTGCAATTCTCACCAGCACAATTGTGTCTCTCAGCACTATGTTTAGTGGAGAATGTTTTAGCACAAACGCTGCAACTGAATGGCTTGTCTCCACTGTGCGTTCTTGTGTGGTTTGTTAAATGCGGCTTTTGAGAGAAACTCTTGCCACAAACTAAGCAGGAAAAACGTTTTTCACCACTGTGTGTTTTTCTATGTTTTGTTAAAGCAGAGTTGTCAGAGAAGCATTTTCCAAAAACGGAGCATGAAAAAGGTTTTTCTCCACTGTGCGTTCTTGTGTGGCTTCGTAAATGCGACTTTCGAGAGAACCTTTTGGCACAAACTGAGCAGGAAAAAGGTTTTTCTCCACTGTGTGTTCTTGTGTGCCTTTTTAAATTTGACTTTTCAACGAAACTCATGCCACAAACTGAGCAGGAAAAAGGTTTTTCTCCAGTGTGTGTTCTTGTGTGGATTCCTAAATATGACTTTTCAGAGAAGCTTTTACCGCAAACCGAGCAGGAAAAAGGTTTTTCTCCACCGTGTGTACTTGTGTGCCTTTTTAAATTTGACTTTTCAACGAAACTCATGCCACAAACTGAGCAGGAAAAAGGTTTTTCTCCAGTGTGTGTTCTTGTGTGGATTCGTAAATATGACTTTTCAGAGAAGCTTTTACCGCAAACCGAGCAGGAAAAAGGTTTTTCTCCACCGTGTGTACTTGTGTGGATTCGTAAATGCGACTTTTGAGAGAAACTCTTGCCACAAACTAAGCAGGAAAAACGTTTTTCACCACTGTGTGTTTTTCTATGTTTTGTTAAAGCCGAGTTGTCAGAGAAGCATTTTCCACAAACGGAGCATGAAAAAGGTTTTTCTCCAGTGTGCGTTCTTGTGTGATTTATTAAATCAGACTTTCGAGAGAAACATTTACCGCAAACCAAGCAGGAAAAAGGTTTTTCTCCACTGTGTGTCCTTGTGTGCCTTGTTAATCGTGACTTTAGAGAAAAGCTTTTACTGCAAACTGAGCAAGAAAAAGGTTTTTCACCACTGTGTGTTCTTGTGTGACTTGTTAAATGCGACTTTTGGGAGAAGCTTTTACCACAAACTGAGCAAGAAAAGGGGGTTTCTCCAATATGTGTTCTTGTGTGCGGTTTTAAAGACAGCTTTGAAGTTAATGAGTCAGTGTGACATGCCCTTTCACCTTTGGCTTGCCCATCATCATCATCATCATCAGGAGAGCGTGATAATGTGTCCTCATTATGTGCTTGTGATGGCGCCCAGTGGTCTTCGTCACCTTCTGTTGTCACGTGATAACTTGAACTGCTGCTTGGAGGCTCCGCCCCTCTGTTGTCCTCACTCTCATCCTTGTTTGCATCTTCACTCTTTATAGGGACAACGTTCAGTGGTGACTTGTTGACCTCCTCCTCCTCCTCCTTTTTGATGTGAGTCAAGTCTGGCTCCTCTTTTACAGAACGGAGATCGTTTTCACTGACGTCTGCAGGACACAAAAAGACAAATTTGGTTTGGTCAAGTCAAACCTCATGTGGCGACTTTGTCTTATATTGTTTCTACATGACTTGTGCCTGCCGCACACGGAGCAATGCGTGCGACACGGTGTTAAAGAAATTAAATTTGTCATGTCATCATGTTTCAAAACTATGCTTACGGGTTAATAGAAGGTCACAAAAACATGGACCTCTTAAACAGGAAAACGTGAGTTCAGTGGTAACAGAGTTGTGTCTATGCTGGCAGTTTAGCAGGAAGCCACAAAATCAAATGCACGTCTTGAACCGTGTTCGACGGGAAACCGTTTAGCAGAAGTGTGACCCAAAGATGTTTTGGAAGCTGAAACCGTTAGAACAAAAGGAAGCGTGTGGACGGGTGTGATAAAGTCAAAATATGTCCATTCTGTTTGAGTTTGCATATTCAAATCTGCTTCAATAAAAAGCCACATGAGAGAAGAAATCTTTGGCTTTCACTCTGGGAACTAAATGTTCCTGGGCTTGTTGGTAGAAAAGGGGGTTGTGATGTTCTCACTTTTTAAGCCCATAGTAAGCCAAAGATGCAGATGCATTCCTTGCAGCATGCGTTTGTTCAATGATGAGATCCGACCAACCCTGGATGGATGCATTTAATGCATTTTAAATGTTTGGATGAGGTGAAACTATGCACACGTGCACAAAACAGTGCAGGGCCACCCGAGGTTCATTGACTCTCACCCGACCAAGCCAGTACAAAGTTCATAAATAAGACCAATACGTACTTGATTTATTTTTAAAAACTTAATATTTTGTGTTTTATCCACTAAAATTGATCAACCGCCATTGATGTTTTCGCCGCAGTGTGCACATTTTTTAGAGTCAGGCAGAATTCCTCCAGGAAGGAATTGCTTGAACAAGATATAAATACCAGAAAATGTAAAATGTTAAATAATCAGTTCAAATTTTATTTAAAAAAAACATGGAATTCACCCCCCCCCCTTATTGGTTATTCTTTGGCATTTATTTTCTGAACTGATTTCATTTGGCAAAAACAAATGTTCAGCAGACCTGCAAGTAAAAGGCAATATTTAAAAATAAAGCGGCAATAACCTTGGACGCATTTCCCCAAACAACTTAATGTTGTGATGCATATGTTTAACGACAGAAAGTCGTTCTTTAGAAAGCAAATGAGAGTAAGACGGGTACAAACCTGCTTTGATTGGCACAACACGAGGCTGGTTGCAACCTTCGCCCAGCAGTGGAAGATGTTGCTCGGACTCTTCTTTTATTCCACAAAGTTCCTCTTTGTACTTGGGTGTCGTTCTTGCACACATTTTTCAAACGCCAATCTCAACAAATCCGCACTCGATCTCTGCTTGGCGATGAGTCATGTGCCTCTTTTCGTTAGCGGCTAGCTAGCTAACAAGCTAAGCTAACTACGCCGAAAAGCATCAACGCGCGAAGATGAGGTTATCGGGACACAAAGACTTAATGAATTATGTCGTAGTCCTTTAGAGTAGCACTGGACATTCTGTCAGAAAATTACAGTCAGTACCACACTAAATCAGAAGAAATTAGCGGTGGGATTTTTTGTTCCGGTGTGGACGGGTCGGTGGATGTGGTCGAGGTCCTTCGGAAGCTGCGCGCTTGCTAATGACGTCATGCTTTAAGCACGTATTTTTCAAATATCTTTCTTTGCCTCTGTGTTTGTTTTTACCCCTGTTCTATTTTAATATATATTTTATATAATATTTGAAATCGGTTGATAAAAAAAATTAACAAAATAACTAAATTAACGCCACATTGGCGAGTCAGCTTTTACGTCACTTCCGCCGATGCCTCGAGAAGCCGCTGCTGCAACAGCAGTGGGACGTTTACGTTTCTCCTACCGAACTTGCAACAATGCTGTGGTCCAGTCGGGCTGCACGATTGCATGAATATAATGTCTGCATATACTAGCAGTGCTTCTCAATTATTTCACGCCCGCCCCTACCAAGAAGAAAAAGATTCGCGCCCCTTCACCACCAATTTTTTTTCTGTCTTTGTAGATTGATATTAGATTGTCAATAAAATATCCATTAACTAACCTAAATTGATAAGAAATATAATTTTGAGAACTATTATAGTGAGGATCTCGAAACTCAGTACTCTGTTGTGCAAATATTGATGAGATGACAAATATTTGTCACGTCATGTCATTATCCACACCGCTTATCCTGAACAGGGTCGCGGGAGAGTGCTGGAGCCAATTCCAGCTGACTACGGGCGAAAGGCACACGACACCCTGAACTGGTCGCCAGCCAGTCACAGGGCAGACATAGACACCGTCACTGAGTGGGAACTGAACCCACGCTGCCTGCACACAACTCAGGCGAGTGTACAGCTCCACCATCAGTGGTGATATTAGGGCTGGGCGATATGACCTAAAATCAATATTGCGATAAATTGGGCAATTTGACCTCAATAACGATAAATGTGCGATAAATTCCCCCTGAGGACCAAAATCAAAATAAATGCAGTAAATGCATATTAACTGCTTTTTTTATTGACCAACTGGTACACATTAGTTTCAATGAAAAATAAAAGTACAAAAATCATTTGAATAAACATTCAAAATAGCTTGCTTTGCATGACTTGAACAATGTCACAAAGAACAGGAGAAAAAGGGTACCTCTCACAAAATCTTTTTCTGCAAATATATTGTGCTGAGATGCTGTAATGCCATTTGCATAGGCCTAAATTTGTGTAAAGGTATCTTGTAAACAATATAAATAATGCCATGTGCAAAGGAGCTAGTCGCCTGTAAACAAAATGCAAACTAAAATGAAAAAAATGTCAATGGAATGCCAGTGCCAAATGAACAAGTGTGCTTCATCAGGAAAATGTGCCGTCTCGAGTGGTGCGCGGTCGCTACTTGTCGTCTACGTCATGCACAGTCAGGCGCAAACAGGGATCCATGTTGCGACTCGACCACAAGTCGGATGTGGATGCAAAATGCTCGACATGTCTACGCTCCCGTCCCGATGTTGTCCATATAAGGAAGTGCTGTTTGCGACAAATATTTCCGTGCCTCTTGTTGGCTACGTTCATGAGGCGTGTAAATCCTGTCCGCTCCATTGTAACAAGAGGAGCTCTATCTTAAGCTATGTGCTCGGCTATCGCGTCCACCTCTGAGACATTCTCTCGTATGGTGTCGCCTCCGTTATGGGCTGTTGTCACTTGTCCAACCTTGCTTCTCACTTTGAACTTTTAGCACAAGCTCCAAGTCAACAACATGGTTGTGTTGTGGGTGGTGAAAAAGAAAAGGTTGGACGCGCTGTTTCAGGTGCTTACGACGCACTTTGTAGTTCATGTTCTTTTGCTCAAACATTGTCTTAATGGAACCCAAAACATTTCCAAACGACAGATGTCGAATTTCTTTTCGGGACAAGCGCGACAGGAACAATTTCAACTAACGTTACTTCGTCTGCAGCCGTGTCAGCCGCTTCAGGATTTGAATCGCCAGCAACGAACGCGTCTTCTGTTTACATTCTTCTACAGCGAATGAGTCACGTAACTAGATGCGTTGTAGCCGTCTTAAAGAGGCATGAACATCGCCGCAGACAGAAAAGACTTCCTTTTTTTAGACACCGAATTTACCGACAAGGGCAAAATTATGTCGGTCACTGTAATACATTTCGGTAACGGTAAATTTTTGGTTTATCGCCCAGCCCTAGCCTTGAGCATGCATTTCACACTAGTCCGCCAGAGCATTTAGGGGTTTACATGTTCACTAGTAAGATACAAAAATGAGCTTACTAGTGGATCATGTAAGCTGAAAAAAAAGCCCACTCGTTCACTAGTAAGATATTTTAGCTTACTTGTTCACACGTAAGCTCAGAAATGCCCATCACATGTTAACTAGTAAGCTAAAAAATGAGCTTACTAGTGAACTAGAGGGCATTTGTATCATACGTGTTAACTAGTAAGCTAAAAAAAAACTAGTGGGCATTTTTATCTTACATGTTAACTAGTAAGATACAAAAATGATCTTACTAGTGAGCCAGTGCGCTCAAAAAATGCACACTAATTCACCCGTAAGCTAAAAACTGCCCACTCGTTACTAGCATACTAGTTAACATCTAATGGCCATTTTTTAGTTCACATGTTAACTAGTAAGCGCTAAAATAAGGTTACTAGTGAACTAGTGCGCATTTTTTAGCTCATGGGGATCAGTAGGAAAGAATGCAATGGTTTCCTATTGGCGGTCCATTTCAAATTAATATAATCTAACCAGTCACTGCTCATAATTTTGGTATACGGTAGTCTGAAATTAGTGACATATGATGACTGTATTTTATCTTATGTAATATTTAATAGCTTAATATTTACTACACAGAAAGTATTGTACATGTTTTCTCTTTTATATAACTACACACCAGCCTGCATATGGAGAGGGAGAGAGAGTAAGATTAATCATAAGTAGGATGTGTTTTTATACAATCACTCTTTTCATAACAGGTATGACGGGCCGGGCTCTTAAGGGTTAAAGCGTCAAGAGATCTCATCTAGATATTGACCAATCAAAGTATTTGTCCCGCCTGCTTCATTTGAATGCGGGTTCACTAGTGAACATGTTGGTGTATGAGTCATTTTAGAGACAACAATGGTCACATATTTCATTTTACATGTTGTCTAGTAAGGGCCAAATGTCCACTCGTGACACTAGTTAAGCTTTTTCCTGGCCTTCCTCGCTGATTTGTCAGATTCTCAAATGCTCACTGGCTCACTAGTAAGGCATAACATGTCCACTAGTCACACTGCCAACCTTACTAGCTGACTAGTGAGGTTCAAAATGTGAACTAGTTTCCTAGTAAATGCAAAGATAGCCACTGGTTAGTCTAATTTTTACCCCACTCGTTAACTTGTGAAACACATGTTTTCATTCTAGTGAACTAGTTGAGTCCACAATGAGTCACTCGTTAATGAGTGACACTGATGTTTATTTAACTAGCGAACAAGTAGAAGGAATTTTGTCTCACTTGTCAGACACAGAAAAGAACCTGTGCAAGATTTGACTGAACATGTTTGAATTTTATCATACATGTTGGCCTTTTATTTTTACTTGTTTAAGGTTATGCATCACGAGTGATGCATTGTGCACAACAAATATCTAACATGTGGGGATTTTTGGTATACTAGCTAATGTTTTTGCATACTAGCTGGCATTTATATCATACTAGTTAACCAAAATTGCTTACTAGTGGATATGTGTGCACAACTTGTGAACTTGTAACGCGTTGTAACTGGGAAACAAATCAACTTCTCAAATTTGATGATTTCACTAGTTAACTTGTTGTGTGCACATGTCACCTAGTGCGCAATTTTGTCATCCACTTGTGAACTAGTTATGTGAAAATAATTGTCACTTGTTTGCTCGTGACTCACTTTGAACCCAAATACTTTACTAGTTAGAATACATGAGCTTTACAAGTTAACAAGAGAGGTCAAAATGAGCACAACTAGTGAAACTAGTGGATATCTCAGCATGTACTAGTTTACTAGTTAATATTTTGAGCCTCTCTAGTTAACTTGGAAGGCCAAAATAGATTGCAAGCCTTTAAGTAGTTTGGCTTCATGCATTCACTCGTCAACATGTAGCCCATGAGAGGCAGCTGCTAGTTAACTAGCTGCAGTTCCCCAGGACCACTTGTCAACTTGTATAAAACATGTGCAAATAAATTGGGTGGGACAATGACAAAATCTGAATTCTGATTCGTGTATTTAACTGTAGAGCCAATAGTAATCCTGGATGCACACATCTGCCCCACCTTCTCATTAGTTTTTTGTGTAACTAGTTGACTAGTGAGCAGTTTGGCATCCACTAGTTCTACTAGTAAACATTTTGGACCTCACTAGTTGAACTTTCCATCCATCTTCTATACCGCTTCTCCTCACTAGGGTCGCGGGCGGTGCTGGAGCCTATCCCAGCTATCTTGGGGCAGTAGGCGGGGGACACCCTGAACTGGTTGCCAGCCAATTGCAGGGCACACAGAGACGAACAACCATCCGCGCTCACACTCATACCTAGGGGCAATTTCGAGTGTTCAATCGGCCTGCCATGCATGTTTTTGGAATGTGGGAGGAAACCGGAGTACCCAGAGGAAACCCACGCAAGCACGGGGAGAACATGCAAACTCCACACAGGATGGCCGGAGCCGGGATCGAACCCACGCCCGATGATGTCTCTCACTGTGAGGCCATCGTGCTAACCAGTCGGCCTCCGTGCCGCCAACTAGTTGAACTAGTTCAGTCAAAATTTCTCACTAGTGTAACTAGTGGAAATTTGGGGCATCACTAGTTGACAAGTAACATTTTTGAAAGTTACTAGTGAAATATTAAGGCTTAAAGGGCTTTCACAAGTCTACTAGGAAGTATTCTAGCCATTACAAGTTAACTATTGGGTATTTTCGCTCTCACTAGGAAATCACATGTCACTAGTTAACATGTTGGAATAATCCACGTTTTACTATTTAACATGTTGCTGAAAATGAGTCACTTGTCAGAGTTTCTGTGCAACTAGTACGACAGAGGGCATCACTAGTGTAGCTGAATGTATAACTAGTGCTGGAAAAGATCGCACTAGTGAAATACGCAAATGTCTGATATCAAGGATATGGATTAAATGCTCAAAGGTCTTGCCAGATGCGCTAGCTAGCATGCGCGGATCAGGTGAAGTACGCACATGTGCAAAAAACTGTGCAGGGCCATCGAGGTTCATTGACTCTCACCCGACTGCGCCAGTACAAAGTTCATAAATAAATAAGACCAATACGTACTTGAACTTAATAATTTGTGTTTTATGCACTAAAATTGATCAACAGCCATTGTCAGGTAGAATTCATTCCATAAGGAATTGCTTCAACAAGATATAAAAACCAGAAAATGTAAAATGTTAAATAATCAGTTCAAATTTTATACTGGGAAAAAACACGGAGTTTACCCCCCACTAATGGTTATTCTTTGGCATTTATTTTCTGCACTGATTTAATTTGGCAAAAACAAATGTTCAGCAAACCGACAAGTAAAAGGCAACATTTAAAAATAAAACGGCAATAACCTTGAACGATTTCCCCAAACAAATTAATGTTGTGATGCATATTTTTAACGATAGAAAGTCGTTCTTTACAAAGTAAATGAGAGTAAGACGTGTACAAACCTGCTTTGAGTGGCACAACACGAGGCTGCTTGTAACCTTCGCCCAGCAGTTGAAGATGTTGCTCGTTCTCTTCTTTTATTCCACAAAGTAGTGATGGGTCCAGCGACACTGTAACACTCTATTCCCTGGGGGTGGTGAGTGCTAGTCCGACATCGGGGTTCGTGGGAGAAAGAACAGCACACGGAGAGGGAATAGCTCCACATACGACTTTATTCATTCGTCCGCTTCCTCCATAACATCGAGCCTCCCTCTCGCTCGTTCCTCTTTACACTCCATATCCCTCCGCCAATATAACAAAACAATAGTTCCCCTAAATAAGAAATAAAATAGATCTATACAAATATAGACATTCTCGTGAAAATAAATCTTACATACCTTCCTTCCTTCAAATGAAATGTCCCCATTTCAACTTAACCAAATACATACATTTGTCCCGAAAAATAAACCATCAGTGGAGAAAACATGCAACCCATAACAAAGGATATGAGAACAATATCAAGTGATACATGAAAACACGTAAGCGAAACAAAGGCATGCGTTGCCCATTGACTTTTTTTTTTTTTTTTTTTAAGCTCCCGTTACCGAACAGCCTGGCCCCTTTACACAAGAAGCCGCTGAGGCTTGCGAACAATACGACCACTTCTAGTCATAGTAGGCAGTGAGGGGTCACTGTGGGCGTGCAAAGATGGCCTATGGGAGACTCGCCCCGTCGGCCCCCTCTGTAAAGGCACAGAAGGCCCAATAGGCTCTGATATCTGAGTCGACCCATTGGCACCAAAACCATAAGGAAGAGAACCAGACAACGCCGTGTACCGAAAACTAGCGTCTGACTGAGGCAAAATCCTAGTCGCCGGGAATTCAATGTCAGTGCCACGGTACGGTTTCAAACGATCATAGTGAATGACTTTTTGTGCAGCTTGAGGATCCCTAACATCCAACAGCTTGTAAACCAGTCCGTCATCATTCACAGCAACCACCCTAAAAGGCCCAGTCCAGTTCGGACAAAGTTTTTGTCGTTGTGTGGTAGGATCATTGAGCCAAACTAAATCCCCACACTGATAAGGCTTAAAATTAACTTGTTTGTTATAGTAATATTCACGTTTGAGGTCTTGGTCTTCTCGATGCAAACGAACCATTTCAAAAGCCGAGCCCATACGTGAAACCAGTTCCGAACCATAGTTTTGTGGGCTGGCAGCTTCCCTGGGAGGGGCCACTTGCACCTCCGCGGGTAGCCTTGGCTCCCTGCCATGAGCAAGAAAATAGGGTGAATAACCCGTGCTCGAGTGAGGGGTCGCATTAAACGACAGGATCATAACAGGTAAATAATGATCCCATTCCCCCCCATGACCATGAATGAATTTAGCCAATTGTTCCTTCAACGTCCGATTAAACCTTTCCACCATACCGTTACCTCGTGGGTGGTATGGCGATGTTCTTTTCTTTTTAATGTGTAGTCGCTCACATATAGTTTGAATGACCTCTGATTCATATTGTCGGCCTTGATCGGAAAACAGTTCTTCAGGAACACCATGGTCTGGAATGTACCGCTCACAGAATAACTGTGCAACCGTTGTAGCCTTTTGGTCACGCATGGCATAAGCATTGACATATTTAGTAAAGTGATCTTGTATTACTAATACATATCTGTTGCCCGCTGCGGTAACTGGGAGTTCAGTGATGTCTGTGCACACAAACTGAAACGGTCGGTCAGACTGGATGGAATGTAAAGGCGCTCTGCGTTGAGGCACGGGTTTCCTAAAGGCTTCACATGACTTACACAGGTTACAAAAGTTTTCAATATCCGATCGCATTCCTGGCCAATAGCACATCGACACTGCTCGCTTAACAGTGCGCTCCGCACTGTAATGACCAGAACAAGGATTGCCATGAAGAAAATGCATGGTGTCTGTAACCAGCGAGGCTGGAATCACCACCTGATAGCACTCGGGCTTCCCCGGGACACTGCGACCTTTACGACATAGTATGTCATCACGCAATACTAACTTAGGGAACTGCCACCAGAGCTTCCTCTGAACCCGACCCTTAACCTGTCTAAGGTATGGACGTTCTCGATTTTTCACCCAAGCATACACTTCAGAAAGCATTGGATCAGACAGTTGTGCAGAAATTATGTCATCAGTCTGGACAGAAAACGTTGGTGAGAACAGTGTGTTGATCTGCTCAGTGTTGCCATCCACCGAACATACCTGGGTCGAGTGCCCATTGTCAACAGAAGGTCCCAAAGCTGGGCCTGACAAGTCAGAAGTGGGGGCCGCCATTTCAGCGTCTTTCTGAAGGGAGTGACACTCAACTGAGGGCAAAGTCGACTCCTCGCGTGTCCCAGATGGAATCCGTGACATAGCGTCCGCATTGGTGTGTTTCTTCCCTTCTTTGTGAGTAATCGTCCACTGATAGGGATCCAGTTCCAACGCCCAACGACCTCGGCGTCCCGTGGGGTCATGTGTGATGTCCATTTTCCTCAAACTGAGCAAAGGTCGGTGATCAGTAACAATCGTGAATGGGTTACAACTCAAATAATGCTTGAAGTGTCTAATAGACCAAACAATAGCATACAGTTCTTTATCATAGGTAGACCATTTCTTTTCAGTTTTTGAAAGCACATGACTCGCATAAGCCACCACCCTTTCCAGCCCGTTTTGAACCTGAGAGAGAACTGAACCAATCGCAAAATTAGATGCATCTGTACTCAGAACAAATGATTGGTCAAAGTCAGGGAAGGCCATGATGGGTGACGAAGTCAGTGCATCTTTTAGTGTCTGAAAAGCCAAAAAACAGTCATCTGTCCATTCAAAAGGTACTTGTTTTTGTGTAAGTCTGTGAAGAGGCTGTGCCACAAAGGCATATTTATGTACAAAACGTCTATAGTAGGAGCACAGACCCAAAAATGCGCGTACCTCTGTCGGTGAACGTGGAACAGGCCAGTCACGAATGCGTTCGCTGTTAACTGGGTCCAACGTCAGTCCATCACGGGACACAATGTGTCCCATATACTTCACAGTCGTCTTGCAAAACTCACACTTCTTTGGATTAAGTTTCAAACCTGCTTCTCTAAAACGGCCAAGGATGTCTGACAGATTATGTAAATGATCGTCAAAACTCTTTCCCATACAAATAATGTCGTCTAGATAAATGACACAGGTCGTCCAGTGAAGTCCTCTCAGAACAAGTTCCATCAGCCTCTGAAATGTTGGTGGGGCATTTTTAAGACCCATGGGCATTACTTTAAATTGGTAAAGACCATCGCCCGTTGTGAATGCCGTTTTGTGTCTATCTACGGGATCCATTTTCACCTGCCAATACCCGCTAGACATATCCATTGTTGAGAAGAACTGAGAGCCCGATAGCGCATCTAAACTATCGTCCACCCTAGGCAAGGGGTGTGCATCAGTCACAGTGACAGAATTTAGTTTCCTAAAGTCCACACAAAATCTGTATGAACCATCTTTCTTCCTCACCATCACCACCGGACTGGCCCAAGGGCTCATACTGTCCTCTATCAAATCCTGTGCTTTGAGAGCCTCCACTTGACGGTGGATCTCTGCTTTAACATTCGGAGAGGTGCGATAAGCTCTCTGTGAAATTGGTCTGTCACAGGTCGTAGTGATTTTGTGTGTGAGTAGGTCAGTCCTCCCGAAGTCGTGTGAATGCTGACTAAATACGTCGGCAAAAGAGGTCAAAGTGTCTGTCAGTTGTTTTTGTTGTGTAGGTGTAAGTTTCGGATTCCCCACATCTGGAAGGGTGGCTGCCTTGTTAACATCAGATTTCTGAATATTCACGTTACAAACGGAACTGTCAACAATCGTGTATTCACCCTGGCCATCATTAAGGACAGCGTGAAAACGTCCTATTTGTGTACCACCATGTAACTTGACCTCATCATGACAGAGATTCGCCACCTTAACGCAAACAGAGCCTTGGTCTACCTTAACCACTGTCCATGCAAAACTCATTGTAGATTGATCTGTGTAATGTGGCTCAAACACACCTGTATAGTTGTTAGGCTGAAGTCCCTTAATAGGTGCCTCAAGACTAGCAGTGATGACCTTCTCAGACATGGCAGGGATAGTGACTGTGGATGAAACTGAAACAGTAGCCAAGCACGGAACATATTGACGTGGACTAACTAATGGCACAGTTCTTCCACCCACATCCAGTGTCATGTTTCGCGTGTCCACGACCATACTATTAGCAATCAAAAAGTCCCAACCTAAAATGACTGGTTTGGTACAGTTCCTAACAACCTGAAGAGAGTGAGTCATTGGCTTGTGTGCGATACTTAGGTTTACAGAAATTGACCCTACAGAGTCCAGGGGGTCACCTGTGACCCCAGTGAGAGGAATAAATTGTCTCAAAATCGGTTTCCTCTGTAGAGCAGGTGAACGCATTCTAAAATCCTCACTGACAACAGAAATGTCCGCCCCTGTGTCGACAAATGCATGCACAACAGTGTCCTCAATAATGATTGAAACATATCTCCTCTCATTGTCAGACAGAGATGTATCATCACTTACAGGTGAATCAAATGGCGTGTCGATGTCCTTCTGGGCCTGGGAGCAAGCAGTCGACAATTGGCCCTCATTGCCAACTACTCGCAGTTTCCCATATCCGACTGAGGATGTGAAGGAGACTGGAAACGTACACGTCCAGCCGGGCTAGGAGAACGCCGACGGTGTCCGCCGGAATAACGATCAGGAGAACGGCCATAGTCGGTGTACGCCCTCGGTGAAGGACTGCGGCCTCTTGTGTAGCGACGTGACAAGTCAGATTGAGTGCGCGGACCTCGTCGGTTGTACTCATCCTCCTCACGTTTGGGCCTCCGGTATGAGCCGCGATGAGTGAAGTCGCGCTCGTAGGAAGAATCTCTGCGACGAGGTGGTGACCCGTGGTGCCATTCCGAAGGAAAACGATCTCGACGTAGTCCATCCGGCGTGGAACTCCTGTGACGAAATCCATGGCCAGGGCCATCACGATGCGAATCCTGACCTTGCCGGTTAACAGCCAATCGAAGCTGTTCCACCTTGTCTGATAATGTCTCAATAGTCTTTAACATCTTTGTCATCTCATCAGCAGTGGCTGAGTGGACACCCGAGGAAGCATTCGGCAGATGGGGTGTTAAGATGGGTGAAACAACTGGGTACGTTGGCACTGCAGGAAAAGGGTGAAGAGGTGCAGGAGCAGCAAACACTCTGCTCGCCTGATGGGCAGTCTCAATTTGTATAGCAAACTTCAGAGCATCCTCCAGCGTCGCAACACCCTGTTCGTGACATCGCAGTTGTAGATAAGGATCAAGTCCAGCAATGAAGCGTCTAAATTTCTCTCCTCGCTTAGCATCATCGCCATATGTTGGAAAAGCTTCGTCTACCAGGCGGCTGATTTCTGCAGCGAACACAGGGAGAGCCTCACCAGGAAGGCGACTGCGAGCATTAATGTAGCTTTGAAATGTAGACAAATATGCTGTTTGTCCAAAAACAGCCTTCAGTTTCTCTTTAGCCGTTGCATAGTTGTTCTTCTCAGCATCAGATAAACTGTCCCAGTAACTAAAAGCAGCTCCACCCAAGCACGTTGGTAACAGCTTTGCCCAACTGTCCTCGTCAGCATCAGGATGAGCACTCATAGTCACTTCAAAATGTCTGCACCATTTTGCAAAATCTTCTTTTCCGTCCCCCATGAAGATTTGGCGGCATTGTGGAATGGCGCGGTTACTATTTGACTGAAAGGGGAGCTCGTTCCAAAAATAATTTGCCATAGCTCCACGTTAGCCCCGAAAATACAATCTATAAAGTGTCCACCTCCGTTCCTTGACAAACGCGGCTCTCCTCAGTCGAATCGACAACAGAAGAAAACAAGACGTGAGCCACACAGCGTCGCGTCTTCCTTCGTTGTGAGGGGAATATCGGGCCACTCGCAGTTGTCATCGGGCGCCGCTAGCATAGCATTAGCATCGAAGTCCGAGCAAAAGTTCAACCTCACCGAATGCTGAAAGTCCACAAACCGCTGCCACCAGTGTAACACTCTATTCCCTGGGGGTGGTGAGTGCTAGTCCGACATCGGGGTTCGTGGGAGAAAGAACAGCACACGGAGAGGGAATAGCTCCACATACGACTTTATTCATTCGTCCGCTTCCTCCATAACATCGAGCCTCCCTCTCGCTCGTTCCTCTTTACACTCCATATCCCTCCGCCAATATAACAAAACAATAGTTCCCCTAAATAAGAAATAAAATAGATCTATACAAATATAGACATTCTCGTGAAAATAAATCTTACAACACCGAGGCGTCGATGCGCGCGCCGAGCTTCCAGGGCAAACCCCGTGTCGGTGCGCGTACTGCTTTGAGAAAGTCACGTGACCACTACCAGAATCGTGTCGACACAGCGGTCGCGCGCCAAACTGTCTTCATAAGGAAGCGCATCTGTCAACAGGATGGACGCTCAAAACAAGCATCGAGTTATTGGCGCATTACTTTGCGTTAAATATCCACAAGATGGAAGACGTCACTGTTGATGCGCACTCAGAGGTGCAGCGCTATATGTCAGCAGGACACGTTGCACGTACGGAAGACCCGCTCTTATACTGGAAGTCCATGCAGGCAACGTTCCCTCACCTATTTATATTAGCCACACAGGCGTTGTGCACACCGGCCTCTTCAGTGCCTTGTGAGAGGATTTTCTCAAAGGTGGGGGAAATTGCCTCAAAAAAAGAAATAGACTGTGTCATGTAATGGTGCTAAATTTGTATTTGCGACTGTTGCACCTTTACGGTAACTGAGTGTCACAATTGTCTCGCAGGGGGTCTCGCGAGATTGTTCATGCAAGTGCGGGCAGTTGTTGCAGTGGTATCGCCATTAAAAACGTGTTACAAGACAAGAGCCTCGTTGCCATCATTTACATGGTGTCAGAAGTAAACTCGAAACAATGGCCAAGTTTAATCCCCCGACGGGTTTCCCCTTTGATAAGCCAGGAGAGTGGCCGGACTGGAAGCAGCGATTTGTGAGATTCAGGACCGCCACGAAACTCGACAGAGAAGAGGGCGCGGTGCAGGTGAGCAGCCTGATATACGCCATGGGTAGCGAGTCCGAGGACATCTACAAGTCGTTTACATTCACCGAAGATGGACACAGAAATGACTTTGAACGAGTACTTGGCAAGTTCGACGACTATTTCGTGCCACGACGGAATGTGATACATGAACGCGCATGCTTCCACCAGCGCGCACAGCGGCCGGGCGAGAAGGCGGAGACTTTCATTCGGGTGTTGTACGAGCTCTCCGAACATTGTGACTTCGGCGCGACCCGAGAGGAGAACATTCGCGACAGGATCGTCGTGGGAATATTGGACAAGGAGGTTTCACGTAAACTGCAGCTGATGAACGACCTAACACTGGCACGGACGATTGAGACGGTCAGGCAGTGTGAGGAGGTAACGTCCCAAATTAGCATGCCAGGAGAAGCAGCTGGGATGGTACATGAGGTGACCAATAAATTTAAAAAGCGTACCAAGCAACACTTCAAGCAGAGGGAGAGCTGTTATGGACAATGTGGAAAATGTGGGAAAGCCAAGCATAAAAAGGATGAAATATGTCCTGCTAAGAAATCCACATGTAACTCGTGCAACAAAGTGGGACATTGGAGCAGAGTGTGTAGGAATAAAAAAGCGGCGGTGAGTGAAGTCACAGAGCAACCGGAGCAACAGCAACCGTATTTCCTTGGGTCAGTGAGAAAAGCAAATGGGACTTCACAGCAATGGGCCGTGAAGTTGTTGCTGGGATCTACACCAGCAGAATTTAAAATTGACACAGGGGCAGACGTGAACGTCATCTGCGAACAGACCTACCGCTCGCTCACCCCCAAAACACAACTGCAGCCTGCTGACATTCCACTTGATAGTCCAGGTGGTGAATTGCAGTGCTTAGGTCTGATCCAAAGCACAGTTACCTATAAAGGCAAAACCTACCCTCTCGCAGTTTATGTTATTCGTGGTCGCACGGTGAATAACCTCCTCAGCCGGCCAATGTCTGTGAAAATTAGAATTAGAATTAGAAATCCCTTTATTGTCATTGTACTCAAGTGTGCAACGAGATTAGAGGGCTCCCCTCTCCAGTGCAAAACAACAATAATACAGACAAATATATAAATTAGATAAATAAATAAGAGAGTGCAAAGGAATTCAGTACTGAATAGGGTATATAAAAACACATCACAATGCTGTTCTGCAAGGTAAGGGTGTTCTCGTGTGTGTGTGAGAGTTCAGAATGGAGATGGCTCTCGGAAAGAAACTGTTTCTCAGTCTGAACCGGTGCGAATACAATTAAAAGACAACGCTCAACCATATGCCGTACACACAGCGCGACGTGTTCCTCTGTCCATGCTGCAAAAGGTGAAAGAAGAGTTATAGAGGATGGAACAAAATGGCATAATAGAGAGGGTTACACAGCCCACTGACTGGTGTGCACCCATGGTGCCAGTCCTGAAGAAAAGCACAGGAAAAGCCCGCATCTGTGTCGACCTCAAAAGGCTGAATGAGGCTGTTAAACGAGAACGATAGAATTTTGCCCACAGCTGATGACATCATAGCAAAATTAAGCGGCGCTACAGTCTTTTCTTCCTTGGATGCAGCCAGTGGGTTCTTCCAGATACCCCTCCATCCAGACTGCTGTAGGCTCACTACATTCATCACTCGTTTTGGCCGCTTCAACTTTAAACGTCTCCCGTTTGGAATTACAAGTACACCAGAGATCTTCCAGAGAAAGATGATGGAGACTCTACAGGGCCTTGAAGGGGTTGAGGTCTTCATGGATGACATCCTGGTAGTGATGGGTCCAACGACACCGAGGCGTCGATGCGCGCGCCGAGCTTCCAGAGCAAACCCCGTGTCGGTGCGCGTACTGCTCTGAGAAAGTCACGTGACCACTACCAGAATCCTGTCGACACAGCGGTCGCGCGCCAAACTGTGTTCATAAGGAAGCGCATCTGTCAACAGGATGGACGCTCAAAACAAGCATCGAGTTATTGGCGCGTTACTTTGCATTAAATATCCACAAGATGGAAGACGTCACTGTTGATGCGCACTCAGAGGTGCAGCGCTATATGTCAGCAGGACACGTTGCACGTACGGAAGACCCGCTCTTATACTGGAAGCCCAGGGAGGCAACGTTTCCTCACCTATTTCTATTAGCCACACAGGCGTTGTGCACACCGGTCTCTTCAGTGCCTTGTGAGAGGATTTTCTCAAAGGCGGGGGAAATTGCCTCAAAAAAAGAAATAGACTGAATAACAAAACGCCGGAGAAACTAATTTTTTTGAATAAAAATCTTTAATTACAATGAGTCCATTGTCATTCACAACACTTTTACTTGGGCATTCAGACAAATGTTCTCTTAATTTATCAACTGCGTCTCGAATATCAAAGATTTTTTTTATGAAATTGCGTGTATGTAAAAATAATGTGAAAGCAAATGCCTAATCAGAATCAGAAATCCCTTTGTCATTGTACTCAAGTGTGCAACGAGATTAGAGAGCTCCCCTCTCCAGTGCAATACGTACAACAATAATTCAGTTAAATATATAAATTAGATAAATAAGAGAATAATTAGTGCGATGGAAAGTAATACGAAATAGGATATATACAAAACACATCACGTCGCTAATCAATGGAATTGGATGAAATTAGTTTGACAGATCAGTGTCAGATGACCCTGTCAAATATTTCCTGCAAGTCCACCAGGTGTCAGTATTCAGCAACACAGTGTCAACACAATGTCAATACATTGTGTCACTGTGTCGAAACGATACAGGATGCCTCATCTACCCATCACTACCATTAAGTGTATTTTGCAGAAATTTATTCAGAAAGCATAATATTAAATGTGAGTGAGGGGATATTTGAAGAGTTTGAGTTATGTTCAATGGACCATTCATACCCGAGCCACCCAAACACAGCGAGAAAACCAGCGCTGACTCCCGTCGCCATCAAGTTGCCAACTCCTGACATTCCAAAACCTTTGAGAGAAACTGAGACGATTTGCGTTTCTCTTTCTCGTTCTTTTTAGAGTTCAACTTCTAGTTCAGTTTTTCACCTTTTCACACAGCGTAATGAAGGCCAGTTGAACAAGTGGAACAAGTGATTTTATTGATGATTGTGGAAGGAACCGATTTCATAAGCACCGTTTCTTCTCACACTTTTTCCATTAGGTACGATTAAAAAGACAACTGAAAAGCATAATGTTAAAAAATGTTATTCCAGGCAAAGGCAATTAATTTATTTTACATGTTTGATGTAAACACACACAAAAAAAATCATCACTCAGACCCAATGGTTCTTCTGGCACGGATCACATTGGCTCAATGTCAATAAAAAAGCTTTGCAAAATTCAATACATCATGTTTTATTCAAAATCACATTTACATCTTACCACAAAGACTCAGTTCCTTCAGTTTTTTTGTCTTTTTTTTTAAGCTTCAAGGATCGCTGCTATTCTCACCAGCACAATTGTGACTCTCTGCATGCTGTTTAGTGGAGAATTTTTTAGCACAAACGCTGCAACTGAATGGCTTGTCTCCTCTGTGTGTTCTTGTGTGGCGTCGTAAATACAACTTTTGAGAGAACCTCTTGGCACAAACTGAGCAGGAAAATGTTTTTTCTCCAGTGTGTGTTCTTGTGTGATTTATTAAATCAGACTTTCGCGAGCAACTCTTGCCACAAACTGAGCAGGAAAAAGGGTTTTCTCCACTGTGTTTTCTTGTGTGTTCTGTTAAACTTTCCTTTCTCGAGAAGCATTTTCCACAAACTGAGCATGAAAAAGGGTTTTCTCCAGTGTGTAATTGTGTATGTCTTTTTAAATTTGACTGAAAAGAAAAGCTTTTGCCACAAACTGAGCAGGAAAAAGGTTTTTCTCCACTGTGTGTTCTTGCGTGGCTTGTTAAATGTGCCTTTTGAGAGAAGCTTTTTCCACAAACTGAGCATGAAAAAGGTTTTTCTCCAGTGTGTAATCGTGTATGTGTTTTTAAATTTGGTTTAAAAGAAAAGCTTTTGCCACAAACTGAGCAAGAAAAAGGTTTTTCTCCACTGTGTGTTCTTGCGTGTTCTATTAAATTTGCCTTTTGAGAGAAGCATTTTCCACAAACTGAGCAGGAAAAAGATTTTTCAACACTGTGCGTTCCTGTGTGCCTTACTAAATGAGACTTCCGAGAGAAGCTTTTGCCACAAACCGAGCAGGAAAAAGGTTTTTCACCACTGTGTTTTTCTGTGCCCTTTTAAAGACAACTTTAAAGATAATGAGTCAGTGTGACATGCCCTTTCACCTTTAGTTTGCTCATTATCATCATCATCATCATCATAATCATCATCGTCATGAGCGTCTGATAATGTGTCCTCATTATGTACTTGTGATGGCCCCCAGTGGTCTTCATCAACTTCTGTTGTCACGTGATGACTTGAGCTGCTGCTTGTAGGCTCCGCCCCTCTGTTGTCCTTACTCTCATCTTCAGTCTTTATAGGGACAACGTTCACTGGTGACTTGTTGATCTCCTCCTCCTCCTCTTCCTCCTTTTTGATGTGAGTCAAGTCTGGGTCCTCTTTCACAGAACAGAGATCATTTTGTCTGACGTCTGCAGGACACAAAAAGACAAATTTGGTTTGGTCAAGTCAAACCTCATGCGGCGACTTTGTCTTATTTTCTACCGCGCTATATTGACTTGTGCCTGCCGAACACCAATCAATGCGTGCGACCCCGATTTGGACCGGACCATGGGGGCATTTCACAAAATTACGTCCTACGATGTAAAACTCCTTTTTCTACCAGCACAACAGTGATAAACGAGCATTTAAAAAGGAAGCACGTTGCGGCTGATGCCGATTTCATTCCTGACATAGTGACAGACGTTTCTGGAAGCGAGCTGAAGTTAGCACACACAGGCTATTGTGTGCGTCTGATGGAACACCTGTTGTGGTACCCTAACTTATTGATGCAGACCCTGAGGCCCATTGCAACATAATGTCATTGATAGAATAGAAATCATTCAAGTGAAATATGTTTACAAGTATTTCTTTTTGCATTTAGAGATAGTTTCATCGTGGGTATTTTTTTGCTTCCATTATAATCTGGATGCCTAAAAGAATTAAAGGGGCCCTGGAATCAGAGTCGCTATTTATTGCATGATTTACGTTTGGGTTTTTTTTGCCCAAAATGACATTTAGCCTGCTAGTACATTCCAACATTCCCCTTTTTATTTTTTATAAAATTTCTGTTTTCAATAAATTTTAAAACAACATTATGTTTGAAGAGTCAAAATCCCTACACATAAGCATTAAGCAACAACACTTTCACTCTGACTTTCATGTTGACATATTTGAATAATGACTGTATATTTTAAAGTTATCCAATATGTATTCAAATTCGACGAAGATACACCATTATATTCACTGAATTATTTTGGAACTGCAATGTTGCTTAACAGGTATCGGGTGTCTGTAATGAGTAACAAAGTAACACAACACCTCCCATTGTCATTTGCAAAAATTACCAGGAACTATGAGTTGCGGGGGAGATGCAAACCACCTGGGCCACAGGAACTTTATTACCAGGAACTAAATGTTCCTGGACTTGTTGGTGGAAAAGGTGGTTGTGACGTTCTCCATTTTTAACCCCAAAGTAAGCCAAAGATGCAGATGCATTCCTTGCAGCATGCGCATGTTCACTGATGAGATCCGAGCAACCCTGAATGGATGCATTCAATGTATTTTAAATGTTTGGATGGGGTGAAACTACGCACACGTGCACAGAACAGTGCAGAGCCACGGGAGGTTCATTGACTCTCACCCGACCAAGACAGTACAAAGTTCATAAATAAAAAAAAAAAGACCAATACGTACTTTTTATTTTAACTTAACATTTTGCTTTTTATTCACTAAAATTCATCAACCTCCATAGATGTTTTCGCCGCAGTGTGCACATTTTTTAGAGTCAGGTAGAATTCCTTCCCTAAGTCATTGCTTGAACACGATATAAATAGAAAATTAAAATGTAAAATAACCAGTTCAAATTTTATACTGGGAAAAACATGGAGTTCACCCCCCACTATTGGTTATTCTTTGGCATTTATTTTCTGCACTGATTTAATATGGCATAAACAAATGTTTTGTGATGCATATTTTTAACGATAGAAAGTCGTTCTTTCCAAAGCAAATGAGAGTAAGACGTGTACAAACCTGCTTTGTGTAGCACAACACGAAGCTGCTTGCAAACTTCGCCCAGCAGTTGAATATGTTGCTCGTTCTCTTCTTTTATTCCACAAAGTTCCTCTTTGTATTTGGACGTCGTTCTTTCACACATTTTCAAATGATAATTCCAAAAAATCCACACTTGATCTCTGCTTGGCGATGAGTCATGTGCCTCTTTTCGTTAGCGGCTAGCTAGCTAACAAGCTAAGCTAACTGCGCCGAAAAGCATCAACGCGCGAAGATGAGGTTATCGGGACACAAAGACTTAATGAATTATGTCGTGGTACTTCAGAGTAGCACTGGACATTCTGTGAGAAAATTACAGTCAGTTCCACACTAAATCAGAAAAATTTAGCGGTGGTTGTTTTTATTTCGGTGTGGACGGGTCGGTGGATGTGGACGAGGTCGAAGATGCGCGCTTCCTCATGACGTCATGCTTTAAACACGTCTTTTTCAAATATATTTCTTTGCCTCTGTGTTTGTTTTACCCCTGGCTGTTCTGTTTTAATATATATTTTATATAATATTTTAATTCGGTCGATGAAAAAATTAACAAAATAAATAAATTGAAGCCACATTGGCGAGGCAGTTCTTACGTCACTTCCGCCTTTGGCTCGAGAAGCCGCTGCTGCTCCAGCAGTGGGACGTTTACGTTTCTCCTACCGAACTTGCAACAATGCTGTGGTTCACTCGGGCTGCAAGATTGTATGAATATAATGTCTGCATATACTCGCAGTGCTCCTCAATTATTTCACACCCACCCCTACCAAGAAGAAAAAGATTCGCGCCCCCCAACCACCATTATATTTCTGTCTGAGTGTTCTGATGTCAGATTGTCAATACAATATCCCTTAACTAAGCTAAATTAATAAGAAATATAATTTTGAGAAATATTATAGTGAGATCAGAGACCGATCGTGACGGTCCGTAACGGAGCAATGCACCGCCAATGAGTTGTCGGAGTGAGGTGTTCAAATAGTCCAGTAATTAGGGGAGCAGATGGGCATCAGGTGTGTGAGGGTAACGGGGAACAGGTGCGTGGCTGGTGGGGAACGAGTGCTGGAGGGAACGCCCCACTCAGCTGACTAAATAAACAGAATGAGCACTTGGCAGGAAGGTGAAGAAAATAATAACAAAAACACTGACATGACCGACACGGGTTATGACAGCAGTATTTTTTATCATTGCAGCACTTTATTAATTTTCCCTCTGTACCATAGACAGACATTCGGAGTGTTTCCTTACACTTGTAAATGTTGTGGGATGGAAGTGTGTATATACACATGGGGATTTGTGTGTTTACGTATATACTGTGTATATTCGCATAGGTTTGCTTTTTCTGAATGTCTGCTGCAAATGTTATACATTAACGGCTACATTGCACCACCGCCTCTGTGTGATCTATACCTTTGCTGCTGTAACACTGCAAATTTCCCCATTGTGGGACTATTGAAGGACATCTTTATCTTTATCTTTAAAAACCTTGTGTTGGTGCTTGCTAAATAATTTTCCATAAGATTAAGATTGAACAAAATGGTGAAACAAAAATTTAAAAAGTAAATACTGTCACGATTAAACATTGAATACTAAATTATTACTAAAACAGTTCAATGAATCTTGAAATTAATAGTGAATTATTGTAGTTTAATGAATACTGAAACGAATAATGAAATATTAAAGTACTTAAAGAAATACCTAAATCATTTTCGAACACAATAACAGTTAAGTAATAAAACAGTGACATATTTTCATTTAAAATTCGCAACCACATCGCAACCTGTTGAAAAACCCTGCAAAGGTGCAAATATGTTGACATAAAGTATCACTTTATCATGTCAACTGTTAATAATAGGGAAATACATTTGGAATACTATCTGTTACTGCCGTTTCAATGATACGCTGGCGAAGGAAAGTTTTTAACGCGCACTCACTCACCATGGGTTGAAGTTGCGATGATGTTCGCTCGGCTTCACTGGTCTTGATGTTAATGTGCAGTTATGTATGCCACGTCAAACAGTCAAGGGTTAGTCTTAATCGTAGTCATTTCAGTCCAGATGTCATGCCGTGAAGTCAAGTAAATCAAATAAATAAATAAATAAATGGCTACGCTCTTCCAAACTTCAAATCAAAACCATACGCGCATATGTGGTAATCAATACAATATATTATCTTCTATCTTCCGGTTTGTACATAAATAATGCGTCTTGAGTAAGTGCGGTTGAAAACGGTATCCGACCAGCGTTCCCCACCTGTCCTGCATTCGTTATTGATGGATGAGCGCAACTGGCGCTGACGTCATCAATTGCCAGAGTGGTGGTGTTGCCATACTGCATTATTCAAAAGAAAACTGCTCCAACATACCGGCCCCTATTATTATGGGCAAAGCGAAATAATAATACTCAAAATTTGGAGCATCGTACAATATAAATAAATACCAATTTGGCAAATCGCACTTTTGAGAAGGTGCGTCATTGACTAGCTGGAACCAGCAGACAGATTTTGGTTATCGGTCTCTCTATGGTACTGGTCGGCGTCTGAAGTTTCACACTTCTTACAGTTCCTTTTTGATCAGGGTTTGTATCTACCACTCTGGCAATAACCCAAGATCCTCTTGGGGAGTTGGCATCAGCAATCAGCACAACATCTCCTTTAACAAAGTTTCTTCTGCTTCTGCTCCATTTATGCGTTCTTGCATAAGTGGAAGGTATTCCTTTACCCATCTGGACCAGAACAAATCTGATATATACTGTACTTGTCGCCAGCGTCGTCTGGCATATGAATCGGTTTGCTTGAAGAGTCCAGGTGGCAGCAAAGGCTTTACCTTTAATAGCAGGAGGTGATTTGGGGTCAGCGGTTCTAAATCGTTAGGATCATCGGACAGGGTGGTCAATGGACGGCTATTAAGGATGGTTTCCACCTCACAGATGACAGTGACGAGGCTCTCATCGTCCAGAATTTGCTGCCTTGTAATGGAAAGCAAAGTCCTTTTCAATATCCTGATTAATCTTTCCCACACGCCTCCATGGTGGGCAGCGGCAGGGGGATTGAAGGTCCACCTTACGTCCTTCTGCTGCATGGCTTGGGTGATCTGATCCTGATTCCATTCCCCAATCGCTTCCTTCAATTCTCTTTCTGCAGAGACAAAATTAGTCCCGTTGTCGGATCGTAGTTCATTCACTTGACCTCGACGACAAATAAAGCTTCTGAGGGCGTTTATGCAAGAATCTGTATCAAGCGAATGGGCCACTTCAAAGGTGTATTGCACGGCTGGTCAAACATGTGAAGAGGACTCCATACCGTTTCATTATGCTCCTCCCACGCTTGATTTCAATGGGGCCAAAATAATCAAGTCCAACATTAGTAAATGGTGGCAGATCCGGAGTGATCCTGTCCGTTGGTAAGTCTGCCATCTTCTGCTCACCAGTACTGCCTCTTAGCCTCCTGCATACTACACAGTCGTTGATGACCTTTCGGCAAAGAGTGTTGGCACAGGGGATCCAATATTTCTGTCTTAATACTGATAGCGTGTGATTCCTCCCACTAAGCCCCACTTGCGTGTGAGTATGTTCCATCAGGAGTCTTGACACGTGGTGTCCCTTTGGGAGAAGGATTGGGTGCTTCATGCCTTCTGGCATTGCTGGCCTATTTAGTCGTCCTCCGACTCTCAATATGCCTTTATCAAGCAATGGGTCAAGCTTGGAAATTGAGCTTTGAGGTTTGATGCTCCTGACTTGATCCTTTAAGGCCTTGATTTCATCTGCATAGCTATGCGCTTGACAAAACTGCACAATAGCCCTCTCTGCTGACTTCAGGTCTTCCAAGTCAAGCTTCTATGCTCGGATGGGATCTTTCAATGCCTTCATCTCAAGTTCGATCATGAGCTTTTGCTTTACTTGGTTCTTCTCTTTTGTTTGAACAGCGATAGTTACTTCCTTCCTATGGATTTTCAAACTTTGTAAAAATGTCTTTAAACGCAGGTACCATGCAACTGTCCTTTGGAGTTTGGCCCACGTTGAAAAATGATGAATGAGCCTATCAGTCGCATTTGATTCTGATGACAGTATCACATTGGCTGTGGCCTTCCAGTCCCGGATTTCGGGGTCATCTTGAGGGATTGACCCAATGTCCACAAGAGAGTGTGGCCAGTGTTCCTCGGCACGAAGTAGGAACAGAGGTCCTTTGGCCCAGTTATTTTGCTTCAAAAAGGCTTTGGCAGTTATACCACGGGAGGCACAGTCTGCAGGGTTGGCTTTAGTGTTAATGTATCGCCACTGTGTCCACTCAGTTGACTCTCTGATGACTCCAACGCGATTGGCAACAAATGTATGGAATCTCTGCGTGTCATTCCTTATATATTTCAGAACAGAAGTGCTGTCTGTCCAAAATGTTGATGTTTTTAATGGGATCTGCATCTCATTTTTTAGCATTCTATCAATCCTGACAGCCAGCAAGGCTGCAGTCAACTCCAGTCGTGGTATCGTCATCCTCTTTAGGGGTGCTACTCTTGCTTTCCCGAAGAGGAATGGCGTGTGTATGATGCCATCAGGGGTGGTAAGTCGGATATAAGTCACAACTCCATAACCTTTCTCACTTGCATCACAGAAGTTATGGAGCTGGGCCGTAGCAATTTCTGTGATGTTTCTTGGCTTAATGCACCTTTCTACCTTATAGTTCTCCATTAGCTGTAACCCGTCAAGCCACTGTTGCCATTTCAACTCATAGGCTTTGGGTATTGGGTCATCCCATCCACACTTCAGTTTGCACAGTTCCTGCAAAATGTACTTTGCGGTAAATGTAAATGGAGCAAGGAACCCTAAAGGATCGTAAACTGAGGATACAATGGAAAGGATAGCTCTTCTGGTGGATGAACTTGTCTTTAAGGAGACACAAAACACAAAAGAGTCGTCTTCAATGTTCCATCCCACCCCAAGAGCTCGTTCAACGGGCAAGCGTTCTTTGTCCAAATCAAAATCCTTTACTTCTGTGGCACGTTCCTCTTCTGGTAGGTGTGCCAGCACCTTCTTACTGTTACAGACCCATTTGGCAAGTCTAAATCCTCCCTGTGCACAGAGGGAGGTTAACTCCTCACATAATTTTGTAGCTTGAGCTTCAGTCGATACGGACTTTAAACAGTCATCCACATAAAAATTGTGCAGCACTGTTTCGACAGCTTCCTTAGAGAACTTCTCCTTGTTGTCCTCAGCAGTTCTTTTTAAGGCATAGCTGGCGCAGCTTGCGGAGGATGTCGCGCCAAACAAATGTACAGTCATCCTGTACTCTGTAATTGCTTTTGTGATGTCGCCACCTGGCCACCATAAAAATCGAAGAAAATATATGTCCTCTGGGCACACTCGGACTTGGTGGTACATCCCTTCTATGTCCGCCATCAATGCAAATGGCTCTAGCCGGAACCGAGTGAGTACTCCTAACAAAGTGTTAGTGAGATTCGGTCCTGGAATCAGCTCGTCATTAAGTGAAACACCTTGGAACTGGGCAGAGCAATCAAAAACAACTCAAAGTTTGTGCTTCTTTCCCTCCTCCAGCACCAACTGCTCCTGTGGGACAAGTTCCGCGTGCCCTTTCTTGATGACTTCTTCCAAAAAATTTGTATATTCGTGGTGAAAATGCGAATCTTTCCGCAACTTGTTTTTTAAGCTCCGGGCACGGTATTCCGCCAGCTCTTTGTTGTTAGGCATAAAAATATTGGTTTTCTTGAGGGGGAGCTTCATCTGGTAATGTCCATTCTTCATTTCAGCCGAGGAGGACATTATGTCCATGAACCTTTTGTCCTCCATGGACATTTCTGCCTTTTCTTCATATGATTTTTCTGGAAAGTCGTAATTAAAGTTCTGTTTCACGAGATCTTCTAAATTCATTACTGAAATACAATGACTGTGTATCTCTGGAGGCTGATCATCTGTGCCATTGCAAGTATTCAGAAGTCCATTAACCACCCATCCTAATCTAGTTCGAACAGCATATGGACCGTTGTCTCTGCTGTTGATTACCTTCCATGGTTCCATGGTTTGAGGAGCGTTTGTTCCAATAAGAAGGTCCACATTTGAATCAATACGGGTCAATTTCACCTCCTTTAGGTAATCCCATTCCTTCAGTGATTCTGATGTTGGAATTTGCTCCTTTGTTACAGGTATCTCATCTTGGGTGTATACTGCCGGCAGCTTTATGAAGTCATTTTCCTCAAGATTAGAAACTTCAAGGCCTGAGATTTTTTCCACAGTTGTCGTCTTCTGGTGTCCAAGGGTTTTCACGAGAATTCTCGTTTTCCTTCCGCGGACATTTAGTCGTCTTTGCAAAGCAGTTGTGCAAAATGTGTCTGTGCCACCTGGATCTAGAAAGGCGTACGTTTGCACACAAGTATTGCTGTTTGCCACTTTCACCTGAACAGGAACTATGGCGAGTGTCTGAGTGTCACCGGCCCCGATATGAAGGTGCTTCTCTAAAGACACAAGAGCGCTGGCTACTGCTGGCGTCTTGTCTGTACCTGCGACTGGTGTCTCTTGCTTGTCGTCTGTCTTTGTCCTTTCAATGTGTAGCATTGTAGGATGCTTCAATGTGCAGATTTTGCAGGTATGTCTTTTTCTGTAGTCCTTGCTAATGTAAACTTTGTTCATGCAGCCAAAACAGATTCCATTTGATTTGAAGAACTCAACTTTCTCTTCCCTCTTTTTGTTACTCAGTTCTTTGCAGTCTTCAATAGCATGGTTCCTTTTACAGCACAGACATACCTTTCTGGATGCTAGGTCTGGGGCTTGACCTTGAGCCGATTCCTCGGTTGCCATGGCGGTGAAGGTGCTCTTGTATGCCGTTGAGACAGGTTTTATTTTAGGAGGGAAAGTCATTTTCCTTTCATCCTTTCATTGTGGTATGGCAGTGTCTTGGATTGTCCCGAATGTTGGGTCACTTGCCATCTTTGCTTGTTTTTCAACAAAGTTTACCAGCTGCTTGAACTTAGCTCTGGCTTTGGTATGTTCCTGGTACTCGAAGGCTACACTTCTCCATCTATCCCTCAGCTTAAAGGGAAGCTTTGAAACTATGGTGCGTAGGTGAGTGGTGGTGTTTAAGTCATTGAGGGACTTTACAGCTACCATAGCATTTGCGCAACTGCGCAGGAATAAACCATATTCCTTCAGTCCCAAGGAGTCCTCTGATTTAAGGACCTGCCAGTTCAAGACCTTCCTTTGGTAGGTTGATGCAATGAGAATATCACTTCCATAGTGTCTCTGTAACAGTCTTTTTGCTTTTCCATATCCTTGTGCTGGTGGCATATGAATGCAGCTTCGCACAAGTATTCTCGGTTGACCTTCAGTGTATTGGTCCAAAAAGAATAATAGATCACGAGTGTACTAGCCAGTATACTAGTAGGCTAGTGAGGTATTGACTGTCTGTTTGCTTAGATTGGCTTGGCTTGACGCGCTGGCGGCTTTGCTACCTGTGATTGCTTTGCGATGTTATTCACCACAGAGTCCATGAGTGTCTTGTTAAAAGGTTAGGTTTATTTATCAATCGTCAATATTAAAATCAATCTAAAACACCATAAAGTTGCACACGCTCCGCCCAAGCGGTCAAAAACCTGTATGCCCTTCAAGTCCGTACCTGGGCATACCTTCTTGCTCTTCCCTTTTATATAATCAGTCAGACCGCCACACAGTGCTCAACAAAAGTAATACACACACACACATTTGACCCCTATTTGGCGTCTACAGTGGGTTTCGAATCCCACCCCTCCAAGACGGCGGATTGTACCTCCACTCCCACCCCCACAGGCGGCTACAGTTGAGGACTCATTGCCTGATGCTACATTAGCTGTTCCGAGGGGATATGCCTCGGGGCGGCCTCAGCGACAGAGGAGACCACCGGATCACCTCAGTGACTTTGTTGAAAGACACCCTCGGGACGAGGTTCTTGATAAAGGGGAGGGCAGTGTAGCGACTTTGTAAATAGTTCAAGGGTTCTGTGTTTTCCTCTTTTCTGTGGAGGCTGTGAAGGCAGCAGGGCAGTGAACGTTATTTTGTTGTCGTTGTGTTTGGTTGTGGTCTGATCGGCGTGGTTGCGGCCAACAGCAGCCGTTTTTGGCTTAATAATGGATGGATGGACAAATTGGCCTGACTTATTATACAACGTTACAGTATTTTTTGTTCAGCGCTCAACAACAACTTACGTCATCAACAAGTTACCAAGGGGGCACCACTGCATTCTCAATGAGAAACGACTACAATCAATACATCACATCTGTTAAAACCGAAGAACAAAGTTGAGCCTTGATTGAACTCGAAAGGAGTAACACCGAGTGCTTGTTGAAGTAACTATTCCAGACCACGCCCATAATGGCATAAAAATGATGTATGAGGCAGTGAAGGACGTGTTTGTTGAAAAGGAGTTATAATACATTTGGAAGCAGATATTAACAAAGGAAAAACGACTGGTTATTTGAGTTTCATTTTAAAAAATAAATTCCTAAATTGAAATACAGCTTGTTTGTTTTCTGCAACAAGGAAGGAAACGTCTCAAAACAGCTTGAATTTAAAATTTTGTTTCGACGACAAAAATAGAATATAACACGAGCAAAAATGGAAAAACGGCTTTTCTATTTATTTGAGATTCCCGGAAGTGGTCGGCGAGGGACAACTTGAAGGACTGCAATTGCGTTTTCTCGCCTGTAGGTGGCAATGTTTTCCACAGTTTTGAATGAGTGAAGACTGGTTTTCTCGCCATCTACTGTTTAATAAACAACGACTTTTAACCTTTGTGGAATATTATTGTTGGAGATGTGCGGGTCTGGCCCAGCTTCCCTCCGGACAGGTCGACAAGCAAGGCTGGAGTGGTGATATAAAAAATCTTCTATGACACTCTGGTGGTTGGAAAAAGATTGTATTGGTGTCAAATTAGCTGATGCCAGAAGTTCCCCCAAAAAACAACAGTTGCACTATGTTAGAAGTAGAAATGAAGAATTATTACCATCCATAAATTACAACGTATGGAAATACAAACGTAAAATGTTGTTGGGTTTCTCACCTGTTTCACACTCTTTACTTCGCCAGCTCTCTCGTTTGTCACTTTTTCCTGTTTGCTTGTGTTTTGGGTTGCGATTTTTGATTGGCTCTCTTCATCATTGAGGTCAGCGTCGATCTGGAGGAACTCAATGTCGGTGTAATGTGTGCAAAAATATACTTTATTTCTAAAGCGCATTTTACGTATATGGGTTTAAACTTGAATTGCTGTCTGTTTTGTTTTTTCAGCGTTACCAGTTTACAATAAGTACACTAAATCCATCAAAGGCTATTAATTACATAAATCCTACAATAAAGCATAACTTTAACTCTATTGATGAAAGTAAAGTTTAATTTAGGCTATTAAGTAACTCAGTGGTGGGCCTTCAAGGCCTTCTCTGTTGGCCAAACAATCAATAATAAAAAAATTATCATAATCATCCCATTGGTGTCATATTATAGCTGAGCGTTTTATTTTTAGGTGAGAGTTTTGAATCTCATCAGAATTCCGCTCGCTCGTGTTGCCGGGCAGGTTTCACATATATTTCACATCTTTTCTGTCAAAGTCAATGAGCTTTCATATTTGTTCGATGGTTGCGATAGCCAATCAGATCACGAGTTGGTTACAGTGAGCCTTCTCGCTGGCCTTATGCTGAGGGTGATGAACGCGTTTTGTGATTGGATACTCACTTGTGAGGGGGCAGCACTATGCCGAATCAACACATTGAAAGTCGTAATTGGCGACCGTTCGAAAATCTAAAATATATACTTGCTTTTTTTTAAACCACAATGGTCGAAGGAGGGAAAAGTGTGGATTTAATTGCAGATACACTTGCAAGGACATTTTCAAGTCGGACCTTTCAAGAGAAGCTATATCGTCCAACACTCACTCAGTGGTGCGGGAGTGTGTTTCTGGATAATATTTGTCCAGCCGTGGTGTCATAAATGATGGTATTTTGATGTGGATTCATTCAAGTAGGACGAAGTAGGACTTCTTTGAAGGCACAGGTGTGAAATGCACTGAAGTACCATATTTTCGCAGTCATAAGGCGCACTTAAAAGTCCCAAATCTTCCCCTAAACTAACAAAGCGCCTTGTAAGGAGACTGCGCTCATTATATGGACAAAGTATCACTCGCGACCATCAACCCTTTTACTCATTGGGCTGTTCGGAGTGCATGTTAGCACACCCTGCTGGACAAAGTGTGAGTCATCTATGCTTCAAAGTGAGCATGACTATACATTATGTGACTATGGTGTTTGGGTGATGGTGTAGGAGAAAGCTGGACAAAAGGGCAGCTGTCCACAATGTTGTATATCTGTCTTATCATTTATGTTATTGCAAGCAAGAAACGTCCCAGGTTTAGACAACAGACAAAAAGCCCAAAGCATAACAGCACATCTCTCTAAACAGCCATGTGATTTGGCTGAGTCTGAGTGGCTCCCAGAAGGCATTGCTCTAATCATTTTGTGTTATTTTTATTTCTTTTGGGTATATTGATGGCATGAGAGATACGTTTTGTGTTAATCTTATTTCTTAGTTTCATTGTTTGCTTGTATGCTGAGTTTTTTTTTTTTTTTTAAACCGTGACTCTAAGGAGTGTCGTGACCAGTGAAGTCCCTCCCCTGACGTAGTCTCGTAGACTATTGCCATGATACCTATTATTGGTTAGAGTCATTGTTAATGGTAGCAATTCTCAATGGTATCATGGCAACTCTCTTTGAAATGTGGCGATTGCTTATGGTATTGAGGCAAGGTGAATTGCCATGGGCTGAGTCAGCGCAAGCAGCCGAGCTATTGCTATGCTAAAAGCAGCTGAGCTAGCGGCCTTGTAAGGCGGCGCCCCCAGTGTGTGCTTAAAAGACAGAAATAGCACCCTCAACAGGTGTTGCGTCCTATGACTGCGGTAATTTAAAAGTTAAAAGTAAAAAAATTACGATTAAGAATGTGCAAGCAAGAACTCAATCTGATCGAAATGTTGTGCTTTGACAAATGTTGAAAATAATTATATTTTCCAGGAGGTATTTATTTCTTTGTTGTTAATTCATTCAATTCTATACTTATTTCAATATTTGAGTATTATTTTTCTTTCAGTATGTAGTATATTTTGTCTTTGAAGTGTGGGTCCTTGCTGCCTTCCGGACAGACAGCCGAGCAAGGCTGGATTGGTGATGGAAAAGAACTGGTTCAAAAAAGATTTTATTCTCGTCACATGCTGATGTCAAAAGAAGTCTCCCCAAAAACGTGTGCGTGTGCGCTCCGCACACGTGCGAGCCCCCTCTCAGACATTACCTTCTTACAGGGAATGCCCAAATAGGACATGAATATCTAATTTTCCTTTGTTACATATGCATTCCCATCACGCTAATCTTTGGGATTTCCCTCCAAAAGTCCCCCAGAGGGGGAGCAGATGCGTCTCCCCGTTGATACGACCAGTCTACTCGTGACCACCTTAAATTACTCTCATACCCTGGAAGGTCACTGACCTGGCGAGAGAATTGCCCCCACCATAAACAATGCTCAGGCCTATTTTCTCTCAGGGCAGTATCTGCCTTCATCGGAACTTCAGCACCAAGACTGGTCACGACTGTGAGCTCCAGTCCCTTCATAGTTTCAAAAAGAGAATTACTTCCCAGATCTATATTAGGCCATTTAAAAATACATGACTTTTTTTTTATTTCAATGTATATTTAAGATTGCTTATATAATACTACATTATTTATTCAATTATTTTAATATGCAAAATTATATCAATATTAATTTAAACCTTTTTATTTCACACTTGAATATTTCTTAACATATTTGTTCATTTGAATATGTATGCAATTTAAATTATTCCATCCATCCAGCCATTTTCTGCCGCTCATCCAGGGTCGGGTTATTGAATTAATTTTTTAGTATTTTTTATAATTCAATATTTATTTCAAGATCAGGACTCTTCTCAATGACTTCAATATTTATAAAATGTTTTATATTTCTTATTAATTAAATTAGGTCTGTAAGTGAGTGCCAATTTTAATATTTCCCTATTTCATTATATGAATAATCCAATGTATAAAAAATATAATATAGCATGGAAAAAAAATATTTGGTATATTTGACAAAATGATACGTTTTTCCAAAGTGAGATTCTGCTTAGAAGCACACCCCAAACGCTTGATAGAGCTCAACCTAGAAAGTGGTTTTAGCTCGTCAGAAATTTATTCAGAAAGCGAAATATTAAATGTATGTGAGGGGATATTTGAAGAGTTTGAGTTTTGTTCAATGGACCATACATATACGAGCCAGCCAAACACAGCGAGAAAACCAGCGCTGACTCCAGTCGCCATCAAGTTGCCAACTCCTGACATACCAAAACCTTTGAGAGAAACTGAGACTGCTTGCGTTTCTCTTTCTTGTTCTTTTTATAGTTCAACTTCTAGTTCAGTTTTTCACCTTTTCACACAGCGTAATGAAGGCCAGTTGAGCAAGTGGAACACGTGATTTTATTGATGATTGTGGAAGGCAACGATTTCATAAGCACAGTTTCTTCTCACACTTTTTCCATTAGGTACGATTAAAAAGACAACTGAAAAGCATAACGTTAAAAAATGTTGTTCCAGGCAAAGGCAATTAATTTTATTTACATGTTTGATGAAACACACAAAAAAAAAATCATCACTCAGACACGTTGCTTCTTCTGGCACGGATCACACTGGCTTAGTGTCAATAAAAAAGCTTTGCAAAATTCAATATATCATATTTTATTCAAAATCAAAATTTACATCTTACCACAAAGAGTCAGTTCCTTCAGTTTTTTGTTTTCTTTTTTTTTGAGCTTCAAGGATCGCTGCTTTTCTCACCAGCACAATTGTGTCTCGCAGCACCCTTTTTAGAAAAGAATTTTTTAGCACAAACGCTGCAACTGAATGGCTTTTCTCCACTGTGTGTTCTTGTGTGGCTTCGTAAATGCGACTTTTGAGAGAACCTCTTGGCACAAACTGAGCAGGAAAAAGGGTTTTCTCCACTGTGCATTCTTGTGTGACTTGTTAAATTTGACTTTTGAGAGAAACTCTTGCCACAAACTGAGCAGGAAAAAGGTTTTTCTCCACTGTGTGTTCTTGTGTGTTCTGTTAAATTTCCCTTTTGAGAGAAGCATTTTCCACAAACTGAACAAGAAAAAGGTTTTTCTCCAGTGTGTGTTCTTGTGTGACAAGTTAAATTTGACTTTACATAGAAGCATATTCCACAAACTGAGCAGGAAAAAGGGTTTTCTCCACTGTGCATTTTTGTGTGACTTGTTAAATTTGACTTTTGAGAATAGCTTTTACCACAAACTGAGCAAGAAAAAGGGTTTTCACCACTGTGTGTTCTTGTGTGTGCTTTTAAACTTGGCTTTTGAGAGAAGCATTTTCCACAAACTGAGCAGGAAAAAGGTTTTTCTCCACTGTGCGCTCTTGTGTGGATTGTTAAATTTCTCTTTTGAGAGAAACTCTTGCCACAAACTGAGCAGGAAAAAGGTTTTTCTCCACTGTGTGTTCTTGTGTGTTCTGTTAAATTTCCCTTTTGAGAGAAGCATTTTCCACAAACTGAACAAGAAAAAGGTTTTTCACCACTGTGTGTTTTTCTGTGTCCTTTTAAAGACAGCTTTGAAGTGAATGAGTCAGTGTGACGTGCCCTTTCACCTTTAGCTTGCCCATCATCATCATCATCATCATCATTGTCATGAGCGTCTGATAATGTGTCCTCACTATGTGCTTGTGATGGCCCCCATTGGTCTTCATCACCTTCTGTTGTCACGTGATGACTTGAACTGTTGCTTGGAGGCTCCGCCCCTCTCTTGTCCTCACTCTCATCCTTGTTTTCATCGTCAGTCTTTATAGGGACAACGTTCACTGGTGACTTGTTGATCTGCTCCCCCTCCTTTTTGATGCGAGTCAGGTCTGGCACCTCTTTCACAGAACGGAGATAATTTTCACTGACGTCTGCAGGACACAAAAAGACAAACACACATTTGGTTTGATCAAGTCAAAGCTCATGCAGCGACTTTGTCTTATATTGTTTCTACAGTGCGGCACAGTGGCCTGTGTGGAGTTTGCATGTCCCCCCGTGCCTGCGTGGGTTTCCTCCGGGTACTCCGGTTTTCTCCCACATTCCAAAAACATGCATGGCAGGCCGATTGAACACTCTAAATTGCCCCTATAAAATCCTCGCTCTTCCTCTACGCCGTTCTACACTCGCAAGATGCAAACTACCAAAGCCACGTGTTCCGCCTCATCCGAGTGCACTTTCAGATGTAAGTACAAGTTATTTATATGTAATATTAAGACAGCACTCATGAGAAATATTGGGCAGCAGTGTTTGGATAATTAGCTCCAGATTAAGATAATTTTATTAGTTGCGATATCGGCCAAATATAACTAATGTAGCTCTAAGAACTATTGCATAGGAGGTACGGCTGAAACATTTGAATTGCCTTATTTCTGCATGTTAGCATTATTTTATTTAATCTTTTCCTTATGTTTTAGGGAGCAAGGAGATGACCGCGCTGATCAAGCTGTGCGGGGAGTACGACAGCCTCTTTACAGGGGCCAAGTTCTCCGCAGCCACAGCATGGAAGCAAAAATACAATTTCTAGCGGGAAAAATATTTGACGGGTTATTGTCTTATTTATTTCCATCCATTTAAACTCAAAATATCAAAAAGAAAACGCATAAGAATGGCGAGACCCACTATAGCAATTTTATTCCATTCATCAGCCATTTGTGTTTGAATTAGATTTGCGCTAACACGCAGCTGTTTATTCTAGCACAGAATGTGCCCTGTATAAATTCCATGTACCCCCGACAATGTGCTCCCCAATTACTGATATTAATGAATAATATAATCTGCATGTTACCCATAACACCAGGATTTCTGACTAATGTTTGCATCTTTTTTACCCTTTTTTTCATCCTTTATTTTTGCATGCAGTTTTATTTATTTAATACAGGACCATCGTGAAAAAACTTGAGCTGCAGGGCAAAGTGACGCCCCTGCAGGCAAAAAAAATTTTTTTTTTTAAATGAAGTATAAAGTATGGAAGTCCACATTTTTTTTCTTGTGTGTGAAAATGAAGATATGATTGTTTTATCTTTTTTCATATAAAGGATTGCAAAAACCCAGGGACTGGCGAAGGGTGGCAGGGAGAGCTACTGCCGATACTTGGCCCTGGTTCGAACTTATGGATGGAGTGCTCGGACATAGTCCATCACCCCCCCCTGTCCTAATTGCCTCCATCCCTGAGGAAAGACCAGGGCCAAGTCAGGCCATCCCTGAAGAAATACCAGGGCCAAGTCGGGCCAGGGTGATTTAAGAGGCGGAGGAGGAGGAGGAAGAAGAAGAAGAAGTAGAAGAAGAAGAAGAGCGAGGCCAACAGCCGGAGCAACGACAGAGAGGGAGAAAGCGAAGGAGAGAGGATGAAATTATCAGACTTTACAGACTCGATTTAGCAATGCGGAGACAGGAATTGGAGAGACAGAGGTTGGCAGAGGAGGGAAGGGCAACTGAGAGGAGGGAGACGAAGGTTTTTCAGTTTAATGAAAAAAATGATTGATCAAAATAAAAATCAATGCTTGGTGTTCAAGACTAAAATTTAGATAACATTCATTTAAAATTAAACAAAAACCGGGGTACTTTCAAAACAGATGAACTAGTTTGTATCCCAGTCACACCTTGAGATCAGCTTCTTCAGACAAAAGTGAAAAAGCCCAGGTTTGTGAAAGACCAAAACCTTTACAATAATTTGAAGACTCCACCATGTCTGTTTTGCTTACAAACTATTAATTCATTGAAAAACTGGTGGACAAACAAGGCATAAATTAAGTACATCATAACTCACAGTAACTATTCACAGTAAATAAAAAGCATTCCCCAGTTCATAACTGTTGCAGGATAAACCTGAGTGTGTCAGTGCTGTTTTGCCAATTTTCGCCTGAGCAGGGACTCATTTGGAGCATGGATGGAACCTTTCTTCCAGGACCCATGACATGGATGGGGCACGAGCAAGAGTCCTGATCTTCCTCTCGTGACTTGAAGTGGGGCATCATACCGGTTGCAGTGTCCACTACATCATCCATTACGTGGGGGTTTGCAGGGATGGTTGGGGCAATAGATGGCTGCCATGTCACTCCAAAAGATGGGATAGATTTATTAACCATTCATTACATTGTATATTAATCTATTTTTCCATCTTCTCATATTTTGCCATGTTTGTGTGTCTGTGCTCTTTGATGATTCAGTTAAAGATTATTTTGTGCCAAAGGTGTGGTGCACCTCCAGGGTGTGGAAAAAGATGGCCCGGAATCTCACCTTCATCATTCTGAAGCGCCGGGCCCACACACCCTGCACCGGCCGCTTGTAAGGAGTGATGACGGGGAGTGGTCGTGTGGTACGGGTACCCTCCATCTGCCAATATGAAGTGCCCTGGAGGAGGATACAGCCCTCTTTGGTAAAGGGGGCTGTGGCGGAGCACCCTGGAGTCGTGGACTGATCCAGGCCAGCCCATGTAGATGTCCAGAAAGCGACTCTGATGGTCACACACAGCTTGCATAATTATGCTGCTGAAAAGCTCGCGGTTCTGATAAGTCGTGACCATCAAGGTCACTTGGAGGCTTGATTCGGACATGACAACCATCTATTGCTCCAGCAACTTTTGCAAATGCATGGTGCCTCGCCAGCCCTGCAAATGCCTGGGTCACTGCCTGAAGGTCTCCTGCAGTGTTGGGGAAGTGGATGACTCTGTGGCGAAGAGCCACCACTTCCCCTGTGACCCGGTGGATGATGTAGTGGACGGTGGACCGCGGCATCCCTAATGCTCGTGCCTGCGTTAAATGAGTATTTTTTTTCATAAAAACAGCGCCACCGCCCCCTTAACTGAAATTAACTTCAAGTATCACCGCTGTGGTGCCGTATATTATGGAAAAGTCTAAACAATACACCAAAATTTTGCCCTATCCTGGACTGGGTGTGTGTTATCTAGTCGCGCACCCAATGTGAATAATAAAACCTGCGAGGCACATGAGCAGGCTAAAGCGAAAACTATATCTTAATCTGTTTTTGTGGACCCTAAATTACAATATCTTATATCTCCTTCCTTGTTGAGGAGAACCTCCGGGATGGGCGTGATGCGGCGCTTTTTGAAGCGTTCTCTGGCCTTCTGGTCACACAGGTCACATGTCACCTCAAACCTGTGGAGAGAACTGGAGGAGTGGCACTTGCAAGCGAGAAGGGGTAAATTACCTCCATTCTGACACTTTCAGTTTTGCATAAATTTTGTGTATTAACGTCAATCAATCATTCACTTGATGCATTAATTTAATTAGTCCAATCTGCCTCCAATAGCAATTTGAAAATCAGTACTTGGGAGTGCAATAGGGATTCAGGTGGATCAGACCTGTCCGCCCATTGCATCCAACGTGCTGTTCGGGCTTACCGGTGCCCTCAATCAGGTTTCTTTCCTGAGGCCCGTCCCTTAAACATTCACTCATACCACATATACATACAAACACTTTTTCTGTCACACTTTCATTCACCAAAAAGATACTTTCCAATTCCACACAGAAACCCTTCCCTCGGCGCGTCCGCCTTGATTACACTGAGATTTGTGCTGGCAGAACCTTAATTTTGCCTCAATTTAGCCAGAGTATGCCAAAGTTTACCACTGTGCGTTTGTGGATTTTCCCATTCAGTCCCCGTGAAATCGTTTCTCCTGTTCCTCCTGGACGTAGCTGACGATCCTGCACCTGTGACGTCAAACAGCTCATAGATGCGGATGTTAGCAGTCTGGTATTTATGGAATGCTGTCTTGTCCCTTAAAAGTTGTCATGTCAGGGCTGGTGTCGCATAGTCATAAAACATCTGTCGTCCACCTTTGTTACATTTGATACACATCAGTTAATAAATCAGCTGCCGAACTATTTAATCCAACTTTATACTTGGCAAACCTCTCATCAATTGCTAGACATCTCCTGTTCTAAAGATTTTCTTTGAACATGATCATAAAATGTTTCAATTCAAACCTATCCCAAAAACCTAATCCTTTTGTATCATGGTCCGTCTTATCCTGTCATGTTTTTGTTTTGTGTTTGCCCAGCTGGAGTGGGGGTGTTTCCTTTCAGCACTTGTTCCTGTTCATGTCGTCATGGCTGGAGAGATGCGCCCACCAGCCACGCACCTGTCACTCGTCAAGTCATTGATTACTGCACTATTTAAACATTCCACGCTGACTACTCAGTGTCGGAATAGTCATCTTGCTCATGTCCCAAGTTGTGAATTATAGAGACCTTGTGATTGCATTCCGTGTAACTTGTTCCCGTTCATTGTTAGTGTTTCCGTTTTCTTTTATTGATTTTCTCGGTTGAGCTCGCTCATCAATTGGTTTTCCTTGCCCTTCTGTGGTAAGCGATTTTTGTTCATTTTGTTCCTTGCCTTTTGCAAGCCTTTTTCGTTCCCGTCGTTATTCCCCTGGTGTCAGTTTTTCCACTCGTGTCTTTAGTTGCACTTTGTCGGTATTGCGTATGATTTTATATATATATAGTGTTCCTGTTTTTGTAAAAATAAATATCTTTGTTAAAATTCATCTCTCTGTGTCTGCGCTTGAAGAGTCCTGATCCTATTTTCCAGCTGTGATAGAAAATACCATAACAAAATATTCCGACCATGGACTCTGCGGACACAGAGAAGATTTACAAGGCTCTGGCCAGCCAAGGACGATTGGTGGGACAGCAGGAGACTGAGCTTGCGGACCCCCGCAACGCAGTTGGCCAGCTGGCCCACCGTTTTGAGAATTTCGATGCCCGCATAGGTAGCCTGCTGTCACGCACTGTCTCGGGTTCCGACCCGATTGCCTTTGCGACCGGAGCTCTCCCGCCCGGCTACCACAGTCGCGAGCCAAATTTACCTCACCCCTCCCATTATGGGGGGGAACCTGGCCTTTGTGGGTAGTTTATTCATTAATGTAGGTTAAATTTCGATCAAGAGCCCCTCATGATGAGTCTATTGACTGGCCAAGCTAGTGCTTGGGCCATGGCTGTGAGTAATGCCCGACCAGACCTCCGGTCTTCTTTCCCTGCTTTCCTGGCTGAGTTTCAGCGGGCATTCCATCACACAGTTGAGGGAAAGGAGGCTGGAGGTGAACTGTTAGATTGCACTCAGGGCAGCCGATCGGTGGCCGACTATTCCATTTCTTTACACATTTGCACGGCGAAAAGTGGTTTTGATGACTGTGCCTTACGAACCGTGTTCCGCCGAGGAATAAACGCGGCTTTCAAGGATGAGCTCGCCGTCCGCGAGGTTACGGCATCACTGGAGGAGCTCATCAGCCTGGCGATCCGTCTGGACAAACGCCTGAGAGAGAGAATCCGAGAGAGAGGAGCAGAGCAGCTTCACACTGAGCCAGCGCACCCCCGGGTCCTAGTGCCTCTTCCTTCTGATGAACCTATGCAGCTGGGAGGAGGTCGGCTGGATGCGGTGGAACGACAGCGATGGCTCAGGTCGGGGTCTTGCTTCTACTGCGGCTTACTGGGCCACCGGGTGTCTTCATGTCCGACACGACCTTCCCGCCGGGCACCACCACAGAAGCAAGGATAATTCTGTAAGTCGGCTGTCCGCCACCTCGAGCACCCCGACTCCGGGGAAGAGAACTCAAGCCTCGAGGTCAGAGGACAAATGGACATACGACCTGGGGACACTAAAAGACTTGAGATGGACGGGGAAATTATTGGACTAAGTACTAGTATCCACATTCGTGCCCTCGTTGATTCGGGAGCGGATGATTGTTTCATTGACCCCGGGTTGGTCGCTAAATTAGGTTGCTCGGTCAGAGAATTAGGAAAACCCGAGAGAGTTTGCGATCTCGACGGGCGACTCCTGGCGGATATTAAACGGGTAACGCAACCGTTAACCTTAAAATTATCAAGTAACCACGTAGAGAAATGGTCCTTTTTTTGTCATGCCCTCCAGAGCAGCCCCGATTGTTCTTGGGTTACCCTGGTTGAGGTCTCACAAACCGGTAATAGATTGGGGTAGGCTGTCTTTTGAAAATTGGAGCCCTTATTGTTATGCCCATTGTTTACGCTCAGTGGAAGAAGGACTAAGTACCCGTGCCACGCCACTTGAAATTATTTGCTTAGATAATGTTCCTGAAGTTTATCATGACCTCCGCTCTGTTTTCAGCAAAGATAGGGCTCAATCCTTACCCCCGCACCTTCCATATGATTGCGCCGTCGAGCTCCTTCCGAACTCGACCCTTCCTTCTGCTCGCCTGTATAAGTATCCCAGCCCGAGCAAACAGCAATGAAAGAATATATCACCAACTCCCTTGCGGCGGGATTGATTCAGCCTTCAAAATCCCCGGTGGGATATGGATTTTTCTTTGTAGAAAAGAAGGATAAGACATTACGCCCTTGTGTGGACTACAAGAGTCTTAACGATATCACATCGCGGTTAAAAATCGCTATCCACTTGCGTTGCTGGACTCCGCTTTTGCTCCGTTGCAATCAGCAACAGTGTTTTCCAAATTAGATTTACCAAGTGCTTACCATTTGGTGAGAATACACGAGGGGGATAAATGGAAGACAGCCTTCAAGACGTCCTTTAGGCATTTTGAATATTTGGTAATGCCTTTCGGATTGACCAATGCCCCCGCAGTTTTTCAGAGCCTAATCAATGACGTCTTAAGAGATATGTTGAACGTCTGTTATTTTGTTTCTCTTGATGACATTTTAATCTTCTTGAATTCCGTGGCGAACACCAACGACACGTCCAGGCCATCTTGCAACGTTTACTTGAAAACAAGTTGTGCGTCAAGGCGGAGAAGTGTGAGTTCCACAAGAATTCAGTTCAGTTCTTAGGCTTTATTATCAAGAAAGGGCAGATTTAGGCCGATCCGGCCAAGACCCGCGCTGTGGTAGATTGGCCGACACCCACTAACCCTAAACAGCTGCAGCGTTTCCTGGGTTTCGCGAATTTTTACCGCCGCTTCATTTAGAATTACAGTCACCAAGCATTACCCCTCACTCGTCTCACATCCGTCAAGACAATCTTTATCTGGGATCAAAGGGCTGAAACCGCGTTCCGTGGCCTCAAACGAGCCTTCACCAACCCGCCTATATTGCGTCACCCTAACCCTGAGTTTCCTGTTGTTGTAGAGGTGGACGCTTCTGATTCAGGAGTGGGGGCGGTGCTATCTCAGCGTTCTCCAGTCGACCAGAGACTCCATCCCTGCGCCTTCTTATCCCGCCGGCTCAGTCCGGCTGAGGCCACTACGATGTGGAGAATCGGGAACTGTTGGCGGTGGTCCTCGCGCTTCAAGAATGGAGACACTGGCTAGAAGGCTCCATAGAACCGTTCACCGTGTACACTGACCATAAGAATCTCTCATACATCCGGACTGTAAAAAGACTAGCACTTTTTCGTGTGTTTTTTCCCTTTACCCTTTTTTATTTTATTTTTACCTCACCTCAGCAATGGACATCCAACTTGCGGTGGTTTTACTGCTGTTGGGGGCTGTTTTTTGCGCGATCGTGTCCGGAGACGAAACTCGGAGCTACGGATCGATCGTGTACACAAGAGATCAGCTGTTAGCACTCCGTGCTAACCCCGCGTGGGCTCCCGGAGCGAGACCCGATATTCCCCGCGAGCTGAGGAGGAAGAGACGGGGATGCCGTGCGGGGGCTAAACGCCAGGCAAGGAGGAGACGATATCACCCCGTCCTCCCGTCCGTTATTATGGGGAATGTTCGATCCCTCCCCAACAAAATGGACGAGCTAACAGCGCTAACCCGGCACGAGAGGATTGTCCGGGAGGCTAGCTTGCTGGTGTTCACGGAGTCGTGGCTAACAGAGCTAACGCCGGACGCCGTCGTGGAATTGGACGGCTTCCAAATACTACGCGCGGACAGGACACTGGAGAGCGGTAAGAGAAAAGGGGGAGGGCTGGCTGTGTTTGTTAATGATAGATGGTGCAACCCTGGGCACATAACTGTTAAGGATCAACTTTGCAGTCGGGACATTGAGCTGATCGCTGTTAGCATGCGTCCGCTCTATTTACCGCGAGAGTTCAGTCATGTGATCGCGGTGGCGGCGTACGTGCCTCCCTCTGCTAACGGTGAGACAGCCTGTGATGTACTGAATGCAGCTGTGAGCAGGCTACAAACACAGCACCCAAATGCCTTGTTCCTTATCTCTGGTGACTTCAATCATGCTTCTCCTTCCTCCTCTCTGCCTTCATTCACACAATATGTAACATGCCAAACCAGAGACAATAAAATATTGGACCTCTTCTATGCCAACACCAAGGAGGCGTACACGTCACTGCCCCTCCCCCCGCTGGGCAAAGCTGACCACAACTTGGTTGCTCTCCTGCCTGTGTACAAACCTCTCGTCCGCAGGCTGCCAGCTGTGACAGGCACAGTTCAGAGATGGTCCGGAGAAGCCGAGGAGCCCTTGAAGGACTGTTTCAACACAACTGTGTGGGAGGTATTCAGCGAAGCTCACGGTGAGGACATTAATGGTCTAACAGACACAGTTACAGACTATATTAACTTCTGCATGGAGAACACCATTCTCACCAGGACTGTAAGATGTTTCTCCAACAACAAACCCTGGATCACACCGGACATTAAAGCTCTCCTGAAGGAGAAAAAGAGGGCTTTTGTTTCAGGCGACAAGGACGAGCTGAAGAGAGTGCAGCGTCAGCTGAGAAGGAGGATCCGAGAGGGGAAAAAGTCCTACAGGATGCGGATGGAAGAACAACTGCAGCGGAACAATGCCAGGGATGTCTGGAGGGGCCTGAAGACCATCTCAGGCCACAGACAACCAAAGCCCCAGAAGGGGGGGGACTTTCATTGGGCAAATGAGTTGAACCTATTTTTAAATATATTTGATCAGATGCGTGCCCCCGCTTTGTCTCAACTGCTGCAGCACCCACCAACCCCTCCTGCCGCGGCGAATGAAACCCTCTCTCCCCCTCTCTCTCTTCTCCCCCCCCCCCCCCCCCCCCGCCCCCCACAGGCTTCAGTTCCCAGCCACATCAGACAACCACCACTTCCTCCTGCTCAGCCTTGTTCCTCACAACATCTCAGGTGAAGAACCAGCTGAGGAAGATGAAGGCGAGGAAGGCGGCAGGCCCAGATGGGATCAGCTCCCAGCTCCTCAAATCCTGCGCAGACCAGCTGTGTGGAATCGTCCAGCACATGTTCAACCTGAGCTTGAAGCTGGGCAGAGTCCCCCAGCTGTGGAAAACATCCTGCCTGGTTCCGGTTCCAAAGACACCCCATCCGAAGGAGCTCAACAACTTCAGACCAGTGGCGCTGACGTCTCATCTGATGAAGACCCTGGAGAGACTGGTCCTCGTCCATCTGCGCCCCCTGGTCAGCTCCTCAATGGACCCACTCCAGTTTGCATACCAGCCTGGCATCAGTGTGGATGATGCTATCATCTACCTGCTCCACACTTCATTCTCCCACCTGGAGAAGGCGGGGGGCACGGTGAGGATCATGTTCTTTGATTTCTCAAGTGCTTTCAACACCATCCAGCCCGCCTTATTGGGAGACAAGCTGGAGCAGGCGGGAGTGGCCCACCACCTCATCACATGGATTCACGACTACCTCACAAACCGGCCACAGTACGTGAGGACACAGGGCTGTGTGTCTGACGTGCTCCTCTGCAGCACGGGAGCGCCGCAGGGAACTGTTCTGGCTCCCTTCCTGTTCACCCTCTACACCTCGGACTAGAAATACAATTCCACAACCTGTCACCTGCAGAAGTTCTCTGATGACTCCGCGATTGTCGGCCTCATCACGGACGGTGACGATCGGGAGTACAGAGGGGTTACGCAGGGGTTCGTGGACTGGTGTCAGCAGAACCGGCTCCAAATCAACGCTGGGAAATCCAAAGAGCTGGTGGTGGATTTCCGCAAGCGTCGGCACTCTCCACCTGCACCAGTGAATATCCAGGGAACAGACGTTGAGAGGGTCTCAACTTACAAGTACCTGGGTGTTCATCTGAACAATAAACTGGACTGGAGCGACAACACAGACGCTCTCTATAGGAAGGGTCAGAGCAGACTCTTCCTACTCAGGCGGCTGAGGTCCTTTGGCGTTCGGGGAACACTCCTCAGGAACTTCTATGACTCTGTGGTTTCATCAGTCATCTTCTATGGAGTGGTCTCCTGGGCAGGAGGCATCTCGGGCCGGGACAAAAAGAGACTGGACAAACTAGTGAGGAGGGCCAGCTCTGTCCTGGGCTGCTCCCTGGACTCTGTGGGGGGCAGGAGGATGACGGCAAAACTGTCATCAATGCTGGACAAACCAGCCCACCCACTCAATGACACTCTGAGAACACTTTACAGCTCCTTCAGTGACAGACTTTTACACCCTCGCTGTACCAAAGAGAGATTTCGCCGCTCCTTCCTGCCGACTGCTGTCAGACTTTTTAACAAGAACATTGGGTCAGGCCTACAAACAGGAGGGCATTAGTGCAATTGTGCAGTCCTAGGATGCAATATATACTACGACTGTACTTTCAGCCAAGGGTGTACTTAAATATTGACCAATGATGTATTTTGTTTACCATTACAGTATTCTTATTACAATACTTCTATCACTGTAGTATTTCTACCACTGCAGGATGTTCACTATTCCAGTACTTTTATCATTGCAGTACTTTTACTATTACAGTACTTTTATCATTGCAGTATATTTTATCATTGCAGTACTTTTACCATTACAGTACTTTTATCATTGCAGTATTTTCTATCATTGCAGTACTTTCCTGTCATTTCAGTACTCTCACCATTACAGTACTTTTATCATTGTAATATCTTTATCATTGCAATATTTTCAATCATTCAGTAGTTTTTATCATTACAGCGTTTCCCCCTCTGTATAATGGACAGGCATTAGGAGTGTTTCCTTACATTAGATACGTTTATACTGTGTATATTTGCATGCTTTTTATGAATGTCTGCTGCTAATGTTATACATTAACGGCTACATTACGCCGCCGACTCTGTATGATCTGTATCTTTGCTGCTGTAACACTTCAAATTTCCCCATTGTGGGACTAATAAAGGACATCTTTATCTTTATTTACTGAGTTCCTATCATATTTTTTTCATTTATTTATTTTTTCTAAATACTTTTTCTAATGTTCTTTCATAGTGCGGTTACTTTGACACATTTTAATGTCTTAATCATTATAGAGGCCTCTTGTTTAAACAATAATTGAAACTAACACAGGGACATTTTCCATTACCAATCAGCCAGCAGACCCACACGCACAAGCTTTCTTTAACGACCCCAAAAGCCCCGACCGCTTGGACACAGGCGCACAACACCCATTGTGAGTAAAAGCATCTCACCGAAGGTTCAGCCGGCCGGCTGTTGAACGCCTGCGCCCCAGCACCCTGAGACCCTCAATGGAGCAAAATGCAAAAAATGTGGTATATTTTGTTGTTGATGTGTGGGTCTGGCTCAGCTTCCCTCCGGACAGGTCGTGGAGCATGGCAGAATTGGTGATGGAAAAAAATTCTCTAACACAGCCATTTTTGTGAGAAAGAGATTTTATTCTCGTCACATGCTGATGTCAAAAGAAGTCTCCCCAAAAAGAAAAAAGGGAAAGGTGTCCCCTCTCTCCGGCCTTCCCTTCTTATAGGGAATGGCCACACCAGACATGAATATGCAAGGTTTGTATTACGATTGCTGGCATTATTTTAAACACTTACGGGACAGAAGGTCAATTATTTAATTTAGCCGGTTCATATTTACTGAATATGTTCAACATTGATGAAACAAAAAGCATTTATCAAATGAAAGTAGAAGTACAGTGCATCGATAAGATTGACTGGGATTGTAGTCATGGTGTTTACTGATGCATTCATATGCTAAATTTATATGACTTTGTTTAATTGTAAGACCTCAAACTTGCACACATTGTATTTTCACGACCCACACTCTCATTCAGAACAAACAGATTCAGTCTGCTCAGGTCAAACTGATGACAAACCAGATAGCACTTCATGGACAAATACGACTAAACACATTCTCCACATAGGCCATAGAAGATACAAACATATCAAGTTGAGCCGGGGAGGACGTCACAGGGACGCTATCAAGAACACCCAAAAACACACAATTTGATCTGTGAAAACATACACCACACAATCTGTACACTGACGAGATTACAGGGGAATGTGAGCAGGAGAGACGGAGAGACTGCCGCCTGCCTGAGAAGGTCAGCCTTGGACCTGGAACGTGGACGTGGGAGGGAGCAAGGACGACCGATTCAACCTACATGACCCTTGACATAGAAAACCTCCTATAAAATGTGAGGCTGGGCTGAGATCAGCGCGACATTTTTCGATTGTTCTCGTCTGATTATAGTTTCTCGTCAGATTAAGAAAAAGTCACCAAGATATCTGTCTTTGTACGATTCCCTGAACTCCAGAAATCGAAGAAACTAAAATATCGCAACCCTAATCAGCTGTTGTTGAGTCTTTATTTGGCCCTTTTCTTCTTGAGTACAAAAAACGAACACGCATTGGAGTAAGTTTGGCTTTGAAGATTCATTCACTAAATGTTTCTCATTTTCTCGGTGGCTCAACTCCAACAGTGGACAAACTTAATTTATTTCACACCATTTAAAAACCGGAATATGTAAAATGTTAAATAATCAGTTCAAATTTTAAACTGGGAAAAAAAACATGGAGTTCACCCCCCACTATTGTTTTTTTCTTTGGCATTTATTTTCTGCAATGATTTCATTTGGCATAAACAAATGTTCAGCAAACTGGCAAATATAAGGCAACATGTAAAAATAAAACGGCAATAACCTTGAACACATTTCCCCAAACAACTTAATGTTGTGATGCATATTTTTAACGATAGAAAGTCGTTCTTTACAAAGCAAATGAGAGTAAAACGTGTACAAACCTGCTTTGAGTGGCACAACACGAGGCTGCTTGTAACCTTCGCCCAGCAGTTGAAGATGTTGCTCGTTCTCTTCTTTTATTTCACAAAGTTCCTCTTTGTACTTGGGTGTTATTCTAGCACACATTTTCAAATGATAATTCCAAAAAATCCGCACTTGGTCTTTGCTTGGCGATAACTCGTGTGCTTCTCTTTCTTCGACGAGATGAAAGAAAGATGGCATCGTTTTTCAAAGTCCCAATGAAAGGATTTCCTGTTCCTCACGAAGGCGGAAGAACAGGCCACACCCCGCTGTGATTTGATTGGCTGCTGGCTTTGTGGAGCACTGTCACCAACTCACCGACAGATGTCACCATTTGCGATGCAAATCATTGTTATCTTCTTCTAAACATAGAGAAAAACCCAAGATGCACACGAAGACCCATTTTAGTTCCCAAATATGAACTTGAGAGATGTATTGAATTTTACTTTTGTTGCTGGTTTTGTTTTCACATCTGACACCATGTTGTTGGTTGGACAGTATTCCAAATGTATTTCTCTATTATTAACAGTTGACATGATAAAGTGAAACTTTATGTCAACATATTTGCCTTTTTACAGGGTTTTTCGCCAGCGACGTGGTTGCGAATTTTAAATTAAAATACATCACTGTTTTATTCTCTAAATGTTAGAGTCTTAAAAAATGATTTCAGTGTTTATAACTTAACTAACTTAAATATTCCATTATTCGTTTCAGTATTCATTAAACTACGGTGATTCATTATTTATTTCAAGATTCATTGAACTGTTTTAGTAATAATTTAGTATTCAATGTTTAATCGTGACTAAATTTACTTTTTCAATATTTGTGTCACTATTTTGTTCAATCTTAATATTATGGACAATTATTTTGCAAGTAAGGTTTTTGTTATTTATTGTGGCCACTTGCTTTTGAAGAAAGTGCCTTTAGCTTCTTGTACGAGATAATTCTTTGTGAAGCCAAAACAACACGACCTTGACTGATAAGTGGGCTCAATGCAGAAAAAAATATATTTTTGTTTTAAGATTACACAGTTCCTGTCAAATAAATCTTCATCTTCCTGTGTGCATCAGTATCTTCCCACGCACTTCTCCCACTGAGATTACTCTGCAGACTGACCCAAAAGACAATTTATTTTCCAGACTATCTCATTGATCTTCCCTTACTGCTGAAAATTCCACAACAATCTGGGGTCAGACGTGGGATAGCTGAATATCCGCCGGTGAAATTCAGGGATGCTGGCAGGTAACCTCCGGGGTTCAATTAAGACAGCAGCAGCAACGAACAGCGTGATGTGAATCATCTCGTCCGTGGTGACAAATGAACGCTGACTCCAGTCGCCATCAAGTTGCCAACTCCTGACATACTAAAGCCATTGAGAGAAACTGAGACTATTTGCGTTTCTCTGTCTCGTTCTTTTTATAGTTCAACTTCTTGTTCAGTTTTTCACCTTTTCACACAGCGTAATGAAAGCCAGTTGAGCAAGTGGAACAAGTGATTTTATTGATGATTGTGGACGGCAACGATTTCATAAGCACAGTTTCTTCTCACACCTTTTCCATTTGGTACGATTTAAAAGACAACTGAAAAGCATAACGTTAAAAAATGTTGTTCCAGGCAAAGGCAATTAATTTCATTTCAATGTTTGATGTAAACACAAAAAAATCATCATCACTCAGACACAATGCACTGATCACATTGGGCTTGTGTCAATAAAAGAGCTTTGAAAATTCAATATATCATATTTTCTAAATCACATTTACATCTTACCACGAAGAGTCAGTTGCTTCAGGTTTTTTTTTTTTGTCTTTTTAAGCTTCAAGGATCGCTGCTATTCTCGTAGGGCTGGGCAATAAACCGAAAATTTACCGTGATCGAAATTTAATAAAATCATTTTGCTCATGTCGGTTAATTCGGTGTTTAAAAAAAAAAGAAGTCCTTTTAGTCTGCAGCTATGTTCATGCCCCTGTAAGACGGCTTGAGCGGCTGTAGTCATGTGACTCCACCCAGCTGAACAAGAAAGAAAACTGACGACGTGGTCGTAGCTGTCGATTCAAATCTAGAAGCAGCTGACACGGCTGAAGACGACGTAATGTTCGTTGAAATTGTTCCTGTCTCGCTTGTCCCGAAAAGAAATTCCGACATCTGTCGTTAAGAAATGTTTTGGGTTCCAAAAAGACGATGTATGAGCAAAAGAACACGAACTACAAAGTGCGTCGTAAGCACCTGAAACAGCGCGCCCAATCTTTTCTTTTTCACCACCCACAACACAATCATGCTGTTGACTTGGAGCTTGTGCTAAAAGTTCAAAGTGAGAAGCAAGGTTGGACAAGTGACAACAGCCCATAACGGAGGCGACACCATACGAGAGAACGTCTAAGAGGTGGACGCGATAGCCTAGCACATAGCTCTAAAGATAGAGCTCCTCTAGTTACAGTGGAGCGCACAGGATTGAAACGCCTCATGAAAGAAGCCGACAAGAGGTACGAAAATATTTGCCGCAAACAGCACTTCCCAATATGGACAACATCGGGACGGGAGCGGAGACATGTCAAGCATTTTGCATCCACATCAGACTTGTGGTCGAGTCGCAACATGGATCCCGGTTTGAGCCTGAATGTGCATTACATAGATGACAAGTGACGACTGCGCACGGAGTACTCGAGACGGCACATTTTCCTGAAGAAGCACACTTGTTTATTTGGCACTGGCATTCCATTGACATTTTTTTTCCATTCTATTTAGCATTTTGTTTACAGGCGACTAGCTCCTTTGCACATGGCATTATTTATATTGTTTACACGATACCTTTACACAAATCTAGGCCTTTGCAAATGGCATTACAGCATCTCGGCACAATATATTTGCAGAAAAAGATTTTGTGAGAGGTACCCTTTTTCCCCTGTTCTTTGTGACATTGATCAAATCATGCAAAGCAAGCTATTTGGAATGTTTATACAAATGATTTTTGTACTTTTATTTTTCATTGAAAGTAATGTGAACTAGTTGGCCAATAAAAAAATCAGTTAATATGCATTTCCTGCATTTATTTTGATTTTGGTCCTCAGGGGCAATTTATCGTGCATTTATTGTTGTCAAGATAAAATTGCCCAATTTATCGCGATATTGATTTTAGGTCATATCGCCCAGCCCTATATTCTCGCCATCACAATCGTGTCTCTCAGCAAGCCGTTTAGTGGCGAATTTTTTAGCACAAACGCTGCAACTGAATGGCTTGCCACCACTATGTGTTGTTATGTGTTTAATTAAAGTAGACTTTTCAGAGAAGCATTTTCCACAAACTGAGCAGGAAAAAGGTTTTTCTCCACTGTGAGTTCTTGTGTGGCTTGTTAAATGCGGCTTTTGGGAGAAGCTTTTACCACAAACTAAGCAAGAAAGAGGTGCAGTGTGTGTTTTTGTATGTTCTGTTAATCGTGACTTTAGAGAAAAGCTTTTACCACAAACTGAGCAAGAAAAAGGTTTTTCTCCACTATGTATTGTTGTGTGTTTTCTTAAATTAGACTTTCCAGAGAAGCTTTTGCCACAAACTGAGCAGGAAAAAGGTTTTTCTCCAGTGTGTGTTCTTGTGTGTTCTTTTAAATTTCCCTTTTGGGAGAAGCATTTTCCACAAACTGAGCAGGCGAATGTTTTTTCTCCACTGTGTGTTCTTGTGTGACTTGTTAAATGTGATTTTCGAGAGAAGCTTTTGCAACAAACTGAGCAGGAAAAAGGTTTTTCTCCACTGTGTGTTCTTGTGTGGATTGTTAACATTGACTTATGCAGGAAGCTTTTGCCACAAACCGAGCAAGAAAACTGTTTTTCTCCACTGTGTGTTCTTGTGTGCGGTTTTAAAGACAGCTTTGAAGTTAATGAGTCAGTGTGACATGCCCTTTCACCTTTAGCTTGCCCATTATCATCATCATTAGTATCATCATCATCGTCATGAGCGTCTGATAATGTGTCCTCACTATGTACTTGTGATGGCCCCCAGTGGTCTTCATCACCTTCTGTTGTCACGTGATGACTTGAACTGCTGCTTGTAGGCTCCGCCCCTCTGTTGTCCTCACTCTCATCCTTGTTTTCATCGTTAGTCTTTATATGGACAACGTTCACTGGTGACTTGTTGATCTCCTCCTCCTCCTCCTCCTTTTTGATGTGAGTCCAGTCTGGCTCCTCTTTCACAGAAAGGAGATCGTTTTCACTGACGTCTGCAGGACACAAAAAGACAAATTTGGTTTGGCCAAGTCAAACCTCAGGCGGCGACTTTGTCTTATATTGTTTCTACCGTGCTACCTTGACTTGTGCCTGCCGAACACGAATCAATGCGTGCGACCCCGATTTGGACCGGACCATGGGGGCATTTCACAAAATTACGTCCTACGATGTAAACCTCCCTTTAGCAGCACAACAGTGATAAACGAGCATCTAAAAAGGAAGCACGTTGCGGCTGATGCCCGATTTCATTCTGGACAAAGTCACAGACGTTTCTGGAAGCGAGATGAAGTTAGCACACACAGGCTATTGTGTGCGTCTGATGGAACACCTGTTGTGGGACCCAAACATATTGATGCAGACCACTGGGGGCCATCGCAACATTATGTCATTAATAGAATAGAAATCCTTCAAGTGAAATATGTTTACAAATTTTTCATTTTGCATTTAGAGATGGTTTCATCGTGGGTACTTTTTGCTTCCATTCTAATCTGTATACCTAAAAGAATTAAAGGGGCCCTGGAATCAGAGTCGCGATTTATTGCATGATTTATGTTTGTTTTTTGGTTTGTTTTTTTTTTCCCCAAAATGACATTTAGCCTGCTAGTACGTTCCAACATTCCCCTTTTTAATTTTTTTTTTTGTAAAATTTCTGTTTCTAAATAAATTTTTAAACAAAATTACGTGTGAAGAATCAAAATCCCTACACATAAATTAAGCAACAACACTTTCACTCTGACTTTCATGTTGACATATTTGAATAATGTATATTTAAAAGTTATCCAATATGAATTAAAATTAGACTAAGATACACCATAATATTATTAGAGTTCACTGAATTATTTTGTAACTGCAATGATGCTGAACAGCCATAGGGTGTCAATAATGAGTAACAAAGTAACACAAGACCTCGCACTGATGCATCATCATTGTCATTTGCATAAATTATCAAGAACTATGAGTTGAGGGGGAGATGCAAACCACCTGGGCCACAGGAACTTTATTACCAGGAACTAAATGTTCCTGCCCTTGTTGGTAGAAAAGGGGGTTGTGACGTTCAGCCTTTTTGAGACCATAGCAAGACAAAGATGCAGATGTATTCCTTGCAGCATGCGCTTGTTCACTGATGAGATCCGTGCAACCCTGGATGGATGCATTCAATGTATTTGAAATGTTTGGATGGGGTGAAACTACGCACCCGAGGTCCATTGACTGTCACCCGACCAATCCAGTAAAAAGTTAATAAACAAATAAGACCAATACGTACTTGTTTTTTTTAAACGTAATATTTTGCGTTTTATCCACTAAAATTGATTAACCGCCATTGATGTTTTCGCCGCAGTGTGCACATTTTTTAGAGTCAGGCAGAATTCCTTCCCTAAGTCATTGCTTGAACAAGATATAAAAACCAGAAAATGTAAAATCTTAAATAATCAGTTCGAATTTTAAACTGAGAAAAAAAACATGGAGTTCACCCCCCACTATTGGTTATTCTTTGGCATTTATTTTCTGCACTGATTTAATTTGGCATAAACAAATATTTAGCAAGCCGACAAGCAATATTTAAAAATAAAACGTCAATAACCTTGAACGCATTTCCCCAAACAACTTATTGTTGTGATGCATGCAATGTCGTTCTTGACAAAGCAAATGAGAGTAAAACGTGTACAAACCTGCTTTGAGTGGCACAACACGAAGCTGGTTGCAACCTTCGTCCAGCAGTTGAAGATGTTGCTCGTTCTCTTCTTCTTTTATTCCACAAAGTTCCTCTTTGTACTTGGGCGTCGTTCTTGCACACATTTTCAAATGATAATTCCAAAAAATCCGTACTTGATCTCTGCTTGGCGATGAGTCGTGTGCCTCTTTTCGTTAGCGGCTAGCTAGCTAACAAGCTAAGCTAACTACACCGAAAAGCATCAACGCGCAAGGATGAGGTTATCGGGACACAAAGACTTAATGAATTATGTCGACGTCCTTTAGAGTAGCACTGGACATCCTTTGAGAAAATTACAGTCAGTTCCACACTAAATCAGAAGAATTTAGCAGTGGGTGTTTTTGTTCCGGTGTGGACGGGCCTTTTTTTTTTTTTTTTTTTTTTTTTTTTTTTTTTATTGCAAACTGTCATGAATATAGTGGAAAAGAATAATATAACTATTAAGTAAAAATACAGATAGATTAACGGAGAAATAGAAACAAATAAAATAAATAAAGAATAAATAAAGATATTAGGTAACAACTTGCTTGGGGCTGAAAAAATAGGACTATATAAACACCTTCAAGTTTTTGCAGATCTCTATTGTTTTATGAGCCTTTTGTTTAAGAGAATATTTGATGGAATGGATGTACTGTTGAAAATCGTTGTAAAAAACAATAAAGCATGGTTTCTTTCCACGAAATTTACAGGAGTGAATATGGTATTTTACCATTATAATCAAAAGATTTATCAAATAATATACATCTCTTTCGTCCATGTTATCTTCAAAGAAACCAAACAATACATTTTTCCAAGCAATTCTTATATCACTTTCAATATTATTATGTATAAAATCACATAATTTCTGCCATAACAAATGAACATAAGGGCAATACCAAAATAAGTGAATAACAGATTCAGGGCATTTGTTACAAAAGCTACATTCCGTGTTAATACCGATCTTAAATAGTTTGTTTATATACATTTTGGATGGGTAGAATTTATGTATCAATTTAAAAGATATTTCTTTAATTTTGTTTGTGATTAGATATTTGCTTGATTGGAGCCAGACTTTTTTCCACGGTATATCATTAACAAACATATTCCAGTGTGGAATAACATAGGGTAATGTTGTAACGTCTTTCTGGAGCATGTTCCTTATGAGCCTATTGTTATTAATGGAGCCGCTAAGTAAACACACCTTCCCCACGGTTATGGTAGTTGGGGAGAGATAATCTGTTTTGTAATAATCCAAACGCTTCTGACCTTTGGAAAGCATGCAAACACCAGTGGGGATGGCTCCAAAGACTTTGGCAAAATCACCAGGTGTCACAGGGATACGATATTTCCTAAGAAATTCCTCATATGTAAACAGAAGTCCTTCATTATTAAACAGCTGATCGACCCAGATGATTTTGTTTTGGAACCAGTACTCCAGAAAGAGTGACTTATGCTGATAAAGAATATCCTTGTTATTCCAGATCAAATATTTATGGGGTGAAAAATTGTGTTTGTAGATAAGTGACCAAGAAAGAAATGCCTGGCGGTGAAAAGCTGACAACTTAACAGGGATTTTATCAATGTTATAATTGCTGACAAGAAATAAATCAATACCACCCAGCTTTGATAACATATGGAGAGGAATAAGATTCCATATTGAGTCGGGGTTTTGATACATTTGCTTGATCCAATTGATCTTAAAAGTATTATTCAGTGTAAGAAAATCCAAAAAGTTAAGGCCACCAGTTTCATAAGAATTCATAACGACAGTCTTTTTTAGATGATGATGTCTGTTTTTCCAAATAAAGTTATATAGTATTCTGTCAATGTCTTTAAGGATCTCCTTATTGACATGTAATGCCATAGCCGCATATATAAGACGAGAGAGTCCTTCTGACTTGGCAAGCAAGATCCTACCTCTCAACGACAGATCACGAATAAGCCATTGGTTTAATTTGTTATGGGTACTTTTAATAATTGGAGAGAAATTTGTAGCGCATCTCATTTTTTGATCTTTTGTTATCAAGATACCTAAATATCTCACTTCATTTCTTATGGGAATGTTATACAGCTCAGAATTATCACAGTTTTTAATAGCAATAAGTTCACATTTTTTAATGTTCAGGCATAAACCGGAGGCCCTTGAGAATTCCCCGATGGTTTTGATAGCAATAGGAATTTGGTTTTCATTTTTCAAAAAAAGTGTTGAATCGTCTGCTAGTTGTGTCAGTATTAATTCTTTGCCGAGGAGAGAAATGCCTTCAACAGCACTACTTTGGATATGATAAGCCATCATTTGTGCCACGATTAAAAACAGATATGGGGAGGCAGGACAGCCCTGCCGTATACCTCTAGAGATTTTAAATCGAGGGGACGTGCCACCTGATAGTTTAATGGAGCTATTACTGTTTTCATAGAGAGTTTTCATAGCTGAGCAAAAATAATTACCAAAGCCAAATTTAATTAATGAATGAATTATGAACTGATGTTCAACTGTATCGAAGGCTTTATAAAAGTCAAGAAATAAAATAAAGCCATTAAGATCCAAAATATCAGAGTAATCTAGTATGTCAATAACTAGTCTTATGTTGTTTGTTATGTGTCGTTTGGGCATAAATCCTGACTGAGTCTCATCAATAAGAAAGTTCAAAATTCTTTTCAGTCTTCTGGCAAATATCAGAGCAAAGATTTTGTAATCATTATTAAGCAACGAAATCGGACGCCAATGATCAATCAGAGTATTATCTTTGTTTGGTTTGGGAATTAATGTCGTTAAACCTTGAGTCATTGTTATAGGAAGTGTTCCTCTTTTTAGACTTTCTACATAAACTTCAAAAAGGAATGGAGTCAGCTCAGATTCAAAGGATTTGTACAGTTCTGAAACTAATCCATCACTACCTGGAGATTTGTTATTCTTTAGGAGAGTAATAGCTTCTTTTACTTCTTCTGGTGTAATAGGTTTATCACATAAGACCATATCAGCTTCCGTAATTGTTTTAACAATTAAAGGATTCAAAAGGGCCTCGGTTGACGCCTGACAAAATTTAGAACTGTATAAATTTGTATAAAAACGGCAACAGTATTTCGCTATAAGATTGTGGTCTTCTGTAAGTGTTCCATCAACATTTAATTTATTTATTTTATTAATAGTGGCATGACGTTTTTCTAAATTAAAAAAGTAATGCGAGTTCTGTTCCCCTTCCTCCAGCCATCTTGTTCTGGACCTAATAAATGCTCCTTTAGCTTTTTGAACATAAAGTTCATCTAATTTCGTTTGCAGAGTAGATAGTTCCACTTTTTCTGCCGCTGTCAAATTATCAAAGGGTTTGGAGGATAAGCAGGTGATTCTTGATATCACATTCGATTCTTCACCCCTTCTGGATTTAGCCAACTCACTACTAAATTTCCTGAAAAACTTACCAAGTTCAAATTTCAAAAGTTCCCAATTAGTGCAGAATTGTTTTTCATTTATAGCTTTAGACATGAAGTGAGAAATTAATTTTTTTACCTCCTTTTTAACAATATCATCTGTGAGTAATGAGCTATTAAGTTTCCAATATGCCGAGCGTGCATTACCAAGTTGAGATGTCGACAAGTTAATCTTAATGTATATAGCCTTATGATCTGTGAGAGGGGTAGGATGTATGCCCACCTCAATATTGTTTTTATTAACACTCTTTGATATTAGCCAAAAGTCAATTCTTGATTGGCTCGATCTTGTTTTATTACTCCATGTAAATGTTTTGTTCATGGGATATTTTACTCTCCAGATATCATCAAGGTCAAATTTATCCATAAAGGAAATTAAGTTAGAGTTTGTCCGATTAGACGAGCTAGGCGGCCATTTATTATCTAATATAACATTAAAATCACCCCCTATAAGTAACACAGCATTAGGAAATTTAGTTAACCAGTTAATCAATAAATCATCAATTGACCTAATAAGATTATCATTTTCCGTTTTTTTATTATAACCATATATATTACTTATTATGTATACTTGATCATTAACTTGGATAGCTTGGCAAACACAGTGACCAGCTGGATCATATTCAGTAAGCAAAACTTCCCCGTTAAATCTGTTCTTTAAGGTAGCAACTCCAGCAGAATGTTCAGTGCCATGAGCAAGCCACATACTATTGCCCCATTGTGATTTCCAGAATTTTTTATCATTTGTGACTGAGTGAGTTTCCTGTAAATAGACCAGGTCTGTTTTGAATTGTTTGGCAAAAAGAAACAAGGCTTTGCGTTTTGTAGAATTTCGTAAACCCCTAGCATTTAGAGAAAGAAAAGAAAGATTCAATAACATTAAACAAACAGTTGAAAACAATTAGAGCTAAAGATAAACCTTTAAGTAAACCTGAAGATAGATTAAGTATATTGTCGAGATCAGCACTTGTAAACATGTCATAAAGACCAGGTAATAATAGCTACATATTAAATAAATATAGCATTGCTATAAACACTAAGTATGTAACCGTTTAATAATACCAAAAGAACAGTCCCTTTTTTTTTTAAATGAACCCTGAGTTAGAAGAGTATTTCAAGAAAATAAGAATGGTTAGGAGCATGGTTTCAACTCAAACTTGATCCCAAGAAGATTGAGAAAAAAGAGAAACGTACTGCAATACACCTGAGAGAGTCCAGGTCTCCTCTTTTGAGGAAACAATGACCCAACCCTTCTATATGCGAACTTCTGAACCATTGATGTATCCCTTTCCACCCACAAAGTAGGCCATCTTGCCCTCTTCTCGAGCCTTTTTAATTCTGGGCCACAGTCGTTGTCTATTATCGCGGTCCTCCTTTGTCAGGTCCTCAGTGAAGCGCAGTCCCTTTGCCTGAAGAAATGCATTGTTCTTTGCCGCTTTCCAGAGTTCCTCTTTGATCCGACGAGAGATGAACCTGATGATGATATTGCGAGGCTTTGCATTGTCTTGAAATTTTCTTCCTGCTCGATGAGTCACATCAACAACATCGGGAAACTTCTCTTTTTCAGATGGTAGTACGTGTTGGCACACAGCGATAACCTCTGCGCGTACATCTTCCTTCTCTGCTTCTGGTAGTCCGTGTAGCCTCAAGTTCCAACGTCGCCCGTAGCTATCCAAGTCAACAACACGCGTCATGTATGTCAAGACAGCCTCTTCATTTTTGTCAAGACGTTTTTCAACGAGGGTTATTTTTCCATTCATCTCTTTTATTTCTGAGCGAACAGTGTCCACCATTTTTTCAATAGCATCACATCTTGAGTTCATTTCTGAGCGAACAGTATCCACCATTTTTTCAATAGCATCACATCTTGAGTTAATCAAGTTGGCCAAAGTGCGGACAGCATCGTCGGAAGAAAGAGCACTTTCTTGAGCGAGGGTGTAGGACAAAATAGGTCTCTTGGCAAGCGGAGGCTTACTTGGAGTAACAGGCAGCAGCGGAAAGTCATCATTCGTCAAATGTACAGCGTCGTCCATCACGTTGCTAAAGATGTGGTCGCTAGCATTAGCAGAGGCTTGTTCTCCACATTCCCCGCTTTTTTCACTTCTTCTCCCCGACTTTGGCATTTTCAGCGGTTCAATAATTCAAATCGGGTTCAATTGACGTCGGACTGGCTCTATTGTATACCTTAGTTTTACCCGGGAATGTCTTATAAATCCGTTTTATGCTGAGAGCTCGACATTCACTGTCTCTTCAAGCCGCCATCTTAGGAGCCCAAAAAACCCCTGCATTCGTTATTGATGGATGAGCGCAACTGGCGCTGACGTCATCAATTGCCCTAGTGGTGGTGTTGCCATACTGCATTACTCAAAAGAAAACTGCTCCAACACTATCCAACCAACAACATGGTGTCAGATGTCGTGTTCTTCAACGGAACAAAGTAGACGGGCGAACAACTGCAGGCTTGTCGGTGGCTTTATTTGTCTCTGCTTACACATCAACCTAAAGTAACAGTGCCTCCCCAATATATACCATCCCCGTAATCAGGATCAGCTGCAGGCCGTAATCAAGGATCAGCTGCAGCCCAGATGAACCTGTCTCATGCACAGCACCGTCAGTCCCAAACAATACAATAGACCACATCAGATGTGAAAACAAAACCAGCAACAAAAGTAAAATTCAATACATCTCTCAAGTTCATATTTGGGAACTAAAATGTTTCTTCATGTGCATACGGTTCAAATCGTACGTTTTTCCAATGTTGAGAAGAAGATAACAATGATTTGCATCGCAAATGGTGACATCTGTCGGTGAGTTGGTGACAGTGCTCCACAAAGCCAGCAGCCAATCATATCACAGCGGGGTGTGTCCTGCTCTTCCGCTTTAGTGTCGAACAGACTGCGGTTTTCTCGAAGGAAATCCTTTCAGTGCGACTTTGAAAAACGATGCCATCTTTCTTTCATCTCGTCGAACAAAGAGAAGCACACAAGTTATCGCCAAGCACAGATCAAGTGCGGATTTGTTGAGATTGGCGTTTGAAAATGAGTGCAGGAATGACACCCAAGTACAAAGGGGAACTTTCTGGAATAAAAGAAGAGAACGAGCAACATCTTCAACTGCTGGAGGAAATTTGCAACCACCCCCGTGTTGTGCTACACAAAGCAGGTTTGTACACGTTTTAGAATAACCAATAGTGGGGGGTAAACTCCGTGTTTTTTTTCCCGGTTTAAAATTTGAACTGATTATTTAAAATTTTACATATTCCGGTTTTTATATGTTGCTAAAGAAATTAAGTTTGTCATGTCATCAAGTTTCAAAACTATGCTGACAGATGAAGTGTATTTTTATATCCACTGTTGGAGTTGAGCCACTGAGAAAATGAGAAACATTTAGTAAATGAATCTTCAAAGCCAAACTTACTCCAATGCGTGTTCGTTTTTTGTACTCAAGAAGAAAAGGGCCAAATCAAGACTCAACAACAACTGATTAGAGTTCCGATATTTTAGTTTCTTTGATTTCTGGAGTTCAGGAAATAGTACAAATACAGATATCTGGGCGGCTTTTTCTTAATCTGACGAGAAACTGTACTCGGACGAGTACAATCGAAAAATGGCGCGCTGATCTCAGCCCAGCCTCACATTTTATAGGAGGTTTTCTATGTCAAGGGTCATGTAGGTTGAATCGGTCGTCCTTGCTCCTTCCCACGTTCCACGTCCAAGGCTGACCTTCTCAGGCAGGTGGCAGTCTCTCGGTCTCTCCTGCTCACATTCCCCTGTAATCTCGTCAGTGTACAGATTGTGTGGTGTATGTTTTCCCAGATCAAATTGTTGTGTTTTTGGTGTTCCTGATCGCGTCCCTGTGACGTCCTCCCCTGCCCAACTTGATATGTTTGTATCTTCTATGGCCTATGTGGAGAATGTGTTTTATCGTATTTGTCCATGAAGTGCTATCTGGTTTGTCATCAGTTTGACCTGAGCAGACTGAATCTCTTTCTTCTGAATGAAAGTGTGGGTCATGAAAATACTATGTGTGCAAATTTGAGGTCTTACATTTAAACAAAGAAATAGAAATTTAGCATATGAGAATAATATAATGAATCAGTAAACACCATGACTACAATCCCATTCAATCTCATCTATGCACTGCACTTCTACATACATTTGAAAAATGCTTTTTGTTTAATCAATGTTGGCAGAGTGGTACTACGCAGCAGTAGTATCGCGTCCAACTATTTTCAGGATCAGCAAACCAGAATTTCTGTATTGACAGAGGAATAACTGCACACAACCTGTCTCGTCTGACAGTGTGGAAGAAGTGATTTTATTCTGAGGCTACAAAGGATAAAAGGGATGAAAGGGGCGGCACATCATAAGCATGCATGTGACAAAGTAATAAACATACGTAACAAAGTAAGGACTTTGAGAGCACATCTTTAACAATCAATGTTGAACATATTCAGTAAATATGAACCTGCTAAATTAAATAATTGACCTTCGGTCCCGTAAGTGTTTAAAATAATGCCAGCAATCGAAATACAGTGAACCCCCAGTTATCGCGGTTTATGGGGACCGAGACCACCCGCGAAAACTGAAAATCCGTGTAGTAGCGTTGCACCTTCAATAAAAAAAAAGTGTGTGTGTGTGTGTGTATATATATATATATATATATATATATATATATATATATATATATATATATATATGTGTATACATATATATATATATATATATATATATATATATGCTTAATGCTTATGCGTAAGAACCTTTACTCTTCAAACGTAATTTTGTTTTAAAATTTATTTCAAAACAGAAATTTTATAAAAATAAAAAGGGTAATGTCTGAACTTACTCGCAGGATAAATATCATTTTGGGTAAAAAAAAACAAACGTAAATCATACAATAAATAGCGACTCTGATTCCAGGGCCCCTTTAATTCTTTTAGGGATCCAGATTATAATGGAAGCAAAAAGTACCCACGATGAAACTATCTATAAATGCAAAATGAAATACTTGAAAACATATTTTACTTGAAGGATTCCTATTTTATCCATGACATTATGCTGCGATGGCCCCCATCAATAAGTTAGGGTCCAGCAAAAGGTGTTCCATCAGACGCACACGATAGCCTGTGTGTGCTAACTTCAGCTCGCTTCCAGAAACGTCTGTGACTATGTCAGGAATGAAATCGGGCATCGGCCGCAACGTGCTTCCTTTTTAAATGCTCGTTTATCACAGTTATGCTGCTAAAGGGAGGTTTACATCGTAGGACGTAATTTTGTGAAATGCCCCCATGGTCCGGTCCAAGATGGGGTCGCACGCATTGCTCCGTGTGCGGCGGGCACAAGTCAAGGTAGCATGGTAGAAACAATATAAGACAAAGTCGCCGCCTGAGCTTTGACTTGACCAAACCAAATTTGTCTTTTTGTGTCCTGCAGACGTCAGACAAAATGATCTCTGTTCTGTGAAAGAGGAGCCAGACTTGACTCACATCAAAAAGGAGGAAGAGGAGGAGGAGATCAACAAGTCACCAGTGAACGTTGTCCCTTTTAAGACTGAAGATGAAAACAAGGATGAGAGTCAGGACAACAGAGGGGCGGAGCCTGCAAGCAGCAGCTCAAGTCATCACATGACAACAGAAGGTGATGAAGACCACTGGGGGCCATCACAAGCACATAATGAGGACACATTATCAGACGCTCATGACGATGATGATGATACTAATGATGATGATGATGATGATGATGATGATGGGCTAGCCAAAGGTGAAAGGGCATGTCACACTGACTCATTCACTTCAAAGCTGTCTTTAAAAGGGCACAGAAAAACACACAGTGGTGAAAAACCTTTTTCCTGCTCGGTTTGTGGCAAAAGCTTCTCTCGGAAGTCTCATTTAGTAAGGCACACAGGAACGCACAATGGAGAAAAACCTTTTTCCTGCTCAGTTTGTGGCAAGAGTTTCTCTCAAAAGTTTCAATTAAAAATCCACACAAGAAGACACAGTGTTGAAAAATCTTTTTCCTGCTCAGTTTGTGGAAAATGCTTCTCTCAAAATTCAAGTTTAACAAGTCACACAAGAACACACACTGGAGAAAAACCTTTTTCATGCTCAGTTTGTGGAAAAAGCTTCTCTCAAAAGTCGCATTTAACAAGCCACGCAAGAAAGCACAGTGGAGAAAAACCTTTTTCCTGCTCAGTTTGTGGCAAAAGCTTTAATGTAAAGTCATTTTTAACAAATCACACAAGAACACACACTGGAGAAAAACCTTTTTCATGCTCAGTTTGTGGAAAAAGCTTCTCTCAAAAGACACATTTAACAAGCCACGCAAGAACACACAGTGGAGAAAAACCTTTTTCCTGCTCAGTTTGTGGCAAGAGTTTCTCTCGAAGGTCTCATTTAATAATTCACTCAAGAACACACACTGGAGGAAACCATTTTTCTTGCTCAGTTTGTGGCAAAAGCTTTTCTTTTAAGTGGAATTTAAAAACACATACTCGATTACACACTGGAGAAAACCCTTTTTCATGCTCAGTTTGTGGAAAATGCTTCTCTCGAAAGGCAAGTTTAACAGAACACACAAGAAATCACAGTGGAGAACACCCTTTTTCCTGCTCAGTTTGTGGCAAGAGTTGCTCTCGAAAGTCTGATTTAATAAATCACACAAGATCACACACTGGAGAAAAACCATTTTCCTGTTTGGTTTGTGGTAAAAGCTTTTCTCTAAAATCATATTTAACAAGTCACACAAGAACACACAGTGGTGAAAAACCTTTTTCCTGCTCAGTTTGTGGGAAATGCTTCTCTGAAAAGTCACATTTACGATACCACACAAGAACGCACAGTGGAGACAAGCCATTCAGTTGCAGCGTTTGTGCTCAAAAATTCTTTTCTAAAACGGGTGCTGAGAGACACAATTGTGCTGGCGAGAATTGCAGCAATCCTTGGAGCTTAAAAAATGGACAAAAAAAAAACTGAAGGAACTGACTCTTTGTGGTAAGATGTAAATGTGATTTTGAAAAATGTAATTTTGCAAAGCTCTTTTATTGACATTAAGCCAATGTGTTCCGTGCCAGAATAACCATTGTGTCTGAGTGATGATTTATTTTTGTGTTTACATAAAACATGTAAATAAAATTAATTGCCTTTGCCTGGAATAACATTTTTTAACATTATGCTTTTCAGTTGTCTTTTTAATCGTACCTAATGGAAAAGGTGTGAGAAGAAGCGGTGCTTATGAAATCGGTGCCTTCCACAATTATCAATAAAATCACTTGTTCCACTTGCTCAACTGGCCTTCATTACGCTGTGTGAAAAGGTGAAAAACTGAACTAGAAGTTGAACGATAAAAAAAACCAGACCGAGAAACGCAAATCGTCTCAGTTTCTCTCAAAGGTTTTGGAATGTCAGGAGTTGGCAACTTGATGGCGACTGGAGTCAGCGCTGGTTTTCTCGCTGTGTTTGGCTGGCTCGTATATGTATGGTCCATTGAACAAAATTCAAACTCTTCAAATATCCCCTCAGATATATTTAATATTTCGCTTTCTGAATACATTTCTGACGAGCTAAAACCACTTTCTAGGTTGAGCTCTATCAAGCGTTTGGGGCTTGTTGCTAAGCAGAATCTTACTTCGGAAAAAACGTATCATTTTGTCAAATATACTAAATATTTTTTTTCATGCTATATTATATTTTTTATACATTGGATTAGATATATAATGAAATAGGGAAATATTAAAATTGGAAACCACATACAGACTTAATTCAATTAATAACAAATATAGAAACATTTTAGAAATATTGAACTCATTGAGAAGAGTCCTGATCTTGAAATAAATTTTGAATTGTAAAAAATACTAAAAAAATTAATTCAATAACCCGACCCTGGATGAGCGGCAGAAAATGGCTGGATGGATGGAATAATTTAAATTGCATCCAAATTCAAATGAACAAATATGTTAAGAAATATTCAAGTGTGAAATAAAAAGGTTTAAATTGTTGATAATTTTACATATTAAAATAATTTAATAAATATTGTATTATTACATATACAAGCTTAAATATAAATTGAAATAAATGAAAAAAAAAAGTCTTGTATTTTTAAATGGCCTAATATAGATATGGGAAGTAATTCTCTTTATGAAACTATGAAGGGACTGGAGCTCACAGAAGTGACCAGTCTTGGTTCTGAAGTTCCGATGTAACCAGATACTGCCCTGAGAGAAAATAGGCCTGAGCATTGTTTATGGTGGGGGCAATTCTCTCGCCTGGTCAGTGACCTTCCAGGGTATGAGAGTAATTTAAGGTGGTCACGAGTAGACTGGTCGTATCAACGGGGAGACGCATCTGCTCTCCCTCTGGGGGACTTTTGGAGGGAAATCCCGAAGATTAGCGAGATGGAAATGCATATGCAACAAAGGAAAATTAGATATTCATGTCCTATTTGGGCATTCCGTATAAGAAGGGAATGTCTGAGAGGGGGCTCACACGTTTTTGGGGAGACTTCTTTTGACATCAGCATGTGACGAGAATAAAATCTTTCTTCTTTATTTTGTTCTTTTCCATCACCAATCCAGCCTTGCTCGGCTGCCTCTCCGGAAGGCAGCAAGGACCCACACTTCAAAGACAAAATATACTACATATTGAAAGAAAAATAATACTCAAATATTGAAATAAGTATAGAATTGAATGAATAAACAACAAAGAAATAAATACCTCCTGGAAAATATCATTATTTATCAACATTTGTCAACATTTTTCTTTCTTGCACATTCTTAAACAGTCGTAATTTTTTATTTTTTTTACTTTTACTTTTTAAGTTACTTCAGTGCATTTCACACCTGTGCCTTCAAAGAAATCCTACTTCGTCCTACTTGAATGAATCCCCATTAAAATACCATCATTTATGACACCACAGCTGGACAAATAATATCCAGAAACACACTTACGCACCACTGAATAAGTGTTGGACGATATAGCTTCTCTTGAAAGGTCCGACTTGAAAATGTCCTTGCAAGTGGATCTGAAATTAAATCCATGCTTTTCCCTCCTTTGGCCATTGTGGTTTAAAAAAAGCAAGAATATATTTCAGATTTTCGAACGGCCGCCAATTACGACTTTCGGTGTGTTGATTCAGCATCGCGCCGCCCCCTCCCGAGTGAGTATCCAATCACAAAACGCGTTCATCACCCTCAGCGTAAGGTCAGCGAGAAGGCTCACTGTAACCAACTCGTGATCTGATTGGCTATCGCAACCGTCTAACAAATATGAAAGCTCATTGACTTTGACAGAAGAGATGCCCGCACAATTGCATCTTAAGGCCTCGGAACGCATAATGCACGCTCCTCGGATTGTGAAACCTGCCCGGCAACACGAGCGAGCGGAATTCTGATTGGATTCAAAACTCTCACCTCAAAATACAACGCTCAGCTATAATATGACACCAATGCGCCGATTATGATTTTTATTTTTCATTATTGATTATGTTTGGCCAGCAGAGAAGGCCTTGAAGGCCCAACACTGAGTTACTTAATAGCCTAAATTAAACTTTACTTTCATCAATAGAGTTAAAGTTATGCTTTATTGTAGGTGTTATGTAATTAATAGTGAGGGATTGTATTACGATTGCTGGCATTATTTTAAACACTTACGGGACAGAAGGTCAATTATTTAATTTAGCAGGTTCATATTTACTGAATATGTTAAACATTGATTAAACAAAAAGCATTTATCAAATGAATGTAGAAGTGCAGTGCATAGATGAGATTGAATGGGATTGTAGTCATGGTGTTTACTGATTCATTATATTATTCTCATATGCTAAATTTCTATTTCTTTGTTTAAATGTAAGACCTCAAATTTGCACACATAGTATTTTCATGACCCACACTTTCATTCAGAAGAAAGAGATTCAGTCTGCTCAGGTCAAACTGATGACAAACCAGATAGCACTTCATGGACAAATACGATAAAACACATTCTCCACATAGGCCATAGAAGATACAAACATATCAAGTTGGGCCGGGGAGGACGTCACAGGGATGCGATCAAGAACACCCCAAAAACATAATCTGATCTGGGAAAACATACACCACACAATCTGTACACTGACGAGATTACAGGAGAAGGAGAGACGGAGAGACTGCCGCCTGCCTGAGAAGGTCAGCCTTGGACGTGGAACGTGGGAAGGAGCAAGGACGACCGATTTAACCTACATGACCCTTGACAAAGAAAACCTCCTTCCGGTTGCTGGAATATAGAATAGATTTTAAGGTTTTCCAATATTGTTGGCAGTTTCTTGCTTTCGGGGTGTTCCAATGTGGTTCACTTGCTCTGTTCTGTGTTTGTGCTGTTGTCTGTGTGTTAATTGTGACGTTGTTGTGTAATTGTCTAACTGGCTATACGTTGTGTGTGTCCCGTGGCAATTTGTGGCCCTTGCTGTGCTGCGTTCAACTGGGTTGTTGTGTCTCATGTTTATAATTCCCGCGTCTATGTCCTATGATGCTCAATTGGTTTAATGTTAGGGGGTGTAAGAGAAAGTAGAGTGTTAATGTCTGGTGAGTGATGATAAAAAGGAGAGAGTGGGGTTTGCGTCCCACACTCACAACAAAACATGCTTAAAGTAATGTGTGGTGCATACAATATATCGTGTGAAAGTTCAAGCGATCGTGTGAGTGAATGCAACCCTGAAGCAGAACAGGGGGAAACCTAACGGTGATAAGATAAAACTGCCTGATTGGTTGGAGTGGATAAATAATGAAGTTGTGGATATTTTGGTAGTACAGAGAGGAGAATCCAAAACATGGAAAAATCTGTGATAGGATGGACCTTGCTCCGATGAGAGTTACACACTGCTTGAGTCGTAGTTGATTAAAAATGGGGAAATGGTGGGAGTGTAAAATTATGATTGGTATAAAAATTTCAGGGGATGATTAGCAATTAAGGAGAGGATTGGCGATGAAATTACTTGAGATAAAAAGTATATGAAACCGAAACACAAAGGCTTCATTGAGCATGTGTCTTGCGGATGTACAAAATGTGACCATTGGGAACTCTGAGTTGATTAGGAAATTGAAAGAAAAAAGTCAAAGCAAGCAGGGTGAAGAGTGTGGGGAGAGATTGGTGGGGAAAGTGGTGGGAGCAGTTGGATGAGCAGGGGGAGTTGCAGATATGAGGTTGGAAAGATGGGGGTCGAGTGGCCGATGGACGGAAGATGTTTGTGAGGGTTGGAGATGGGGAGGCGTGGCTGGGGTGCGGACAATATATATAAGATATATAATCATACGCAATACCGACAAAGTGCCACGAAAGACGCTGGTGGAAAAACTGACACCAGGGGAATAACGACGGGAACGAAAAAGGCTTGCAAAAGGCAAGGAACAAAATGAACAAAAATCGCTTACCGCAGAAGGGCAAGGAAAACCAATTGAGCTCAACCGAGAAGATCAATAAATGAAAACGGAAACACAAACAATGAACGGGAACAAGGTACACGGAATGCAATAACAAGGTGTCTAGAATTCACAACTTGGGACATGAGCAAGATGAATATTCCGACGCTGAGTAGTCAGCGTGGAGTGTTTAAATAGTGCAGTAATCAATGACTTGACGAGTGACAGGTGCGTGGCTGGTGGGCGCGTCTTTCCAGCCATGACGCCATGAACAGGAACAAGTGCTGGAAGGAAACGCCCCCACTCCAGCTGGGCAAACACAAAACAAAAACATGACAGGACAAAACGGACCATGACACAAAAGGATTAGGTTTTAATTGAAACATTTTATGATCATGTTTAAAGAAAATCTTTAGAACAGGAGATGTCTAGTGTTGGAATTTATCTTTATATCAATGTTAGAATTTAACTTTAACCCAATGTAAACTCAAATAAGTAATCTGACTCCAATTTGCGACCTTACCCAACTCTCACACATCCAACAATATGCGCGCTCGTTCTGCAATAGAAAGGTATCAGGAAGCCGGCATTTTCACACACGAGTGGATTTATTCCTAACACACAAATCTACAACTTGAGTTTGGGTCCCTCTCAATACAGCTCTACACCTCTCATACCACCAGCGAATGTGTTCTACCCCCGAGTTGCCCAGTCCTGATTCATACTATACAACATGCAAAATGGCACAGACAAAGGCATCCTGGCATGATTCTATTGGCTATGTGTATTGCAGTTAACTTTAGCTCGCTCTCATTGGTCTTTCTCCTCCCGCCGAATCCCGTGGCTCCTCCTGCGTGCGATTCCCCCGATGGCCGCTCCTTCCTGGAGTCATCTCGTCTCGCTCAGCACCTTCTGTTTCTAAAACATTCCATTCTTGCACAACCCCCGCAACCAGTTTCTCGCCACCAGTCACACTCTCAGCATTTTACAATATCACATTTTCATACATTGGATGCACCAACATCTAATGAACTATGTTAAGCTCAAACTCTTATATTCCTTTAATAGTCAAAAGTATGAAATCCTTTAAGTGTAACTGAAGTTTAGACCATGCTAATGACCAGACATTCAGGAGAGGAATGCAGGAAGATTAGATCACAGCTGCACCACAGGAGGTGTGAACGAGACCCCTCTGAAACAATGGACTTCCATGCCAGGATCACAAAAGTGGCTCCGAGCCGTCTAACCTTTGTTCAGTTTTAAATTGACTGCCATTTACATTATCCTTTAATCCCTCTCATGACCTCAGACATCTGAGGTCATCACTAGAACACCTTGTTTCATTGCTGCACACGAGCTCGACATCACTTGCCATAAAACTAAAACACATCAAACAATTAGTAAAAGAATAAGAATCAGTAGAAAATTTCCTTCCCTCCTTATGGCCTCAGGTCCCCGAGGCCATCTTTCCATACTCACATCCTGGACTCCCGGAGGGCCACGCTACCTCCGCCTCCTGGGGGTCCTTTTGAGGGATCATCATGTACTGACCCCCAGGAGGGAGTGGCCCCAACGTGCGTTCTATTGTCTTAACAGTTAATGATCTGATACATGGAATACAGCAACATCCGCATAACACCATAATAGCGGCAAACACAGCGATAGAAATCAGTACTGATGCAATCAGGCTTTTATATTTACCAAAGATGTTGAACCAGTCAGAATACCAACTGGTGTCCACACCTGAGTGCTCCTTCATTTTGTTACTTAGCGTGCGCAGACCCTCCAATGCCTTGGTAAGGCGACCGTCAGGAGATGTATTGTTGGGAATCAGAGTACAACACTGATCCCCAAAATACCACACACCCCTCCTCTTTCGGCTGACAACATATCTAAGCTTATTCTGTTCTGGAATGCCATAAGAGACGTGGCAGCCAATTGCTCATGCACTGCCTGGAGTGCTGAGGTGGTAAAATTCGCCAATCGTTGGACATTATAGTGGACATAATTAATCCGGTCCACATTTTTGTTTACTGTAACGAACAGGAAAAGGCTCTCCCATCCTGCCGCAATTTGATCCACCAATTTATACTCGTCAGGGATCCCTCTTGGAACTCCAATTGCATCTATATACGTGGGATCTCCTGCATTCAACCATTCTTGCATGTCCCTTCTCTTCCTGTTAAGGAAGGGGATTCTTCCCCATTGTCCAACACCTTCCCACTCCATTTTGGCCAGATCTAAGGCTGTCACACTAACTGGCATGATCAGCGTTACCAGGGCGCACTTACCTGAGGCATTGGTGGGAAGCCTATCGTACAGCACTTTCTCTCCACACCACAGCCAAACATCATCACGAGCGAGAGGGATTCCTACTGGCAAAGACACATTTTCATTACACCATGACTCCTGGAGATTTCCAATCCCAGGACCAGTCCCATTTAACTTTTAGGCAGGTGAACTTTTGTTTTGCAACTTGGGTGTCAAAAATAGGCTCTTTCTTTTTTATTCCCACATCATTCCATGGGTGTGTCCAATTAAAATTGTACCCAAGTGTTCACCTGTGTCGGTTGTTTACATTTCAGATTTAGCAGTAGTTGTTGTGTCTGTGTCAGCGTCTTACCATCATCTCGCTCTGCTCCATACCATACCATTCCATTACATGCTCCTTTCGCTCCATCACTTCTGTCATCCCGCATCCTATGTTCAAACGCAAACATCGTCCACACAAAGCACACGCCAGCAGGTAAAATAGTCAATAAGTTAAACATTTGCATCGTCATCGTCTTTGTTCAGACTCGAAAGTGTCTGACTTTGATCCAATTCATGCCATCTACACATTCCCTCTCTTGACCTGCCCGTCCGGGCGGTCAACCTCTAAGCTCAACCATGGCGGGCACAAATACTGGGGCCGGGCGCAACTGTGAGCTATGGTACCACTTTTGTCCTGTAGTTCCCAATTGGATGGCGCGTCAGGTACTAGCCAGAACTCTAAACTGTCCTTATCAGCGAGAATGAGTCCACCTCCGGGAAAGCACCCGGAGGTTGATGTACGGAGTGATGTCCGACTCCAGTGATGCTGAGTTCACTGAGTTCAAATATCTAACTGTGTTCCGAGATTACAAATTAAGCCTCGAGCTCACGCTCCAATTTTGACTGTTAATTGACAAATTTTAAAGCAACACAAATGAAATAGTAACCATTTATGCTTAAAATAAAAAATCCCAAAACTATAATAACGCAGATACCGAATTAAACCTCTATTTTTTCTTTTTTTTTTTTTTTTTATGGGAAGAAAAGGTGCTCTACAAGACATAGACAGCTCCAAGACCGCTGCAGTCTTCACCTCCTATTGTCTCATGATTGGCTCAATCCACCTACAGGCTGTGCCCACACTGATTCTGTCAACTGGGGGAGGGGGTAGAGACAGTAAAAACAATCGCGGAGCTGTGGAGCCGAGCCCCAAATCAGTCGGGCCCTGGGTCCACAACACCTCTAGCAGAGACACACACAGAACTACCATTTCCGAGCGACCCTTCCCTGGAAATTTTGAAATTTAGTAATGTTCCCAAAACCAAAGAATTTGTAGTCGGTGCTGATATATGATCTCCCGATTGTGCAACAACTATGGGGTCTAGATCTCTAGTATGATGACGCTCATCAATATTCAATGCGATTTGTGGCTCGGCGAAAGTAAACAATTCATACCATTTCCGCTGCACAGGGACAAGGCACGCGTGCGAGGCAACGCCAGTAGACATAACAAATATATAATTCTAACGCAAGATGCACTCATGACTAAATTTGGATGAGTGCATTTTTGATAAACCAAATCATGTTTGTGATCACATGTACAATGTGATATGTCAATTGGCGAATTGAAAGGGTGGCGGTTGCTAAACCACTCAGACCAGAGCAAGAACGGGGCATACCCACCGCGGGAGGATGGGAACCAGGTTTCAGAGCTGCCCTCAAATGTTCCAGTTCAGTATAGCCACTGGGAAGGAAGAGAGCACGACATATGCTCCCTCCGACGGATGTGCAGAGTCAAGTTCAGTCCCATCCGGGAATGCCACTCGAATTCCAGTGTTCGTTCAGTCAATGGCAGTGACTCAGGCACTCTTGAGAGTCCACATGGCTCAGTGGGGGTTGCGGAAGGAGCTCATAGCTCGCCCCAATATCCAGCACCATCGAAAACTTGTCCATCCACCGTCCCCGGACTGCTAGGACCTGCTAGTCCTCGAATGCTGAAGCTCCGCTGCCCCCTGTCATGGAATGGGGTACGAGCGGGTTTGTGTCAAGTGCGTTGGGAGTGGGTAACGGTGGCGCCCCCTGCGCTGGTGGAGCTCTTTGTGACAGATATGGCACCGGAGGATGGCACATTCCAGAAAGTGGCTCGGCATGGACAGCTCATCACCCAGTGACCCCACACCCCGCAGCAAGAGCACACCCCACTCACAACCCCCGTCTGTAATCACCCATACCTCTTTTACTGCAATCCCAACCTCGTTGACTGGCCTGCTATGGACAGCAGCCAGTCTGCTGTGGCGCTGCGTCACCCGAACCTTGCCCAGAAGCAGCAGAAGTGGAAGGAGCAGCTGCCTCCTTTTTTCTTATCTCCCTTGGCCTTCTAAACCTGCAAGTACAACAATTTTGGTCGCGCTCCTTAATCCAATCCCATATATTCCTTTTCTGATGTCGTGCAAAGTTAGGTACAAAATGTGTTCTACTAGGCCGATTAGCATTATTTCATTCATGGACTATTTCGCCTGATGTCTGCCACTGGAAGGTGCACGCCCTTGTGGACGGCCAACTGGAACAGCTGTGTAATAATGTCGACATTATTGGATGGGTCACTGCCGGAAGTCTCACTCCATTCATGTCTCGCCCTGGCCACATAGACCAGGCCTGTCTCCCTTTTCCCCACCTGAAAGACACAGCAACATCGACCCCAACGGGCCAGAAATATCTGATGCACGGCACAGCCAATCTCACCTGAGGTGTCCCCATTTAGCTGGTGACCATCATGCTGGTCAGCAGATCTGGCCTCGGCCTCAAGTGAGGACAGTTCCTCTTAAATAAATTTTGTCCCGCCTGTAACTCTGTATAAACCTCTTAGTCTGGTGTCTCCTTTGTAGGAGATTTCAACCAACGTGACCTCTTTACAACGTGTGACCTCTTTACAACATGTCGAATAAACCAATGTTGACCTTTCTGCTATCTTTACAGCTGTGAGAGCTGTTACTAACGCCTCCTTCCCCCTTGGGTAATTACAAATGTCTTATCTTCAAACTTCCTACAAGCACCCAGTATCCTGGTTTCACCCATTTTGTGCCCCTGCTGGGAGACAGAAAGATCCTTGTCACTCTAAATATGCGCCTGTCTTTTGTTTTCCTAACACTTTTCACATATGGTCAACTAAAGTTGCTTCAACCTCTATTTCCCATATGTTCTTAAATTTGAGGTATTCTATAAGTTCTTCCAAACAGTGTTTTACAATGTCTCAGTCATAAATACAATGAACTACGTTACAATGAAAATATCAGAATAACATTCATACATCCAACATGAGACACGTGCTTGAGACCACTTCAGGGTCATTTTTGTCTGAAATATCTCCTCTACAACAACTTACCCTTGCGTTAAGTGAGTAATTTTCCATAAAAACAGTGCCACTAATTCGACATTAACTTCAAGTATCACTGCTGTGGTGCTGTATTATATGGAAAAGTCTAAACAATCCAAGAAAATTTTGCCCTATCCTGGACTGGGTGTGTGTTATCTAGTCGCGCATCCAATGTGAATATGTCTTATATCTCCCTCCTTGTTGAGGAGAACCTCTGGGATGGTAGTGGTGAGGCGCTATTTGAAGCAGTCTCTGGCCTTCTGGTCACACTGGTCACATGTCACCTCAAACCTGTGGACAGAACTGGACGAGTGGCACTTGCCAGTGAGAATGAGAAGGGGTAAATTATCTTCCTTCCAAAACTTTCAGTTTTGCATAAATTTTGTGTAATAACGTCAATCAATCATTCACTTGATGCCTGAATTTAATTACTCCAATCTATCTCCAAAAACAATTTCAAAATCAATACTCGGGAGTGCAATAGGGATTCAGGTTGATCAGGCCTGTCCACCCATCGCATCCTAAGTACTGTAAGGGCTTGCCGGTGACCTCAAACAATTTTCTGTCCTGAGGCCCGTCCCTACAACATTCACTCAAACCACATATGCATACAAACACTTTTCTTTCACACTGTCATTCACCAAACGATACTTTCCAATTCCACACAGAGACCCCTCCCTTGGCGCGTCCGCCTTGATTTCACTGAGATTTGTGCTGGCAGATCCATAATTTTGCCTTAATTTAGCCAGCGTATGCCAAAATTCACAACTGTGGGTCTCTGGATTTTCCCATTCACTCCCCGTGAAGTTGTTTCTCCTCTCCTGGACGCAGCTGACGAAACTGCACCTGTGACATCAAACAGCTCATAGATGCGAATGTTAGCAGTCTGGTATTTATGGAATGATGTCATATCCTCTAAAATTGTCATGTCAGCGTTCGCGTCGTACAGTCAAACAAAAACATCTGTCTTCCACCTTTGTCACATTTAATACACATCAGTTAATAAATCATCTACAAAACTATTTAGTCCAACTTTAAATTTGGTAAACCAATCTCCAATGGCTAGATATTCCCCTTTCCAAAGATTTTCTTTCAACATGTTCATAGAATACTTCACTTAAAACTTATCCCAAAACCATAATCCCTTTGCTTAAAATTTAAATTTTAATAAGATTGTCGCCGCCCTGCTGTTCCTCAGGCATCCCCTGCATGTTTCAGTGTTTAACTTGTGTTCTAATTCCCTGCTAATTTGTATTTATTGTTAGGTTGAATACATATATTTTATCCCGTACCATACTACACTAGCACTGTAAAAAAAAACTGCTCCACAGTGCGACCCATGCTCGACCACATTAGAACACCTCAAGTAGAGGCAGATGCCTGAAGATTAGATCGTCAGCAACATCGAGGGGGGTGCCGAGACACACCTCTGAAACAAAAAGACTGTGACCTTCTTTCGAGAGCACCAAAAGGCATATCTTCCTTTTCAATCAGTTAACGACTGCCATTGATGCCTGTTTTTCCTCTTGTGTCTGAAATGTTTACATGTTCCTGCTGGTGCTTCCCCCCCCCGGGGCCAGCACGGGCGTCTCCACACTCCCCTGCTGTTCTCCTTGCACCCTCTCTCTCATTATTCACAGCCTGTTCGATCAATTGTATGGTCGCTGGTGTCATCTGTGAATCGTTATCTTTTGCATCTCAAACCATTCTGCTCCCCCCCCATTAATGGCGCCGTCGGATCGGGCGGCGGCTCAAACACATACTGTTGCGAGTCTGGCAACTGTGGATGAATGCCTCTCAGACATTCCGTCTTTTCTTCCGCTTTTTCAATCACTTCATCCTCTTTCTCTGACTTCCTCCCCCTACTTGGGAACGAGCATCTAACTTCAAAGAGCTGTTAACTCTTTGTTAGAGCACACTCATGATTTTACGATTACACCTATACTCATTGCCTTCTGTAAAATCTTTCTCACTCTTATTTTTTTTCCTTTAATTTTCCAAATTCACTGTAGCCTTACCAAAGCCACTCAAACAATCAAGGTATCAAATCACAAACTACAAAGTCAGGAACCACCTATGCTCTTGCAAAGTTTTCTCATGCTCTCAAAAGCTTCATTCAATTATGATTTCTTAACACCAATCTTTTTTCTTTGTGTCATTTCCATCTGTGCATTTCATTCCAGTTACTAATTACAGTTACCTTAATAGAAAGACCATCAACTAAAGTATGAAACATAAAATATTTATTTCTTCAATTCCTCCTTACAGCAGACCCTAATTCTTATCCTTTTCATTTGTTCAAGTCACACCTTCTTCAATACTGCCTGTTTAATCATCCTCCTTTCAATGGAACATTAATTGTTCCTTTCTCTTTTCTTATTGAACTTCCAATCTCTACACTGACACAATTTCTTCTCTTTTCTCTAGCTTTCTTTCTTTCTCTTTTCTTATTTCATCCCTACTTCATGTTTTTCTTCTCTTTTTTTATGTTTCATTTTTATGAATTTATCCTTAATCTCCGTGCCACACCCGAGACCACTATCACACTTACTCTCCTTCGCCATCTTGAAATCCACTCGTGTGTGTCCCAACCACTTCTTACGCAGAACAATTTTAGCCTTCACATTCACACAGCTTCCACACAGACACGTAAATCCCAGATTTTAAACCGTGTCCCGATACGTAAATCCCAGATTTTATACCGTATCTTAACCACGAATAGTTCCAAACTATTCTAGTAGGTAAATCCCAGATTTTACACTACTATCGTCCACACTTTTACACTTATTTATTTATACATTTTAACGCCGTTCCACTCCGCCTTCCTCTTATAATTTAGCGTTGCCAATATGCAGAATTTGAAAAGGATCTGCTTACCTTATGTCACTGTGGGCCCAAGAGGAAGGCCGGTCAGAAGTGTGGCTCCTTTATCCTTTAATCTTTATCAGGTCGTCACCTGGTGTGGACGTGGGCCCCAGGCCCGAGTCCCAGACTCTTGTGGTTTTTCCTGAAGCCCCAGGCTTCCTTTGAGCCCCAGGCTCTTGAAGCCCCAGGCTTCTCTTCTTTTCTTAGAGTCCCAGACTCTCTTTGAAGTCCCAGACTTCTATTACCTCTCATGCATCACGTCAGGGTCACCATAAATTGTTGGAATTTATCTTTATATCAATGTTAGAATTTAACTTTAACCCAATGTAAACTCAAATAAGTAATCTGACTCCAATTTGCGACCTTACCCAACTCTCACACATCCAACAATATGCGCGCTCGTTCTGCAATAGAAAGGTATCAGGAAGCCGGCATTTTCACACACGAGTGGATTTATTCCTAACACACAAATCTACAACTTGAGTTTGGGTCCCTCTCAATACAGCTCTACACCTCTCATACCACCAGCGAATGTGTTCTACCCCCGAGTTGCCCAGTCCTGATTCATACTATACAACATGCAAAATGGCACAGACAAAGGCATCCTGGCATGATTCTATTGGCTATGTGTATTGCAGTTAACTTTAGCTCGCTCTCATTGGTCTTTCTCCTCCCGCCGAATCCCGTGGCTCCTCCTGCGTGCGATTCCCCCGATGGCCGCTCCTTCCTGGAGTCATCTCGTCTCGCTCAGCACCTTCTGTTTCTAAAACATTCCATTCTTGCACAACCCCCGCAACCAGTTTCTCGCCACCAGTCACACTCTCAGCATTTTACAATATCACATTTTCATACATTGGATGCACCAACATCTAATGAACTATGTTAAGCTCAAACTCTTATATTCCTTTAATAGTCAAAAGTATGAAATCCTTTAAGTGTAACTGAAGTTTAGACCATGCTAATGACCAGACATTCAGGAGAGGAATGCAGGAAGATTAGATCACAGCTGCACCACAGGAGGTGTGAACGAGACCCCTCTGAAACAATGGACTTCCATGCCAGGATCACAAAAGTGGCTCCGAGCCGTCTAACCTTTGTTCAGTTTTAAATTGACTGCCATTTACATTATCCTTTACTAGCAATTGATGAGAGGTTTGCCAAGTATAAAGTTGGATTAAATAGTTCGGCAGCTGATTTATTAACTGATGTGTATCAAATGTAACAAAGGTGGACGACAGATGTTTTATGACTTTGCGACACCAGCCCTGACATGACAACTTTTAAGGGACAAGACAGCATTCCAGAAATACCAGACTAACATCCGCATCTATGAGCTGTTTGACGTCACAGGAGCAGGATCGTCAGCTACGTCCAGGAGGAACAGAAGAAACGATTTCACGGAGACTGAATGGGAAAATCCACAAACGCACAGTGGTAAACTTTGGCATATGCTGGCTAAATTGAGGCTAAATTAGCGCCGAGGGAGGGGTCTCTGTGTGGAATTGGAAAGTATCTTTTTGGTGAATGAAAGTGTGACAGAAAAAGTGTTTGTATGTCTAAGTGGTTTGAGTGAATGTTTAAGGGACGGGCCTCAGGAAAGAAACCTGATTGAGGGCACCGGCAAGCCCTAACAGCACGTTGGATGCAATGGGCGGACAGGTCTGATAAACCTGGATCCCTATTGCACTCCCAAGTACTGATTTTCAAATTGTTATTGGAGACAGATTGGACTAATCAAATTCAAGCATCAAGTGAATGATTGATTGACGTTATTACACAAAATTTATGCAAAACTGAACGTTTCAGAAGGGAGGTAATTTACCCCTTCTCACTGGCAAGTGCCACTCCTCCAGTTCTCTCCACAGGTTTGAGGTGACATGTGACCGGTGTGACCAGAAGGTCGGAGAACGCTTCAAATAGCGCCGCATCACGCCCATCCCGGAGTTTCTCCTCAACAAGGAGGGAGATATAAGATATTCTAAGTTAGGTTCCATGAAAACAGATTAAGATATAGTTGTTGCTTTAGCCTGCTCATGTGCTCCGCAGTTTTAATATTCACATTGGGTGCACGAATAGATAACACACACCCAGTCCAGGATAGAGCAGAATTTTGTTGTATTGTTAAGACTTTTCCATAATATAGGGCACCACAGCGGTGATACTTGAGGTTAATTTGGGTGGTGGCGCTGTTTTTATGAAAAATACTCACTTAACGCAAGGGTAGGTTCTTCATAGAGGGGATTACAGAGTTACATGCGGGACAAAATTTACTTGTCAGGAACTGTCCTTACTTGAGGCCGAGGCCAGACCTACAGACCAGCATGACGGTCACCGGCTGAATGGGGACACCTCAGGTGAGATTGGCCGTGCCGTGCATCAGATATTTCTGGCCCTGTTGGGGCCGAAGTTGCTGTATCTTTCAGGTGGGGAGCGGAGGAGACAGGCCTGGTCTATGTGGCCAGGGCGAAACGTGAATGGAGTGAGACTTCCCGCAGTGACCCATCCATTAATGTCGTCATTCCGCAGCTGTTCCAGTTGGCCGTCCTTAGGGCGTGTCCTTCCGGTTACGGACATCATGTGAAACAGTCCATCAATGAAAAAATGCTAATGAGTCTCAGGAGAACAATTTTTTTTTACATCATTTTGCACGACATCAGAAAATGAAAATGTGGGATTGGATTAAGGAGCGTTACTAAAAATTGTTGTACTTGCAGGTTCAGGTGGCCAAGAGGGCTAAAAATTATAAAATTAAAAAAATGAAAAAAAAGGGGTGGGGCAGCTAATGCATGCAGCTCCCTTTGCACCTGCGCCTTCCGCTTCTGCTGCTCCTAGGCAAGGTTCGGGTGACGCGGCACCACAGCAGACTGGCTGTCCGTACCCGGCCGGTCAACGAGGTCGGGATTGCGGTCACAGAGGTAGGGGTGGTTATAGACGGGGGTTGTGAGTGGGGTGTGCTTTTGCACCGGAGTGTGGGGTCACTGGGTGATGAGCAGTCCATACCGAGCCACTTTCTGGAATGTGCCATCCTCTGGTCCGGTGCCATTCCTGTCGCCCAGAGCTCCACCAGCGCAGGGGGCGCCACCGTTACCCACTCCCAACGCACTATTGACACCAACCCGCTGGTACCCCATTCCATGACAGGGGGCCGCGGAGCTCTCCTCCATTCCACTGGCTGAACTGAAACATCTGAGGGCAGCTCTGAAACCTGGTTCTCCATCCTCCCGTGGTGGGTATGCCCTGTTCCTGATCCAACCTCCACCCATTCACCAATTGCCCCAGTACATTGTACACTGTACATATGATCGCACACATGATTTGGTTTATCAAAATGCATTCATCCAAATTTAGTCAGGAGTTCATCTTGCATTAGAATTATATATGTGTTATGTCTACCGGCGTTGCCTCGCATGCGTGCCTTGTCCCTGAGCAGCAGAAATGGTATGAATTGTTTACTTTCGCCAAGCCACAAATCGCATTGACTATTGATGCGCGTCTTCATACTAAAGATCTAGGCCCCATGGTAAAGCGGTGTGTCGAGGCGGTTGGCTGGGTTCAGACGTCTATTACAAATGTTGAATACTCTGCGTCACTAACAGGGTATCATACTTCAGCACCCACTACAAATTCTTCGGTTTTGGGAACGTGACTTAATTTCAAAATTTCACGAAACGGGACACTCGGGAGAGGTAGCTCTGTGTGCGTCGCTGCCGGAGGGGTTGTGGACACGGGGCCCGACTGATTTTGGGCTCTGCTCCACAGCTCCCCCAATATTTTTACTGTCTCTACACCCTCGCCCAGTTGACAGAATCAGAGTTGGCACAGCCTGGAGGTGGAGGGAGGCCTTCGGGAGACAATAGGAGGTGAAGACTGCAGCGGTTCTTGGAGCTGTCTACGTCTTGGAGAGCACCTATTCTTCCCGTAAAAAATGGTTTAATTTGGTATCTGCGTAATTCTAGTTGTGGGATTTTTATTTTATTTTTTATTCTCATAAATGGTTGCTATTTCATTTGGCTTGCTTTAAAGATTTGCCAAAAAACAGTCAAAATTGGAGCGTTAGCTCAGGGCTTAATTTATAATTTATTATAATTTATAATTTATAATCTCTAAACAGCTAGATATTTGAACTCAGTGAACTACATTTTCTTGAATTCAGGAATAATTTGCCCATCTTGCAAAGCCAAATTCTAACATTGTGCCATATTAGCTGGATATCATAAGGACATTATTGCGAACCAACACTGCTGGATTGTGGTGATTATCGGCAAAACTAAATGTATACGTTGGAAAATTGTTTCTGGGGGCAATGCCTGTGAGGATGCCACTGTCTAGATTATATACAAAGAAAGCTTTTACAACAGTCTGGGAATTGAAATAGATATAGATATAAAATTTGGTGGGTCTACGTTAATTACAATATCTTATTCAAGTGACTGATACAAGCTTCACAAACAAGTTTAAAAAGGTGATTGAGTGCAATTAATGACGGTAGTGTTGCAATTATTTAGTTAAGAATTTTAATTGCGGGACGGCACTAGTTAATTTGTTACTTTTTGTTGTCTAATATAACTTTGATTGGGATCGACCCCACTAGGGGGTGGGGTCATAGTATATTTCTTGCCGCATGCATTTTTTGTGGCCACAGGTTGCGTTTTCATTTTCATGGTAAGATATTTTTTCGGCGGGGATTGAAGGATTGTATTACGATTACTGGCATTATTTTAAACACATACGGGACAGAATGTCGATTATTAAAGTTAGCAGGTTCATATTCACTGAATATTTTAAACATTGATGAAACAAAAAGCATTTATCAAATTGAATTAGAAGCACGGGTCACAAGAATGACTGGGATTGTAGGCCTGATGTTTACTGATTTATTATATTATTCTTATATGCTAAATTTATAGTACTTAGTTTAAATGTGTGAACTTTATTGAAATTCTCAGTCGTGAGAACAAATTTGCCTACATAGCATTTCCATGAGCTGCCCTCACATTCACAGCACTTCATGGACAAAGACGACAAAGCACATTCTCCACATTGCACTGGAGGACTCACACAGACGCTATCGCAAAAAACACATTCCGAAAGACATAACAATTGGAGATCGGAGCACACGCACATACACACTTGAACATACACGTGCACATACACACGCACATTCACATGCACATACACGGACACATACACGTATACCTGCATATACATGCACACCGACAAGATTCCAGAGGAATGCCAGCGGGGAGAGAGACGGAGAGACTGCCCGCCGGAGAAGGCCAGACTTGGCGTTCCAGTCTTGGGGACCAGACGGGAATCAACTATCCAGACGATGACTAACCTGGGGAGGACCTTCCCTTTGACGTGGACCCGTGCCGTGGGAGGGAGCGAGGACAACCGATTCAACCTACATTACCCTTGACTTAAAAAACTCCTATAAAAACTGAAGCTGGGCTGAAAGATGGTGCGCATTTTTCGACTGTGCTCGCCCGAGTGCAGTTTATCGTGAGATTAAGAAAAAGCCACCCAGATATCTGTCTTTGTACTATTTCCTGAACTCCAGAAATGGAAGAAACTAAATATCGGTACTCTAATCAGTTGTTGAGTCTTTATTTGACCCTTTTCTTCTTGAGTACAAAAACCGAACACGCATTGGCGTAAGTTTGGCTTTTAAAGGTTGATTTACAAACTACTTCTCATTTCCATGGCGACCCAACTCCAACAGTAACTGTAATGATAGCAGTTATATCATTAGTCACTAGTTGGCAGTATTGCCTGACGTGTGTTTGGTTACCAGACAAACAAGTGTGTCTGCACATAGACGAGAATGCAAGTCAGTAAATAAAGAGACACAAGCTTGCAGCATCACGTTACCTGCGTGACTTCTTAAGATAGAAGACAGAACATTACATGGTACCAGGTCGCGGGTCAAGAAAAGGACTGACGCGAGATGGACTGCGTAAGGCCACCAGAAGCGCTGAAAATGACGGGAAATGTGGACGCGAGTTGGCGAGCTTTCAAGCAACAATTCCTGCTCTACCTTGCCGCCGAGGGAGTCGGTAACAGAGCGGACGAAAGAAAAATAGCCCTTTTGCGAACCAATGCCGGAGACGAGGCCATCGAGGTATTAAACACCTTTGTTTATGATGAACCCGAAGATAAAGACAAGTTTGAAAAGGTCCAGTGGATTTAATTGCAGATACACTTGCAAGGACATTTTCAAGTCGGACCTTTCAAGAGCAGCTATATCGTCCAACACTCACTTAGTGGTGCGTAAGTGTGTTTCTGGATATTATTTGTCCAGCCGTGGTGTCATAAATGATGTTATTTTGATGCGGATTCATTCAAGTAGGACAAAGTAGGACTTCACTGAAGGCACAGGTGTGAAATGCACTGAAGTAACTTAAAAATTAAAAGTAAAAAACTTACGATTGCTTAAGAATGTGCAAGAAAGAAAAATGTTGACAATAATTTTATTTTCCAGGAGGTATATATTTTTTTGGTGTTAATTCATTCAATTCTATACTTATTTCAATATTTGAGTATTATTTTTCTTTCAATATGTAGTATATTTTGTCTTTGAAGTGTGGGTCCTTGCTGCCTTCCGGAGAGGCAGCCGAGCAAGGCTGGATTGGTGATGAAAAAGAACAAAAGAAAGAAGAAAGATTTGATTCTCGTCACATGCTGATGTCAAAAGAAGTCTCCCCAAAAACGTGTGCGTGTGCGCTCCGCACACGTGCGAGCCCCCTCTCAGACATTACCTTCTTACAAGGAATGCCCAAATAGGATATGAATATCTAATTTTCCTTTGTTACATATGCATTCCCATCACGCTAATCTTCGGGATTTCCCTCCAAAAGTCCCCCAGAGGGAGAGCAGATGCGTCTCCCCGTTGATACGACCAGTCTACTCGTGACCACCTTAAATTACTTCCATAACCTGGAAGGTCACTGACCTGGCGAGAGAATTGCCCCCACCATAAACAATGCTCAGGCCTATTTTCTCTCAGGGCAGTATCTGGTTACATCGGAACTTCAGAACCAAGACTGGTCACTTCTGTGAGCTCCAGTCCCTTCATAGTTTCATAAAGAGAATTACTTTCCAGATCTAAATTAGGCCATTTAAAAATACATGACTTTTTAAAAATGTATTTCAATGTATATTTAAGCTTGCTTATGTAATAATACAATATTTATTCAATTATTTTAATATGAAATTATATCAATATTAATTTAAACCTTTTTATTTCACACTTGAATATTTCTTAACATATTTGTTCTTTTGAATATGTGTGCAATTTAAATTATTCCATCCATCCAGCCATTTTCTGCCGCTCATCCAGGGTCGGGTTATTGAATTATTTTTTTAGTATTTTTTATAATTCAATATTTATTTCAAAATCAGGACTCTTCTCAATTAGTTCAATATTTATAAAATGTTTCTATGATTATTAATTGAAGTAAGGCTGTATGTGGTTTCCAATTTTAAATTTTAATATTTTCCTATTTCAATATATAAATAATCCAATGTATAAAAAATATAATAAAGCATGAAAAAAAATATTTGGTATATTTTTCCGAAGTGAGATTCTGCTTAGCAACAAACCCCAAACGCTTGATAGAGCTCAACCTAGAAAGTGTATTTAGCCAGTCAGAAATGTATTCAGAAAGTGTAATATTAAATGTATGTGAGGGGATATTTGAAGAGTTTGAGTTATGTTCAATGGACCATACATATACGAGCCAGCCAAACACAGCGAGAAAACCAGCGCTGACTCCAGTCGCCATCAAGTTGCCAACTCCTGACATACCAAAACCTTTGAGAGAAACTGAGACTATTTGCATTTCTCTTTCTGGTTCTTTTTATAGTTCAACTTCTAGTTCAGTTTTTCACCTTTTCACGGCGTAATGAAGGCCAGTTGAGCAAGTGGAACAAGTAATTTTATTGATGATTGTGGAAGGCCCGATTTCACAAGCACCGTGTCTTCTCACACTTTTTCCATTAGGTACGATTAAAAAGACAACTGAAAAGCATAAAAAATGTTGTTCCAGGCAAAGGCAATTAATTTTATTTACATGTTTGATGAAACACACAAAAATAAAATCATCACTCAGACACGTTGCTTCTTCTGGCACGGATCACATTGGCTTAGTGTCAATAAAAAAGCTTTGCAAAATTCAATATATCATATTTTATTCAAAATCAAAATTTACATATTACCACAAAGAGTCAGTTCCTTCAGTTTTTTGTTTTCTTTTTTTTATGCTTCAAGGATCGCTGCTTTTCTCATCAATCTTCGCATGCTGTTTAGTGGCGAATTTTTTAGCACAAACGCTGCAACTGAATGGCTTTTCTCCACTGTGCGTTCTTGTGTGTCTTCGTAAATGCGACTTTCGAGAGAAACTCTTGGCACAAACTGAGCAGGAAAAAGGTTTTTCTCCAGTGTGTATTCTTTTGTGTGCTATTAATCTTGTCTTTTGAGAGAAACCTTTTCCGCAAACTGAGCTGGAAAAATGTTTTTCTCCACTGTGCGTTCTTGTGTGCCTTACAAAATGAGACTTTTGAGAGAAGCTTTTGCCACAAACCGAGCAGGAAAAAGGGTTTTCACCACTGTGTGTTTTTCTGTGCCCTTTTAAAGACAGCTTTGAAGTGAATGAGTCAGTGTGACATGCCCTTTCACCTTTGGCTTGCCCATCATCATCATCATCATCATTAGTATCATCATTGTCATGAGCGTCTGATAATGTGTCCTCATTATGTACTTGTGATGGCCCCCAGTGGTCTTCATCACCTTCTGTTGTCACGTGATGACTTGAGCTGCTGCTTGGAGGCTCCGCCCCTCTGTTGTCCTCACTCTCATCCTTGTTTTTATCTTCAGACTTTATATGGACAACGTTCACTGGTGACTTGTTGATCTCCTCCTCCTCCTCCTCCTCCTTTTTGATGTGAGTCAAATCTGGCTCCCCTTTCACAGAACAGAGATCATTTTGTCTGACGTCTGCAGGACACAAAAAGACAAATTTGGTTTCGTCAAGTCAAAGCTCAGGCGGCGACTTTGTCTTATATTGTTTCTACCGTACTACCTTGACTTGTACCCGCCGCACACGGAGCAATGCGTGCGACCCCAACTTGGACCGGACCATGGGGGCATTTCACAAAATTACGTCCTACGATGTAAACCTCCCTTTAGCAGCACAACTGTGATAAACGAGCATTTAAAAAGGAAGCACGTTGCGGCTGATGCCAGTTTTAATTCCTGACAGAGTCACAGACGTTTCTGGAAGCGAGTTTAAGTTAGCACACACAGGCTATTGTGTGCGTCTGATGGAACACCTGTTGTGGGACCCTAACATATTAATGGGGGCCACTGGGGGCCATCGCAACATAATGTCATTGATAAAATAGGAATCCTTCAAGTGAAATATGTTTACAAGTATTTCTGTTAGGTTCGCCGGTCGGCGAGGAGGGGGTGGACCCAAAATGCGAGGAAGCCGGGATTAGGGTTACTTAAAGGGAATTTATTCAACAAAACGAAACCAAAAGGCAACAAGGTACTAGGGACAAAATAATAAAACAATGAGGGCGAACAAGGGCGCGACAGGACAGAACTGAACTAGACTGTGAAACGGGGACAATAACAAGTGACTACGAGCTATGATCAGGAATGACAGCAAAGAGTAACGGTGTCATGAGAAAAGGGCAAAGCAATTGCAGTGCTGTCCGCAAATGGGGCAATGCACCAACGCGGAGCTGTCGGCACGGGGTGGTTAAGTAGTCCATTGATTAGGGGAGCAGATGGGAGTCAGGTGTGCGGGGCTAACGGGGAACAGGTGCGTGGCTGGTGGGAACGGAGAGCTGAGGGGAAACGCCCCTACTCTGACTGGGGTAAACAAAAACAAGGACAAGGCATGGGACGTGAAAAATGACAACAAAGCCCTGCCATGACCGACACAGATCATGACAGTACCCCTCCCAAAACAACAAGGAGAAAAAAAAAAAAAAATTGTCCAAAAACGAGGGTGGGCGGGAGGGGACCACGGCCCGCGCTCGACGGATGTCCGGGGGGCCAGACCAGTGAGTCCCTTCGTGGCCCTTCAGGCGGCCGTCCGGGTGGCCAGACCTGCAAGTCCCGCCGTGGCCATTCGGGCGGACGTCCGGGAGGTCCAGATCGCCGCATGAAGTACGGCGACGAGGCTGAGACGAGAAGCGGCAGCGGGACGCCGGGCGCAGCCGAGGCAGGAGCTTGGTGCAGCAGCGGACCGTCGGGGGGCGTGTCGTTGTCCTCCGCCGGTGCAGGAATCTGGAACAGCGGCGGGGTGTCGAGTGCCGCCGAGGCGGAGACGAGAAGCGGAGGTGGGTAGTCTTCCACCGCCGACGCCGGAACCTCGAGCGGCGGTGGGTCGTCGAGCGCCGCCGAGGCTGAGACGAGACGCGGCGGTGGGTCGTCGGCCACCGCCGAGGCAGGAACTTGGGACGCGCAGGGCGTGCGCCGTCGGGTCGAGGACTTGAGGCGGACGCAGGGCGTGCTGCGCCGAAACGTGGACTTGGGGCGGACGCACGACGTGCTCCACTGGGACGGGGACGTGGGACGGACGCAGGACGTGCTCCATCGGAATGTGGACTTGAGGCGGACGCACGCCGTGCTCCGCTGGAACGTGGACTTGAGGCGGACGCACGACGTGCTCCGCCGGACGGAATGTGGACCTGGGGCGGACGCACGACGTGCTCCGCCGAAACGTGAACCTGGGGCGGACGCACGACATGCTCCGCCGAAACGTGAACCTGGGGCGGACGCACGACGTGCTCCGCCGAAATGTGAACTTGGGGCGGACGCAAGAAGTGCTCCGTCGGAACGTGAACTTGGGGCGGACGCAAGACGTGGTCCGCTTGAACATGGACCTGGGGCGCTGGCAAGACGCGGGATCGGGGCTCAGCAGCCGGCGGTGAGCCAGATCGGGGCTCAGCCGCCGGCGAGGAGCCGGGACGGGGCTCAGGAGCCGGGACGGGGCTCAGGAGCCGGGACGGGGCTCAGGAGCCGGGACGGGGCTCAGGAGCCGGGACGGGGCTCAGGAGCCGGGACGGGGCTCAGCGGCTGGCGGGGAGCCGGGACGGGGCTCAGCAGCTGGCGGGGAGCCGGGACGGGGCTCAGCAGCTGGCGAGGAGCCGGAACGGGGCTCTGCAGCTGGCGGGGAGCCGGAACGGGGCTCAGCCGCCGGCGAGGAGCCGGGACGGGGCTCAGGAGCCGGGACGGGGCTCAGGAGCCGGGACGGGGCTCAGGAGCCGGGACGGGGCTCAGGAGCCGGGACGGGGCTCAGGAGCCGGGACGGGGCTCAGGAGCCGGGACGGGGCTCAGCGGCTGGCGGGGAGCCGGGACGGGGCTCAGCAGCTGGCGGGGAGCCGGGACGGGGCTCAGCAGCTGGCGAGGAGCCGGAACGGGGCTCTGCAGCTGGCGGGGAGCCGGAACGGGGCTCAGCAGCTGGCGGGGAGCCGGAACGGGGCTCAGCAGCTGGCGGGGAGCCGGGACGGGGCTCAGCAGCTGGCGGGGAGCCGGGACGGGGCTCAGCAGCTGGCGGGGAGCCGGGACGGGGCTCAGCCGCTTGCGGGGATCCCGGACGGGGCTCAGCAGCTGGCAGTGAGGCGGAGTGGGGCTCTGGAGGCTGCAGCTGATGAGGGACCGGCGCTGGAGGCTGCAGCTGACGTGGAGGCGGCGTGGGTTGCTGCAGCTGACGTGGAGGCGGCGTGGGTTGCTGCAGCTGACGTGGAGGCAGCATGGGTTGTTGCAGCTGACGTGGAGGCAGCATGGGTTGTTGCAGCTGACGTGGAGGCGGCGTGGGTGGCTGCAGCTGACGTGGAGGCGGCGTGGGTTGCTGCAGCTGACGTGGAGGCGGCATGGTCTGTGCAGCTGACGTGGAGATGGCATGGGTTGCTTGCAGCTGACATGGAGGCAGCGGCGGACCGGGCGCAGCAGGCGGGCCAGGCGCAGCCGAGACGGGGGACCTGATCCCTATCAGCCTTCTTCATGTCGGCCAGCTGGTCCCGAAGCGAGGAGACCTGCTTCTCCATGTTCTTCTTGCCCTCCTCCTGCTGCCGCAAGCGAGTGGAGAGGCTCAGCGTCTGACGAGTCTCCTCTTGGAGCAAATCCTGTGCATCCTGCAGCTGCGACTCCACTGAAGAAAGGTCTTTGCTGAGTTTGATGTTCTTACCCTCGGCTTCAGTCAGAAGGCTGTTGACATTGTCCAGCTCAGACTGCACTTTGGCCATCTTGTCAGCCATCTCCTGCCTCTGCTGTTCGCTCTCTCCAAGCTTGACCTGCAGCTCCTGAACCTGGTACGCCGCCTTCTTCCGACGATGCTCGGAATCAGAGTTGCCTTGCATCAGAGTCTTGAGCTCGATCTGCACCTCGTCCCATTCGCTCTCGAAAACCTGCTTTGCTTTCTCCACCGACATCTTGTTCCGTTTGGCCTGCTCCAGTTGGTCATTAAGCTCATCAAAAGCCTGGTTGTGACTCTGTCTCTCCGATTCCAGATCCTCCTGCAGCTCAGCGATCTGAGCTTCCAGTTCCTGGATCTTCTTCTGTGCTGGGTTCTCGGCGGCGGCCTCCTCCTCAATCTTTGCCAGTGCAGCCTGCAGCTGCTCCTCCTTTTCGGCCAAGTGAGAAAAGCAGATCTGGAGTTCTGAAATCTGGTCACTGTGAGTGAGTCCGGGTTGCGCTGGGTGTCTAAAAGATGGTCGAAATACTCGAAGTCATCCTCGTGATCTGAGTCGACCAGAACGTGAGGGACCTGGTGCTCAAAATTGTCGGCCAAATCGGAGTCTATTATAAGGTGGTGAGGGATGACTGGGGGGTAGTCGTTTACATTGGCAAGGGGAGAAGAGTCAGACGAGGTACGGAAGGCTGAACCAACGGAAAGGCACGGGGCTGGTCGGCAGGCTGAAGAGGGTGGTTGTCTGAGGGGCGGCGCCCATGACGCCGCCGTGAGCCTCTCGCTGGGTCCTTTCTTGGTCGGTGCATTCTGTTAGGTTCGCCGGTCGGCGAGGAGGGGGTGGACCCAAAATGCGAGGAACCCGGGATTAGGGTAATTTAAAGGGAATTTATTCAACAAAACGAAACCAAAAGGCAACAAGGTACTAGGGACAAAATAACAAAACAATGAGGACGAACAAGGGCGCGACAGGACAGAACTGAACTAGACTGTGAAACGGGGACAATAACAAGTGACTACGAGCTATGATCAGGAATGACAGCAAAGAGTAACGGTGGCCTGAGGAAAGGGCAAAGCAATGGGAGTGCTGTCCGCAAATGGGGCAATGCACCGACGCTGAGCTGTCGGCACGGGGTGGTTAAGTAGTCCATTGATTAGGGGAGCAGATGGGAGTCAGGTGTGCGGGGCTAACGGGGAACAGGTGCGTGGCTGGTGGGAACGGAGAGCTGAGGGGAAACGCCCCTACTCAGCTGACCGGGGTAAACAAAAACAAGGACAAGGCATGGGACGTGAAAATTACAACAAAGCCCTGCCATGACCGACACGGATCATGACAATTTCTTTTTGCATTTAGAGATAGAACTAAATGTTCCTGGGCTTGTTGGTAGAAAAGGGGATTGTGGCGTACTCCCTTTTTAAGCCCATAGTAAGCCAAAGATGCAGATGCATTCTTTGCAGCATGCGCTTGTTCACTGATCGAGATCCGTGTAACCCTGGGTGGATGCATTAAATGTATTTTAAATGTTTGGATGAGGTGAAACTATGCACACGAGCACAAAACAGTGCAGAGCCACCGGAGGTTCATTGACTCTCACCCGACCAAGACAGTACAAAGTTCATAAATAAATAAGAGCAATACGTACTTGATTTTTTTTTTAAAATTAATCCTTTGTGCTTTATCCACTAAAATTCATCAACCGCCATTGATCTTTTTGCCGCAGTGTGCACAGTTTTTGTCAAAAACGAGACAAGTCTGCACAAATTAATCACCCAGCCAAGATTGTCTTTTTCACTCGCGAGGAGCAGTCCGCCAAAGAGAAAAGCGTTCCCGCTCCTGTGCGGCATTTTATTGAAGCGCAGCAAAGCAATTTGTAGATGTCAACTCATAAAGAATGGAAAAACATGAACACTTTGACTTCATCACACTTCTGTTCAATGCGAGCTAAACGGTTTTCTGTCAAACACGGTTCAAGACGTGCATCTGTTTTTGTGGCTTCCTGCTAAACTGCCAGCATATACACAACTCTGTTACCACTGAACTCACGTTTTCCTGTTTAAGAGGTCCATGTTTTTGTGACCTTCTATTAACCCGTAAGCATAGTTTTGAAACATGATGACATGACAAACTTAATTTCTTTCACAATAATATAAAAACATTCGCAGATATAGCAAAAACAAATTGGAGAAGCTGTGGAGCAGAGCACATCAGTCAGACCCCGGGTCCACCATAGTGTCGAAATTCGGAAAATGTTCCATAACAGAAGAATTCGTAATGGGTGCTGAAACACCACACCCTGCTAGTGACATGGAGTATTCTACATCTGAAATTAAATCTGCCAACCGTCTTCACCAATGGGCCGAAATCTTTAGTATGATGATGCGCACCGATAGTTAATGTGATTTGTGGCTCAGCGAACAGAGACAATTCATACCGTTTCCTCTGCTCTGGGGCAAGGCACACATGCGAGGCAGCACCGGTAGACATCACAAATACATAATCCTAATTCAAGATGCGCTTCTGACCCTCGAAATTGCGTGAATACATCCTGACAAACCAAATCATCAGAACTCAGTGTTCAATGCAAAGGACCAATTGGTGGTTTGAATGGGTGGAGGCGGCTACACTACGCAGACCAGAGCAGGAACAGGATGTACCACCCGCAGGAGGATGGAGACCCTGGTCTCAGAGCTGCCCAGTCTACTGGAACGGAGGACAACTTATGCTTCCCCGCCGGATGTGCACAGTCAAATTCAGTCCCACTCGAATTCCAGTGTTTCACAGGTGCGGAATCGGTCCACGGCAGTGACTTGGCCAATCTCAAGAGTCCCACAAGCATGACAGTATTGTTGCTCATTGGGATATGCAGAAGAAGCTTGCAAAGCGTGGAATATCTTGTTCCACCATCAAAAACTGTTGTCCATCAATCGTCACCGGAATGCCAAGACTTGCCGGTCCTTGAATGCTGAGGCTCTGCGGGCACCCCTATTGTGGAATGTGGTCCCAATCGGGTTGAGGCGTCAACTGTGCGTTTGGAAGCCATAGAAGCGTTGTCGGAGGGGGTAGCGGTGGCGCCCCCGTGCTAGAGGAGCTCTTTGTGATGGCACATTTCAGGAAGTGGCTCGGCTTGGACCGCTCATCACCCAGTGACCCCACACCCCACAGCAAGAGCACGTCCCACTCACAACCCATGTCTATAACCAGCCCTACTTCTGTTACGTGACCTTGTTGACTGGCCGGTGCGGACAACAATCCTGCTGTGGCACTGCGTCACCAGAACCTGGCCCAGGAGCAGCGGAAACGGTAAGAGCAGACGCAATGGGAGCTGCATGCGTCGGGGCTGCATTAGCTGCTTCCCCCCGCTTTTATTTAATTTTTTTTCCCATATTCTTTTTTCCTTTCCGGGTGAATTAGCACTCTTGTCCCTCTGAACCCGCAGGTGTAACAATTCTTTTTCTCCATCCAATACAATATTTTCTTTCATCGATGCAAAAACGGGGGTTCTACTCATACTGATGAGCAGTTTCTCATTGACGGACTGTTCCGCATGATGTCAGTAACAGGGAGGCGCACGCCCTCGAGGACGGCCACCCGGCACAGCTGAGTGGTGGTGACACTATTGGACGGGTCACTGGCGGAAGCTTCAATCCATTCGCGTCTCGCCCCGTCTCCCATCAGAGCTCACCAACTTAATCCCTCATCAAATTTTACAAATGCCAATTGGTTTTGTCTTCTGTTTATGATTCATATTCAATCCCCATGAACACGTCAACTACTACACGCCAGATCCGTGGTCCACAAAATCGACGACCTGGGATTACAAATCCTGGGAAACCGCTATGTGCGAGATAGCAGTGTGATCGTCGTCACGGAATCCTGGCTGCACGCAGACGTCCCCGACGCTAGCATCCAGCTGGCCGGGCGCTCGCTACATCGCGCGGATTGGACGAGGGACACCGGTAAGAGAAGGGGCGGGGGGCTCTGTGTTTACGTGCATGAGAACTGGTGCGGCGATAGCACGATCGTCGAGAAGCACTCTTCCCCCGACATCGAGTCTATGTCCGTTAAGTGCCGGCCTTATTTTCTCCCGAGGGAGCTAACGGTAGTGATTGTCACGGCTGTTTCCATCCCTCCCGACGCTAGCACTAGCACGGCGCTCTCGCTGCTCGCGTGCGTCATCAATAAACATCAGCGGGCCCACCCTGATGGCGTTCACGTAGTAGCGGGAGACTTTAATAAGGCCAATTTAAAGACCGTACTCCCAGAGTTTCACCAGCATGTCAAGTGCTCAACGAGGGGAGACAACACTCTCGACCATGTGTACTCGAACATCAAGCACGCATACAGAGCCCTCCCACTCGCCCCCCTCGGCCAGTCAGACCACCTGTCCTTGCAGCTCGCACCTGCGTACACCCCTCCCAGGCGCAGATTCAGGCCCACCACAAAGACTGTGAAAACCTGGCGTGACGACGCCATGAGTGAATTACAGGACTGCTTTCAAGACACAAACTGGGACCTCTTTGATCATCAGGACCTTAATGTCGACACACATGGACTACATCAAGTTCTGCATGGAAACTGTGTCCCTACACAGGACTATACGGACCTTCCCAAATGCGAAGCCCTGGATGTCCAGCAGGGTTCGTTCTCTCCTCAAGGCCCGTGACGCTGCCTTCAGGTCAGGCGACAAAGCCCAGTACAGGGTGGCTCGTGCTGACCTGAGCAAAGGCATCAAGCTAGCCAAGGCAAACTACAAGGGGAGGCTGGAGGCCCACCTTGCCAGCAACAGACCACGGGAGGTGTGGCAGGGTCTACGGAGCATCACCAACTTCCGTGGCAGCAGCACGACCTCTGTAGACCCGAGTGCATCGCTGGCAGAGGAGCTTAACTGCTTCTTCGCTCGCTTTGACTCGCCCCAACCGTCACACCCCCGCACTTCATGCTCCAACTCCCCCCCACTCATCGTAGAGGAACACGATGTGAGGCGCGCGCTCCTGGCGGTTAACCCCAGGAAAGCTACTGGACCCGACGGAATACCAGGCAAGGTCCTCAGAGCATGTGCCCACCAACTGGCACATGTTTTCTGCAGGATCTTCAACCGCTCCCTGGCTCAAGCAGTCATCCCCTCCTGCTTGAAAACTTTCACCATTATTCCTGTCCCCAAAAAGTCACCAGCCGTCCACCTGAATGACTACCGTCCTGTTGCTCTCACACCAGTCATCATGAAGTGCTTTGAGAGGCTGGTTCTCCAGCACATCAGGGACTGCCTTCCTCCCACTCTGGACCCCTACCAGTTTGCATACCGGGCTAACAGATCCACTGAGGACGCCATCGACACTGCTCTGCATGTTGTGCTGGGCCACCTGGAACGACAGCAGAGCTATGCAAGGATGCTCTTTGTGGACTACAGCTCGGCATTCAACACGATCATCCCAGACATCCTCGTCGCCAAACTGGACATTCTCGGCCTCTCTGCCCTCACACGCATCTGGATTAAGGACTTTCTGACCAACAGACCCCAGTCTGTGTTGCTCGGCCCCTACACGTCCTCCACCCGCATGCTGAGCACCGGTTCCCCCCAAGGATGCGTGCTGAGCCCTCTCCTGTACGCCCTCTACACCTACGACTGCAGCCCGGCCCACGGCAACAACACCATCGTCAAGTTTGCTGACGACACGACAGTGGTCGGTCTGATCTCGGAAGGTGACGAGACAGCCTACAGAGAGGAGGTAAAGAGACTGACAGCTTGGTGCAAGGACAACAGACTGCACCTTAACACTGCAAAAACAAAGGAGATTGTCGTCGACTTCAGGAGGAACAAGACGGTGCAGCCCCCCCTCTGCATCGAAGGCGTGTGTGTGGAGAGGGTCCACACGTTCAAGTTCCTGGGAGTACAGATCTCCGACGACCTTTCTTGGACTCACAACACCACAGCAGTGGTAAAGAAGGTCCACCAGCGTCTGCACTTCCTCAGAGTCCTCAGGAAATTCAACCTGGACAGGAAGCTGCTGCTGGCCTTCTACCACTCGTCCATCGAGAGCCTGCTGACGTACTGTGTCTCCACCTGGTACAGCGGCTGCACTGAGGCGGACAGAGTGAGGCTCCAGAGGACAGTCAAAACAGCGCAAAGGATTATTGGCTGCCCTCTCCCCTCGCTGTCGGACATCTACACCGCCCGGTGCCTCAGAAGGGCTCTCAACATCGTCAAAGACAATACCCACCCAAACTCACACCTGTTCGACCTGTTGCCCTCTGGCAGGCGCTACAGATGCATCAAATCAAGGACCAATAGACTGAGAAACAGTTTCTTTCCGAGAGCCATCTCCATACTGAACTCTCACACACACACGAGACCACCCTAACCTTGCGAAACAGCATTGTGATGTGTTTCTATATGCCCTATTCAGTACTGAATTCCATTGCACTGTCTTATTTATTTATCTAATTTATATATTTGTCTGTATTATTGTTGTATTGCACTGGAGAGGGGAGCCCTCTAATCTCGTTGCACACTTGAGTACAATGACAATAAAGGGATTTCTATTCTATTCTATTCCAAATGGCGACATCTGTCACGATCCGTGCCTCGTCGTTGCAGCAGAGTGGGCGGGGTCGAGGGCGCGTTGCCCGGAGACGCGGCCACGAGCGGGGCGAGCTCACGAGACGCTCAGCTGTAACTCATCACGCCATTGATTACTGACTATATAAGCCTCCGACACGCACCTCCGCGTGTCGGATTATTGCTGACCCAACTTGCTCTCGCCATTGTGCCATTGCCGTAGTTTTTGCCAACCTTGTTCCGTGTATTTGTCGTGATTGCTTGCTTGCTTGTTTGTTTGTTTGCTTGCTTGTTTGATTGCTCGTTTTTCCTACAGCTACGTTTCGGCTCGCTTTCTGTTTTCGATGTTTGGACTTAACCTTACCCTTTGGAGGAAGGACATTTTCGTTTTCGTGTTTCTTGCATTGCAAGCTCCTTTTGTTAGTCGTTTTGGTTCCCCTGGGGGAAGATCTTTCCCCCAGCGTTTTCCGTTCGTATCTACCGACGCCAGTAAATATAGTTCCTCTATTATTATTGATAGCAACCCTCCTTGCCTATCGCCTGCCAATTGTTTTTTGCCGGCCACAATAAATATTGTTCCTACCATATTTTCCCTTGTCTGCGCTTTAAGAATCCACCCACACCGCTGCCCAGCCCCGGCTGGGGAGCGATCCTCACAGAATAATCCGACCATGGATTCTGCAGACAAGGAGAAAATTTTTCATGCCTTGACCAGCCAAGGACGCCTAGTGGGCCAACAGGCGACCGAGCTCGCGACCCTGCGCGCCGCGGTCGGCCAACTGGTCCAGCAACTCATGAGCCTAGGGGTCCGACTGAGTACCCCAGTTCACCCTGCCTCGCCGGTTCCCAACCCGGTCGATCCCCCTTCCGGGGCTCCGCCCCCAGGTTACCCGGTTAAGGAGCCTAACCTGGCTCATCCCGACCGCTACGGCGGAGAGCCTGGCCTTTGCGGCCCATTTATTCATCATTGTATGCTGATTTTTGACCAGCAGCCCCTAACCTATGCGCTAGACAGCTCAAAAGTAGCTTTTATGATGAGCCTCCTGACTGGTCAAGCGAGTGCATGGGCCATGGCCGTGAGCAACGCGCACCCAGCAATCCGCTCCTCATTTCCTAACTTCCTCGCCGAGTTTCAAAGGGTGTTCCACCACCCGGTCCGCGGGAAGGAGGCCGGAGCCGAACTGTTGGACTGTATCCAGGGCTCACGATCTGTTGCGGATTATTCGATCACCTTCCGCATCCGAGCAGCCGAGAGTGGGTTCGACGACTGCGCCCTGAGGTCCGTGTTCCGGAGAGGCCTGAACTCGGCCCTAAAAGATGAGCTGGCAGCCCGTGACAACGCCGAGACGCTGGAGGAGCTGATCACCCTGGCGATTCGGCTGGACAACCGCCTGCGAGAGCGTCGCCGAGAGCGAGGGGTGGAGCAGCGCCGCGCCGAGCTACCGCTTTTCCGGGTACCAGAGCCTGCACCAGCTGACGAGCCCATGCAGATAGGGGCAACCCGCCAGGCGCCCCGGGAGCAGCTTAGAGAGCGGGAGTGGGAGCAGCGCCGTCCCGAACGTCCACGCATCCGGGACTCCGAGTGGTCAACCTCCGACGAGTCCAGGCAGCCGGGTCCGGGCCGCCCGGATCTTCGTGAGAGGGAGCGTCGGCGCAGCACGGGGGCGTGCTTCTACTGTGGCCTGCCAGGACACCGAGTAGCAGGGTGCCCGGAGAAGGCCGCTCGCCAGGGATCGTCTCCTCGCCCCCCAACTAACTGTGAGTCCGCGGACCGCTCCTCCGCGGCCAAAGAACCCCGACAAGAGCCGGCTGCCAGCGTGGCAGGGGATCCGGACAGTCCCGGCACCCCCTTGAGACTGGAGATGGCCGGGGAGATCATGGGACTCGGTGGTAGCATCAAGATTCGCGCACTCATTGACTCTGGCGCTGACGAATGCTTTATTGATGCGGGCTTAGTGTCCCGACTCGGCTGCGTGGTCACCGAGCTCGATAGATCCAAGAAAATCTATGACCTCGACGGGCGCGAGCTGGCCGATGTCCGGCGCTTAACCGAGCCTCTTACCTTAAAGTTGTCGGGTAACCATATCGAGAAGCGCTCCTTCTTCGTCATGCCGGCCAGGTCAGCCCCCGTCGTGCTAGGAATTTCGTGGCTAACCTCACACAACCCAGTCATCGACTGGGGGCGCCTTTCAATCCAAAATTGGAGCCCGTTTTGCTACGCGCATTGCCTACGGTCCGCCGAGGAGGGCGTGCAGGTTAGGGATCAGGTTCCCCGTCTCGGCTGCGCCCGGTCCACCTGCTGCGCCCGGCCCGCCGCAGCCTCTCCGTCAGCGGCACAGACCATGCCGCTCCTTCGCCAGCTGCGGCAGACCACGCCGCCTCCTCGCCAGCTGCTGAGCCCCGTTCCGGGCTCCCCGCCAGCTGCTGAGCCCCGTCCCGGCTCCCCGCCAGCTGCTGAGCCCCGTCCCGGCTCCCCGCCAGCTGCTGAGCCCCGTCCCGGCTCCCCGCCAGCTGCTGAGCCCCGTCCCGGCTCCCCGCCAGCTGCTGAGTCCCGTTCCGGCTCCTCGCCAACTGCTGAGCCCCGTTCTGGCGCTTCAAGTTCCTGTTCCGGCGGTGCACGTCCCGCGTCCGTCCCAAGTCCACGTTCCGGCGGAGCACGCCCTGCGTTCGTCCCAAGTTCACGTTCCGGCGGAGCACGTCGTGCGTTCGTCCCAAGTTCTCGTTCAGGCGGAGCACGCCCTGCGTCCGTTTCAAGGTCAAGTCCACGTTCAAGCGGAGCACTCCCTGCGTCCGTCCCAAGTTCACGTCTCGGTGGAGCACATCGTGCGTCCGCCTCAAGTCCACGTTCCCGTCTCGACGGGTTTCGACGATCAGCCGCCGCTCCACGTTCCAGTCCCGGCGGGGCTCGACGACCAGCCGCCGCTCCACGTTCCAGTCCCGGCGGGGCTCGACGACCAGCCGCCGCTCCACGTTCCAGTCCCGGCGGGGCTCGACGACCAGCCACCGTTCCACGTTCCTGTCCCTGGTCTGGCCTCCCGGACATCCGCCAGACCGGTCTCGAACTCGGGTGGTGGTCCCACCTCCCAACCCCTTCCGCCCACCCTTGTTCTTGGACTGTGTATTTGTGTTGTTTGGGACGTCTGGAATCCGTCCGTTAAGGGGGGGGTACTGTCACGATCCGTGCCTCGTCGTTGCAGCAGAGTGGGCGGGGTCGAGGGCGCGTTGCCCGGAGACGCGGCCACGAGCGGGGCGAGCTCACGAGACGCTCAGCTGTAACTCATCACGCCATTGATTACTGACTATATAAGCCTCCGACACGCACCTCCGCGTGTCGGATTATTGCTGACCCAACTTGCTCTCGCCATTGTGCCATTGCCGTAGTTTTTGCCAACCTTGTTCCGTGTATTTGTCGTGATTGCTTGCTTGCTTGTTTGTTTGTTTGCTTGCTTGTTTGATTGCTCGTTTTTCCTACAGCTACGTTTCGGCTCGCTTTCTGTTTTCGATGTTTGGACTTAACCTTACCCTTTGGAGGAAGGACATTTTCGTTTTCGTGTTTCTTGCATTGCAAGCTCCTTTTGTTAGTCGTTTTGGTTCCCCTGGGGGAAGATCTTTCCCCCAGCGTTTTCCGTTCGTATCTACCGACGCCAGTAAATATAGTTCCTCTATTATTATTGATAGCAACCCTCCTTGCCTATCGCCTGCCAATTGTTTTTTGCCGGCCACAATAAATATTGTTCCTACCATATTTTCCCTTGTCTGCGCTTTAAGAATCCACCCACACCGCTGCCCAGCCCCGGCTGGGGAGCGATCCTCACAACATCTGTCGGTGAGTTGGTGACAGTGCTCCACATAGCCAGCAGCCAATCATATCACAGCGGGGTGTGTCCTGTGTTTCCGCCTTCGTGACGAACAGACTGCCATTTTCTCGAAAGAAAAAAACCACGCCATATAAAAAAAAATAAATAAATAAAAAAAAAAACGACGCCATATTCAGTTAAGTATTTAGGAATTTTCATATCAAAAAATCTTATAGTTAGACAGCATTTAAACTTTTCAGACAGACTTAAAAAATCTCGACAGATATTTGGTTTATGGCTCCAAAGGGACTTATCTATAATAGGAAGGGTACTCCTCTCAAAAGCAGAAGGTTTATCTCATCTTGTTTATCGATCTTTGTCTCTTTTTGTGAAAGAGTCAACAGTCACTGAAATAAATAAGATATTTTTAGATTTCATTTGGAAAAATAAATCCCACAAACTCAAGAATAGAGTACTAGCTAATTGCAAAGCGGAGGGGGGTCTTGAAGTCCTGAATTTCTGTGATGTTCTTAACACATTTAGGATCACCTGGTTAAGGAAGTGTCTCTCGAATCCAAATTCAATCTGGTATTTTATTCCTAATTACATCTTCAGCAAAATTGGAGGACTTTGCTTTCTTCTTCAGTGTAATTTTGTGCCAACCAAATTACCTATCAAACTCTCCAAATTTTATCAACAGGCCCTGCTTGCGTGGGTATTGGCCTTTGTCCACAATTTCTCACCTCACAAAACTCTCCTTTGGAACAACTCCAATATACTTGTTCGAAACAAGTCTCTATTTCTTCCCAAATGGCACGAAAAAGGAATTAATCACCTCCTAAATTTATTTGATGAATTGGGTAATATGCTATCTTATGAGCAATTCATGTCTGTACACAACTTTCCAATTCCTTTCAAAATCTTTAATTTAGTAATACGTACCATTCCTAATGGTCTGATTCAGCTTATGGCAAACCACTTAAAATATAGTAAAGCTGCTCCTACAGATTCTATTTTAACACTAGACGGAATTGAATTAATAGACATAAAATGTAATAATCAGCATATACGTCGAATTCTATTAAAAAATAACAAAATTGTGCCCAGAGGGAAATCTTTTTGGAATTCTCAGATTATGGACGTAAATTGGAAAAAAGCATGGCTTTTACCTTATAAATACTGTATTACTAATAAAGCCAAGGTGATACATTTTAATATCTTACATAATATATATCCAGTTAATTCCTTAATTTCCAAATTCATTGATATTAGCAATATTTGTTCTTTCTGTGGGAATGAAACTGAGACAATATCTCATTTATTCTTTGACTGTATGATCACAAAGCAATTTTTTCATTTCTTTAAACCATCTGAAACCCCCTGTGTTCTTAATCTGAAGGATATTGTTTGCTATTATAGTAACCCAAACGATAACAATTTTGCATACTTAATTAATTTCATCATTCTTTATGCAAAATTTTTTATCCACAAACAGAAATTCTCAAGATCCTCTCCCAGATTTACCCCTTTCCTGATCGAATTGAAATCCATATTTAACTCGATTAAATTAATTAACAACAAGAAAAGCAACAAGATATTGACATTTTTGAATGCCTTTTTCCTTTAAAAGCCTTAATTACAAATATCCAGAGACATTGTTCCTGTTTTACTGTGTATTTTTATTTTATTTTATAATATACATGTTTTTCTACATTCATTACCCTTCGTTGTAAATTATATTTAAAGATGAAAATGTATATGTTAGTTTAATACCTGAAGTGAACTTGTGATACTGTTGTGTTGTACTGTCTATTTAAAATGTTCAATAAAGTTTGTTATTAAAAAAAAAACAAAAAAAAAAACGACGCCATCTTTCATTCGTCTCGTCGAACAAAGAGAAGCACACGAGTTATCGCCAAGCAGAGATCAAGTGCGGATTTGTTGAGATTGGCGTTTGAAAATGTGTGAAAGAACGACACCCAAGTACAAAGAGGAACTTTGTGGAAAAAACGAAGAGAACGAGCAACATCTTCAACTGCTGGGCGAAGGTTGGAACCAGCCTCATCTTGTGCTACACAAAGCAGGTTTGTACACGTCTAACTCTCATTTGCTTTGTAAAGAACGACTTTCTATCGTTAAAAAATATGCATCACAACATTAAGTTGTTTGGGGAAATCGTTCATGGTTATTAACGTTTTATTTTTAAATATTGCCTTTTACTTGTCGGTTTGCTGAACATTTGTTTATGCCAAATCATCAGTGCAGAAAATATATGCCAAAGAATTACCAATAGTGGGGGGTAAACTCCGTGTTTTTCACAGTATAAATTTTGAACTGAAAATTTAACATTTTGCATTTTCTGTTTTTTATATCTTGTTCAAGCAATTCCTTATGGAAGGAATTCTGCTTGAATCTAAAATATGTGCACACTGCGGCGAAAACATTAATGGCGGTTGATCAATTTTAGTGGATAAAACACAATAAGTTAAAAAAAAAAGTACGTATTGGTCTTAATTATTTATGAACTTTGTACTGGCGTAGTCGGGTGAGTGTCAATGAACCTCGGGTGGCCCTGCACAGTTTTGTGCACATGTGCGTAGTTCACCTCATCCAAACATTTAAAATACATGCGCAGGCTCGCTCGCTCGCAATCCTTTATATGAAAAGAAGCAAAAAGATTAAAACAATTATATCTTCATTTTCACACACAAGAAAAAAAAATGTGGACTTCCATACTTTATACTTCATTTTTAAATTATCCCCATTTTTTTTTTGCCTGCAGGGGCGTAACTTTGCCTTGCAGCTCAAGTTTTTCCACGATGGTCCTGTATTAAATAAATAAAAATACATGCAAAAATAAAGGAAGAAAAAACGGGTAAAAAAGATGCAAATATTAGTCAGAAATCCTGGTGTTATGGGTAACATGCAGATTATATCATTCATTAATATCAGTAATTGGGGAGCACATTGTCGGGGGTACATGGAATTTATACAGGGCACATTCTGTGCTAGAATAAACAGCTGCGTGTTAGCGCAAATCTAATTCAAACACAAATGGCTGATGAATGGAATAAAATTGCTATAGTGGGTCTCACCATTCTTATGCGTTTTCTTTTTGATATTTTGAGTTTAAATGGATGGAAATAAATAAGACAATAACCCGTCAAATATTTTTCCCGCTAGAAATTGTATTTTTGCCTCCATGCTGTGGCTGCGGAGAACTTGGCCCCTGTAAAGAGGCTGTTGTACTCCCCGCGCAGCTTGATCAGCCGCGGTCATCTCCTTGCTCCCTAAAACGTAAGGAAAAGATTAAATAAAATAATGCTAACATGCAGAAATAAGGCAATTCAAATGTTTCAGCCGTACCTCCTATTAGGGCTGGGCGATATGACCTAAAATCAATATCGCGAGAAATTGACCAATTTTACCTCGATAACGATAAATGCACGATAAATTCCCCCCGTGGACTAAAAAAAATCAAAATAAATGCAGGAAATGCATATTGACTGTTTTTATTATTGACCAACTGGTACACATTACTTTCAATGAAAAATAAAAGTACAAAAATCATTTGTATAAATTCCAAAATAGCTTGCTTTGCATGACTTGAACAATGTCACAAAAAAAAGGGTACCTCTTGCAAAATCTTTTTCTGCAAATAGATTGCGCCAAGATGCTCTCATGATGTAAATAATGTCAAATAAAAAAATGCTAAATAAAATGAAAGAAAATGTCAATGCAAGCCAAATAAACAAGTGGGCATCATCGGGAAAATGTGCCGTCTCGAGTACTCTGGTGCGCAGTCGCCACTTGTCATCTATGTAATGCCCAGTCAGGCTCAATCAGGGATCCATGTTGCGACCCGACCACAAGTCGGATGTAGATGCAAAATGCTTGACATGTCTAAGCTCCCGGCCCGATGTAGTCCATATCGGGAAATACGGCTTTCATGAAGCGTTTAAATCCTGTGCGCTCCTCTGTAACTAGAGGAGCTAAATCTTTAGCTATGTGCTAGGCTATCGCGTCCACCTCTGAGACGTTCTCTCGTATGGTGTCGCCTCCGTTCATGGGCTGTTGTCACTTGTCGAACCTTGCTTCTCACTTTGAACTTTCAGCACAGCATGGTTGTGTTGTGGGTGGTGAAAAAGCTTCTGGATTTGAATCCCAGCTACGACAGCGACGTCTGTTTTCTTTCTCGAGCAGACTGTTGGAGTCACGTGACTAGAGGCGCTGTTGCGGTCTTAAAGGGGCATGAACATTGCCGCAGACAGAAAAGGCTTTTCTTTTTTCTTTTTTTTAAACACCGAATTTACCGACATGGGCAAAATGATTTCGGTCATTGTACTAAATTTCGGTAACGGTAAATTTTCGGTTTATCGCCCAGGCCTACCTCCTATGCAATAGTTCTTAGAGCTACCTTAGTTACATTTGGCCGATATCGCAACTAATAAAATTATCTTAATCTGGAGCTAAATATCCAAACAATGCTGCCCAATATTTCTCATGAGTGATGTTTTAATATTGCATATAAATAACTTATACTTACACCTGAAAGTGCACTCCGATGAGGCGGAACACGTGGCTTCGGTAGTTTGCATCTTGCGAGTGTAGAACGGCGTAGAGGAAGAGCGAGGATTTTAAGGCTGCGAAGGTTGCATTCTCGTAGCCTTCACTCAGGGCCCGTCTCCATGGAAACTCCATGGAAACGAGGACAGATTATAAGGCTAGTTCTCGGAGGCCACGTGAATTTGGACACTTGCATAAAGTGTATATATGCAGGGTTCGCGGTTAACTTTAAAAACTGCTTGCCCATAGGGCAAGTGCCACTAAAATTTGACTTGCCCGAGTGGCTAAATTACGTGCCCGACTTGGCCAAGTGACAATTTTTTTTCTCTAAGAATAAAATGTTTATGGTTGTAAAATGTGCGCCACAAATGTAAATAAACATATAATCTGATAAACATAAATTAATCTTGTTTTCATCATCAACCATGAAACCCTACTCACAACAGCATGTATCATCCTGTGCAGTTATTGAAAATGTTAATTGTAGTTTTAATAATTAAAATATATTGGGAAAACGATATTACAGCAATCCAGATTATCAATTTTAAGTCCAGGAGAGCCTATTAATTGAGTAATCACATGAGTAAATTGTGAGTGTGGGAAATTTGTGTATTCCTTTAGGACCAGTGCCTGTGGCGCTGCCTCCATAAGTTTCATAGCATAAACAGAACACAGTCACTGACACTATGTCAGGTCACATCATGGAGCTAATGAATTAACAGCCAATAATCAAATATTACTCCCTTCCTTACTCACAACTGAATTGTCTACTTAAAAATATTTGAGCTATTTTAGTCATGTCAGAGGAATCCGAAATGTTCGGACGAACTCGTCGCCACTTGTAAACATGCGCAGAAGGGAAGAAAACTTCCGACTGTCAATTTTCGGCCGAAATATCGTAGGTTTTTGTTGTGTTTTTCAAACTTCAAATGAGGATGCAACTACAGCGAGTTCCAATACTGCGGGATTTATTGTCGTCCACTTTAACTCGACATTCACTGAACTAACTGATCCCCGTAGCGCCCGCCCATTGCCCCCGATAAGGCCAATGGACCAAACCATAACATAAGGGGGTGTCTGGGTTAAACCATCACCATACAGTGCACACAAACAGATCACATTGCAGTTTTCGGCGAAATTAAAGATATTTGGCTGCTTTAAAAAATGCTTGCCCGGTCGGGCAAGTTGCCCATAATTTTACCTTGCCCGTGGCCAGATTTCACTTGCCCCGGGCAATCGGGAAGTGGTTAACCGCGAACCCTGATATATATAAAGTGTTCGCAGTTCGAACAAACATCGGAGTTCGAACGCCGGTACGACGCGTGAGTGCCAACGCGAGGGTGGGATGCTGAGCGGCGTACGGGTGTAGATCGCTCTCTTGCTCTCTTCGTGACCAACTGTTGTCGCGTGTGGACGTGCTGCGTTTTGCTCTCGCGTTTTATATAGGTGTACGAAGTGTTTTAGCCCCTAATCATGCCTCCAAAGAAAGTCAGTGCAAGCAGCAAAGGAATGGTTTCGGTGTTCGAACAATTCGCTTTTCGAACAGGGTTCAGGAACGGATTATGGTCGAGAACCGAGGTTCCACTGTATGTATGTATGTATGTATGTATGTATGTATGTATGTATGTATGTATGTATGTATGTATGTATGTATGTATGTATGTATGTATGTATGTATGTATATATGTATATATGTATATATGTGTATGTATATATGTATATATCCCCATCTTCTGTACCGCTTCTGCTCACTTTGAGTCGCTGGAGCCTATCCCAGCTATCTTCGGGCAGTAGGCGGGGGACACCCTGAACTGGTTGCCAGCCAATTGCAGGGCACACAGACACGAACAACCATCCGCCCTCACATTCATACCTAGGGGCAATTTAGAGTGTTCAATCGGCCTCCCATGCATGTTTTTGGAATGTGGGAGAAAACCGGAGTACCCGGAGGAAACCCACGCAGGCACGGGGGGGACATGCAAACTCCACACAGGATGGCCGGAGCCGGGATTGAACCCACGCCCGATGATGTCTCTCACTGTGAGGCCATCGCGCTAACCAGTCGGCCACCGTGCCGCACTGTAGAAACAATATAAGACAAAGTCGCCGCATGAGCTGTGACTTGACCAAACCAAATGTGTGTTCGTCTTTTTGTGTCCTGCAGACGTCAGTGAATATGATCTCTGTTCTGTGAAAGAGGAGCCAGACTTGACTCACATCAAAAAGGAGGAGGAGGAGGAGGAGGAGGAGATCAACAAGTCACCACTGAACGTTGTCCCTATCAAGACTGAAGATGAAAACAAGGATGAGAGTGAGGACAACAGAGGGGCGGAGCCTCCAAGCAGCAGCTCAAGTCATCACGTGACAGAAGGTGATGAAGACCACTGGGGACCATCACAAGTACAAAATGAGGACACATTATCAGACACTCATGACGATGATGATGATACTAATGATGATGATAATGGGCAAGCTAAAGGTGAAAGGGCATGTCACACTGACTCATTCACTTCAAAGCTGTCTTTAAATGGACACAGAAAAACACACAGTGGTGAAAAACCTTTTTCTTGCTCAGTTTGTGGAAAGAGTTTCTCTCAAAAGACAAATTTAACAATCCACACAAGAACACACAGTGGAGAAAAACCTTTTTCCTGCTCAGTTTGTGGCAAGAGTTCCTCTCAAAAGATAAATTTGACAATCCACACAAGAACACACAGTGGTGAAAAACCTTTTTCCTGCTCAGTTTGTGGCAGAAGCTTCTCTGATAGGTCAACTTTAACAAAACATAGAAGAACACACAGTGGAGAAAAACCTTTTTCCTGCTCAGTTTGTGGCAAGAGTTTCTCTCAAAAGCCAAATTTAACAATCCACACAAGAAAACACAGTGGTGAAAAACCTTTTTCATGCTCAGTTTGTGGCAAAAGCTTCTCTGATAGGTCAACTTTGACAAAACATAGAAGAACACACGGTGGAGAAAAACCTTTTTCCTGCTCAGTTTGTGCCAAGAGCTTCTCTCGAAAGTCGCATTTACGACGCCACACAAGAACACACAGTGGAGACAAGCCATTCAGTTGCAGCGTTTGTGCTAAAAAAATTCTCCACTAAACAGCATGCGGAGAGTCACAATTGTGCTGGTGAGAATAGCAGCGATCCTTGAAGCTAAAAAAAAGACAACAAAAAACTGAAGGAACTGACTCTTTGTGGTAAGATGTAAATGTGATTTTGAATGAAATATGATAAATTTAGTTTTGCAAAGCTCTTTTATTGACACTAAGCCAATGTGATCATTGCCAGAAGAAGCAATGTGTCTGAGTGATGATGATTTTTTTGTGTGTTTACATCAAACATGTAAATGCAATTAATTGTCTTTGCCTGGAACAACATTTGTTAACGTTATGCTTTTTAGTTGTCTTTTTTATCGTACTTAATGGAAAAGGTGTGAGAAGAAACGGTGCTTATGAAATCGGTGCCTTCCACAATCATCAATGAAATCACTTGTTCCACTTGCTCAACTGACCTTCATTACGCCGTGAAAAGGTGAAAAACTGAACTAGAAGTTGAACTATAAAAAGAACAAGAAAGAGAAACGCAAGCAGTCTGTTTCTCTCAAAGGTTTTGGAATGTCAGGACTTGGCAATCTGATGGCGACTGGAGTCAGCGCTGGTTTTCTCGCTGTGTTTGGCTGGCTCGTGTATATGTATGGTCCATTGAACAAAACTCAAACTCTTCAAATATCCCCTCACATACATTTAATATTTGGCTTTCTGAATAAATTTCTGACGAGCTAAAACCACTTTCTAGGTTGAGCTCTATCAAGCGTTTGGGGTTTGTTGCTAAGCAGAATCTCACTTTGGAAAAACTCATTTTGTCAAATCTACCAAATATTTTTTTTCATGCTATATTATATTTTTTATACATTGGATTATTTATATATTGATATAGGGAAATATTAAAATTTAAAATTGGCAACCACATACAGACTTAATTCAATTAATAAGAAATATAGAAACATTTTATAAATATTGAACTAATTCAAAAGAGTCCTAATCGTGAAATAAATTTTGAATTAGAAAAAATACTTATCTATTAAATAAATTCAATAACCCGACCCTGGATGAGCGGCAGAAAATGGCTGGATGGATGGAATAATTTAAATTGCACACATATTCAAAAGAACAAATTTGTTCAGAAATATTCAAGAGTGAAATAAAAAGGTTTAAATTAATATTGATATAATTTTACATTAAAATAATTGAATAAGTATTGTATTATTACATAAGCAAGCTTAAATATAAATTGAAATAAATGAAAAAATAAGTTGTGTATTTTTAAATGGCCTAATTTAGATATGGGAAGTAATTCTCTTTATGTAACTATGAAGGGACTGGAGCTCACAGAAGTGACCAGTCTTGGTTCTGAAGTTCCGATGTAACCAGATATTGCCCTGAGAGAAAATAGGCCTGAGCATTGTTTATGGTGGGGGCAATTCTCTCGCCAGGTCAGTGACCTTCCAGGGTATGGAAGTAATTTAAGGTGTCTTCAGTGAAGTCCTACTTTGTCCTACTTGAATGAATCCACATCAAAATACCATCATTTATGACACCAAATAATATCCAGAAACACACTCACGCACCACTGAGTGAGTGTTGGACGATATAGCTTCTCTTGAAAGGTCCGACTTGAAAATGTCCTTGCAAGTGTATCTGCAATTAAATCCATGCTTTCCCCTCCTTCGGCCATTGTGGTTTAAAAAAAGCAAGAATATATTTTAGATTTTCGAACGGTCGCCAATTACGACTTTCGGGTGTGTTCATTCGGCATCGCGCCGCCCCCTCACAAGTGAGTATCCAATCACAAAACGCATTCATCACCCTCAGCATAAGGCCAGCGAGAAGGCTCACTGTAACCAACTCGTGATCTGATTGGCTATCGCAACCGTCTAACAAATTTGAAAGCTCATTGACTTTGACAGAAGAGATGCTCGCACAATTGCATCTTAAGGCCTCGGAATGCATAATGCCCACTCCTGCTATTGTGAAACCTGCCTGGCAACACGAGCGAGCGGAATTCTGATTGGTACAACGCTCAGCTATAATATGACATCAATGCAACGATGATGATAATTTTTTTTTCTATTGGTTATGTTTGGCCAGCTGAGAAGGCCTTGAAGGCCCACCACTGAGTTACTTGATAGCCTAAATTAAACTTTACTTTCATCAATAGAGTTAAAGTTATGCTTTATTGTAGGCGTTATGTGATTAATAGTGAAGGATTGTATTACGATTGCTGCCATTATTTTAAACACTTATGGGACAGAAGGTCAATTATTTAATTTAGCAGGTTCACATTTATTGAATATGTTCAACATTGATTAAACAAAAAGCATTCATCAAATGAAAATAGAAGTACAGTGCATCGATAAGATTGACTGGGATTGTAGTCATGGTGTTTACTGATGCATTCATATGCTAAATTTATATGACTTCGTTTAAATGTAAGACCTCAAACTTGCACACATAGTATTTTCATGACCCACACTCTCATTCGGAACAAACAGATTCAGTCTTCTCAGGTCAGGCTGATGACAAACCAGATCGCACTTCATGGAAAAATACGACAAAACACATTTTCCACATAGGCCATAGAAGATAGAAACATATCAAGTTGGGCCGGGGAGGACGTCACAGGGACGTGATCAAGAACACCCCAAAAACATAATCTGATCTGGGAAAACATAGACCACACAATCTGTTCACTGACGAGATTACAGGGGAATGTGAGCAGGAGAGACGGAGAGACTGCCGCCTGCCTGAGAAGGTCAGCCTTGGACGTGGAACGTGGAACGGGGGAGGGAGCAAGGACGACCGATTCAACCTACATGACCCTTGACATAGAAAACCTTTAAAATGTGAGGCTGGGCTGAGATCAGCGCGCCATTTTTCGATTGTACTCGTCCGAGTACAGTTTCTCGTCAGATTAAGAAAAAGACGCCCAGATACTATTTCCTCAACTCCAGAAATCGAAGAAACTAAAATATCGGAACTCTAATCAGCTGTTGTTGAGTCTTTATTTGACCCTTTTCTTCTTGAGTACAAAAAACGAACACGCATTGGAGTAAGTTTGGCTTTTCAGGTTCATTTACGAAATATTTCTCGTTTTCTCGATGGCTCAACTCCAGCAGTTTTGGTGACCCCGACGTGATTTTTCTCAAAAAGGGAGTCCTTGCGGCTTGTTCTTCACACTCTACAATATTCCAGGCCTGGACAATCAGAACAAAGGTAGGGGAGAGCCTGTTTATTAGAAGGCTCCTGATTTGTTATATTGCAGAGTGGAAAGACGTGGCCGATTTATTTTTAATTTTGTCAGTGTTTCTGGATATATTGTTTCTGGACTTCAGGAATGGTTGCATGCTTTGTATAGAATGTAGATTGCGCATGGATTACTAGTAATATTGGAAGCGTACGCAGGTGAAATAAGTAGGGGGCTCGGCCGGCAACAGAAATTAGCAGCCGCAGTCAAAAAGGGGGACTCCTGCTCTGGCAGTCGAAGAAGGGGATGCACAGCTGACTATCAGAACGTGTGCACGGCGATCCCAATAAAGTGACGCTCAGTATAGTTAGTATAGTATAGTATATAAGTGGCCTGAGGCTGGGAAAGATTGGATCTTTCGGACCGCCATTATTTGTCGCTGCAGAGGCATACACGGTGGAGGGAAGTGCACAGCTGACGAGCTGATGGTCGCACTGCAACCTCAAAAAAGAGTGCGCAGTCACGGTAAAAGAGCGGGCAGTCACGGTATACGTGGTTGACCGAGGCATGGAGCGTTCCGGTTGCTGGAATATAGAATAGATTTTAAGGTGTTCCGATATTGTTGACAGTTTCTTGATTTCAGGGTGTTCCAATGTGGTTCACTTGCTCTTTTGTGTGTTTGTGCTGTTGTCTGTATGTTAATTGTGACATGTATTTGTTGTGCAATTGTCTATACGTTGTGTGTGTCCCGTGGCAATTTGTGGCCCTTGCTGTGCTGCGTTCTACTGGGTTGTTGTGTCTCATGTTTATAATTCCCGGTCTATGTCTTATGATGCTCAATTGGTTTAATGTTAGGGTGTGTAGAAGAAAGTAGAGTGTTAATGTCTGGTGAGTGATGATAAAAAGGAGAAAGTGGGGTTTGCGTCCCACACTCACAACAAAACATGCTTAAAGTAAGGTGTGGTGCATACAATATATCATGTGAAAGTTCAAGCGATCGTGTGAGTGAATGCAACCCTGAAGCAGAACAGAACACTTTGTAGACCGGGGCGGGACGCCGACGGCGGTCAGCGATCCGCCGATTGCGCTCGGCGGTGCAGGACAGGGCCGCCCTGGCCTCCCTCCAGACGCAATGCGCCCGCTTAAGATGGAACTGGATGGACGGAACCTCCACCACCCCCTCCTGGGATGGAAACAGCGGAGGCTGGTAGCCATAGGCGGTCATGAAGGGAGAGCGCTCCGTGGCAGACGAGACCAGCGTGTTGTGCGCATACTCCACCCATGGCAGATGGTTGGCCCACAAGGATGGCCGATCGAGACACATCCACCGCAGAGCAGCTTCCAGGTCCTGATTTGTCCTTTCAGACTGTCTATTGGACTAAGGGATACTTATACAGGCGAGCAGAAGAAAGGGTCGAGTTCGGAAGGAGCTCGACGGCGCAATCATATGGAAGGTGCGGGGGTTAGGATTGAGCCCTATCTTTGCTGAAAACGGAGCGGAGTTCATGATAAACTTCAGGAACATTATCTAAGCAAATAATTGGCGTGGCACGGGTACTTAGTCCTTCTTCCACTGAGCGTAAACAATGGGCATAACAATAAGGGCTCCAATTTTCAAAAGACAGCCTACCCCAATCTGTTACCGGTTTGTGAGACCTCAACCAGGGTAACCCAAGAACAATCGGGGCTGCTCTGGAGGGCATGACAAAAAAAGGACCATTTCTCTACGTGGTTACTTGATAATTTTAAGGTTAACGGTTGCGTTACCCGTTTAATATCCGCCAGGAGTCGCCCGTCGAGATCGCAAACTCTCTTGGGTTTTCCTAATTCTCTGACCGAGCAACCTAATTTAGCGACCAACCCGGGGTCAATGAAACAATCATCCGCTCCCGAATCAACGAGGGCACGAATGTGGATACTAGCACTTAGTCCAATAATTTCCCCGTCCATCTCAAGTCTTTTAGTGTCCCCAGGTCGTATGTCCATTTGTCCTCTGACCTCGAGGCTTGAGTTCTCTTCCCCGGAGTCGGGGTGCTCGAGGTGGCGGATAGCCGACTTACAGAATTATCCTTGCTTCTGTGGTGGTGCCCGGCGGGAAGGTCGTGTCGGACATGAAGACACCCGGTGGCCCAGTAAGCCGCAGTAGAAGCAAGACCCCGACCTGAGCCATCGCTGTCGTTCCACCGCATCCAGCCGACCTCCTCCCAGCTGCATAGGTTCATCAGAAGGAAGAGGCACTAGGACCCGGGGGTGCGCTGGCTCAGTGTGAAGCTGCTCTGCTCCTCTCTCTCGGTTCTCTCTCTCAGGCGTTTGTCCAGACGGATCGCCAGGCTGATGAGCTCCTCCAGTGATGCCGTAACCTCGCGGACGGCGAGCTCATCCTTTAAAGCCGAGTTTATTCCTCGGCGGAACACGGTTCGTAAGGCACAGTCATCAAAACCACTTTCCGCCGTGCAAATGCGTAAAGAAATGGAATAGTCGGCCACCGATCGGCTGCCCTGAGTGCAATCTAACAGTTCACCTCCTGCCTCCTTTCCCTCAACTGTGTGATGGAATGCCCGCTGAAACTCAGCCAGGAAAGCAGGGAAAGAAGACCGGAGGTCTGGTCGGGCATTGCTCACAGCCATGGCCCAAGCACTAGCTTGGCCAGTCAATAGACCCATCATAAATGCTACCTTGGTGCTGTCATGAACATTCGTGAGGGGCTCTTGATCGAAATTTAACCTACATTAATGAATAAACTCCCCACAAAGGCCAGGTTCCCCCACATAATGGGAGGGGTGAGGTAAGTTTGGCTCGCGACTGTGGTAGCCGGGCGGGAGAGCTCCGGTCGCAAAGGCAATCGGGTCGGAACCCGAGACAGTGCGTGACAGCAGGCTACCTATGCGGGCATCGAAATTCTCAAAACGGTGGGCCAGCTGGCCAACTGCGTTGCGGGGGTCCGCAAGCTCAGTCTCCTGCTGTCCCACCAATCGTCCTTGGCTGGTCAGAGCCTTGTAAATCTTCTCTGTGTCCGCAGAGTCCATGGTCGGAATATTTTGTTATGGTATTTTCCATCACAGCTGGAAAATAGGATCAGGACTCTTCAAGCGCAGACACAGAGAGATGAATTTTAACAAAGATATTTATTTTTACAAAAACAGGAACACTATATATATATAAAATCATACGCAATACCGACAAAGTGCAACTAAAGACACGAGTGGAAAAACTGACACCAGGGGAATAACGACGGGAACGAAAAAGGCTTGCAAAAGGCAAGGAACAAAATGAACAAAAATCGCTTACCACAGAAGGGCAAGGAAAACAAATTGATGAGCGAGCTCAACCGATAAAATCAATAAAAGAAAACGGAAACACTAACAATGAACGGGAACAAGTTACACGGAATGCAATAACAAGGTCTCTAGAATTCACAACTTGGGACATGAGCAAGATGACTATTCCGACGCTGAGTAGTCAGCGTGGAGTGTTTAAATAGTGCAGTAATCAATGACTTGACGAGTGACAGGTGCGTGGCTGGTGGGCGCGTCTCTCCAGCCATGACGACATGAACAGGAACAAGTGCTGAAAGGAAACACCCCCACTCCAGCTGGGCAAACACAAAACAAAAACATGACAGGATAAGACGGACCATGATACAAAAGGATTAGGTTTTTGGGATAGGTTTGAATTGAAACATTTTATGATCATGTTCAAAGAAAATCTTTAGAACAGGAGATGTCTAGCAATTGATGAGAGGTTTGCCAAGTATAAAGTTGGATTAAATAGTTCGGCAGCTGATTTATTAACTGATGTGTATCAAATGTAACAAAGGTGGACGACAGATGTTTTATGACTATGAGACACCAGCCCTGACATGACAACGTTTAAGGGACAAGACAGCATTCCATAAATACCAGACTGCTAACATCCGCATCTATGAGCTGCTTGACGTCACAGGTGCAGGATCGTCAGCTACGTCCAGGAGGAACAGGAGAAACGATTTCACGGGGACTGAATGGGAAAATCCACAAACGCACAGTGGTAAACTTTGGCATACTCTGGCTAAATTGAGGCAAAATTAAGGTTCTGCCAGCACAAATCTCAGTGTAATCAAGGCGGACGCGCCGAGGGAAGGGTTTCTGTGTGGAATTGGAAAGTATCTTTTTGGTGAATGAAAGTGTGACAGAAAAAGTGTTTGTATGTATATGTGGTATGAGTGAATGTTTAAGGGACGGGCCTCAGGAAAGAAACCTGATTGAGGGCACCGGTAAGCCCGAACAGCACGTAGGATGCAATGGACGGACAGGCCTGATCAACCTGAATCCCTATTGCACTCCCAAGTACTGATTTTCAAATTGCTATTGGAGGCAGATTGGACTAATTAAATTCATGCATCAAGTGAATGATTGATTGACATTATTACACAAAATTTATGCAAATCTGAAAGTGTCAGAATGGAGGTAATTTACCCCTTCTCGCTTGCAAGTGCCACTCCTCCAGTTCTCTCCACAGGTTTGAGGTGACATGTGACCTGTGTGACCAGAAGGCCAGAGAACGCTTCAAAAAGCGCCGCATCACGCCCATCCCGGAGGTTCTCCTCAACAAGGAAGGAGATATAAGATATTGTAATTTAGGGTCCACAAAAACAGATTAAGATATAGTTGTCGCTTTAGCCTGCTCATGTGCCTCGCAGGTTTTATGATTCACATTGGGTGCGCGACTAGATAACACATACCCAGTCCAGGATAGGGCAAAATTTTGGTGTATTGTTTAGACTTTTCCATAATATACGGCACCACAGCGGTGATACTTGAAGTTAATTTCAGTTAAGGGGGCGGTGGCGCTGTTTTTATGAAAAAAAATACTCATTTAACGCAGGCACGAGCATTTGGGATGCCGCGGTCCACCGTCCACTACATCATCCACCGGGTCACTGGGGAAGTGGTGGCTCTTCGCCACAGAGTCATCCACTTCCCCAACACTGCAGGAGACCTTCAGGCAGTGACCCAGGCATTTGTAGGGCTGGCGAGGCACCATGCATTTGCAAAAGTTGCTGGAGCAATAGATGGTTGTCATGTCCGAATCAAGCCTCCAAGTGACCTTGATGGTCACGACTTATAAGAACCGCAAGCTTTTCTGGACATCTACATGGGCTGGCCTGGATCAGTCCACGACTCCAGGGTCCTCCGCCACAGCCCCCTTTACCAAAAAGGGCTATATCCTCCTCCAGGGCACTTCATATTGGCAGATGGAGGGTACCCGTACCACACGACCACTCCCCGTCATCACTCCTTACAAGCGGCCGGTGCAGGGTGTGTGGGCCCGGCGCTTCAACGTTCATCATTCCAAGGCACGCTCTATTATTGAGCGTGCCTTTGGAATGATGAAGGTGAGATTCCGGGCCATCTTTTTCCACACCCTGGAGGTGCACCACACCTTTGGCACAAAATAATCTTTAACTGAATCATCAAAGAGCACAGACACACAAACATGGCAAAATATGAGAAGATGGAAAAATAGATTCATATACAATGTAATGAATGGTTAATAAATCTATCCCATCTTTTGGAGTGACATGGCAGCCATCTATTGCCCCAACCATCCCTGCAAACCCCCACGTAATGGATGACGTAGTGGACACTGCAACCGGTATGATGCCCCACTTCAAGTCACGAGAGGAAGATCAGGACTCCTCATTGTGCCCCATCCATGTCATGGGTCCTGGAAGAAAGGTTCCATCCATGCTCCAAATGAGTCCCTGCTCAGGCGAAAATTGGCAAAACAGCACTGACACACTCAGGTTTATCCTGCAACAGTTATGAACTGGGGAATGCTTTTTATTTTCTGTGAATAGTTACTGTGAGTTATGATGTACTTAATTTATGCCTTGTTTGTCCACCAGTTTTTCAATGAATTAATAGTTTGTAAGCAAAACAGACATGGTGGAGTCTTCATATTATTGTAAAGGTTTTGGTCTTTCACAAACCTGGGCTTTTTCACTTTTGTCTGAAGAAGCTGATCTCAAAGTGTGACTGGGATACAAACTAGTTAATCTGTTTTGAAAGTACCCCGGTTTTTGTTTAATTTTAAATGAATGTTATCTAAATTTTAGTCTTGAACACCAAGCATTGATTTTTATTTTGATCAATCATTTTTTTCATTAAACTGAAAAACCTTCGTCTCCCTCCTCTCAGTTGCCCTTCCCTCCTCTGCCAACCTCTGTCTCTCCAATTCCTGTCTCCGCATTGCTAAATCGAGTCTGTAAAGTCTGATAATTTCATCCTCTCTCCTTCGCTTTCTCCCTCTCTGTCGTTGCTCTGGCTGTTGGCCTCGCTCTTCTTCTTCTTCTACTTCTTCTTCTTCCTCCTCCGCCTCTTGCATCACCCTGGCCCGACTTGGCCCTGGTATTTCTTCAGGGATGGCCTGACTTGGCCCTGGTCTTTCCTCAGGGAATGAGGCAATTAGGACAGGGGGGGTGATGGACTATGTCCGAGCACTCCAACCATAAGTTCGAACCAGGGCCAAGTATCGGCAGTAGCTCTCCCTGCCACCCTTCGCCGGTCCCTGGGTTTTTGCAATCCTTTATCTGAAAAGAAGCAAAAAGATAAAACAATTATATCTTCATTTTCACACACAAGAAAAAAAATGTGGACTTCCATACTTTAAACTTCATTTTTAAATTATCCCATTTTTTTTTGCCTGCAGGGGCGTCACTTTGCCCTGCAGCTCAAGTTTTTTCACGATGGTCCTGTATTAAATAGTAAATAAAAATGCATGCAAAAATAAAGGATGAAAAAAAGGATAAAAAAAGATGCAAACATTAGTCAGAAATCCTGGTGTTATGGGTAACATGCAGATTATATTATTCATTAATATCAGTAATTGGGGAGCACATTGTCGGGGGTACATGGAATTTATACAGGGCACATTCTGTGCTCGGATAAACAGCTGCGTGTTCGCGCAAATCTAATTCAAACACAAATAGCTGATGAATGGAATAAAATTGCTATAGTGGGTCTCGCCATTCTTATGCGTTTTCTTCTTGATATTTTGAGTTTAAATGGATGGAAATAAATAAGACAATAACCCGTCAAATATTTTTCCCGCTAGAAATTGTATTTTTGCCTCCATGCTGTGGCTGCGGAGAACTTGGCCCCCGTAAAGAGGCCGTCGTACTCCCCGCGCAGCTTGATCAGCGCGGTCATCTCCTTGCTCCCTAAAACATAAGGGAAAGATTAAATTAAATAATGCTAACATGCAGAAATAAGGCAATTCAAATGTTTCAGCCGTACCTCCTATGCAATAGTTCTTAGAGCTACATTAGTTATATTTGGCCGATATCGCAACTAATTAAATTATCTTAATCTGGAGCTAAATATCCAAACATTGCTGCCCAATATTTCTCATGAGTGCTGTCTTAATATTACATATAAATAACTTGTACTTACATCTGAAAGTGCACTCGGATGAGGCGGAACACGTGGCTTTGGTAGTTTGCATCTTGCGAGTGTAGAACGGCGTAGAGGAAGAGCGAGGATTTTATAGGGGCAATTTAGAGTGTTCAATCGGCCTGCCATGCATGTTTTTGGAATGTGGGAGAAAACCGGAGTACCCGGAGGAAACCCACGCAGGCACGGGGGGGACATGCAAACTCCACACAGGATGGCCGGAGCCAGGATTGAACCCACGCCCGATGATGTCTCTCACTGTGAGGCCATCGCGCTAACCAGTCGGCCACCGTGCCGCACTGTAGAAACAATATAAGACAAAGTCGCTGCATGAGCTTTGACATGATCAAACCAAATGTGTGTTTGTCTTTTTGTGTCCTGCAGACGTCAGTGAAAAATATCTCCGTTCTGTGAAAGAGGTGCCAGACCTGACTCGCATCAAAAAGGAGGAGGAGGAGGAGGAGATCAACAAGTCACCAGTGAACGTTGTCCCTATAGAGACTGACGATGAAAACAAGGATGAGAGTGAGGACAAGAGAGGGGCGGAGCCTCCAAGCAACCGTTCAAGTCATCACGTGACAACAGAAGGTGATGAAGACCACTGGGGGCCATCACAAGCACACAATGAGGACACATTATCAGACTCTCGTGACGATGATGATGATGGGCAAGCTAAAGGTGAAAGGGCACGTCACACTGACTCATTCACTTCAAAGCTGTCTTTAAAAGGACACAGAAAAACACACAGTGGTGAAAAACCTTTTTCTTGTTCAGTTTGTGGAAAATGCTTCTCTCAAAAGGGAAATTTAACAGAACACACAAGAACACACAGTGGAGAAAAACCTTTTTCCTGCTCAGTTTGTGGCAAGAGTTTCTCTCAAAAGACAAATTTAACAACCCACACAAGAACACACAGTGGAGAAAAACCTTTTTCCTGCTCAGTTTGTGGCAAGAGTTTCTCTCAAAAGAGAAATTTAACAATCCACACAAGAGCGCACAGTGGAGAAAAACCTTTTTCCTGTTCAGTTTGTGGCAAGAGTTTCTCTCAAAAGAGAAATTTAACAATCCACACAAGAGCGCACAGTGGAGAAAAACCTTTTTCCTGCTCAGTTTGTGGAAAATGCTTCTCTCAAAAGCCAAGTTTAAAAGCACACACAAGAACACACAGTGGTGAAAACCCTTTTTCTTGCTCAGTTTGTGGTAAAAGCTATTCTCAAAAGTCAAATTTAACAAGTCCCACAAAAATGCACAGTGGAGAAAACCCTTTTTCCTGCTCAGTTTGTGGAAAATGCTTCTATGTAAAGTCAAATTTAACTTGTCACACAAGAACACACACTGGAGAAAAACCTTTTTCTTGTTCAGTTTGTGGAAAATGCTTCTCTCAAAAGGGAAATTTAACAGAACACACAAGAACACACAGTGGAGAAAAACCTTTTTCCTGCTCAGTTTGTGGCAAGAGTTTCTCTCAAAAGACAAATTTAACAACCCACACAAGAACACACAGTGGAGAAAAACCTTTTTCCTGCTCAGTTTGTGGCAAGAGTTTCTCTCAAAAGAGAAATTTAACAATCCACACAAGAGCGCACAGTGGAGAAAAACCTTTTTCCTGTTCAGTTTGTGGCAAGAGTTTCTCTCAAAAGAGAAATTTAACAATCCACACAAGAGCGCACAGTGGAGAAAAACCTTTTTCCTGCTCAGTTTGTGGAAAATGCTTCTCTCAAAAGCCAAGTTTAAAAGCACACACAAGAACACACAGTGGTGAAAACCCTTTTTCTTGCTCAGTTTGTGGTAAAAGCTATTCTCAAAAGTCAAATTTAACAAGTCCCACAAAAATGCACAGTGGAGAAAACCCTTTTTCCTGCTCAGTTTGTGGAAAATGCTTCTATGTAAAGTCAAATTTAACTTGTCACACAAGAACACACACTGGAGAAAAACCTTTTTCTTGTTCAGTTTGTGGAAAATGCTTCTCTCAAAAGGGAAATTTAACAGAACACACAAGAATACACAGTGGAGAAAAACCTTTTTCCTGCTCAGTTTGTGGCAAGAGTTTCTCTCAAAAGACAAATTTAACAACCCACACAAGAACACACAGTGGAGAAAAACCTTTTTCCTGCTCAGTTTGTGGAAAATGCTTCTCTCAAAAGCCAAGTTTAAAAGCACACACAAGAACACACAGTGGAGAAAACCCTTTTTCCTGCTCAGTTTGTGGAAAATGCTTCTATGTAAAGTCAAATTTAACTTGTCACACAAGAACACACACTGGAGAAAATCCTTTTTCTTGCTCAGTTTGTGGTAAATGCTTCTCTCAAAAGTCAAATTTAACAAGTCACACAAGAATGCACAGTGGAGAAAACCCTTTTTCCTGCTCAGTTTGTGCCAAGAGGTTCTCTCGAAAGTCGCTTTTACAAAGCCACACAAGAACACACACTGGAGACAAGCCATTCAGTTGCAGCGTTTGTGCTAAAAAATTATTTTCTAAAAAGGGTGCTGCGAGACACAATTGTGCTGGTGAGAATAGCAGCGATCCTTGAAGCTTAAAAAAAATAAAACAAAAAACTGAAGGAACTGACTCTTTGTGGTAAGATGTAAATGTGATTTTGAATAAAATATGATGAAATTGAATTTTGCAAAGCTTTTTTATTGACACAAAGCCAATGTGATCAGTGTCAGAAGAAGCAACGTGTCTGAGTGATGATCTTTTTTTTGTTTTCATATCAAACATTATTAATGAAATTAATTGTCTTTGCCTGGAACAACATTTGTTAACGTTATGCTTTTCAGTTGTCTTTTTAATCGTACCTAATGGAAAAGGTGTGAGAAGAAACTGTGCTTATGAAATCGTTGCCTTCCACAATCATCAATTAAATCACTCGTTCCACTTGCTCAACTGGCTTTCATTACGCTGTGTGAAAAGGTGAAAAACTGAACTAGAAGTTGAACTATAAAAAGAACAAGAAAGAGAAATGCGAATAGTCTCAGTTTCTCTCAAAGGTTTTGGAATGTCAGGAGTTGGCAACTTGATGGCGACTGGAGTCAGCGCTGGTTTTCTCGCTGTGTTTGGCTGGCTCGTATATGTATGGTCCATTGAACATAACTCAAACTCTTCAAATATCCCCTCACATACATTTAATATTTCGCTTTCTGAATAAATTTCTGACTGGCTAAATACACTTTCTAGGTTGAGCTCTATCAAGCGTTTGGGGTGTGCTTCTAAGCAGAATCTCACTTTGGAAAAACGTATCCTTTTGTCAAATATACCAAATGTTTTTTTTCCATGCTATATTATATTTTTTATACATTGGATTATTTATATAATGAAATAGGGAAATATTAAAATTGGCACTCACTTACAGACCTAATTTAATTAATAAGAAATATAAAACATTTTATAAATATTGAACTCATTGAGAAGAGTCCTGATCTTGAAATAAATATTGAATTGTAAAAAATACTAAAAAATTAATTCAATAACCCGACCCTGGATGAGCGGCAGAAAATGGCTGGATGGATGGAATAATTTAAATTGCATACATATTCAAATGAACAAATATGTTAAGAAATATTCAAGTGTGAAATAAAAAGGTTAAAATTAATATTGATATAATTTAACATTAAAATAATTTAATAAATATTGTATTATTACATAAGCAAGCTTAAATATACGTTGAAATAAATTTTTAAAAAGTCGTGTATTATTAAATGGCCTAATTTAGATATGGGAAGTAATTCTCTTTATGAAACTATGAAGGGACTGGAGCTCACAGAAGTGACCAGTCTTGGTTCTGAAGTTCCGATGTAACCAGATACTGCCCTTAGAGAAAATAGGCCTGAGCATTGTTTATGGTGGGGGCAATTCTCTCGCCAGGTCAGTGACCTTCCAGGGTATGGAAGTAATTTAAGGTGGTCACGAGTAGACTGGTCGTATCAACGGGGAGACGCACCTGCTCTCCCTCTGGGGGACTTTTGGAGGGAAATCCCAAAGATTAGCGTGATGGGAATGCATATGTAACAAAGGAAAATTAGATATTCATGTCCTATTTGGGCATTCCTTGTAAGAAGGTAATGTCTGAGAGGGGGCTCGCACGTGTGCGGAGCGCACACGCACACGTTTTTGGGGAGACTTCTTTTGACATCAGCATGTGACGAGAAAAAAATCTTTTTTGAACCAGTTCTTTTCCATCATCAATCCAGCCTTGCTCGGCTGTCTGTCCGGAAGGCAGCAAGGACCCACACTTCAAAGACAAAATATACGACATATTGAAAGAAAAATAATACTCAAATATTGAAATAAGTATAGAATTGAATGAATTAACAACAAAGAAATAAATACCTCCTGGAAAATATAATTATTTTCAACATTTGTCAAAGCACAACATTTCGATCAGATTGAGTTCTTGCTTGCACATTCTTAATCGTAATTTTTTTACTTTTAATTTTTAAGTTACCATATTTTCGCAGTCATAGGACGCGCTGCTTCAAAGGGCGCAACACCTGTTGAAGGTGCTATTTCTGTCTTTGAAACACACACTGGGCGCACCGCCTTACAAGGCGCTAGCTCAGCTGCTTTTAGCATAGCAATAGCTCGCACTGACTCAGCCCATGGCAATTCACCTTGCCTCAATACCATAAGCAATCGCCACATTTCAAAGAGAGTTGCCATGATACCATTGACAATCGCTATCATTAACAATGACTCTAACCAATAGTGATGGGTAGATGAGGCATCCTGTATCGTTTCGACACAGTGACACAATGTATTGACACTGTGTTGACACTGTGTTGCTGAATACTGACACCTGGTGGACTTGCAAGAAACATTTGACAGGGTCATCTGACACTGATCTGTCAAACTAATATTATCCAATTCCATTGATTAGCGACGTGATGTGTTTTTATATATCCTATTTCTTATTACTTTCCATCGCACTAATTATTCTCTTGTCTAATTTATATATTTAACTGAATTATTGTTGTATTGCACTGGAGAGGGGAGCTCTTTAATCTCGTTGCACACTTGAGTACAATGACAAAGCGATTTCTGATTCTGATTAGGCATTTCCTTTCACATTATTTTTACATACACGCAATTTCATAAAAAAAATCTTTGATATTCGAGACGCAGTTGATAAATTAAGAGAACATCTGTCTGAATGCCCAAGTAAAAGTGTTGTGAATGACAATGGACTCATTGTAATTAAAGATTTTTATTCAAAAGAAATTAGTTTCTCCAGCGTTTTGTTATTCAGTCTATTTCTTTTTTTGAGGCAATTTCCCCCGCCTTTGAGAAGATCCTCTCACAAGACACTGAAGAGGCCGGTGTGCACAACGCCTGTGTGGCTAATATAAATAGGTGAGGGAACGTTGCCTCCCTGGGCTTCCAGTATAAGAGCGAGTCTTCCGTACGTGCAACGTGTCCTGCTGACATATAGCGCTGCACCTCTGAGTGCGCATCAACAGTGACGTCTTCCATCTTGTGGATATTTAACGCAAAGTAATGCGCCAATAACTCGATGCTTGTTTTGAGCGTCCATCCTGTTGACAGAAGCGCTTCCTTATGAACACAGTTTGGCGCGCGACCGCTGTGTCGACACCATTCCGGCAGTGGTCACGTGACTTTCTTAAAGCGGTACGCGCACCGACACGGGGTTTGCCCTGGAAGCTCGGCGCGCGCATCGACTCCTCAGTGTCGTTGGACCAATCACTACCTAGGAGAAAAGAGATGTGAATTTGGTTTTCGTCACTCACTAAACGAACATATGTGACAGTTCCATAGCCTCCTTCGCTGGCGTCAGAAAAATTATGTAATTGTGCCTGCTTTACAGCTCCAAACCCAGCTGGTCTAATACACCGGTCAACTTTAAATGTAGCTAGCTGGCCCAAGTCCTCCAACCACCTTCTCCATCGCTTTAAAATGTCTTGTGGCAAAGGATCATCCTAACTGCAGCCCCTTCTACACAGCTCCTGTTGCATTATTTTGGCCTGAAGGGTCACTGGCGCCAGGAACCCCAGTGGGTCGTAAACAGAACTGTTGACTGATAGCATCCCACGTCTGGTCAGAGCCCGCTGCTTTATTTCCAATCCAAAGACAAAATCATCCGTCTCCACACACCACTGAAGACCAAGCGCTCTTTCTACTGGAAGCTTGTCATTGTCCAAATCCAACATCTTCAGCTCTTTGACTCTCCATTCTTCAGAGATGGCTTGCAAAACAACACGACTGTTGCTAATCCACTTTTCCAAAGCAAAGCCTCCTTGTTGACAGAGAGCAATGAGGCCCTGTATCAGCTGGATAGCTTTTGTGACAGAGGCAGTGCTCTTCAGACAATCATCAACATAAAAGTTCTGTTGAACAGCTTCTATAACAACCGGTAGGCACTTAGACTGATTGTCTTGAGCCATTCTTCTCAGAGCATAAGCTGCGCAACTTGGTGATGAGATGGCTCCAAATAAATGCACCATCATTCTGTAAGGGACTGGTTGTTGTGTTGTGTCTCCATTAGGCCACCACAAAAAACGTAGAAAGTCCAGATTCTCCTCTGGCACACAGACTTGATGGAACATAGCTTGAATGTCTCCCATGAAGGCTGTTGGCTGTTGTCTAAACCTCATGAGGACGCCCATCAACGTGCTTGTGAGAAGGGACCCTTGCAGCAGCTCCGTATTCAGGGACAAGCCTTTAAACGTGGCACCGTAGTCAAACACGACACACAGTGTTCCCTTTCTGGGATGATGGACACCATGATGGGGAATATCCCAAACTCTTCCTGAATCAAGGTCTCTTTGATCATCAGGTACTTGTTCTTGTAACCGTTGTTGGGCCACAGCAAAATTGTTTGGCAAGAAGACATCTTTCTTCTTGAAAGGTAAGTTTATAGTATACTTTCCATCCTGTAACTTGGCAGATGTTTCCATTATATTGAGAGACTGCTGGTCTTCTCTTGACATTTCCTGGCTTTCCATGAGCTTCTCGCAGAAATCATGATTATACTGGTTCATTAGCAGCTCCTCCAGCCTGCTGACACCAATTCTATTCACAGATACGACAGAAGCTTCCATCCTACTATTCCCATCCAGTGGGCCATTAACCACCCAGCCGAGCGCAGTTTTGACAGCATACGGACCATTACCTTGACTATTAATAACTTCCCATGGCTCCAATAGCTTGGGTGCATTGATCCCGATCAACAGGTCAACCTTGGCTTGAATGGACGGTACCTGTATACCTGACAAATACGGCCATTTAAGGAGGTCTTGAGATGTTACCATATCGTCTGTAGTGACTGGCATTTGCGCCTGTGTAAGCACTTCCGGCAGTGGATGGAACTGAGAGCTTTCCAGGCCGGCCACCTCGAGATTAAAAAGTGAAAAGGCATGACTCATCTTTGTTTGACCCATTGTTCGTATCAGGACTTGGGTTCTCTTTCCAGAGAGGTTCAAGCGATTCATCAGTTGTTCAGAACAAAATGTTCCGGTGCTGCCTGGATCCAAGAATGCATATGTTAAGATCACACAGTCACCTTTGGCAGCTTTTACTTTAATGGGCAGCACTGACAACATGGTGCGACAATTGCCGGCCCCTGTATGTCCACAAGTTGTGTGAGAAATGGGAATAAGCTCTGGTGTTTCCAACTCTTGTTGAGGAGCAGTTGCCTGTCTATTTATGTGCAACACTGTTGGATGATTTTGCTTGCAAATGTCGCATTTCAATCTCATATCACAGTCACGGCTAACATGTCCATGACGAAGGCAGCCAAAACATAAACCTCTTTTCTTCTAAATAAACAGCTTGTCCATGTGTTTCTTTCTTCCAAACTGCTTACAATTTTCCAGCAAATGTTCCAGTGAGCAAAAAATACAACGGCCATTTTCATAGTCTTCGAAGGAGTGTGGCTGCTTAACCTTGGGAGGATCTGTCCCAGTCACGGTACTGGCCACCACGTTCCCCTTCACTCTACTGCCCGCATATGACCTGCCTTGACCTATTGATGTTGAGTTAGGGCTGTAATCATGCAGATCTCCAAAGAAGGGGTCCGAAAGAATTCTTACGTGCCGCTCTATGAACTGTACCAAGTCAGCAAATCCAGCTCTGTATCCTGTTGATTCCATGATGTCATAGGCCTTGCCACGCCAATGTTCTCGTAATTTATAGGGCAACTTGGCCAAGATTGCCCTCAAGTTCGCAGGCATGTCCAGTTCCTGCACATACTCCAGCTCCTCCATGATGTTGCAGCAGCCGCGTAGAAAAAAGGAGTAACTGTGCAGTGCCTTTGTGTCATCTGTTTTTATTGTTTGCCATGACAGAGCCTGACTAATGTATGCAGTGGCCATTTTGTAAGGATTTCCAAAATGATCCTGGAGCAAAGCCTTGGCCACGGCATAACCACGATCTGAAGCCATGTGTTGACAACTTTGCACAAGTTCCTGAGGTTGCCCTCGGGTGTATTGCTCAAAATAATACAAACTGTCTGCTGCGGCTGCTTTACTTTCCACTCCTTGCTCAAATGCTTTAATGAAAGTTCTGTAGTGCAATGGATCACCATCAAATATTGGAATGTCTCTTGGTGGAAGTGTCATTGAACGCTGTTGGTTCATTAAGGCTGCTGTAATCTCAGTTTGTCTGCTCATAATGGTCAAAAGGTCTGCAGGAACCTGTGAAGTGGTTGATGAATGAGCTTGCGCATCACTTTGTGTTGACCGTACCTTTACTTCCATTGCTTTTCCATCTTGCTCCACCAAAGGGTGCTCCTGATTTGTGTTCCATTTCCTTTGTTCCAGGAGGTTATGCTGTTGCTTTATATTTGATGCAATCAATTTCTTTGGCCTCACATCTGTTGTTTTGTTTTCCATTTGTGGCATCCTGAATCTCTCCTTTTGTTGTGCTGTTTCCATATCATCATGATGAGGTTTAAACTCTTGGACTGTGGGGTTTAAACCTTGTCCATTCATTGCTCCATTTTTCTTTACAGTTGACTGCGCTTGAGACTGGCCCTCTTCAATGGCATTATAAATGTCCATCCGCGCTTCAAATGCCACCAGTTCCGCCTCCAAATCAAGCATCTCCATTCTTCTCCTTAGTTTTGCTTCTTCTTCTTCAATAGCATGTCGTTGTTCCAATATTTTCACACGAGCCAGCACTGCAGCTCTTTCCGCTGCTGCCTTTAGTTTAGCAGATGAAGCAGAGGACTTGGTACTTTTTTTGCTAACCCTGCTGCTCACGTTTGACACACTATCTTCAGGAGAGATGTCATCATTAGCATAACCTTTATCGGTTTCTTTTATGATTTCTTGTATTTGTGTTGAACCTTGAGAAAGCCATAGATTGACCCTTGAAAAACACTCATTGTTTGGGATCATTTTGGCTTTAAACCATATTTCGTGCTTTTCACCCTCTTCAACAGACAACAAACCCATCATTGAATCATGTACATTTTTAGCATCAACACACAACCCTTTCAACTCATCAAGACCATTTATCACCTTGGTTTTATCACCACAAGACATGAACGCATTCAATTCGCTTCTAACTTTACTCGCATTGTTAAGTTTACATTTCCTATTGTTTTGTAACCTTTCAAGTTTATCAACCAAACCCTTTTCTGTTAATTTAACAATACGTTTTTGAGTTCCCGAATCATTAAGTACTTCATTTTCATTATTTGTGTCCATGTCCGAAGCACAGGCATCCATTGTACGTGCTGGCAGTGAACGCAACGCAAAATTCAGCTCCGGTGATGACGCGAAGGTTGGTCAGTGAGTCACGTGATCCAGCGCAATTTCTGAACCGCGACGTTCGAATTAATTTTAACGCACGGAGCGTTACCAATGCATTGGATTTTAATATATTTTTTTTTTAAAGTGTGCACACAATTGGCCATCGACAGAGTAGCGCTACATATACCTCTCGTTGGGCGCCTTAACTGTAAATCCACACGATGACGTCGGTGCTCCAATCCACTCGGTGGTCAGCAGCACTCCTCTGGATCAGCCATGATAGCAACCATCACGGCTGCCTGCGAAGTCGATCAACCCCAGCTGCTCCTCCACACACCGGCTTCCCTGATCGTCCCACGCCGTCTGCCGTGCTCCGTCGTTTCCTCCAACACAGTCTTTGTTTGGGCAGGTTTTTGACAGTGTACTAGCCAGTATACTAGTAGGCTAGTGAGGTATTGACTGTTTGTTTGCCTAGATTGGCTTGGCTTGACGCGCTGGCGGCTTTGTTACCTGTGATTGCTTTGCGATGTTATTCACCAAAGAGTCCATGAGTAGCTTGTTAAAAGGTAAGGTTTATTTATCAATCGTCAATCTTAAAATTTATCTAAAACACGATCCATAAAGTTGCACACGCTCCGCCCAAGCGGTCAAAAACCTGTATGCCCTTCAAGTCCGTACCTGGGCATACCTTCTTCCTCTACCCTTTTATATCATCAGTCAGAGCGCCACACAGTGCTCAACAAAAGTAATACACACACACACATTTGACCCCTATTTGGCGTCTACAACGAGCATTGTCCGTTTTGCTTTCAATGCAGTGCTCAAAGGTGCGTATAAAAGTATGGTAATGCAGGGGGTCTCCCTTAAAAATTGTGAGCTCCTTCGCAGGTAAAGTGGAAAGTCTCTGCTCTTTAATTAGCATTTCGGTTATTTCGTTTTGCTTTTGCATTATTTTTAATAGCTCGGAACAGGAATCAGTTGGTTTCTGGGTCGGCTTGGCATTGGTGGTTTTGCTGTGTGTGGGCGATGGTGTTTGAGGCCTGGTCCCGTTAAAACAATCAAATGGTTGTGGTTGCCAACCTGTTTTTCCACTCCGCTCATCATTACCATCATCATCATCGTCACATTCATCATCAGCATCGTCAGTTTCCGTAGCACTGCCGTCATCAATATCCCATTCACCATTACCATAACCATAACGGAGTTCTAATCCTTTCTTTGGCCTTTATTTGTTGCCCTTTACACTTAAACTCATGTCCTCATAGGTTTTGAGTTTTGCATCTGCAGCAGCAAGTTGCATTTCAAGAACCAACATTTCTCTTTTCGCCTTTAATTTAGCTTCTTCTTGTTCAAGGGCCTGTGCTTTCTTTAGACCTTCGACCTGGACTAAAAGTGCAGCTCTCTCCACTTCAGCGTTGCATCTGGTTGAGGATGAGCGGCTGCTACATTTGCTCTCTTTGGTATCCCGCTCCAATTTGCTCATTATTCCCACTGACACACAAGAATCCTGACTTTCCCTTTCACAGTTGGACTGCGTTCGTTGTCCTTTAGCTTTCTTCAGATGTTGTTATTGATTAGAAGGAAAGTCTGTACTTTGTTGCACCCACTGTTCAACTGTTGTTGCCTTTTGCAGCCATTGTTTTACTGTTATTCTAAATTTATAGATCTGAGCAGCTTTGGGCAGGTACCAATGTGTGTGATCCACATCCCTTTCTTCCTCTTTGAGCAATTCATAAATTGTTTTTTGAATGGCTGTAAATTCTTCAGTTATTTCGTTGAAATTGCTGTACGATTGGGTGATTATTTCAATGTCATCATATCCTACTTGCATAATGGACTCAATGTAATTCATCTTTGATGTTAATTTACTATATTTAGCAGATCTATGTTTTATTAATCCCTCCATTTTATTCTTCAGAGCCTTCTCAGTTAGTTTGGGTTTTCTTTTCCCATGTTCGACTGGTTTGGGGGTCACTTTCTCAGGTTCTGATGTCTTATTTTTGTCACCCGTCATTTTATCGGCGTCGGAATGATTGGGATCAAATTCTTCCATTTCATGGGTGAGACACTTAACGATGTCATTTTGCGTTCTGCCTTTATTAATATCCTCAATTCCAATAGTTTGGTCGAGATTGCCATTATTATCATTGGTGCGAGACATCGTGTTAACTTCACGAATATGCGTACACGCAATCTACAGCGACAAGGCGGCGTTTGTTTTGACAGCGACTTGACTGGCTCGTTCGTTGTTCAAAAAATAGTGTCTCTATCACGATATACAATCGGCAAAGTCAACACGGGAGTTTGGAATGTGTTCGTTCACTTGTGCTTCGTTTATCATTTGCAAGCGTTAAAAACAATACAAGTCATACCTCTATCTTTAAGCTGCATGCGTTTCAATAATGCTTCACGTCAATTCATTCCGCGTTGGCTGAACGATCACCATTAAACGATCCACTTTATTTATAAACGATCAATCATTCCAAACGGCCACGCCACTATCCACACGACAGCGTTCCGTCTTCAAACTTTTACTTCTTTCGTCAATTACTTTCCTTTCGGACGTTTTTCAACCTTTTGTTACTGCCGTTTCAATGAGCTGGCGAAAGAAAGTTTTAACGCGCACTCACTCACCATGGGTTGAAGTTGCGATGACGTTCGCTCGGCTTCACTGGTCTTGATGTTGATGTGTAGTTATGTATGTCACGTCAAAAAGTCAAGGGTTAGTCTTAATCGTAGTCATTTCAGTCCAGATGTCATGCCGTGAAGTCAAGTAAATCAAATAAATAAACCAATGGCTACGGTCTTCCAAACTTCAAATCAAAACCATACGCGCATATGCGGTAATCAATACAATATACTATCTTCTATCTTTCAGTTTGTACATAAATAATGCGTCTTGAGTAAGTGTTGAAAAACGGTATCCGACCAGCGTTCCCCCACTTGTCCTGCATTCGTTATTTTTTTTTATTTATTTTTTTTTCCTGCATTCGTTATTTATGGATGAACGCAACCAGTGCTGACGTCATCAATTGCCCTAGTGGTGGTGTTGCCATACTGCATTACTCAAAAGAAAACTGCTCCAACAGATAAAATGTTTTGCAAGTGAAATTAAATTGTTCCCAAAAAGTCCATGTCCTTCTCTCCACTAACTATACTTCAACTTTAATGGACGACATCCTCACATTGTTCTTTTTTTCTTCCTCTCCTAATTTTTGTTGTTCAACGATGCACTTTTTGTATTCAATATGTGCCAAAGTTGTTTGCGTATCGATATTTTCAAATTTATTTCAGAAAAAAAGTACCATGGCGCCATCTAACGACGAAGACGCAAATGCACAACTCCGAGTGGTGACGTTTGCTTATTAAAAATAAAACAAACAAACAAACAAAAATGTTTTCGAAGCATATAGAACTCAAGGGACAATATTATTGAACCAAACAATGATATTTGGAAACAATTTTTTTTTAAATTATTACAAAAACAATAAGAGCAGCAGTTAGAATGCAGAAGACCCTTCTTTCGACTGTGTTTTTGAGTCTTCCCGGATGTCGTACTGTTGTAAAATCCGATTGGACAGTAAACAGCCAATCAAAATCAGCCCGAGTGTCCGACTCCTGATTGGTTAATAATTGTGGCACAGTTTGCAACGTAGGCGTAAAATTGTGTTTTGTACCCAAGAGGAGAGAGAAGCCGGAAGAGTTGCTCATTTTTGTGGAACCCACACAGAGACAGCCGTTTTGGATCGGCTCATACTCAAGGACATTTTGGGGGGACTTCAATAAATTTGTCAGTTTATTTATTTATAAAGACTTTTCTTTAAAGTGGGAAAATGTTGTTTTCTGTTTCTTTTAGAAAAGTGGTGCCGAAGATGCTTTTTTCATAATTTATTTGCTCATACTTAGGGCTAGGTTTTTATTCATAAATGTAAGTTTGGCAATCAGAAACCGACATTTTCACACTGACACTGTTTTCGATATTAGACTTTGAAATGACTCCACTAACACAAAGGCTCAGAAAAAAAGGCCAGTTGAGCAAGTGATTTTATTGATGACTGTGGAAGGCACCGATTTCATAAGCACCGTTTCTTCTCACACCTTTTCCATTCGGTGCGATTAAAAAGACAACTAAAAAGAGGCTGCAGGGAGGAGCCAGGCAGAAGGTGAGCGGGATTGAACTGGCAAGACGCCTGTTTGCCGCTGGCCCTCTCCCATTCGCGAATGGTGCAAAACGAAAGCTTTACCTGGTTTGTTTTGGTTTTCAGCCGTCTTTAGTAAGTTATTTCAGTCTAAAAACGGCGTCAGGGCATTTTAAACCTGACATTATATAAACAATCCAACGTACAAAAAATATAATATAGCATGAAAAAAATATTTGGTATATTTGACAAAATTGATAGAGCTCAACCTAGAAAGTGTATTTAACCAGTCAGAAATTTATTCACAAAGCATAATATTAAATGTATCTGAGGGGATCTTTGAAGAGTTTGAGTTTTGTTCAATGGACCATACATGTACGAGCCAGCCAAACACAGCGAGAAAACCAGCGCTGACTCCAGTCGCCATCAAGTTGCCAACTCCTGACATACCAAAAGCTTTGAGAGAAACTGAGACGATTTGCGTTTCTCTTTCTGGTTCTTTTTATAGTTCAACTTCTAGTTCAGTTTTTCACCTTTTCACACAGCGTAATGAAGACCAGTTGAGCAAGTGGAACAAGTGATTTTATTGATGATTGTGGAAGGCAACGATTTCATAAGCACCTTTTCTTCTCACACCTTTTCCATTAAGTACGTTTAAAAAGACAACTGAAAAGCATAATGTTAAAAAATGTTGTTCCAGGCAAAAGCAATTAATTTTATTTATAATGTTCGATGTAAACACACAAAAAAAATTCTCATCACTCAGACACAATGGTTCTTCTGGCACGGATCACATTGGCTTAATGTCAATAAAAGAGCTTTGCAAAATTCAATTCATCATATTTCATTCAAAATCACATTTACATCTTACCACAGAGAGTCGGTTCCTTCAGTTTTTTTTGTCATTTTTTTAATCTTCAAGCATCGCTGCTTTTGTCACCAACACAATTGTGTCTCTCAGCACTATGTTTCGTGGAAAATTTTTTCGCACAAACGCTGCAACAGAATGGCTTGTCTCCATTGTGCTTTCTTGTGTGGTTTGTTAAACTTGCCTTTATAGAAAAGCTTTTACCACAAACCAAGCAGGAAAAAGGTTTTTCTCCACTGTGTGTTTTTGTGTGGCTTGTTAACGTTGACTTTACAGAGAAGCATTTTCCACAAATTGAGCAGGAAAAAGGTTTTTCTCCATTGTGTCTTCTTGTGTGGCTTTGTAAACTTGACTTTACAGAGAAGCTTTTGCCACAAACTGAGCAGGAAAAAGGTTTTTCTCCAGTGTGTGTTCTTCTATGTTTTCTTAAATTCGACTTTTGAGAGAAACTCTTGCCACAAACTGAGCATGAAAAAGGTTTTTCTCCACTATGTGTTCTTGTGTGTTTTGTTAAACTTGACTTATCAGAGAAACATTTGCCACAAACTGAGCATGAAAAAAGTTTTTCTCCACTATGTGTTCTTGTGTGTTTTGTGAAATTTGACTTAAAAGAAAAGCTTTTGCCACAAACTGAGCATGAAAAAGGTTTTTCGCCACTGTGTGTTCTTGTGTGGCTTGTTAAATTCGACTTTTGAGAGAAACTCTTGCCACAAACTGAGCAGGAAAAGTTTTTTTCTCCAGTGTGTGTTTTTATGTGACTTGTCAAATGTGACTTTCCAGAAAAGCTTTTGCCACAAACTGAGCAGCAAAAAGGTTTTTCTCCACTGTGTGTTCTTGTGTGAATTGTCAAATGAAACTTTCGAGAGAAAGTTTTGCCACAAATTGAGCAAACGAGAGGTTTTTCTTTACTGTGGTTTCTTGTGTGCCGTTTTAAAGACAACTTTGAGGTTAATGAGTCAGTGTGACATGCCCTTTCACCTTTAGCTTGCCCATCATCATCATTATCATCGTCATCATCATCGTCGTCTGATAATGTGTCCTCATTATGTACTTGTGATGGCCCCCAGTGGTCTTCATCACCTTCTGTTGTCACGTGATGACTTGAGCTGCTGCTTGGAGGCCCCGCCCCTCTTTTGTCCTCATTCTCATCCTTTTTTTCATCTTCAGTCTTTATCGGGACAAAGTTCACTGATGACTGGTTAATCTCCTCCTCCTCCTCCTTTTTGATGTGAGTCAAGTCTGGCTCCTCTTTCACAGAACAGAAATATTTTTTCACTAATGTCTGCAGGACACAAAAAGACGAACACACATTTAGTTTGGTCAAGTCATTCTGATTCAGATCAACCCACTCGTGTACAAACCTGCTTTGAGTGGCACAACACGAGGCTGATTGCAAACTTCGTCCAGCAGTTGAAGATGTTGCTCGTTCTCTTCTTTTATTCCACAAAGTTCCTCTTTGTACTTGGGTGTCGTTCTTGCACACATTTTCAAATGATAATTCCCAAAAATCCACACTTGATCTCTGCTTGGCGATGAGTCATGTGTCTCTTTTCGTTCGCGGCTAGCTAGCTAACAAGCTAAGCTAACTACGCCGAAAAGCATCAACGCGTGACGAGATGAGGTTATCGGGACACAAAGACTTAATTAATTATGTCGACGTCCTTTAGAGTAGCACTGGACATCCTGTGTGAAAATTACAGTCAGTTCCACGCTAAATCAGAAGAATTTAGCGGCGGGTGTTTTTGTTCCCGTGCGGACGGGTCGGTGGATGTGGTCGAGGTCCATCGGAAGCTGCGCGCTTGCTAATGACGTCATGCTTCAAACACGCATTTTTTCAAATATATTTCTTTGCCTCTGTGTTTGTTTTTACCCCCCGGCTGTTCTATTTTAATATCTGTTAAATCATATTTTAATTTGGTTGATAAAAAAAATAAAACAAAATAACTGCATGACCGCCACGATGGCTGGTCAGCTTTACGTCACTTCCGCCTATGCCTCGAGAAGCTGCTGCTGCTCCAGCAGTGGGACGTTTACGTTTCTCCTGCCGAACTTGCAACAATGCTGTGTTTCACTCGGGCTGCAATATTGTATGAATATGTCTGCATATAGTGGGAAATATTTCTCAATCTAGTATTTCCAAGTTTTCCCTCCGACAATTGACGTGACTTCTTCGACAGACACGCAGTGGACACCGAAAGAAGAAGAAAAAAAGTATGATGTAAATGAACTTTATTATTTTGTAATTGTTTTTATTTAGTAACTCAGAACACACAAATGTAACACACAGGGGTGGCAAACATGCAGTCAAAGAAATATAATTCATCAATATATTATAACGCCTGACGTCATCAACAGGCTTCCGAAGGACCCCGTCCACAACCCGAACACATCGAGCAACCCGTCCCCATCTGGTACCGACACCGGAGTGAAAACCGGAAGTCAGTCAGGACATTCCTCGCTGTGATGGGATTGGCTGCTGGAAACAACACACAAAATAATAAACAACAAAAAAAGTATATTCAGAGAAACAAACCCAACATATTATCAAATTTCCCCATTGTGGGACTAATAAAGGACATATTTATCTTTATCTTTAGAACAGCACATTTTGTTTCTCATTTCTACAATATCTTTTTAAAATTGTCCGTTTCTTCTGTATGAATGAAAAACAAAGGGCGACTCTTAATAAATCTGCACGAATGAACCATTTTGCCATTGATAAAATCCACGGTTATGTCGCATCCTAGGATTATACCTTAATGCCAAGTCGCAGCAGACGAATAATTCTGATATGCAGACAACTTCTCTCTTTTGCCAACTGGCGTAGTTTATTCCATCAACGCACACGAACTGCTCCTCACAAGAGCCAAAAGCAGAGAGAGAGAAATAAGGCGTGAGCACCTGCCGAACATCGCGTGTTAACATCATCTGTCAGCGACAGCACCCCTTGTGGCAAATAAGCACATTACAGAAACAAGCAGTCATACAATAACACTCAACACTCCCACTTATGAACTACTTGTAAACTGTACAACTTTCACAAAGACATATCAAGAAAAACAAATAACTTGACATTTGAATGTCAAATATTTATATGCCAAATATGACCCCTGTAAATTTCTTCAATTTAGATTTGGTCACATGCTTGGTCATAACATCTGCTGCCATGTCATTTGTGGAACAGGAAACAAGTATCATCTTCTCATCTTTTAGGATGGATCTAATGAAATGATACAGTTTTCGTGTACACATAGTCATCAATACCTTTCAATAGTTGTTCCAAATGTATGCACTGCTGTATTGTTAAGGCTAAAGTCATGTATTCTGCCTCACACTAAGATAGTGCTACTGTTTGTTGTTTCTTGGTCCTTCATGAGACCAGTGCACTGTCATCACACATACTCACACAATACCCCGTGGTACTGCATTTGTCAGTGGCGTCCGACGCCCAATCTGCATCACTGTAAGCTCGAATACCAAGACCCTCGCTGCTCTTTCTAAAACAGAGCTGTCTGTCGGTTGTACCTCTGAGATAACGCAAGACATGTTTGACCGTGATCCAGTGCTCATCTGTGGGTTCAGAAAAATGTTGCGATAGTCGGCTCACCACAAAACATAAATCAGGGCGTGTGCCGGTGGCCAAATATATGAGACTGCCAACCGCTTCTCTGTACATTTTTACATCAGTCATTCTCGGCGCATCTTCAGTGTAGTCTAGTTTTTGTTCGCAGGGTGTTTCCCTTGTTCTACACATTTACATGTCAAAATGGTTTAGGATCTTTTCCACATACTTGTTTTGTGTCACATTTACACGGCCTTCCGAGTGGCTGAAGCCCATGCCAAGGAAATGTTTTAACCTGCCTAGGTCCTTCATTTTAAACTTGGTGGATCGCATGCTCTTCACTTGCTTGAAGCCACTTTTGTGTTATTGGCAGCAATGATGAGGTCATCAGCCCAGATAACAATTATCACTTTCCCTTCTTCTTTAAACTCTTTCGTGTATACACAGTGGTCTGCTGGGTTCTGGATAAATTTGTTCCCGATTAGGTATTTGTGAAGTAATAAATTCCAATTACGTCCAAATTGTTTTCGGCCGTAAATGGACTTCTCCAGCTTATTCACTAGCCCATCTCTTCCTTTCTCATAACCCTCAGGTTGTTCCATGTATATTTCTCTCTCAATGGGTGCGTGCAAATAAGCTGTTTTTACGTCAGCCTTTTGCATCGCCACCCGTACACGAGTCAGATTTGCTGTTGGTGAGAATATTTCACCATAGTCTATTCCTGCTCTCTAGCTATAACCTTTCACTACAAACCTGGCCTTGTACATCTCACGTCCATCACTGCCTTCCTTGGTTGAATAGACCCACTTTCCTCCCACTGTCTCTCTCTGCCATCTGGCAATTTAGTCAAAGTAAAAGTCTGGATGTCCTCTAAGGACTTCATCTCGTCCATTGCTTTCTTTCATTTTTTTGACTCAGTTGATGTTAAGGCCTCTTTAAAAATTTGGGGAATATTGCACATTACTCTGTTGCGGTGGTCTATGCTAACAAGTGTACTGTCATCCTCCTCACTGCTGTCTTGAGTATAATCTTTTAGATAACCCGGTGGTCTTCGTTCTTGGGTAGGATATCTCCCACTGCTTGGGACCTGTGGTGTCCCTTTAGGGTGCTTGTCATCATCATCTTTTGGTTGTTTTGAACCACCAGTTTGTATGTCTGTGCTCGCACTAGGTTGTGGGGTGTCTTTGACTTCACAACTCACTCTAGGTTGCAGGTCTAACTCATTTTCACATGTTGTCTTGGTGACAAACTTTACCAGTCTGTGGGAACACCTTTCCCTCACTGGATAATAAACTAGAAAGGCTGGACTGCCTTTGTCATGCCCTACAAAGTGTCCTTTTTCGCACTTAAAGTCTAGTTTAATCCTGTCTTGTTGATAGGCATAGCATATTGACCCGAACTTGTGCATCCTTGATAAATGACACATTTTTCCTGTCAGTGGTGCCTGTATGCTTATTAAAACACAGATTTCTTATATATGCTGCCTCCTGAACAGCATTGTGCCACAGGCTCTTTGGTAAGTTGCAGTCAATAAGCTTACACCTGGCCATATCAAAAAGAGTCGGCCATTCCCTCTCAGCTACCCCATTCTGGTGTGGGGAATAAGGACAGGAGGTTTCATGTCTCATATTGTTCTTTCGTAGCAGTGTCTTAAAGTCTCTGTTTGTGAACTCGGTTCCATTGTCTGATCGCAGTGCCATGTGGTGCTACATCAGATAAGAACTTCTTGGTAGCTTGAAGAGCATCACCATCATCCTTGCTTTCAAAAAATAAACAAACACCGCACCTGTATACACATCTGTAAAAGATTGCACATACTTAAAACCATCAATGGATTTGTTGCTAATCGGACCAGCTAAATCTGTGTTCACCAGTTTTAGCAATGTCTTTACCTTGTCAGTTGGATTTCGGTTTCTCGTTTGGGTGAACTTCCCTTTTATGCATACATCACATTCTTTATCAGGCTTGTGTTTCGCACCACTAATGTGCATGCCAACTGTTACATTTTGCAATTTCAATATATCCTCATAGTTGCAGTGCCCCATTATCTCGTGCCATGTCTGAATATCATGGCTGACTTTACACACACCATTTTCATGACACTCTGTTTTCAAGTAGTACATTCTTTTATACACATAATAAATAACAAATGTTGGACCATCAGGCGCTGTAAGAACGTCTTCGCCTTCCTTGAAGAACACTTTGGCACTCTTAGCTGTAGCTCGCTTCACGGAAAACAGTTCTTGAGGCAAGGATGGGATGTAGAGGGCGTTCTTGAACGTAACTTTACACCGACGCCCCTTACTGTCTATTAGACACACCTGTGCGTTTCCCTTGCCTTGTGCCAGCCCAAAAACACGTTTCCCATCTGCGAGCCCCATGCTGTGTTTCTCCGGCCTGAAATTGCTCACAAAGTTCTTAAACCATCTTTTGTCGTTCATAAAGTGGGACGATGCACCTGTGTCCACAGTCAGTACCTTTTGTTGCATCTGCTGTGCTGTCCAGCTGGTATTCTCAGTCTCCATCCTGAAGGAGTAATCCTCACCTCCGGTTGCTCTCCTGGCGTCATCATGTTGCATTTCATGGCTGCCACCGGCGTCATCGTCTCCACCTTTTTGGACGCACGCGTACCGAGCGCTTTGTCCGCGCTTCTTCCGGCATGCTTTGTCCGCGTGTCCTGTGTGTTAACAGAAACTACACCAACTAGTCTTTGAGCAGTTATCTTTACGGTGACCCTTTTCGCCGCATCGCCAACACGCCAGCTCCGTCGGCGGTCTGCTTTTCTTCTTTTGCGCCGCCCGTGCTTTCATCACTGTCCCTCCGGCCTCCTCGGCGAGTGATCCTGTGTCTTCCGCTGCCTCGAAGTTCCATAATTTGGCCTTGAACTCCCCCAGCGAAACGTCCATTGAGTCGTGCGTCACCATTAACGTGAAAGGCTTATATTTTTCCCGTAGCGCCTCTCATAATCATTGCCATCATCAACCCTTCGCTCGGCATATAATATAATGATAATCTGTTCAGCTCTGATGACTTATTCAGTCACGGTCTCTGTGTCCGCTTTCTTCAGCGCCGTCATCAATGTATAGGGAGACAATGCGGGGCCTACCTTTGCCGATATAGTGTTCTCTCAACACTGAGGGTTTCCAGGCCCTTGTCTTTTGTGTCTCTGAATATGAGTTGTTTGCGCCATTTCCCAAATGTTTATATTTTTATGGATAATGATTGCAAATATTTGTTTTTTGCCATTTATATGTTTGTGAGAAGAAATTATACATTTCTTTGTCTTTTGTAATTATTTTGATTTGTGGAGTGAAATGTGTCAACGTTAGAGGGCGCAATTCTTTATTTACTGTAATGCACGAAGAAGAAAGTGTTTTTTGGTTGAAGAAGAAATAAAGATGATGGTGAAGGAGCAACACAGTCTTTTTGCCGTGCTTCGACCATCAGTGTTTGTTCACGCCTAAAAAGTTGTTTTTATTCGCCACCAAACGAAGAGGTTGAACAACGAAAATAAGAAGAAACTAATGGAATCTAAAATAACCTCTACACATAGCATTTCCATGAGCTGCCCTCACATTCACAGCACTTCATGGACAAATACGACGAAGCACATTCTCCACATTGGCTGTAGAGATGCAAACATACCAAATTGGGCACTGGAGGTGTCACACAGACGCTATAAAAAAAACACATTCTGAAAGACAGAACAATTGGAGATCGGAGCACATGCACATACGCATACACACACACAGACATAAACATACACGCACATACACTTGCACATACACGCGCACACACCGACAAGATTACAAAAGAATGCCAGCGGAGAGAGAGACGGAGGGACTGCCCGCCGGAGAAGGCCAGCCTTGGCGTGCCAGTCTTGGGAACCAGACGGGAATCAACTATCCAGACGATGACTAACCTGGGGAGTACCTTCCCTTGGACGTGGACCCGTACCGTGGGAGGGAGCGAGGACGACCGATTCAACCTACATTACCTTTGACATATAAAACTCCTATAAAAACTGAAGCTGGGCTGAAAGATGGCGCGCATTTTTCGACTGTGCTCGCCCGAGTGCAGTTTCTCGTGAGATTAAGAAAAAGACGCCCAGATATCTGTCTTTGTATTATTTCCTGAACTCCAGAAATTGAAGAAACTAAATATCGGAACTCTAATCAGTTGTTGAGTCTTTTTTTTTACCCTTTTCTTCTTGAGCACAAAAAACGAACACGCATTGGAGTAAGTTTGGCTTTTAAAGGTTGATTTACTAACTACTTCTTATTTCCACGGTGACCCAACTCCAACAATAACATGACAAATATTTGTCATCTCATCAATATTTGCACAACAGAGTACTGAGTTTCGAGATCCTCACTATAATAGTTCTCAAAATTATATTTCTTATCAATTTAGGTTAGTTAAGGGATATTTTATTGACAATCTAATATCAATCTACAAAGACAGAAAAACAATTGGTGGTGGGGGGGCGCGAATCTTTTTCTTCTTGGTAGGGGCGGGCGTGAAATAATTGAGAGGCACTGCGAGTATATGCCGACATTATATTCATACAATCTTGCAGCCCGATTGAACAGCAGCATTGTTGCAAGTTCGGTCGGAGAAACGTAACCTTCCCACTGCTGTTCCAGCAGCGGCTTCTCGGGGCATAGGCGGAAGTGACGCGAGAGATGACTCGCCAATGTGGCGTTAATTTAGTTGTTTTGTTAATTTTTTTTATCAACCGAATTAAAATATTATATAAAATAAATATTAAAATAGAACCGGCAAGTGTAAATAAAACCCACTGAGGCAAAGAAATATATATGGAAAATACGCGCTTAAAGCATGACGTCATAAGCAAGCGCGCAGCTTCCGAAGGACCTCGACCACATCCACCGACCCGTTCACACCGGAACAAAAGCAGCCCACCGCTAAATTCTTCTGATTTAGTGTGGAACTGACTAATTTTCTCAAAGGATGTCCAGTGCTACTCTAAAGGACTACGACATAATTCATTAAGTCTTTGTGTCCCGATAACCTCATCTTCGCGCGTTGATGCTTTTCGGCGTAGTTAGCTTAGCTTGTTAGCTTAGCTTGTTAGCTTGCTAGCCGCTAACGAAAAGAGGCACATGACTCATCGCCAAGCAGAGATCAAGTGCGGATTTTTGGGAATTATCATTTGAATATGTGTGAAAGAACGACACCCAAGTACAAAGAGGAACTTTGTGGAATAAAAGAAGAGAACGAACAACATCTTCAACTGCTGGACGAAGTTTGCAAGCAGCCTCCTGTTGTGCTACACAAAGCAGGTTTGTACCCGTCTTACTCTCATTTGCTTTCTAAAGAACGACTTTCTATCGTTAAAAATATGCATCACAACATTAAGTTGTTTGGGGAAATGCGTCCAAGGTTATTGCCGCTTTATTTTTAAATATTGCCTTTTACTTGCAGGTCTGCTGAACATTTGTTTTTGCCAAATGAAATCAGTGCAGAAAATATATGCCAAAGAATAACCAATAGTGGGGGGTGGACTCCATGTTTTTTTTTTTTTTATAAAATTTCAACTGATTATTTAACATTTTACATTTTCTGGTATTTATATCTTGTTCAAGCAATTCCTTCCGGAAGGAATTCTGTTTGACTTTAAAAAATGTGCACACTGCGGCGAAAACATCAATGGCGGTTGATCAATTTTAGTGGATAAAACACAAAATATTAAGTTTTTTAAAAAAATCAAGCACGTAATGGTCTTATTTATTTATTAACTTTGTACTGCCTTCGTCGGGTGAGAGTCAATGAACCTCCGGTGGATATGCACTGTTTTGTGCACGTGTGCATCGTTTCACTTCATCCAAACATTTAAAATACATTGAATGCATCCATCCACGGTTGCACGGATCTCATCAGTGAACAAGCGCATGCTGCAAGGAATGCATCTGCATCTTTGGCTTACTATGGGCTTAAAAAGGGAGTACGCCACAACCCCCTTTTCTACCAACAAGGCCAGGAACATTTAGTTCCTGGTCATAAAGTTCCTGTGTCCCAGATGGTTTGCATCTCCCCCGCAACTCAGAGTTCCTGGTAATTGATGCAAATGACAATGATGACGGAACAATGGGAGGTCTTGTGTTACTTTGTTACTCATTACTGACACTCTATGGCTGTTAAGCATCGTTGCAGTTCTAAAATAATTCAGTGAACTCTTCAAATATTATGGTGGATCTTAGTCGAATTTGAATACATATTGGATAACTTTAAAATAGACAGTCATTATTCAAATATGTCAACATGAAAGTCACAGTGAAAGTGTTGTTGCTTAATGCTTATGTGTAGGGATTTTGACTCTTCAAACATAATGTTGTTTTAAAATTAATTTAAAAACAGAAATTTTATAAAAAATAAAAAGGGGAATGTTGGAATGTACTTGCAGGCTAAATGTCATTTTGGGCAAAAAAAAAACCCCAAACGTAAATCATGCAATAAATAGCGACTCTGATGCCAGGGCCCCTTTAATTCTTTTAGGGATCCAGATTATAATGGAAGCAAAAATACCCACGATGAAACTTTCTCTAAATGCAAGAAGAAATACTTGTAAACATATTTCACTTGAAGGATTTGTATTCTATCAATGACATTATGTTGCGATGGCCCCCAGTGGCCCCCATTAATAAGTTAGGGTCCCACAACAGGTGTTCCATCAGACGCACACAATAGCCTGTGTGTGCTAACTTCAGCTCGCTTCCAGAAACGTCTGTGACCATGTCAGGAATTAAATCGGGCATCAGCCGCAACGTGCTTCCTTTTTAAATGCTCGTTTATCACTGTTATGCTGCTAAAAGGAGGTTTACATCGTAGGACGTAATTTTGTGAAATGCCCCCATGGTCCGGTCCAAGTTGGGGTTGCACGCATTGCTCCGTGTGCAGCAGGCATAAGTCAAGGTAGCATGGTAGAAACAACATAAGACAAAGTCGCCACATGAGGTTTGACTCGACCAAATTAAATGTGTGTTTGTCTTTTTGTGTCCTGCAGACGTCTGTGAAAACGATCTCCGTTCTGTGAAAGAGGAGCCAGACTTGACTCACATCAAAAAGGAGGAGGAGGAGGAGATCAACAAGTCACGAGTGAATGTTGTCCCTATAAAGACTGAAGATGAAAACAAGGATGAGAGTGAGGACAACAGAGGGGCGGAACCTCCAAGCGGCAGCTCAAGTCATCACGTGACAACAGAAGGTGATGAAGACCACTGGGGGCCATCACAAGCACATAGTGAGGACACATTATCAGGCGCTTGTGACGATGATGATGATAATGAGCAAACTATAGGTGAAATGGCACGTCACACTGACTCATTATCTTCAAAGTTGTCTTTAAAACTGCACAAAAAATTACACAGTGGAGAAAAAACATTTTCCTGCTCAGTTTGTGGCAAGAGTTTCTCTCAAAAGTCAAGTTTAAAAACGCACACAAGAACACACACTGGAGAAAAACCTTTTTCTTGCTCAGTTTGTGGCAAGAGTTTCTCTCAAAAGTCGCATTTAACAAACCACACAAGAACACACAGTGGAGAAAAACCTTTTTCTTGCTTGGTTTGTGGAAGATACTTCTCTAGAAAGGCTAATTTACAAATTCACACAAAAACACACTGTGGTGAAAAACCTTTTTCATGCTCAGTTTGTGGCAAAAGCTTCTCTGATATGTCATGTTTGACAAGCCACACAAGAAAGCACAATGGAGAAAAACCTTTATCCTACTCAGTTTGTGGTAAAAGCTTCTCTGGAAAGTCACATTTACGAATCCACACAAGAAAACACACTGGAGAAAACCCTTTTTCTTGCTCAGTTTGTGGTAAAAGCTTCTCTCAAAACTCAACGTTAACAAGCCACACAAGAACACACAATGGAGAAAAACCTTTTTCCTGCTCAGTTTGTGGTAAAAGCTTCTCCCAAAATTCTCATTTAACAAGGCACGCAAGAACACACAGTGGAGAAAAACCTTTTTCCTGCTCGGTTTGCGGTAAATCTTTCTCTGTAAAGTCAAATTTACGAATCCACACAAGAACGCACAGTGGAGACAAGACATTCAGTTGCAGCGTTTGTGCTAAAAAATTCGCCACTAAACAGAGTGCTGAGAAACACGATTGTGCTGGTGAGAATTGCAGCGATCTGAAGCTTAAAAAAAGGACAAAAAAACTGAAGGAACCGACTCTTTGTGGTTTTGTGATTTTGAATAAAATATAATAAATTGAAATTTGCAAAGCTTTTTTATTGACACGAAGCCAATGTGATCATTGCCAGAAGAACCATTGTGTCTGAGTGATGATGATTTTTTTTGTTTTTATACTACACCCTGAACTGGTCACCAGCCAGTCACAGGGCAGACATAGACAGTGAGAACTGAGTGGGAACTGAACCCACGCTGCCTGCACACAACTTGGGCAAGTGTACCACTACACCATCAGTGGCTTTATATCAAACATAAATTAAATTAATTGCCTTTGCTTGGAAGAACATTTGTTAACATTATGCTTTTCAGTTGTCTTTTTAATCGTACCTAATGGAAAAGGTGTGAGAAGAAACGGTGCTTATGAAATCGGTGCCTTCCATGATCATCAATAAAATCACTTGTTCCACTTGCTCAACTGGCCTCCATTACGCAGTGTGAAAAGGTGAAAAACTGAACTAGAAGTTGAACTTTAAATAGAACAAGAAAGATAAATGCAAGTAGTCTAACTTTCTCTCAAAGATTTTGGAATGTCAAGAGTGTAGCTACACCGGTCCAGCGAAAAGGCCACGATTCAGACTGATGTCCAGATTTTCTTTTTTTATTTCTCTTCCTTTGATGGCTTTAGGAAATCACGTGACACAGTGAAAACTACAAATACATACACGCCGAATGAGTCCTTGAGGCCAATGCAAACAATGTACATTAATAAACAAAGTAAAAATGAAGAAAGGCACAAATATCGTGTGCGCCTCCTGAACACAGTGTATTTATCGCTCTGCTGTTACACGGTCCGTTCCTGCTTTCGTTAATCTTCCCGCTTCTTTTTTTTTGTCACCACGGAGGAGAGGATCCGCATTACGCAGTTCGTTGCTGCGCGTCTGAATTGCAAAAGTGAATCACCGTAATTTAATGAATACTGAAACGAATAATTAAATATTTAAGTACCTCAATAAACACAGAAATATTTTTTAACACTCTAACATTTACATAATAAAACAGCAACATATTTCAATTTAAAATTCACAACCACATACTGAGTTAATTAAATTCATAATAAATATAGAAACATTTAATAAATATTGAACGAATTTTGAAAGATAAAAAATAATGAATGAAATTTTAAGTATTAATTATTGCAATAAATAAATAAAATAATTGCACTCATATTTAAATGAACAAATATGTTGACAAATATTCAAGATTTAAATAAAATAATTAAAAAATATTGAAATTTTATGTATTAAAAAAATTAAATAAATATTGCAGTATTACATAAGCAAGATTAAATAATTCCATGAAAATCGAATCAAATACTGATAGAGGTAAAGAATAGTAAAAGAAAAAATACTTAAATGGTGACGTGCAAATAAATGAAAAACAACACAAATCCCTAATGAAAAATACAATTTATCAACATTTGACAAACGACAATGTGAAATGTTGATCTGAGAGATTTCTTTCTTGCGTATTCATATTCCTAATGAACCTTAATTATTTTTTTCTTTTACTTTTTTAGTTACTTAAGAGCTCAATCCACGTGAAATATCCCCTTGGGAGATAAAAAAAAGATCTCATGCAAAAAATAAAGAGCAACTAATTGTTTTTTAGGACAATCAAGGCACCATAGCACTGGCGAAAAAGCCTGTAAAAGGCAAAGGTGCAAATATGTTGACATTAAGAAAAACTTTATCACGTCAGCTCCGGCACCCTCCCGCGACCCAGTACAGGAAAAGCGGTGTGGATAATGACATGGCATGACATTTGGAATACTGTCCAACCGACAACATGGTGGCAGATGTTTCAACAAAACCAGCAACAAAAGTTAAGTTTAATTCATCTGTCAAGTTCATGTTTGGGAACTAAAATGTTTGTTCATTTGCATACGGTTTAAATCTTAAGTTTTTCCGATGTTGAGAAGAATATGACAATGATTTGCATAGCAAATGGCGACATCTGTCGGTGAGTTGATGACAGTGCCCCACACGGCCAGCAGCCAATCATATCACAGCGGGGTGTGTCCTGTTCTTCCGCGTTCGTGACGAACAGACTGCCGTTTTCAAGCAGGGGATCCATTCAGCGCTACTTTAAAAAACGACGCGATCTTTCATTCGTCTCGTCTAACAAATAGAAGCACAGAGATCAAGTGCGGATTTGTTGAGATTGTCAGGGGAGGGATTTCACTGGTCACCACACCATAGAGTCATGGTTTCAAATCAAAACCAAAAATATCTCTGAACAGCTTACAAGCAAACAATGAAACAAAGAAATAAAATTATCACAAAACGTGCATCTCTCATGCCATTCATATCCTCATAAGAAATGAAAACAACACAAGAACAGTACTGATGCATTCTGGGAGCCTCAGCCAATCAGATGGCTGGTTAGAGAAATGTGAGTCGTGTGCTTTGGGTAGTGTGTTTTTATTTATATTTTTGCAGTCTGTAGTCTAAACCTGTGATGTATCTTGCTTGCAATAACATGAATGATAAGACAGACTACAACATCGTGTACAGCTGCCATTTTGTCCCGCTTTCTCCTGCACCATCAGCCAAAGAACGTATTCACATAATATATATGTCACAGTCAATTTGAAGCAAAGATGTCTCAGATTTTGGCCGGCACGGTGTCCTAACATGCACTCTGAAATACCTCAAGGGGAACATGCCCGATGGTCGAGTGAGTTGCTCAGTCCATATAATAGGCGTGTCGCATTACAAGGAGCCTCGTTTGTTTTGGGGAAGATTTAAGACTTTGAAGTGTGCCTTATGGTCGTGAAAATACGATACCCACGATGAAACTATCTCTATGCAAAAAGAAATACTTGTAAACATATTTCACTTGAAGGATTTCTATTCTATCAATGACATTATGTTGCGATGGCCCCCAGTGGCCCCCATTAATAAGTTAGGGTCCCACAACAGGTGTTCCATCAGACGCACACAATAGCCTGTGTGTGCTAACTTCAGCTTGCTTCCAGAAACGTCTGTGACTATGTCAGGAATGAAATCGGCATCAGCCGCAACGTGCTTCCTTTTCAGATGCTCGTTTATCACAGTTGTGCTGCGATAGGGAGGTTTACATCGTAGGACGTAATTTTGTGAAATACCCCCATGGTCCGGTCCAAATCGGGGTCGCACGCATTGCTCCATATGCGGTAGGCACAAGTCAAGGTAGCACGGTAGAAACAATATAAGACAAAGTCGCCGCCTGAGCTTTGACTTGACCAAACAAAATGTGTGTTTGTCTTTGTGTCCTTCAGACGTCAGTGAAAACGATCTCCGTTCTGTGAAAGAGGAGCCAGACTTGACTCACATCAAAAAGGAGGAGGAGGAGGAGGAGATCAACAAGTCACCAGTGAATGTTGTCCCTAGAAAGACTGAAGATGAAAACATGGGTGAGGGTGAGGACAACAGAGGGGCGGAGCCTCCAAGCTGCAGTTCAAGTCATCATGTGACAACAGAAGGTGATGAAGACCACTGGGGGCCATCACAAGCACATAATGAGGACACATTATCGGACGCTCATGACGATGATGATGATGATGATGATGATGGGCAAGCCGAGGGTGAAAGGGCATGTCACACTGACTCATTAACTTCAAAGTTGTCTTTAAAACCGCACACAAGAACACACAGTGGAGAAAAACCTTTTTTCTGCTCAGTTTGTGGCAAAAGCTTCTCTGGAAAGTTTAATTTAATAAAACACACAACAACACATAGTGGAGAAAAACCCTTTTCCTGCTCAGTTTGTGGCAAAGAATTCTCTCAAAAGGTACATTTAACAAGTCACACAAGAACACACAGTGGAGAAAAACCTTTTTTCTGCTCAGTTTGTGGAAAGAGTTTCTCTCGTAAGTCGCATTTGACAAGCCACACAAGAACACACACTGGTGAAAAACCCTTTTCCTGCTCAGTTTGCGGCCGAAGCTTCTCTCAAAATGCAACGTTAACAAAACACACAAGAACGCACACTGGAGAAAAACCCTTTTCGTGCTCTGTTTGTGGTAAAAGCTTCTCCCAAAATTCTCATTTAACAAGGCACGCAAGAACACACAGTGGAGAAAACCCGTTTTTCTGCTCAGTTTGGAGGAAAAGTTTCTCTCAAAAGTCACGATTAACAGAACACACAAGAATACACGCTGCAAAAAAACCCTTTTCCTGCTCAGTTTGTGGAAAGAGTTTATTTCGTAAGTCGCATTTAACAAGCCACATAAGAACACACAGTGGAGAAAAACCTTTTTTCTGCTCAGTTTGTAGGAAAAGTTTCTCTCAAAAGTCACGATTAACAGAACATACAAGAATACACTCTGCAGAAAAACCCTTTTCCTGCTCAGTTTGTGGAAAGAATTTCTATCGTAAGTCGCATATAACAAGCCACACAAGAACACACAGTGGTGAAAAACCCTTTTCCTGCTCAGTTTGCGGCAAAAGCTTCTCTCAAAATGCAACGTTAACAAAACACACAAGAACGCACACTGGAGAAAAACCCTTTTCGTGCTCAGTTTGTGGTAAAAGCTTCTCCCAAAATTCTCATTTAACAAGGCACGCAAGAACACACAGCGGAGAAAACCCTTTTTTCTGCTCAATTTGGAGGAAAAGTTTCTCTCAAAAGTCACGATTAACAGAACACACAAGAATACACGCTGCAAAAAAACATTTTCCTGCTCAGTTTGTGGAAAGAGTTTCGCATTTAACGAGCCACACAACAACACACACTGGAGACAAGCCATTCAGTTGCAGCGTTTGTGCTAAAAAATTCTTTTCTAAAAAGGGTGCTGAGAGACACAATTGTGCTGGTGAGAATTGCAGCGATCCTTGAAGCTTAAAAAAAAGACAACAAAAAACTGAAGGAACTGACTCTTTGTGGTAAGATGTAAATGTGATTTTGAATAAAATATGGTAAATTGAATTTTGCAAAGCTCTTTTATTGACACTAAGCCAATGTGATCAGCGCCAGAAGAACCAACGTGTCTGAGTGATAGTTTTTTTTGTTTTCATATCAAACATTATCAATGAAATTAATTACCTTTGCCTAGAACAGGGGTCTCAATCTCGCGGCATGATAGTTTGCGGCCCCCGCCTTATTATGAAAGTTTAATGTTCGTGCGGCCCGTGAATTTGATATGACTGGCACGTTACAGTGTTTTGTGCGGAGCTGAACGAACCTACCAATCACGGTGGAGTATATGGCTCTCGAGGGTGGGCTTGACGTAAGCAGAGAGTTACAGCAGCGAGTTCATTCGTGTGCTGGGATGAGACTGTGACTGGTGATGTTGAAGATGTGCGGACGGATTATAGCAGGTTATGGATGTAGAAATTGACTATGAAGTGAAACTGTATCACTCAAACAGATAGTTGTCAGGATATGATTATACGTCTATGCGGGGTCTAATGATCCGCTCGCAACGTAGTTAATTCTCTGTGGGTTAATGCTGCACTTTCATCAATGGGATCCTCATCAAAAGGATATGCCATGTTCGTAATAGTAGTGAAAAGTGATGAACAATATTTTTTTTTATTCAAGACGACGGAACTACGGCAAAATTGGCCGGCTGTTTGATTGAATAAGGAAATGATTTCTCGTCTGTGCCTGTGAAAGCTGGCGGAGACGGATTCGGTATCAATCATGAAACTTGGTCCCGACCAGTTTAGTGAGTCCCAGGGGCAGTTATCTGTTATTAAGATAGTTATCGTTATCTCTCTCTGTAAAAGTAGTCAAAATAAATAACAACAACGGTCCGTAAGCAGTCGCCTTTTTGCGCTCGCCATCCCGGTCCTTACCATAGAAACACCATGGCCTTCATGGGGAGCGTATCTATGTTCCCCGGGTCCTATGTTCCCCGCTTTGTATGGGATCGGGGAATATAGGACCCTTTTTCGAAATATAAGTCCGATGTTCCCCGCTTTCCGCCAAAAGCCTTGAAATTGTGTTGTATTTCATAATTAATCCTTACCTCCCGGCTAATCCTCATCTCCTCCTCCCACCCTCCCCCTCTGTCTCGCCACGAAATAATCAAAAAGCCAGTGCGTGCAGTTATGCACGGATACATGACATGACATGACAATCCTGCAGCCGTGATCCCGTTCCATGCGCACTTTGCAGGTCTGTTTTAGTGGGCAGTCTTTTATTATTCTATTAGGTTTTATAATTATAAATAGTTTAAAGACGATCAGACATTTATGTCTAAAAGCCGGTCTAAGGAACACGCATGTCCCCAGACATTTGACTCATTATTATTATTATTATTATTATTTATTACTGATTAATGTTATTAATTTCAAAATAGGATTGCTTTAGATATGTTATTGGCTGAAAAACAAGGAGTGTGCGGGACATTTCGGGATCAATGTTGTAGTTTCACACCAAACAACACGGCACCGGATGGGCGTCTCACCAAGGCATTGGAAGGTTTGCAAACTTTGAACAAAAAGATGAAAGAACATTCAGGTGTAGATTCGGAAATGAGGTCAGGATGGTTGAATGTCTTTGGTAAATGGAAAGGTCTGATTAGCTCTATATTAATCTCAGTGGCAGTATTTACAGCTTTATCTTTATCTTTATCTTTTATTATGGTGCTTTGCGGATGTTGTTGTATACATTGTATCTGTCAGGCTGCGGGGTCGTCGCGGTAGCGGGCAGGACCCAAAGAGGCAGGGAAGCCAAGGCAAGGTAACTTGGAGGGAGTTTATTAAATGAACAGGCAGGCGAACGAGGAAACTGGACAAACCAGAACGAGGCGGGGTGCGAAAATAACGAAGGATGAACAGAAAGTGACTAGACTGAAACAGTGACGGGGAGCAAGGACAGTGACCAGTTCCAAATGAGCATGAACATGAACGAGGACGTGATGAATGAGCAATCGGAGCAACGCGAATAGAGGGTGTAGCTGGAGCAATGCACCGACGCTGAGCTGTCGGCAGGGGGTGGTTAAATAGTCCATTGATTCGGGGAGCAGATGGGAGTCAGGTGTGCGCGGCTAACGGGGAACAGGTCCGTGGCTGGTGGGGACAAACAAGGCAAAAAAAGAAAAAGCGAAAACAAAGTCCAAGACGAGGGTGGGCGGAAGGGGTCGGGAGGCGGGACCACAACCCCTGTTCGAGGCCGGTCTGGGGGATGTCCGGGAGGCCAGACCAGCGAGTCTTTTCGTGGCCCTTCAGGCGGCCGTGCGGGTGGCCAGATCAATACGTCCCACTGTGGCCATTCAGGGGGACGTCCGGGAGGACCTGAACGCCACATGGAGTCCGCTGACGAGGCTGAGACGAGAAGCGGCGGCGGGACGCCGGATGCAGCAGAGGCAGGATCTCGGAGTGGCGGCGGTCCGTCGGGCTGATCGTGGAACGCCCCCAAGAAAGGAACTTGGAGCGGCGGCTGATCGTCGAGCGCCGCCGAGACAGGGGTGGTTAAATAGTCCATTGATTAGGGGAGCAAATGGGAGTCAGGTGTGCGCGGCTAACGAGGAACAGGTCCGTGGCTGGTGGGGACGGAGTGCTGAGGGGAAACGCCCCTACTCAGCTGACAAACTAAACAGAATGAAGACATGGCAGGGAGGTGAAGAAAAACAATGACAAAAAACACTGACATGACCAACGCGGGTCATGACAGTATCAGATCTCCTACAGTTATAAGCCTTGAACGCACCTTGGGCCCGCTGCCACTGGGTGGCAAGTACATGATGATCCCCGTGTCGGGCCCACAGCCAGTTCCTCTGGCAGCCAGCAGGTCCATGGGGTTCAGCGGAGTCAGTGGTAATGGCCTCAGTTGTCTGAGGCCATGAGAGGGAATACAATTTTTATATATCATTCTACATTTTTATTTTTTACTGTTTTGATTATTTTTCTATTCTTATTTTTGTGGGGGTGGCGGCCTCAGTTCGCTGAGGCCATGAGAGGGAATACAATTTTTATATATCATTCTACATTTTTATTTTTTACTGTTTTGATTATTTTTCTATTCTTATTTTTGTGGGGGTGACGGCCTCAGTTCGCTGAGGCCATGTGAGGGATTAAAGGATTTTATACAATTGACTACAAGTTTATTCAGTTTAGTGCAATAAAGATATGTACTGATTGTGCTTTAATTCAATGTACAATAAAAGGTCAGGGCAGGCTGTGTGAAGTGCATAGGTGGCAGATGTTTTGTGCAGGACGAGCCGCACGTCGGAGAACTGGGTGAGCTGACGCGGAAAAGTTCCAGACATCAAGGACATCCAGGTGCTGTTGTGTGAGATGGTCAGACGGTCGACCGTGAGAGTGGAATAACAGATCGAGTGGCTCATGGGCAGTTGAGCGCATGAACAACTGCCTTGGCGCGCGCGCACATGGGAAGAGCTGACCCGCCATCATGCGGGGTGAAGATATCCAATAAGAGAAAGCTCAAGTTAGTTGCAGATGACACATAGCAAATAGGAGTCTAGTCTTTGATGTCTTTGCTTTGTTTTGTTGAAATGTATAAATGATCCTGGGCAACTCGGGCGGGGCGTCGTCCTCTGTTGGGTACAGGGACGCGCAGAGCTGTAATGGTAGGAACCGAGCCCCAGGCTTTGTATTAGATCTCCTGTTAGAAATAAATCCGCTCCCGTGTGAAGTTGCCGGCTTCCTGGTCATTTCTTTCTCTCAAAAACGAGTGTGCATAATTGTTGTATGAATGAAGGTCGTGTTTGGTTAACCATTAATGGAGTCAGATAATTAATTCGAACCATTTTGGTAAGCTTTTGGTACAGATAATAGTTAAGATTCCAACAATATGACCAAACATTTTAGTTCATAAATATGAACTTGACAGATGTACTGAATTTTACTTTTGTTGCTGGTTTTGTTAAAACATCTGACACCATGTCGTCGGTTGGACAGTATTCCAAATGTATTTCCCTATTACTAACAGTTGACATGATAAAGTGATACTTTATGTCAACATGCTTGAACCTTTGCTTTTTTTTACAGGGTTTTTCGCCAGCGACGTGGTTGTGAATTTTGAATTAAAATACGTCACTGTTTTATGTCCTAAATGTTAGAGTGTTAAAAATGATTACAGTGTTGATATAAGGACTTAAATATTTCATGATAAACGCAGAAAAAATATATTTTTGTTTGAAGATTCCACAGTTCCTGTCAAATAAATTTTCATCTTCCTGTGTGCATCAGTATCTTCCCAGCACTTCTCCCACTGAGATCACTCTGCAGACTGACCCAAAAGACAATTTATTTTCCAGACTATCTCATTGATCTTCCCTTACTGCTGAAAATTCCACAACAATCTGGGGTCAGACGTGGGATAGCTGAAGATCCGCCGGTGAAATTCAGGGACGCTCGCGTGTGGCCACCCGGGTCCAATTCAGACAGCAGCAGCAACGAACTGCGTGATGCGAATCATCTCCTCAGTGGTGACAAATGAACGCTGACTCCAGTCGCCATCAAGTTGCCAACTCCTGACATACCAAAACCTTTGAGAGAAACTGAGCCGATTTGCGTTTCTTTCTGGTTCCTTTTATAGTTCAACTTCTAGTTCAGTTTTTCACCTTTTCACAGCATAATGAAGGCCAGTTGAGCAAGTGGAACAAGTGATTTTATTGATGATTGTGGAAGGCACTGATTGCATAAGCACCGTTTCTTCTCAGACCTTTTCCATTAGGTACGATTAAAAAGACAACTGAAAAGCATAATGTTAAAAAATGTTGTTCCAGGCAAAGGCAATTAATTTCATGTTCGATGTAAACACACACACAAAAAAACTCATCATCACTCAGACTTAATGGTTCTTCTGGCAGTGATCACATTGGCTTAATGTCAATAAAAAAGCTTTGCAAAATTCAAAACATCATATTTTATTCAAAATCACATTTACATCTTACCACAAAGAGACAGTTCCTTCAGTTTTTTGTCTTTTTTGTTAGCTTCAAGGATCGCTGCTAATCTCGCCATCACAATCGTGTGTCTCAGCATGCTGTTTAGTGGCGGATTTTTTTAGCACAAACGCTGCAACTGAATGGCTTTTCTCCAGTGTGTGTTCTTGGGTGGCTTCTTAAATACGACTTTTGAGAGAAACTCTTGCCACAAACTGAGCAGGAAAAACGGTTTTCACCAAGGTGTGTTCTTCTATGTTTTGTTAAAGCCCAGTTATCAGAGAAGCATTTTCCACAAACAGAGCATGGAAGAGGTTTTTCTCCAGTGTGTGTTCTTGAGTGATTACTTTCGAGAGAAACATTTACCGCAAACCAAGCAGGAAAAAGGTTTTTCTCCACTGTGTGTTCTTCTATGTTTTGTTAAAGTTCATTTTTGAGAGAATCCTTTGCCACAAACTGAGCAGGCGAATGTTTTTTCTCCACTGTGTGTTCTTGTGTGACTTGTTAAATGTGATTTTCGAGAGAAGCTTTTGCAACAAACTGAGCAGGAAAAAGGTTTTTCTCCACTGTGTCTTCTTGTGTGACTTGTGAAATGTGCCTTTTGAGAGAAGCTTTTGCAACAAACTGAGCAGGAAAAAGGTTTTTCTCCACTGTGTGTTCTTGTGTGACTTGTTAAATGTGACTTTTGAGAGAAGCTTTTGCAACAAACTGAGCAGGAAAAAGGTTTTTCTCCACTGTGTGTTCTTGTGTGACTTGTTAAATGTGACTTTCGAGAGAAGCTTTTGCAACAAACTGAGCAGGAAAAATGTTTTTCTCCACTGTGAGTTCTTGTGTGTTCTGTTAAATATGGCTTTCTCCAGAAGCATTTTCCACAAACTGAGCAGGAAAAGGGTTTTTCTCCACTGTGTGTTCTTGCGTGGCTTGTTAAATGCGACTTTTGGGAGAAGCTTTTACCACAGACTGAGCAAGAAAAAGGTTTTTCTGCAGTGTGTGTTCTTGTATGTTCTTTTAATTGTGACTTCAGAGAAAAGCTTTTCCCGCAAACTGAGCAAGAAAAAGTTTTTTCTCCACTATGTGTTGTTGTGTGTTTAGTTAAATTAGACTTTCCAGAGAAGCTTTTGCCACAAACTGAGCAGGAAAAAGGTTTTTCTCCAGTGTGTGTTCTTGTGTGTTCTGTTAAATTTCCCTTTTCAGAGAAGCATTTTCCACAAACTGAGCAGGAAAAAGGTTTTTCTCCACTGTGTGTTCTTGTGTGGGTTGTTAAATTAGACTTTTGAGAGAAGCTTTTGCCACAAACTGAACAGGAAAAAGATTTTTCTCCACTGTGTGTTCTTGTGTGGCTTGTTAAATGCGACTTTCGGGAGAAGCTTTTACCACAGACTGAGCAAGAAAAAGGTTTTTCTGCAGTGTGTGTTCTTGTATGTTCTTTTAATCGTGACTTTAGAGAAAAGCTTTTCCCACAAACCGAGCAAGAAAACGTTTTTTCTCCACTGTGTGTTCTTGTGTGTGGTTTTAAGGACAGCTTTGAAGTTAATGAGTCAGTGTGACATGCCCTTTCACCTTTGGCTTGCCCATCATCATCATCATCATCATCGTCATGAGCGTCTGATAATGTGTCCACATTATGTGCTTGTGATGACCCCCGGTGGTCTTCGTCACCTTCTGTTGTCACGTGACGACTTGAACTGCTGCTTGTAGGCTCCGCCCATCTGTTGTCCTCACTCTCATCCTTGTTTTCATCTTCAGTCTTTATAGGGACAACGTTCACTGGTGACTTGTTGATCTCCTCCTCCTCCTTTTTGATGTGAGTCAAGTCTGGCTCCTCTTTCACAGAACGGAGATCGTTTTCACTGACGTCTGCAGGACACAAAAAGACAAACAATAAGACCAATACGTACTTGATTTTTTTTTAAAAATAATTAATATTCTGTGTTTTATTCACTAAAATGTATCAACCGCCATTGAGGTTTCGTTGCAGTGTGCACATTTTTCAGAGTCAGGCAGAATTCCTTCCGTAAGGAATTGCTCGAACAAGATATAAAAAACTGAAAATGTAAAATGTTAAATAATCAGTTCAAATTTTATTAAAAAAAAAAGGAAAAAAATGGAGTTCACCCCCCACTATTGGTTATTCTTTGGTTTTTATTTTCTGCACTGATTTCATTTGGCATAAACAAATGTTCGGCAAACCGACAAGTAAAAGGTGAAGGATTGTATTACGAATACTGGCATTATTTTAAACACATGCGGAACAGAATGTCGTTTATTAAAGTTAGCAGGTTCATATTTACTAAATATTTTAAACATTGATGAAACAAGAAGCATTTATCAAATGAAACTAGAAGCACGGGCCACAAGAATGACTGGGATTGTAGTCCTGATGTTTACTGATTTCTTATATTATTCTCATATGCTAAATTTATATTACTAAGTTGAAATGTGTGAACTTTATTGAAATTCTCAGTTGTGAGAACAAATTTGCACACATAGCATTTCCTTGAGCTGCCCTCACACTGACAGCACTTCATGGACAAAGACGACAAAGCACATTCCGAAAGACAGAACAATTGGAGATCAGAGCACATGCACATACGCATACACACACAAACATACATACACCTGCTCATACACGCGAACATATACACACATACACACATACACTTGCACATACACACGCACACATGCACACCAACGAGATTACAGAGGAATGCCAGGGAGGAGAGAGACGGAGAGACTGCCCGCCGGAGAAGGCCAGACTTGGCGTGCCAGTCTTGGCGACCAGACGGGAATCAACTATCCACACGATGACTAACCTGGGGAGGACCTTCCCTTGGACGTGGACCCGTGCCGTGGGAGGGAGCGAGGACGACCGATTCAACCTACATTACGCTTGACATAAAAACTGAAGCTGGGCTGAAAGATGGCGCGCATTTTTCGACTATGCTCGCCCGAGTGCAGTTTTCTCGTGAGATTAAGAAAAAGACGCCAAGATATCTGTCTTTGTACTATTTCCTGAACTCCAGAAATGGAAGAAACTAAATGTTGAAAAGGCATCTCAGAGACTGTGACACCGGCTCCTTTAAGAGGCCGGAGTTTAGTGCTCCAACTCACGTGCGTGGGCGTGCGTGCGTGTATTTAAGAAGGAGGAAGAGGGAAGAATCGTGTCAGTCTGTCTTTCGAGCTTAGTTTGAGTTGTAGTTCACATTTATCCTGCTTTGAGTTGTGCGTGAGACAAGTAAGTTACAGCATTAATAACACTGTTTGTTTGTCTGTACAATCCACGTTTCACTGCTAATTAGTAACATGCAATGTTCAATGTTTATTATTTTCCTTTAGAACCACACGAATTGAAGCGTCAAGAAATGTGTGCTTTGACTGCAACTTATTAAAAGACCTGAACCACAAGACCATACCCTCATTATTGGAGTTCTAACCGGACTCTCAACAGCGATTTGCATACTCCTCCCAGCACTAGTCAGTTACATATTTTTCAATGGTCCTTCGAGCCGGATGGCAAATCGCTGTTTGAAGATGCAGGACTCGGAATTAGCAGCACCTGGCGGCAAACCCAAACGATTGACATCGGTGCCTTCCTATATGTCTGATTATGACTTGAGTGGGCCAGGTGCGCTGAGTAAATTCCGAAGACCAGCTGCTCCTACTAGAGCATTACCAGAGGAGCACGTAGCTACGGAGCGCTCAACTAGTAGATCCACATCACCACCGGCTAGCCAGGGCTTTGACACGGGAAATTTGGGGGATGTTGAGGATGAGCAGGGGTCTCAGCATTTTATGTTGCAAACCACCAGGGGGCAGGATGTCAACACACTCAGTGAGTTTAATGCCGCCCTTAAAGAGATGCGCCAAGAAAATGCTGAACTCCGCAAACAGTTTCAGAGCCTGATGACCGCCTTACAGTCCAATCCTCCTCCTCCTACCCTCCCCCCTCCAGGCACATACCGCAGTGGGTCTGACGGAGGCAATCAACGCCCGACCAGAAGCCAACTGGACAATCCAGCCCACTCACAGCTTCAAGATCAGGCACGCGGGTCGTCCGGAAACCTGATACAGGACTTCTCACAAGTCAAAGTTTCACAGCCACCCGCAGATCAAGGATATAGTCCATACTACGCAGCCACACCCCCGCAATGTGCGTCTCGTGCTGACATGTATGGCCAAAGGCATCCCGCTCACTCATTCAGAGCTAGTGACCCCCAGCATGAAGATTCATACGCTGGCAGAGATTCAGCCTTCCCCCGAGTGCCCTACTCTCATGCTTCACAGAGAGAGACCACATACAGAGGACCAAAGCCCACCATTCCCAGCCTCACATCACCAGACCCCAGAGGCTTCGCACGTATGAAGTTAGCCTTAGAGAATTTATTACCGCATGACGCCACAGAGATACAAGTACCAGATTCTCACTGATCATCTTAAGTGTGAAGAAGCCTCACTGGTGGCGGACTCTTATTGTAATTCAAGGCTACCCTACACAAATACGATGCTGGCTCTCACCAAGATGTATGGACAGCCCCACAAGCTTGCTGTGCAACGGATTGCAGCGCTAATGGATGGTCCAAACATACGTAGCGGTGATGCTAAGAGCTTTTGTTTATTCGCTCTCAATGTGCGCTCACTAGTGGGCATGTTAGAACAGCTGGGTCGACAAGGTCAGGCTGAATTAACCTGTGGCTCTCATGTCTCGAGGCTTTTAAGTAAACTCCCCCACGACCTCAATGCCAGCTTTAAAAGATTCATCCATCCACTTAGAGTTTCCATTCCGACCCTTTTCGAATTTGCTGATTGGCTGGAATATGAGTTAGAAGTCCAGGAAGACAGCATTACGCCCCCCAAGAGAGACGAGTCATCCAACAAGAGGCATGATGACAAGCGCGCTACTAAATCTTCAAGTAAGTCTGCTACTATCCTCCTGAGCACTGAGAAAGCTTCGGGATCAAGCTGTGCAGCAGACCCACCTGCCTCTGGACAGTCAGCTGACAAGACAAATACAATGGAAAAGAGAAAGGCCTACTGTCCATATTGTGATAATGACAAGCACTTCCTAAACAGCTGCTCTAATTTTAAGGACTTGACTAGGGAACAAAGGGTGACGTGGATTAAAGTCAATAAGAAGTGCTGGGGTTGTGGACGCAATCATCAAGCGGCAAAGTGCACGCTCAAAGCCCCCTGTAAGGACTGTGGCAGGAAACATCTGCTTGTGCTGCATGACGTGAACGAGAGAGGAAAGGAGGAGGAACAAGCACCACATTCACCGCCAACAGGAAGCTGCCTCGTAAGCACAACCAACAGAGTCCTGTATGCAGACCGCCCAGTCTACAACCGGAAGGTGTTGCTGAAGATCAGCAAAGTCTTCCTGAGGAACGGTGACAAATCCTTGGAGACATATGCAATTTTAGATGATGGCTCTGAGCGGACAATACTGCTCCAGCCTGCTGCCAAACAGTTGTGCCTTCAAGGAAGAAAGGAGGTGATGGCTCTCCGTACGATCCGGTCAGGACTGGATCAGCTCCATGGAGCATCAGTTTCGTTCACGATTTCGCCAGCTGACAGCCCTGACAAGATATATAGTATCCCGAATGCCTTCACAGCCGCTCAACTGAGTCTAGCAAAGCATTCTCATCCAGTTGCCGCACTTAAGCAGAAGTATAAACATCTGTCAGGTTTGCCTCTTCTGTCACTGAACAGGGTCCAGCCGATGCTGCTGATTGGTGCTGACAACACGCACCTCATCACACCTATAGAGCCAGTCAGATCAGGACCACCTGGTGGGCCGGCAGCTGTAAAGACACGCCTTGGATGGACTCTACAAGGGCCAGCCCAAGCCATTAAGTCAAGCCCGAATGTAAGTCACTGCCTTTTTACGTCCACCCCTTCATCCACAGAGCTCTTCTCATGCGTTGAGAAGTTATGGCAGAGGGAGGTGCTTCCCGACCGCAGCGAGAAGCTAGCAGTTCGGTCAAGACAGGACCAGGAGGCAGTTAAATTACTTCAAGAACAAACGGTGAGAGTCGATATCAATGGCACTAAGCGTTATGCCACACCCCTTCTTCGAGTTAAGAACATGCCTCTCCTCAAAGCCAGCCCTGTGGCAGTATTGCCACTCCTGAGAGGCATAGAGAAGCGCTTAGCCAATTACCCAGGACAAGCCGCTGTTTACAAAGAGGAGATAAAGAAGCTTGTAGATGCTGGCTATGTCGTGAAGTTGACAGACTACGAAGTAGAGCACGGCCCAGAAGCGTGGTATATACCGCACCATAAGGTCCAACATAATGGGAAGAATCGGGTGGTGTACAACTGCTCATTCCATTACCAAGGTTACAACCTTAACCAACTCCTGCTACCAGGTCCCACTCTCGGTCCCTCCTTGCTAGCTGTTCTTTTACGCTTCAGGGAGCATGCCGTTGCCTTCAGCAGTGATATCCGGAGCATGTTTCATCAGGTAATGCTCCTGCCAGCAGATCGACCACTGCTGCGATTTTTATGGAGAGACATGCAGCGGGACCGCCCACCTGATGTGTATGAGTGGCAGGTGCTCCCATTTGGAACCACCTGCAGCCCCTGCTGTGCAACATTTGCGCTGCAGAAACATGTCACTGACCACAGCCAACCGGAAGAGGACGTACGTGATGTCATCCACAAGTCCTTCTATGTGGACAACTGTCTCCTTAGTCTCCCTTGTCCAATTGCAGCCAAGACTCTTGTAGACAAACTGTGCTATTTTCTGGCTGTGGGTGGATTCGAGTTGAGGCAATGGGCAAGCAACTGTCCCAGTGTCATCGAGCATCTTGCACCAGACATGAGGTCATCCAGTTGTGAGCTGTGGTTCAGCCAAGGTCAAGTCGACCTCCAGGAGCCCGCACTTGGACTCCAATGGAACTGTAAGTCTGACTCTCTCACGTACAAACACAGAAACATTGACTGCACAGTGACTACAATGAGAAACATCTATCGAGTTTTAGCCAGCCAATATGATCCCCTTGGCTACATTGTGCCTTATACCACTCGAGCTAAAGTCATTGTGCGCCACCTGTGGGAGAAGAATAGGGAATGGGATGATCCACACCTTCCACAAGAGCTACTGGAGAGGTGGCATGAATGGGAAGCAGAATTAGTCCACTTGCCTGAGATAGCCCTGCCTAGGTGCTACACTAGCCCCAGTCTGGATCAACCTAACTGTACAAGAGACATTCATGTATTTTGTGATGCCTCTGAGCTGGCATATGGATCAGTGGCTTATCTGAGGACAGAGAATGCAGAGGGGGAAATTGAAATTGCATTCCTTGCAGCCCGATCACGTGTTGCACCCAAAAAGCAACAATCTGTGCCACGACTAGAGTTGTGTGCCGCCCTGACAGGTGCCCAGCTCTACAAAGTTATTAGTACTGAGTTAACCCTGCCCATACGCAGTTGCACCCTATGGTCAGACTCCACTACTGTCTTAACCTGGTTGAACTCAGACTCGTGCAGATACAAGGTCTTCGTGGGTACACGTGTGGCGGAGATACAAGAACTGACAGAAGCAGGTGCATGGAGATACGTGCCCTCACGAGACAACCCGGCAGATGACATAACCCGTGGCCTCACCCTCCAAGACATCAGCCGAGGCAGTAGATGGACCCATGGCCCTACGCTGCTAAAACAGACTCCTCGTGACTGGCCCAACCTACCTCCTCCACCTCACCACGTCCCCGAAGGTGAGCTGAAACATCATCTCGTGCTAACTCTGTCCAGTTCTAGTCTTCCAGATCCTCTTCAATACGAGACATGGGACAGTTTCATTGAGGCCACTGCCCGGCAGTTTCATGGGGCGGCCGACTCCAAGAAGCCCCTCACGACTGATTCCTATGCTGCTGCTGAGCTGGAAACCTTGCAACAATCTCAAAGAGAGTCATTCCCTGAGGATGTCACCCAGTTAAAGGTTAACAAACCCATTGCTAAATCAAGTCGACTTATCTCACTTGCACCTGAGTTTGATAAACAAACAGGTCTTATCAGAGTAGGAGGCCGTCTTCGCCGTCTCCCCCTCCTGACAGCGGATGAAGTGCACCCCATTGTTCTGGACCCTAAACATGCTCTGACCAGACTCATCATACAGGATTATGATGTAAAGCTACAGCATCCCGGGCCAGAACGAGTGTTTGCCGAAATCCGGAGGAAGTACTGGGTGCTACGTGGACGCGAAGCCGTACGCCGGCATCAGAGAGCCTGTGTGAAGTGCAAGGAGTGGAAAGGACGACCAAATCCTCCACGGATGGCGGACCTCCCTCCGGCCAGACTGCGTCTCTTCAAACCTGCATTCTATTCCACCGGCGTAGACTGTTTTGGGCCATACACCATCAAGATTGGACGCAGGAACGAAAAGAGGTGGGGGATAATATTTAAATGTCTAACCACTAGAGCAGTCCACCTCGATCTGATTCCTAGTATGGACACAGATGCGTTCCTGATGGCCCTGAGATGCTTTATAGCCAGACGAGGGAAACCCCAAGAGATTCTCTGTGACCAGGGAACAAACTTCAGAGGAGGCGAACGAGAACTACAGGAAGCACTTCAAGAGCTTCATCCTGAGCTCCAGCAACAGCTTGCTGGCCAACAAATCAGGTTTGCCTTTAACCCTCCTGGTTCCCCACACTTTGGCGGATGCTGGGAGCGGGAAATTCGCTCATTGAAGACTGCCCTTCAAGTCACCATCGGAGCCCAGATCGTTACAGATGAGGTATTACGCACAGTACTAGTTGAGATTGAGGGGATGCTCAATTCAAAACCTCTGGGCTACACTTCATCTGAGATTGCGGACCCTGACCCCATTACCCCTAATTGTCTCCTCATGGGGCGGCGGGACGCCTCGCTGCCACAAGTCGTCTATGAGGACTCCGAGATACTTGGCCGAAGAAGATGGCGGCACAGTCAGGTGCTAGCAGACCATTTCTGGCAGCACTTCCTGCGACACTATCTGCCAGGACTTCAAGCCCGCCACAAGTGGCAAAATGAATCAGCGAATCTGCAAGTGGGAGATGTAGTTATGATTGTGGACAAGCAGCTGCCACGGGCATTCTGGCCTGTAGGGAAAGTCTCTCAGGTCTTTCCTGGACCAGACACTCGAATCAGATCAGCTGAAGTGACTGTGAAGGGAAGAACCTACGTCCGACCTGTGGCAAGACTCATCAGTCTACCTGCTCTGCCGAAGGACGATTAATTACCCTTTGTGTAACCTTTTCTGTTGTTCATATTCACAGGTGAATATGGGGGCGGCTGTAGAAAAGGCTGCTCAGAGACACCGGCTCCTTTAAGAGGGCGGAGTTTATGCTCCAACTCACGTGCGTGGGCGTGCGTGCGTGTATATAAGAAGGAGGAAGAGGGGAGAATCGTGTCAGTCTGTCTCTCGAGCTAAGTTTGAGTTGTAGTCCACATTTATCCTGCTTTGAGTTGTGCGTGAGACAAGTAAGTTACAGCATTAATACCACTGTTTGTCTGTACAATCCACGTTTCACTGCTAATTAGTAACATGCAATGTTTAATGTTTATTATTTTCCTTTTAGAACCACACGAATAGAGCGTTTTGAAGCGTCAAGAAATGTGTGCTTTGACTGCAACTTATTAAAAGACCTGAACCACAAGACCATACCCTCATTATTGGAGTTCTAACCGGACTCTCAACAGCGATTTGCATACTCCTCCCAGCACTAGTCAGTTACATATTTTACAGATATTTTATTGACAATCTGACATCAATATTCAAAGAGAAAAAAATGGTGGGTAGGGGGCGCGAATCTTTTTTCTTCTTGGTAGGGGCGGGCGTGAAATAATTAAGAGGCATTGCTAGTATATGCAGACATTATATTCATACAATTTTCAGTCCGAGTGAAACAAGGCATTGTTGCAAGTTCGGGAGGAGAAACGTAAACGTTCCACTGCTGTTGCAGCAGCGGCTTCTCAGAGCATAGCCGAAAGTGACGTGGAGGCCAACGCGCCATCATGGTGGTATGCAGTAATTTTGAAGAAAAAAAATTATCAACCGAATTAAAATATTATATAGAATATATATTAAAAAAGAATAGCCAGGTGTAAAAATAAAAACAGAGGCAAAGAAATATATTTGAAAAATACGTGTTTAAATCATGACGTCATAAGCAAGCGCGCAGCTTCCGAAAGACCTCGACCACATCCACCGACCCGTCCACACTGTAACAAAAGCAGTCAACCGCTAAGTTCTTCTGATTTAGTGTGGTACTCACTGTAAATTTCTCACAGAATGTCCAGTGCTACGCTAAAGGACTACGACATAATTCATTAAGTCTTTGTGTCCCGATAACCTCATCTTCGCGCGTTGACGCTTTTCGGCGTAGTTAGCTTAGCTTGTTAGCTAGCTAGCCGCTAACGAAAAGAGGCACATGACTCATCGCCAAGCAGAGATCCATTGCGGATTTTTTGGGATTATCATTTGAAAATGTGTGAAAGAACGGCACCCAAGTACAAAGAGGAAGTTTGTGGAATAAAAGAAGAGAACGAGCAACATCTTCAACTGTTGGACGAAGTTTGCAAGCAGCCTCGTGTTGTGCCACTCAAAGCAGGTTTGGACACGAGTGGGTTGATCTGAATCAGAATGACTTGACCAAACCAAATGTGTTTTTGTCTTTTTGTGTCCTACAGACGTCAGTGAAAACGATCTCCGTTCTGTGAAAGAGGAGCCAGACTTGACTCACATCAAAAAGGAGGAGGAGGAGGAGGAGGAGGAGATCAACAAGTCACCAGTGAACGTTGTCCCTACAAAGAGTGAAGATGAAAACAAGGATGAGCGTGAGGACAACAGAGGGCCGGAGCCTCCAAGCAGCCACTTAAGTCATCACGTGACAACAGAAGGTGATGCAGACCACTGGGGGCCATCACAAGCACATAACGAGGACACATCAGACGATAATGATGATGGGCAAGCCAAAACTGAAAGGGCATGTCATACTGACTCATTAACCTCAAACTTGTCTTTAAAACGGCACACAAGAAACCACGATAAAGAAAAACTTCTTTTTTGCTCAATTTATGGCAAAATATTTTCTCGAAAGTTTCATTTGACAATTCACACAAGATCACACAGTGGAGAAACATCTTTTTGCTGCTTAGTTTGTGGCAAAAGCTTTTCTTTAAAGTCAAATTTAAAAACACATACACGATTACACGCTGGAGAAAAACCTTTTTCATGCTCAGTTTGTGGAAAACGCTTCTCTCAAAAGGCAAGTTTAACAGAACACACAAGAACACACAGTGGCGAAAAACCTTTCTCCTGCTCAGTTTGTGGCAAAAGCTTTTCTGCAAAGCCAAATTTAACAAGTCACATAAAAACACACACTGGAGAAAAACCTTTTTCATGCTCAGTTTGTGGCAAAAGATTTTCTGTAAAGCCAAATTTAACAGTTCACATAAAAACACACACTAGAGAAAAACCTTTTTCATGCTCAGTTTGTGGCAAAAGATTTTCTGTAAAGCCAAATTTAACAAGTCACATAAAAACACACACTGGAGAAAAACCTTTTTCATGCTCAGTTTGTGGCAAGAGTTTCTCTCAAAAGTCAACATTAACAAGCCACACAGGAACGCACAGTGGAGAAAAACCTTTTTCTTGCTCAGTTTGTGGCAAATGTTTCTCTGATATGTCAAGTTTAACAAAACACACAACAACACATAGTGGAGAAAAACCTTTTTCATGCTCAGTTTGTGGCAAGAGTTTCTCTCAAAAGTCGCATTTAACAAAACACACAAGAACACATAGTGGAGAAAAACCTTTTTCATGCTCAGTTTGTGGCTAGAGTTTCTCTCAAAAGTCGCATTTAACAAGCCATACAAGAACACACAGTGGAGAAAACCCTTTTTCCTGCTCAGTTTGTGCCAAGAGTTTCTCTCAAAAGTCGTATTTGCAACGCCACACAAGAACACACATTGGAGAAAAGCCATTCAGTTGCAGTGTTTGTGCTAAAAAATTCTTCACTAAACGTAGTGCTGAGAGACACAATTGTGATGGCGAGAATAGCAGCGATCCTTGAAGCTTAAAAAAAAGACCAAAAAAATGAAGGAAAAGATGTAAATGTGATTTTGAACAAAATATGATATATTGAATTTTGCAAAGCTTTTTTGTTGACATTAAGCCAATGTGATCCGTGCCAGAAGAACCATTGTGCCTGAGTGATGATGATTTTTTTTTTATGTTTACATCAAACATGGAAATGAAATTAATTGCCTTTGCCTGGAATAACATTTGTTAACGTTATGCTTTTCAGTTGTCTTTTGAATCGTACTTAATGGAAAAAGTGTGAGAAGAAACTGTGCTTATGAAATTGCTGCCTTCCACAATCATCAATAAAATCACTTGTTCCACTTGCTCAACTGGCCTTCATTACGCTGTGTGAAAAGGTGAAAAACAGATCTCGAAGTTGAACTAAAAAAAGAACAAGAAAGAGAAACGCAAATAGTCTCAGTTTCTCTCAAAGGTTTTGGTATGTCAGGAGTTGGCAACTTGATGGCGACTGGAATCAGCGCTGGTTTCCTCGCTGTGTTTGGCTGGCTAGTATATGTATGGTCCATTGAACAAAACTCAAACTCTTCAAATATCCCCTCACATGCATGGAATATTATGCTTTGTGAATAAATTTCTGACTGGTTAAATACACTTTCTAGGTTGAGCTCTATCAATTTTGTCAAATATACCAAATATTTTTTTCATGCTATATTATATCTTTGGATTGTTTATATAATGTCAGGTTTAAAATGCCCTGACGCCGTTTTTAGACTGAAATAACTTACTAAAGACGGCTGAAAACCAAAACAAACCAGGTAAAGCTTTCGTTTTGCACCATTCGCGAATGGGAGAGGGCCAGCGGCAAACAGGCGTCTTGCCAGTTCAATCCCGCTCACCTTCTGCCTGGCTCCTCCCTGCAGCCTCTTTTTAGTTGTCTTTTTAATCGCACCGAATGGAAAAGGTGTGAGAAGAAACGGTGCTTATGAAATCGGTCCCTTCCACAGTCATCAATAAAATCACTTGTTCAACTGGCCTTTTTTCTGAGCCTTTGTGTTAGTGGAGTCAATTCAAAGTCTAATATCGAAAACAATGTCAGTGTGAAAATGTGAAAAGGTCGGATTCTGATTGCACCAACTTACATTTATGAATAAAAACTTAGCCCTAAGTATGAGCAAATAAATTATGAAAACGCATCTTCAGCACCACTTTTCTAAAAGAAACAGAAAACAACTTTTTCCCACATTAAAGAAGAGTCTTTATAAAGAAATAAACTGACACATTTATTAAAGTCCTTCCAAAATGTCCTTGAGTATGAGCCGATCCAAAACGGGTGTTGAACTGTCTCTGCGTGGGTTCCACAAAAAGAGCAACTCTTCCGGCTTCTCTCTCCTCTTGGGTACAAAACACAATTTTACGCTTACGATGCAAACAGTGCCACAATTATTAACCAATCAGGAGTCCGACACTCGGGCTGATTCTGATTGGCTGTTTACTGTCCAATCGCATTTTACAACAGCGCGCCGTTCGGGAAGACTCAAAAACACAGTCGAAAGAAGGGTCTTCTGCAATTTTATGTTGCTCTTATTGTTTTTGTAAGAATAAAAAAAAAATTGTTTCCAAAAATCATTGTTTGGTTCAATAATATTGTCCCTTGAGTTCGATATGCTTGTATAAACATTTTTTTGTTTGTTTTATTTTTTTTAATAAACCGTCACCACTCGGAGTTGTACTTTTGCGTCTTCGTCGTTAGATGGGGCCATGGTACTTTTTTTCTTAAATAAATTTGAAAATATCGATACGCAAACAACTTTGGCACATATTGAATACAAAAACTGCATCGTTGAACAACAAAAATTAGGAGAGGAAGAAAAAAAAGAACAACGTGAGGATGTCGTCCATTAAAGTTGAAGTATAGTTAGTGGAGAGAAGGACATGGACTTTTTGGGAACAATTTAATTTCACTTGCAAAACATTTTATCCATTGAGGTAAATACCTCAAGGCGAAGCCTGACAAAGGCGCTGTCCGGCCGAAGCCGTTAGCGGAGGGTAGACTCTTAAAACGCTGACAATGATCGGAGTTTTCGACAAGGTGTTAATTGGGGCCGTCAATAAGCAATCAATCCATACAAATACTAAAGGTATGAATTATTAGGGGATCTAAATTGAGGCAAATATCATTACTTACACCCGAAGCGGGGAACAATAACGGAAAACGCTGGCGGACACAATCACACCAGGAAAGAAAAACGATAATTAAACTTAAAGCGCTTGCAATGCAAGGAGTACAAGAAAACGAGAATGGCTTACCACGAAAGGGCGAGCAAAATCCAGTAAGCGAACACGAGAATATACAGCGAGCCGAAAAGTAGCTTCAGATTCAGATTCAGATTCAGATATACTTTATTGTCATTCTTGTACACATGTATACAGAACGAAATGTCGATACATCTGACCCGCACAGTTTCCTTAAATATACAGATATAAATATGTCGTATTGAGTAGGAATCTAGAAAAGGGATTTTATGTACAACAGTGCAAAAAAAATAGAAAGTTTGTAGAGTGCAAACACGCAAGTGGGGGGGGTAACAGCTGGGTAGGCTTACTATATGTGTGATTGACCGTTAAACAGTCTAATGGCTAGGGGGACAAAGCTGTTGCAGAACCTGGAGGTCCTGCACCGCACACTGCAGTACCTCTTCCCAGAGGCTAGCAGAGTGAACAGTCCATGATGGGGGTGAGAGGGGTCCCTAATGATGTTTTTGGCTCGGGATAGGCAGCGCTTCTGGCCAATGTCCTGAATGGAGGGGAGAGAAGTCCCGATGATTTTCTCTGCTGAGGCAAAACATACAAAAACGAAACTATCAACGCACGGAACAAGAAGGGCACAATCTAGACCGTGAACTAGTGATGGGTCCAGCGACACCGAGGCGTCGATGCGCGCGCCGAGCTTCCAGGGCAAACCCCGTGTCGGTGCGCGTACTGCTTTGAGAAAGTCACGTGACCACTACCAGAATCGTGTCGACACAGCGGTCGCGCGCCAAACTGTGTTCATAAGGAAGCGCATCTGTCAACAGGATGGACGCTCAAAACAAGCATCGAGTTATTGGCACGTTACTTTGCATTAAATATCCGCAAGATGGAAGACGTCACTGTTGATGCGCACTCAGAGGTGCAGCGCTATATGTCAGCAGGACACGTTGCACGTACGGAAGACCCGCTCTTATACTGGAAGTCCATGGAGGCAACGTTCCCTCACCTATTTATATTGGCCACACAGGCCTTGTGCACACCGGCCTCTTCAGTGCCTTGTGAGAGGATTTTCTCAAAGGCGGGGGAAATTGCCTCAAAAAAAGAAATAGACTGAATAACAAAACGCTGGAGAAACTATTTTTTTAATAAAAATCTTTAATTACAATCAGTCCATTGTCATTCACAACACTTTTACTTAGGCATTCAGACAGATGTTCACTTAATTTATCAACTGCGTCTCGAATATCAAAGATTTTTTTATGAAAGTACGTATATGTAAAAATAATGTGAATGCAAATGCCTAATCAATGGAATTGGATAAAATTAGTTTGACAGATCAGAGTCTGATGACCCGGTCAAATTTTTCCTGCAAGTCCACCAGGTGTCAGTATTCAGCAACACAGTGTCAACACAGTGTCAATACAGTGTGTCACTGTGTCAAAACGATACAGGATGCCTCATCTACCCATCACTACCGAGGACTGCAAGAAATCTTCTGATAAGGCTGAGGCTGCAAAGCAGGCGGATACATCGAAGGAGCACAGACCTCAACAACCAGCAATTTCTGGGATTACTGAACCTCTTCGAAGATCAACAAGAGTTAGACGACAACCGGACAGGCTGATTGAAAATGTTTAATGTTGTGTTATTGTTCCTAAAATTGTTGTAGAGCTGCTTGTTGTCATCAAAAAATGGATAGATATTGATAAGAAGTGAAAATAATTGATAACAAAACAAAATTATTATTATTATAATAATAATATTTTAAAAAATTAATTAAAGAAGTCATAGGCATTGTTTAACGTTTGAAAGGGAGATGTAATGATAGCAGTTATGTCATTCGTCACTAATTGGCAGGATTGCCTGACGTGTTTGGTTACCAGACGAACAAGTGTCTACCCACATAGACGAGAAGTCAATAAATAAAGAGGCACAAGCTTGCAGCATCACGTTACCTGCGTGACTTCTTAAGATAGAAGACAAAACTTTACAGTAACCATAAAAAAAACGTATAGTCACCATAAAATTAAAAAAAAACGTATCGTAAACATACTAAAGCTGTTGCTTTATGTTATTTACAAAGAATTGGTGTTTAAAATCCCCCTCGCTCTTCTTTTTGTCATTTCTATATTATGTACGTATTAATAACTGTGTTTGGTTTGCTAATGTCAATAAAGTTTTTTTTTTTTACCAAAACGTGAAATAATTGAGAAGCACTGCTAGTATATGCAGACATTATATTCATAGAATCTTGCAGCCCGATTGAACCACAGCATTGTTGCAAGTTAGGTAGGAGAAACTTGAACGTCCCACTGCTCGGGGCATTGGCGGAAGTGACGTAGAAGCTGACTCGCCAATGGGGTGTTAATTTAGTTTTTTTTTTTATCAACCGAATTAAAATATTATATAAAATACATATTACAATAGAACAGCCAGGGTTAAAAAACAAACGCAGAGGCAAAGAAATATATTTGAAAAATACGTGCTTAAAGCATGACGTCATTAGAAAGCGCGCAGCTTCCGAAGGACCTCGACCACATCCACTGACCCGTCCACACCGAAATAAAAACAAACACAGCTAAATTCTTCTGATTTAGTGTGGAACTGGCTGTAATTTTCTCACAGGATTTCTAATGCTACTCTAAAGGACTACGACATAATTCATTAAGTCTTTGTGTCCCGATAACCTCATCTTCACGCGTTGATGCTTTTCGGCGTAGTTAGCTTAGCTTGTTAGCTAGCTAGCCGCTAACGAAAAGAGGCACATGACTCATCGCCAAGCAGAGATCAAGTGCAGATTTTTTGGAGTTATCATTTGAAAATGTGTGAAAGAACGACACCCAAGTACAAAGAGGAACTTTGTGGAATAAAAGAAGAGAACGAGCAACATCTTCAACTGCTGGACGAAGTTTGCAACCAGCCTCGTGTTGTGCCACTCAAAGCAGGTTTGTACACGTTTTACTCTCATTTGCTTTGTAAAGAACGACATTCTATCGTTAAAAATATGCATCACAACATTAAGTTGTTTGGGGAAATGCGTTCAATGTTATTGCCGTTTTAGTTTTAAATATTGCTTGTCGGTTTGCTAAACATTTGTTTATGCCAAATAAAATCAGTGCAGAAAATAAATGCCAAAGAATAACCAATAGTGGGGGGTGAACTCCATGTTTTCCCAGTATAAAATTTGAACTGATTATTTTACATTTTCAATTTTCTGGTTTTTATATCTTGTTTAAGCAATTCCTTACGGAAGGAATTCTGCCTAACTTACAAAATGTGCACACTGCGGCGAAAACATCAATGGCGGTTGATCAATTTTAGTGGATAAAACACAAAATATTAAGTTGTTTTTTTTAAATCAAGTACGTATTGGTCTTATTTATTTATGAACTTTGTACTGGCTTGGTCGGGTGAGAGTCAATGAACCTCGGGTGGCCCTGCACAGTTTTGTGCACGTGTGCATAGTTTCACCTCATCCAAACATTTAAAATACATTTAATGTATCCATCCAAGGTTGCACGGATCTAATCAGTGAACAAGCGCATGCTGCAAGGAATGCATCTGCATCTTTGGCTTACTATGAGCTTAAAAAGGGATACCGTCACAACCCCCTTTTCTACCAACAAGCCCAGGAACATTTAGTTCCTGATAATAAAGTTCCTGTGGCCCAGGTGGTTTGCATCTCCCCCGCAACTCATAGTTCCCGGTAATTTATGCAAATGAAAATGATGACGGAACAATGGGAGGTGTTGTGTTACTTTGTTACTCATTACTGACACCCTATGGCTGTTAAGCATCATTGCAGTTACAAAATAATTCAGTGAACTCTAATAATATTATGGTGTATCTTAGTCTAATTTTAATACATATTGGATAACTTTAAAATATACAGTCATTATTCAAATATGTCAACATGAAAGTGTTGTTGCTTAATTTATGTGTAGGGATTTTGATTCTTCACACGTAATTTTGTTTTAAAATTTATTTAGAAACAGAAATTTTATTTAAAAAAAAATCAAAAGGGGAATGTTGGAACGTACTAGCAGGCTAAATGTCATTTTGGGAAAAAACAAAAAAACAAACATAAATCATGCAATAAATAGCGACTATGATGCCAGGGCCCCTTTAATTCTTTTAGGCATACAGATTAGAATGGAAGCAAAAAGTACCCACGATGAAACTATCTCTAAATGCAAAATGAAAAATTTGTAAACATATTTCACTTGAAGGATTTCTATTCTATTAATGACATAATGTTGCGATGGCCCCCAGTGGCCCCCATCAATATGTTAGGGTCCCACAACAGGTGTTCCATCAGACGCACACAATAGCCTGTGTGTGCTAACTTCAGCTCGCTTCCAGAAACGTCTGTGACTATGTCAAGAATTAAATCGGGCATCAGCCGCAACGTGCTTCCTTTTTAAATGCTCGTTTATCACTGCTGTGCTGCTCGGAAAGGGAGGTTTACATCGTAGGACGTAATTTTGTGAAATGCCCCCATGGTCTGGTCCAAATCGGGGTCACACGCATTGCATGCATCACAACATTAATGCGGCAGGTACAAGTCAAGGTAGCACGGTAGAAACAATATAAGACAAAGTCGACGCACGAGGTTTGACTTGACCAAACCAAATGTATGTTTGTCTTTTTGTGTCCGACAGAGGTCAGTGAAAACGATCTCCGTTCTGTGAAAGAGGAGCCAGACTTGACTCACATCAAAAAGGAGGAGGAGGAGGAAGAGATCTACAAGTCACCAGTGAACGTTGTCCCTATAAAGACTGAAGATGTAATCAAGGATGAGAGTGAGGACAAGAGAGGGGCGGAGCCTCCAAGCAGCAGTTCAAGTCATCACGTGACAACAGAAGGTGATGAAGACCACTGGGGGCCATCACAAGCACATAATGAGGACACATTATCAGACGCTCATGACAATGATGATGATACTAATGATGATGATAATGGGCAAGCTCAAGGTGAAAGGGCATGTCACACTGACTCATTAACTTCAAATCTGTCTTTAAAACCGCACACAAGAACACACAGTGGAGAAAAACAGTTTTCTTGCTCGGTTTGTGGCAAAAGCTTCCTGCATAAGTCAATGTTAACAATCCACACAAGAACACACAGTGGAGATAAACCTTTTTCATGCTCAGTTTGTGGAAAATGCTACTCCCAAAAGGGAAATTTAACAGAACACACAAGAACACACACTGGAGAAAAACCTTTTTCCTGCTCAGTTTGTGGCAAAAGCTTCTCTGGAAAGTCTAATTTAAGAAAACACACAACAACACATAGTGGAGAAAAACCTTTTTCTTGCTCAGTTTGTGGTAAAAGCTTTTCTCTAAAGTCACGATTAACAGAACATACAAAAACACACACTGCAGAACCTCTTTCTTGCTTAGTTTGTGGTAAAAGCTTCTCCCAAAAGCCTCATTTAACAAGCCACACAAGAACACACAGTGGGGAAAAATCTTTTTACTGCTCAGTTTGTGGCAGAAGCTTCTCTCATAAGTCAACTTTAACAAAACATAGAAGAACTCACAGTGGAGAAAAACCGTTTTCCTGCTCAGTTTGTGGAAAATGCTTCTCTGCAAAGTCAACGTTAACAAGCCACACAAGAACACACAGTGGAGAAAAACCTTTTTCCTGCTCAGTTTGTGGTAAATGCTTCTTTGAAAAGTCTAATTTAATTAAACACACAACAACACATGGTGGAGACAAGCCATTCAGTTGCAGCGTTTGTGCTAAGAAATTCGCCACTAAACGGCATGCTGAGAGACACGATTGTGATGGTGAGAATATAGGGCTGGGCGATATGACCTAAAATCAATATTGCGATAAATTGAGCAATTTTACCTCGGTAATGATCGATGCACGATAAATTCCCCCTGAGGACCAAAATCAAAATAAATGCAGGAAGTGCATATTAACTGTTTTTTTATTGACCAACTGGTACACATTACTTTCAATGAAAAATAATAGTACAAAAACCATTTGTATAAACATTCCAAATATCTTGCTTTGCATGATTTGAACAATGTCACAAAGAACAGGAGAAAAAGGGTAACTCTCACAAAATCTTTTTCTGCAAATCGATTGTGCCGAGATGCTATCATGCCATTTGCAAACGCCTAGATTTATGTAAAGGTATGTTGAAAACAATATAAATAATGCCATGTGCAAAGGAGCTAGTCGCCCGTAAACAAAATGCTCATTAGAATGGAAAAAAATGTCAATGCAATGCCAGTGCCAAATAAACAAGTGTGCTTCATTAGGAAAATGCCGTCTCGAGTACTCCGGTGCGCAGTCGTCACTTGTCATCTATGTAATGCACATTCAGGCTCAAACAGGGATCCATGTTGTGACCCGACCATAAGTCGGATGTGGATGCAAAATGCTTGACATGTGTCCGCTCCCGTCCCGATGTTGTCCATATCGGGAAGTACGGTTTGCAACAAATATTTTCGTACCTCTCGTCGGCTACTTTCATGAGGCGTTTAAATCCTGTGCGCTCCACTGTAACTAGAGGAGCTAAATCTTTCGCTATGTGCGCGTCCACCTCTGAGACTCTCGTATGGTGTCGCCTCCGTTATGGGCTGTTGTCACTTGTCCAACCTTGCTTCTCACTTTAAACTTTTAGCACAAGCTCCAAGTCAACAGCATGGTTGTGTTGTGGGTGGTGAAAAAGAAAAGGTTGGACGCGCTGTTTCAGGTGTTTACGACGCACTTTGTAGTTCGTGTTCTTTTGCTCAAACATCGTCTTTATGGAACCCAAAACATTTCCAAACGACAGATGTCGAATTTCTTTTCGGGACAAGCACAACAGGAACAACTTCAACTAACGTTACTTCGTCTTCCGTGTCAGCCGCTTCTGGATTTGAATCGCCAGCAACGACCGCGTCGTCACGTTTTCTTTCTCGTTCAGCTGGGTGGAGTCACATGACTAAAAAGACTTTTCTTTTTTTTTATAAACACTGAATTTTCCGACATGGGCAAAATGATTGTATTAAATTTCGGTAACAGTAAAGTTTCGGTTTATCGTCCAGCCCTACGAGAATAGCAGCGATCCTTGAAGCTTAAAAAAAAGGACAAAAAAACTGAAGGAACCGACTCTTTGTGGTAAGAGAATGTGATTTTGAATAAAATATGATAAATTTAATTTTGCAAAGCTTTTTTATTGACATTAAGCCAATGTGATCAGTGCCAGAATAACCTATATGTCTGAGTGATGATTATTTTTTTGGTGATTTTACATCAAGATGTAAATAAAATTATTTGCCTTTGCCTAGAACAACATTTGTTAACGTTATGCTTTTCAGTTGTCTTTTTAATCGTACCTAATGGAAAAGGTGTGAGATGAAACGGTGCTTATGAAATCGGTTCCTTCCACAATCATCAATAAAATCACTTGTTCCACTTGCTCAACTGGCCTTCATTACGCTGTGAAAAGGTGAAAAACAGAACTAGAAGTTGAACTATAAAAAGAACAAGACAGAGAAACGCAAGTGGTCTCCGTTTCTCTCAAAGGTTTTGGAATGTCACGAGTTGGCAACTTGATGGCGACTGGAGTCAGCATTTATTTGTCACCATGGACGAGATGATTCGCATCACGCACTTTGTTGCTGCTGCTGTCTTAATTGAACACTGGAGGTCACCTGCCAGCATCCCTGAATTTCACCGGCGGATCTTCAGCTATCCCACGTCTGACCCCAGATTGTTGTGGAATTTTCAGCAGTTAGGGAAGATCAATGAGATAGTCTGGAAAATAAATTGTCTTTTGGGTCAGTCTGCCGAGTGATCTCAGTGGGACAAGTGCTGGGAAGATACTGATGCACACAGGAAGATGAAGATTTATTTGACAGGAACTGTGGAATCTTAAAACAAAAAGATATTTTTTCTGCGTTGAGCCTACTTATCAGTCAAGTTCGTGTTGTTTTGGCTTCACAAAGAATCCTCGAGTACAAGAAGCGAAAGGCACTTTCTTCAAAAGCAGGTGGCCACAATAAATAACAAAAACCTTAATGCAAAATAATTTTCCAGAACATTAAGATTGAAAAAAATAGTGACACAAATATTTAAAAAGTAACGACAGTAACGATTAAACATTGAATACGAAATTATTACTAAAATAGTTCAATGAATCTAGAAATAAATAATCACCGTAGTTTAATGAATAATGACATATTTAAGTTATTTAAGTTATAAACACTGAAATCATTCTTTAACACTAACATTTAGAGAATAAAACAGTGATTTTAAAATACGCAACCACGTCGCTGGCGAAAAACCCTGAAAAAAGGCAAAGGTGCAAACATGTCATAAAGTTTCACTTTATCATCCCAACTGTTAATAATAGGGAAATACATTTGGAATACTGTCCAACCAACAACATGGTGTCAGATGTTTTAACAAAACCAGCAACAAAAGTAAAATTCAATACATCTCGCAAGTTCATATTTGGGAACTAAAATGTTTGGTCATATGCATACGGTTTAAATCGTACGTTTTTTTTTTCTATGTTGAGAAGAAGATAACAATGATTTGCATCGCAAATGGCGACATCTGTCGGTGAGTTGGTGACAGTGCTCGACACAGCCAGCAGCCAATCATATCACAGCGGGGTGTGTTGTTCTTCCGCTTTCGTGCTGAACAAACTGCGGTTTTCACGAAGGAGATCCATTCAGCCATTTTCTCGATGGAAAAGAAACGACGCCATCTTTCATTTGTCTCGTCGAACAAAGAGAAGCTCACGAGTTATCGCCAAGCAAAGACCAAGTGCGGATTTGTTGAGATTGACGTTTGAAAATGTGTGCTAGAACGACACCCAAGTACAAAGAGGAACTTTGTGGAATAAAAGAAGAGAACGAGCAACATCTTCAACTGCTGGGCGAAGTTTGCAAGCAGCCTCGTGTTGTGCCACTCAAAGCAGGTTTGTACACGTTTTACTCTCATTTGCTTTGTAAAGAACGACTTTCTATCGTTAAAAATATGCATCACAACATCAATTTGTTTGTGGAAATCGTTCAAGGTCATTGCCGTTTTATTTTTAAATGTTGCCTTTTACTTGCCGGTTTGCTGAACATTTGTTGATGCCAAATGAAATCAGTGCAGAAAATAAATGCCAAAGAAAAAACAATAGTGGGGGGTAAACTGTGTTTTTCCCCCCAGTTTAAAATTCGAACTGATTATTTAACATTTTACATTTTCTAGTTTTTATATCTCGTTAAAGCAATTCCTTATTGAAGGAATTCTACCTGACTCTAAAAAAATGTATACACTGTGGCGAAATTATTAATGGTGGTTGATCAATTCTAGTGGATAAAACACTAATAAGAAAAAAAAATTGAACAGAAGGTGATGCTAATCACTGGGGGCCAACACAAGCACATAGTGAGGAGACATCATCACGCTGTTTTCATGATGATGATGACGATTCTGATGATGATGTTGACCATGACCATGACAATGTTGATGGGCAAGCCAAAGGTGAAAGGGCATGTCACACTGACTGTTGGGTATGTCCTCACTGTGGGAAATCATTAACTTCAAAGTCGTCTTTAAAACGGCACACAAGAACACACAGTGGAGAAAAACCCTTTTCCTGTTCAGTTTGTGGCAAAACCTTCTCTCGGAAGTCTAATTTAACGATCCACACAAGAACACATAGTGGAGAAAAACCTTTTTCATGCTCAGTTTGTGGCAAGAATTTCTCTCTCAAGTCAAGTTCAATGAAACACATAAGAACACACACTGGAGAAAAACATTTTTCCTGCTCAGTTTGTGGCAAGAGTTTCTCTCGAATGTCAAGTTTAAGAATGCACACAAGAACACACAGTGGAGAAAAACCTTTTTCCTGCTCAGTTTGTGGCAAGAGTTTTTCTCGAAAGTCAAGTTTAACAGAGCATATTAGAACACACAGTGGAGGAAACCCATTTTCCTGCTCAGTTTGTAGCAAAAGTTTCTCTCAAAAGTCTCATTTAACGAGCCACACAAGAACACACAGTGGGGAAAAACCCTTTTCTTGCTCAATTTGTGGTAAAAGCTTCTCTCGAAAGTCTAATTTAACAATCCACACAAGAACACACAGTGGAGAAAAACCTTTTTCTTGCTCAGTTTGTGGTAAAAGTTTTTCTCTTAAGTCACGATTAACAAAACATACAAGAACACACAGTGGAGAAAAACCCTTTTCCTGCTCAGTTTGTAGCAAAAGTTTCTCTCAAAAGTCTAATTTAACAAGCCACGCAAGAACACACAGTGGAGAAAAACCTTTTTCCTGCTCAGTTTGTGGCAAAAGCTTCTCAGTGAAATACCATTTCACAATGCACACAAGAACGCACAGTGGAGAAAAACCTTTTTCCTGCTCAGTTTGCGGTAAAAGTTTCTCTCGAAAGTCAAGTTTAACAGAACATATAAGAACACACAGTGGAGAAAACCCCTTTTCATGCTCACTTTGTGGCAAAAGCTTCTCTGATAAGTCAACTTTAACAAAACATAGAAGAACACACAGTGTGGAAAAACCTTTTTCCTGCTCAGTTTGTGGGAGACACTTCTCTGTAAAGTCAAATTTACGAATCCACACAAGAACACACAATGGAGACAAGCCATTTAGTTGCAGCGTTTGTGCTAAAAAATTCTTCACTAAACAGAGTGCTGAGAGACACGATTGTTCTGGTGAGAGTTGCAGCGATCCTTCAAGCTTAAAAAAAGGACAAAAAAAACCCTGAAGAAACCCGACTCTTGTCGACAGATGTCAAATTTCTTTTCGGGACAAGCACAACAGGAACAACTAACGTTACTTCGTCTTCAGCCGTGTCAGTCGCTTCTGGATTTGAATCGCCAGCAATGACCGCGTTGTCAGTTTTCTTTCTTGTTCAGCTGGGTGGAGTCACGTGACTACAGCCGCTCAAGCCGTCTTAAAGGGGCATGAACATAGCTGCAGACAGAAAGGACTTCTTTTTTTTTTTAAACACAGAATTTACCGACATGGGCAAAATGATTGTATTAAATTTCGGTCACAGTAAATTTTCGGTTTATCGCCCAGCCCTATGAGAATAGCAGCGATCCTTGAAGCTTAAAAAAAGGACAAAAAAAACTGAAGGAACCGACTCTTTGTGGAAAGATGTAAATGTGATTTTGAACAAAATATGCTAAATTAAATTTTGTTTTTATTGACATTAAGCCAATGTGATCATTGCCAGAATAACCAATGTGTCTGAGTGATGATGATTTTTTTTGTGTGTGTTTTATATCAAACATGTAAATAAAATTAATTTCCTTTGCCTGGAACATTTGTTAACGTTATGCTTTTCAGTTGTCTTTTTAATCGTACCTAATGGGAAAGGTGTGAGAAGAAATGGTGCTTTTGAAATTGGTGCCTTCCACAATCATCAATAAAATGACTTGTTCCACTTGCTCAACTGGCCTTCATTACGCTGAGTGAATAGGTGAAAAACTGAACAAGAAGTTGAACTATGAAAAGAACAAGAGAGAGAAATGCAAGTAGTCTCAGTTTCTCTCAAAGGTTTTGGTTTGTCAGGAGTTGGCAACTTGATGGCGACTGGAGTCAGTGTTTGGCACCACGGAGATGATGATCCGCATCACGCAGTTCGTTGCTGCTGCTGTCTTAATTGGACTCTGGAGGTCACCCGCCAGCGTCCCTGAATTTCACCAGCGGATATTCAGCTATCCCAAGTCTGACCCCAGATTGTTGTGGAATTTTCAGCAGTTAGGGAAGATCAATGAGATAGTCTGGAAAATAAATTGTCTTTTGGGTCAGTCTGCAGAGTGATCTCAGTGAGAGAAGTGTGTGGGAAGATACTGATGCACACAGGAAGATGAAGATTTATTTGACAGGAACTGTGTAATCTTAAAACAAAAAGATACTTTTTCTGCGTTGAGCCTACTTCTCAGTCAAGGTCGTGTTGTCCTGGCTTCACAAAGAATCCTCTCGTACAAGAAGCGAAAGGCACTTTCTTCAAAAGCAGGTGGCCACAATAAATAACAAAAACCTTAATGCAAAATAATTTTCCATAACATTAAGATTGAACAAAATAGTGACACAAATATTGAACAAGTAAACACAACTCACACAAATAACATACGATTGTCAGTTAAGGCGAAACACATCAAACAATTGTATGTTAAGTCGAGACATTGACTTCTCATTTTCTATGTAGCCCGACCGGCAAGTCATTCCTCTTCATTTGAGCAACCTTCAAAAGAACATCTCCTTCCTGCAGGTTCGGCTTCTTGGTCCTCCCTATACAACGAAACTGAATTCCACTCATATACTCCTTTTCCCAGCGATCCCAGAACATGTTAGCGAGGATCTGGACTCGCCGTCATTGAATTGGCCAGGTGGTACATGCGGTGTGCCAACCTTCTGGGTCAGCAGCATAGCAGGAGTGAGTATTACAGGCTGATCTGGATCCGTGGAGACAGAAGTGAGGGGCCTTGCATTGATAATTGCAGTAACCATGAAAGTCACCAAAACTTCGTGTGTGAGCCTAGCATGGCCATGCTGAAGGAGCATGGCATGCAGGATACGGCATACAACACCAACCATGTTCCACCCATGCGAGAGCCATGCGGGGGATTAAACTTCCATTTGCACTCCTGTTCTGCATGATAGTTATCGATTTGTGTGTTGTGGCAATCGCTTTTGTCGGTCTGCAGCTCTCTGCAGGCACTCACAAAGTTAGTGCCATAGTCCGATCGGAACCGCTTCACAGAGCTTCTAATGGCGAAAAAAAACGCCTGAGCGAATTTATGAAGCATGACGTATCCATATACTCGATCACCTCAATATGGACCGCCCGCGTACACATGCAGGTAAAAATGACTGCCCATCTTTTGGCATTGACTTGACCACCTCTAGTTTTCCGCAACATCACCAACCAGGGGCCAAACACGTCCAGGCCGACATATGTAAAGGGTGGATCTGGACGTCGTCGGTCTGTAGTCAGGTCAGCCATGAGCTGTTCTTCCTGTTTCCCTCGCCGCTCACGGCAGGTCACACAGTTGAAGATGAAGCTACTGATCATTCTCTTTCCCCCAACGATCCAGAATCCGGCTGCCCTTATGGCTCCTTCCGTGAAATGTCTGCCCTGGTGACAAACTCTCTTGTGGAAGTGTCGGATCAGCAGCTGAGTAATGTGGTGTCTGCTAGGAATAAGTATAGGGTGCAACTCATCGGATGTGATCTGGGCTCTCGCTAGCCGACCTCCAACTCTGAGGATTTGATCAGGATCAATGAAAGGACAGAGCTTGCCAGGGTTCGCGGTTAACTTTAAAAACTGCTTGCCCATAGAGCAAGTGCCACTAAAATTTGCCTTGCCCGAGTGGCCAAATTACTTGCCCGACTTGGGCAAGTGACACTTTTTTTTCTCAAAGAATAAAATGTTTAGGGTTGTAAAATGTGCGCCATAAATGTAAATAAACATATAATCTGATAAACATAAATTAATCTTGTTTTCATCATCAACCATGAAACCCTGCTCACAACAGCAAATGTATCATCCAGTGCAGATATTGAAAATGTTAATTGTAGTTTTAATAATTAACAAATCTGCATGTTAAATTGGGAAAATGATATTACAGCAATCCAGATTATCAATTTTAAGTCCAGGAGAGCCTATTAATTGAGGAATCACATGAGTAAATTATGAGTGTGGGAAATTTGTGTATTCCTTTAAGACCAGTGCCTGTGGTGCTGCCTCCATAAGTTTCATAGCATAAACAGAACACAGTCACTGACACCATGTCAGGTCACATCATGGAGCTAATGAATTAACAGACAATAATCAAATATTACAGTGAACCCCCGCTACTTCGCGGTTCACCTTTCGCGGGTTCAGTGCTTCGCGGGTCTAAAAAATATTCGGGAGCATTGTAGTTTCGCCGAGCGGCACAAGGGGGCGCTGAAGCGGTTAGACGGTCGGCGTGCGCCGAAGAGGAGAGTGGACGAAGAAGAGAGTGGCCGAAGAAGAGCAGGTTCCCCCTGACACGATTGGTGGCGACGGACACGATCGGACACCGTGCGTGAGCTCCGAAGGAGACCGGCCGGCGTGTGTGGCTGTCAAGCCGAAGATAAACAACTTCCGCCCGGGCACTCGCGCGGCGACATTTGGCTTCGTTCGGGACCGTGCGTGAGCTCCGAAGGAGACCGGCCGGCGTGTGTGGTAGTTAAGCCGAATAGGAGCACCTTCCGCCCGGGCAACGGCGGAGAGCGAGGCTGTCAGTTATGAATGAATAAATAAATAAATGAAGAATGCCACCTTTCATTTCACTGTCATGATCCGTGCCTGTCATGCCGCGTGTGTTTTTGTTTTTTCAGCTGTGTGGGCGTTCCTCCAGCGATCATCTCGCGCCATGCCATCAGCTGCTGCGAGACGCGCTGATTACACTGACTATATTGTGATTATAATAAATATTGTAACGTTGTATAATAAATCAGGCCAATTTGTCCATCAGCGAACGCTTTTATTATTAAGCCAAAAACGGCTGCTGTTGGCCGCAACCACGCCGATCAGAGAGAGAGCAACACAACGACAACAACATAAAGTTCACTCCCCTGCTGCCTTCACAGCCTCCACAGAAAAGAGGAAAACACAGAACCCTTGAACTATTTACAAAGTCGCTACACTATCTTTGTATCACCACCTTTTTTTCCCATGTCTGCGTTTGGAGAGTCCTGTTCAATCCTCCAGTTCTGCTGGAGGATCATAACATTCACAGGGCACACCGGACGGCATACCAGCAGGTAAAAGTCGAAGTAATTAAATAAATACAAAAAGAAGTAATTGAATAAATACAAAAATAATGGCTGGGGAATAAAAAAATAATAAGTTTTAATAATATTTGTTTTTTTGTTATAACATGAATTTCACTCTCTTTCTCTCTACCAGAATATATATATATAGGTGCGAAGTATATATATATACACAGTGTTTTTTTTTTGAAGGTGTGACGCTACTTCGCGGATTTTCAGTTTTCGCGGGTGGTCTCGGTCCCCATTAACCGCGATAACCGGGGGTTCACTGTACTCCCTTCCTTACTCACAACTGAATTGTCTACTTAAAAATATTCGAGCTGAAATGTTCCGATTTGAACAAACTCGTCTCCACTTGTAAACATGCGCAGAAGGTAAGAAAACTTCCGGCTGTCAATTTTCGGCCGAAATATCGTAGGTTTTTGTGTTTTTCAAACTTCAAATGAGGATGCAACTACAGCAAGTTCCAATACTGCGGGATTTATTGACGTTCACTTTAACTCGACATTCACTGAACGAACTGATCCCCGTAGCGCTCGCCCATTGCCCCCCCCCCTCCCCCGATAAGGCCAATGGACCATGGTGGCTTCTGTCCATAAATCTACATCTGACCCAGGATTAACAAGACTGAAAGTCTTTTCTGGGGATCGATTCTCTGTTCTGGTCGTGAGGGAAGTAGGTTCCGTTAGCCATGTAGAAAAGGCCAGCTGCTCTGCCGGCAATGAACGAATGGCATGATCAGCTGGGTTGTCGGTGGTGTGCACATAGCACCACTGATTTGCCTTAGTGGAACCTCTGATGCGCTGCACACGATTGTGGACATAAACATAGAACCGCCTTGTCTCATTGTAGATGTAGCCAAGCACCACTTTGCTATCGGTGAATAACTTGACATCATCCAAAGCCACGTCCAACTCCTCTTGGAGCAGATCTGCTATCTCCACAGTCAATACAGTGGCACAGAGCTCGAGTCGTGGAACTGTGATCTCAGGTTTGGGGGAAAGCTTTGCTTTCCCGAAGATGAACCCTACTTCGCTGTGACACTTGACATCTGTCACTTTCAGATAAGCAACTGCACCTATAGCTTTTGTGGAAGCGTCACAAAAAAATACACATTACTTGTCTAAGAGCTGCAGACAGAGGGCGTGATGTGTACATTCTTGGAATTTTCAGCTCTTGTAAGTCCTTCAAGGCATCTTAACATTTTTGCCACTTTTCATGACTCTCTTTTGGGAGTGGTACATCCCAGTCGCCAACATTCCGAGTAATGTCTCTGAGTGAAGATTGACCCTGAATGCTGAAGGGTGCAGCGAATCCCAGAGGGTTGTACAAACTGTTGACAGTAGACAGCACGCCACGTTTTGTGAATGGTCTCCAACAGGTGTCCACTCGAAACTGGAATGTGTCCATTGACAGGTCCCAGCCAAGGCCCAGGCTGCGTTGCATGGGTGTGAAATCCTGCCCAAGTTCAATCCCTTGCAGCTCCTTGGCAAGGTCTTTATTTGGAAACGCTCTCATGACATCCGGGCTGTTAGATGTGATTTTGTGCAATCGTAGAATGGATTGAGCTAGCATGTGTTGGGCTCTCTCCAACACGTCAACTGCTTCCATCACACTGGAGAATGACTTGAGAACATCATCGACATAAAAGTGGCGTTCAATGAAGAGTCTCACGTGGGCTCAGTACTCCTCTTCTCCTTCCACGGCCGTCTTCTTCAGCCCATATATGGCAACGGCTGGTGACAGAACTCCACAATGTCCCCGTCAATCTGATGGTTGTGAAACCACAGGAAGCGCAAGTAATTATGATGCGTATCTTCATCGAAAAAGCTGTTGAATATTTGTTGTACATCAGCCATTATTGCAATGGGTTCCGATCTGAAGCGTACAAGCACACCAACCAAACTGTTGTTCAGATCTGGGCCCCTAAGCAGCACATCATTAAGGGATGTGTTGTTGTGCTGAGCACTCGAGTCGAAGACTACTCTGATTTGGCCTGGCTTCTGGGGATGGTAGATACCAAAGCTTGGCAGATACCAGCATTCTTCATCATATTTCAGAGGAGGGGCTACTTCTGCATGTCCATTACAGAACATCTGTTTCATGAATTCCACATAGTGGCCCTTCATTTCTGGTTTCTTCTTCAAGGTACACCGAAGTGACAGAAGACGTTTGAGTGCTTGTTCCCTGTTGTTTGGTAAGCGCTGTCTTGGAACCCGGAACGGAAGTGGTGCCACCCAACTGTTTGATTCATTCTTAGAGAAATGTTCACTCATGATGCGAAGGAAGATTTCATCCTCAACTGATAGTGCCAGTTTATTGTCATCTACCGAATGGCAAAAAATCTGCTTGCCGAGCTTGTCTTGGGCTGAGCTTCTGTGAAGCTGTTTGGGATGTTCAGCTGCGAACCTCTCTTTGGCACAGATGCTGTTCACGTAGGGTGTAAAGAAGCCGGCTCGACCATTCTCCAGGATACTGGTCCTGAAAGTGTTCACAATGGGTTTGTGGGCTCCCTTAAGGCACACATCTCCGATAATTACCCATCCCAAATCAAGGCGTTGGGCGTATGGTGCATTATGTGGCCCATTGCATTGACTGCGGACTTTGTGGACTTGAATGATATCCCGTCCCAGCAGCAGAAGGATTTCAGCTGAGGGATCAAGAGGGGGTATCTTGGAAGCAATTGATCTAAGATGGTGATGATGTATAGCAGCCTCGCGAGTTGGAATTTCCTCTCTGTTATTTGGTATCAGATTACACTCAATGAGTGTTGGTAGTGCTAGGGAAACTGCGCCATCCATAGACTCTATCATAAAATCTGTGGCTCTTCTTCCACTGGTCTCCGTTATGCCAGAGCATGTTTTCAGCGTGTAGGGGCAGACCATTCCTTGAACGCTAAACATGTCAAAGAAGGCAGTTTTGGCCAGTGACTTGTTACTCTGGTCGGCCAATACCACATACATTCTCTTCTTCTGTTCAGGATGCCCTTTAGGATACACCATGACCAGACACATTTTGGAGCATGACTTCCCTCTTAAACCCTCCCCGCAGACCTCTGTGCAGCTGGAGGTCATTACAGGCGAGTTCTCCTGAACTTCCTCCCCGCACTCGCCCCCTGCTGAAGTGATGGGTTCTTTTGGCATCCAGGGAGGTGGACCCTCATGTAGGGCGGAGATGTGGCGGTCACTGTTGCACTCAGCGCAGCGAATGTCAATCTTACAATCCCTGGCTTTATGGCTTGTTGACATACAACATCTGAAGCAAATATAATGCTCTTTCAGGAAACTCTTCCTTTCTTCCAAACTCTTCATTCTGAAACCCCTACATTTACTGAGAGAGTGTGGTTTCTTGTGAAGGGGACAGTTCTTCTCTGGGTCTATGCGAGAGAGTTGTCTTCATCTGAGGAGTTGGAGGCCTCAACCTCTGTTTTATTTGCTGAGACAGGAAGTTTAGCTTTCCACTGCTTAGGTGAAGGCTTCTCATCCTTGCAGGGTGCTGTGCTGAAACCTTGGAGGGAAAAACTTGGATCCATTCTCATGTCTGCTTGACTATTCACAAAGTCAACAAAAAAGGAAAAAGGGGGATAATGGACGAGGTGCTCTTTCTTGTATGCCGTCCCTCGACTAACCCATGTGTCTTGGAGATTATGCGGAAGCTTTTCCACAATCGAGTTTATGCCTCTGGCTGAGTCAAGGAAACTGAGACCTGGTAGGTAGCCTTCATTCTTTGCGGCTTCTATTTCAAGGAGAAGGTCTGCAAGCTCCTGAAGACGTTGGTTATCTTTGTTTGTGATTTTTGGTCAATCTTCCAGACGTTGAAACAACAAAGCCTCGATCACCTCTGGAGAGCCATAAGCTTTATCCAAACGTTGCCATAGCTTGTCGAGTCCCACTGTTGGATTGTTGACATAGACCGCTCTGATCCTCAGGGCATGTTGAAGGGACTCCCCGCCAAGCCACCTGGTGAGTAAATCTAGCTGCTCGCTAGGTTTGAGCTTCAAACCTTCTATGGCATTGTGGAAAGAAGATTTCCATGACAAATAGTTCTCTGGACGATTGTCAAACACTGTGAACCCTGCTGTGAGGAGGTCGCGACGAGCGAGGAAAGCGACGAGGTCAGAGACGTCTGTAGACCTGAGTGCATGCTTGTCACTGACCTTGTGTGGTGAACTCGCTGTGCTGATGTCCTGTGGTAAGTAGGGAGTGAAATCATCGTCGTTGGCATGAGGAGACATTTGGTGGAGCATGTCTTGAGGATGTTTGCAACTTTGTGTAGTAAGTGGCAATACGTGCCGCAACACGTGCTGATTGGCATCAAAGGCGTCGTCGCGTTGGGGTTGTAAAGTATTTCCTGTCTCTCTTTTATCATCACATTCATCCTTTATTCGATGGCTGAAGTGCGTATTAATATAGTCATTTGTACGTTGCTTTGAATCCGCCGGTGATAAATGGGAGCCAATAGCTGCATCAATCTCAGCGTTTTGGTTTTCTGCAGCAGCTTCGAGCACCTTTGCAGCAGCCAGTGCAGCTTCAGCTTCGCCTTCTTCTTTAAGAGCGTTCAGTGTTGCATCAATTCGCGTGCGTTGAACCATCATGTCGATTTGAAGCTTTGCATATTCAGCTTTTTTCCGTGCAGCTTCCGCCTTTGCACGTGCTTCTGCTGCGATCTGGCTTGAGTTTGATTTGGAAGAGCGATGCGAGGATGACGCTCTGCCTGCATTTGACTTGGAATGACGTGAAGACGACACATTTGAAGCTCCACATTCTGACCTAACTTCCAAGTTAGATATTTCATGTCGGTCGGACATACTGCTGGAGTAGTGTATTGTCACGAATGGTGAATTGTTCAGCCTACATTGACTATGATGCTTTGCGTGCGTGAGAGCGCGTATGGGAACTGCCGCGATGTGTGCATGGCAGACGTTAAATAAAGGCTAACTGTGTTTGCACTGCTAACGGGAGTCGAGCCTCACTGTTACTATTGTAACTCTGATTCGCGCGTACAACATAACGCCACATGTATAGTGTAACAATATTATTGTTAGTTATGTTTTGTTGCTTAGGAGCTATTTACAGTGACGGACGGGAGAAAGAGGAAGTGACGTTTTCCCTATGTCAACAGACTGAAGTAACGTACTGTACTGCACAAGTTAAGAAGTTAATAAAAGTGAAGTCAGCAAGTCAATGCTTTAATCGTCCACTCTGTATGAGAAACAGAACAGAGTGAAACATGGTGGCAGCGCGTGAGTCATAACTGGCGACGGGAAGAGAGTGTTGAAAGGATCGCTAGCTCGTTAGCACGGAAGCTAACTACGGACAGTCGCTACGATGGAAGGACTGCGACCGCCGCCAATTCTGGCTTTGGATTCAAGCAATTTGACGAAGACGTGGAAAGCGTGGAAAGAGGAATTCACATTGTATGTGGACCTGACAATGCCGGACTCGGAGGAATCCACGAAATGCAAGCTGTTTCATTAGCTCATAGGCAGGAGGTAGAGAACTGTTGAACACGTTGTTGATGTGTCGGCAAGAACTACCGTGAGGGAGATGATGAGAAAATTCGACGAACATTGTAACCCTAAGTTAAACGAGACTGTGGAGAGATACAGATTCTTCATGAGAGATCAAACACCGGGCGAAAATGTGGACAAGTACGTTACTGAATTGAGAGTTTTGGCCAGCACCTGCAATTTTGAGCAGTTGAGAGACTCATTGATAAAAGATAGAATAGTGTGTGGCACAAACGACAATGGGCTGAGGGAAAGACTGCTGAGAGAAGACAATCTGACATTAGAAAAATGCATGAAGATTTGTCGAGCAACAGAGTTGTCACGAGAAAATTGTAAAACACTGCAAGGGCAGTCAGAGGAGGAAGTGCATCTACTCAAACAAGAAAAAGCAAGCAGAGGTGATGTTTGCTGTAAGTTTTGTGGCAAGAAGCATGAGTGGAATAAGAAGAAGTGCCCTGCTTTTGGAAAAAAGTGTAAAAAATGTGGGAAGGATAATCATTTTGCTGCTATGTGTAAGACAAAAAATGCACATGGTAAAAATGATAGAGCTGTGAATGCAATTCAAGAGCAAGATAAAGAAGAATATGAAGATATTATGATGATGACCCACATCGTTGAGACAAAAGAGAACGTGAACCAAATTGGAGACAGACATACTCCAGAAAAACAACTCTTTGCTGGTATGCTAATTGACACTACACAAGTTAAATTTCAAATAGACTGTGGAGCGAGCTGTAATGTCATTCCTGTGCATCACCTAAACCCAGATGTAAAGCTGGAACATTCTGACAAGGTACTGGTAATGTACAATAAAACAAAAATGAGTCCATTGGGCCAGTGTCGAGTCAAAATAAGGGACCTAAAGGATAATGTAAATGGCAGTCAATTTAAAACTGAACAAAGGTTAGACTGCTCGGAGCCACTTTTGTGATCCTGGCATGGAAGTCCATTGTTTCAGAGGGGTCTCGTTCACACCTCCTGTGGTGCAGCTGTGATCTAATCTTCCTGCATTCATCTCCTGAGTGTCTGGTCATTAGCATGGTCTAAACTTCAGTTACACTTAAAGGATTTCATACTTTTGACTATTAAAGGAATATAAGAGTTTGAGCTTAACATAGTTCATTAGATGTTGGTGCATCCAATGTATGAAAATGTGATATTGTAAAATGCTGAGAGTGTGACTGGTGGCGCGAAACTGGTTGCGGGGGTTGTGCAAGAATGGAATGTTTTAGAAACAAGGTGCTGAGCGAGACGAGATGACTCCGGGAAGGAGCGGCCATCGGGGGATCGCACGCAGGAGGAGCCACGGGATTCGGCGGGAGGAGAAAGACCAATGAGAGCGAGCTAAAGTTAACTGCAATACACATAGCCAATAGAATCATGCCAGGATGCCTTTGTCTGTGCCATTTTGCATGTTGTATAGTATGAATCAGGACTGGGCAACTCGGGGGTAGAACACATTCGCTGGTGGCAAGAGAGGTGTAGACTTGTATTGAGAGGGATTCGAGATCCAGGTGCCATGTAGAAATCTGTGTATTGGGAATAAATCCATTCGTGCGTGAAAATGCCGGCTTCCTGATACCTTTCTATTGCAGAACGAGCGCGCATATTGTTGGATGTGTGAGAGTTGGGTAAGGTCGCAAATTGGAGTCAGATTACTTATTTGAGTTTACATTGGGTTAAAGTTAAATTCTAACATTGATATAAAGATAAATTCCAACAATTTATGGTGACGCCGACGTGATGCATGAGAGGTAATAGAAGTCTGGGACTTCAAAGAGAGTCTGGGACTCTAAGAAAAGAAAAGAAGTTTGGAACTTCGAGGAAAACCACTGGAGACCGGGTCTCCCACGTCCACACCAGGTGACGACCTGACAAAGGATAAAAGAGCCACACATCCGACCGTCTTTCCTCTTGGGCCCACAGTCAAACAAGGTAAGCAGAACCCTTTCAAATTCTGCACATTGGCAACGCTAAATTATAAGAGGAAGGAGGAGCGGAACGTAGTAAGCGTAAAAGTGTTGGACGCTATTAGGGTGTAAAATCTGGGATTTACCTCCTAGCATAATGAATGGCGCAAAAGTAAAGTAGTATAGTTAAAAAAAAAAAATAAAAAGTGTAACAGTGTGGACGTTAGTAGGGTCTGAAATCTGGGATTTACCTACTAGAATAGTTTGGAACTATTCGTGGTTAAGATACGGTATAAAATCTGGGATTTACGTATCGGGACACGGTTTAAAATCTGGGATTTACGTGTCTGTGTGGAAGCTGTGTGAATGTGAAGGCTAAAATTGTTCTGCGTAAAAGTGGTTGGGACACGCACGAGTGGATTTTGATTTCAAGATGGCGAAGGAGAGGAAGTATGATAGTGGTCTCGGGTCCCGGGTGTGGCACGGAGATTAAGGATAAATTCATAAAAATGAAACATAAAAAAGAGAAGAAAAACATGAAGTAGGGATGAAATAAGAAAAGAGAAAGAAAGAAAGCTAGAGAAAAGAGAAGAAATTGTGTCAGTGTAGAGATTGAAAGTTCAATAAGAAAAGAGAAAGGAACAATTAATGTTCCATTGAAAGGAGGATGATGAAACAGGCAGTATTAAAGAAGGTGTGACTTGAACAAATGAAAAGGATAAGAATTAGGGTCTGCTGTAAGGAGGAATTGAAGAAATAAATATTTCATGTTTCATACTTGAGTTGATGGTCTTTCTATTAAGGTAACTGTAATTAGTAACTGGAATGAAATGCACAGATGGAAATGACACAAAGAAAAAAAAGATTGGTGTTATGAAATCATAATTGAATGAAGCTTTTGAGAGCATGAGAAAACTTTGCAAGAGCATAGGTGGTTCCTGACTTTGTAGTTTGTGATTTGATACCTTGATTGTTTGAGTGGCTTTGGTAAGGCTACAGTGAATTTGGAAAATTAAAGGAAAAAAAATAAGAGTGAGAAAGATTTTACAGAAGGCAATGGGTAGAGGTGTAATCGTAAAATCATGAGTGTGCTGTAACAAAGAGTTCACAGCTCTTTGAAGTTAGATGCTCGTTCCCAAGTAGGGGGAGGAAGTCAGAGAAAGAGGATGAAGTGATTGAAAAAGCGGAAGAAAAGACGGAATGTCTGAGAGGCATTCATCCACAGTTGCCAGACTCGCAACAGTATGTGTTTGAGCCGCCGCCCGATCCGACGGCGCCATTAATGGGGGGGGTGAGCACCAGCAGGAACATGTAAACATTTCAGACACAAGAGGAAAAACAGGCATCAATGGCAGTCGTTAACTGATTGAAAAGGAAGATATGCCTTTTGGTGCTCTCGAAAGAAGGTCACAGTCCTTTTGTTTCAGAGGTGTGTCTCGGCACCCCCCCTCGATGTTGCAGACGTTGATCTAATCTTCAGGCATCTGCCTCTCCTTGAGGTGTTCTCATGTGGTCGAGCATGGGTCGCACTGTGGAGCAATTTTTTTGCAGTGCTAGTGTAGTAAGGTACGGGATAAAATATATGTATTCAACCTAACAATAAATACAAATTAGCAGGGAATTAGAACACAAGTTAAACACTGAAACATGCAGGGGATGCCTGAGGAACAGCAGGGCGGCGACAATCGTATTAAAATTTTAATTTTTAAGCAAAGGGATTATGGTTTTTGGATAAGTTTTAAGTGAAGTATTCTATGAACATGTTGAAAGAAAATCTTTGGAAAGGGGAATATCTAGCCATTGGAGATTGGTTTACCAAATATAAAGTTGGACTAAATAGTTTTGTAGATGATTTATTAACTGATGTGTATTAAATGTGACAAAGGTGGAAGACAGATGTTTTTTTTTTACTGTACGACGCGAACGCTGACATGACAATTTTGGAGGACATGACATCATTCCATAAATACCAGACTGCTAACATTCGCATCTATGAGCTGTTTGATGTCACAGGTGCAGATTCGTCAGCTGCGTCCAGGAGAGGAGAAACAACTTCACGGGGAGTGAATGGGAAAATCCAGAGACCCACAGTTGTAAATTTTGGCATACGCTGGCTAAATTAAGGCAAAATTATGGATCTGCCAGCACAAATCTCAGTGGAATCAAGGCGGACGCGCCAAGGGAGGGGTCTCTGTGTGGAATTGGAAAGTATCGTTGGGTGAATGAAAGTGTGAAAGAAAAAGTGTTTGGATGCATATGTGGTGTGAGTGAATGTTTAAGGGACGGGCCTCAGGACAGAAAATTGTTTGAGGTCACCGGCAAGCCCTTACAGTACTTAGGATGCGATGGGTGGACAGGCCTGATCAACCTGAATCCCTATTGCACTCCCGAGTATTGATTTTCAAATTGTTTTTGGAGAAAGATTGGAGTAATTAAATTCAAGCATCAAGTGAATGGTTGATTGACGTTATTACACAAAATTTATGCAAAACTGAAAGTTTTGGAAGGAAGATAATTTACCCCTTCTCATTCTCACTGGCAAGTGCCACTCGTCCAGTTCTGTCCACAGGTTTGAGGTGACATGTGACCAGTGTGACCAGAAGGCCGGAGAACGCTTCAAATAGCGCCTCACCACGCCCATCCCGGAGGTTCTCCTCAACAAGGAGGGAGAAATAAGATATTCTAATTTAGGGTCCACGGTACAGATTAAGATATAGTTGTTGCTTTAGCCTGCTCATGTGCTCCACGGGAGTTATTATTATTCACATTGGATGCGCGACTAGATAACACACACCCAGTCCAGGATAGGGCAAAATTTTCTTGGATTGTTTAGACCTTTCCATATAATACAGCACCACAGCAGTGATACTTGAAATTAATGTCGAATTAGTGGCACTGTTTTTATGGAAAATTACTCACTTAACGCAAGGGTAAGTTGTTGTAGAGGAGATATTTCAGACACAAATGACCCTGAAGTGGTCACAAGCACGTGTCTCATGTTGGATGTATGAAATTTTATTCTGATATTTTCCATTGTAACGTATTTCATTGTATTTAGGACTAAGACATTGTAAAACACTGTTTGGAAGAACTTATAGAATACCTCAAATTTAAGAACAAATGGGAAATAGTTGTTAAAGCAACTTTAGCTGACCATATGTGAAAAGTGTTAGGAAAACAAAAGACAGGCGCAAATTTAGAGTGACAAAGCTCTTTCCGTCTCCCAGCAGGGCAGTAATCTAGTAAAGCCAGGATACTGGGTGCTTGTAAGAAGTTTGAAGATAAGCCATTCGTAATTACCCAAGGGGGAAGGAGGGGTTAGTAACAGCTCTCACAGCTGTAAAGATAGCAGAAAGGTCAACATTGGTTTATTCGACACGTTGTAAAGAGGTCACACGTTGTAAAGAGGTCACGTTGGTTGAAATCTCCTACAAAGGAGACACCAGACTAAGAGGTTTATACAGAGTTACAAGCGGGACAAAATTTATTTAAGAGGAACTGTCCTCACTTGAGGCCGAGGCCAGACCTGCTGACCAGCATGATGGTCACCAGCTAAGTGGGGACACCTCAGGTGAGATTGGCTCTGCCGTGCATCAGATATTTCTGGCCCGTTGGGGTCGATGTTGCTGTGTCTTTCAGGTGGGGAAGGGGGAGACAGGCCTGGTCTATGTGGCCAGGGCGAGACGTGAATGGAGTGAGACTTCCGGCAGTGACCCATCCAATAATGTCGACATTACTACACAGCTGTTCCAGTTGGCCGTCCACAAGGGCGTGCACCTTCCAGTGGCAGACATCAGGCGAAATAGTCCATGAATGAAAAAATGCCAATCGGCCTAAGTAGAACACATTTTGTACCTAATTTTGCACAACATCAGAAAAGGAAAATATGGGATTGGATTAAGGAGCGTGACTAAAATTGTTGTACTTGCAGGTTTAGAAGGCCAAGAGAGATAAGAAAAAAGGAGGCAGCTGCTCCTTCCACTTCTGCTGCTTCTGGGCAAGGTTCGGGTGACGCAGCGCCACAGCAGACTGGCTGCTGTCCATAGCAGGCCAGTCAACGAGGTTGGGATTGCAGTAACAGAGGTACGGGTGGTTATGGACGGGGGTTGTGAGTGGGGTGTGCACTTGCTGCGGGGTGTGGGGTCACTGGGTGATGAGCTGTCCATGCCGAGCCACTTTCTGGAATGTGCCATCCTCCGGTGCCATATCTGTCACAAAGAGCTCCACCAGCGCAGGGGGCGCCACCGTTACCCACTCCCAACGCACTTGACACAAACCCGCTCGTACCCCATTCCATGACAGGGGGCCGCGGAGCTTCAGCGTTCGAGGACTAGCAGGTCCTAGCATTCCGGGGACGGTGGATGGACAAGTTTTCGATGGTGCTGGATATTGGGGCGAGCTATGAGCTCCTTCCGCAACCCCCACTGAGCCATGTGGACTCTCAAGATTGCCTGAGTCACTGCCATTGACTGAACGAACACTGGAATTCGAGTGGCATTCCCGGATGGGACTGAACTTGACTCTGCACATCCGTCGGAGGGAGCATATGTCGTGCTCTCTTCCTTCCCAGTGGCTAAACTGAACTGAAACATTTGAGGGCAGCTCTGAAACCTGGTTCCCATCCTCCCGCGGTGGGTATGCCCTGTTCTTGCTCTGGTCTGAGTGGTTTAGCAACCGCCACCCTTTCAATTCACCAATTGACATATCACATTGTACATGTGATCACAAACATGATTTGGTTTATCAAAAATGCACTCATCCAAATTTAGTCATGAGTGCATCTTGCGTTAGAATTATATATTTGTTATGTCTACTGGCGTTGCCTCGCACGCGTGCCTTGTCCCTGAGCAGCGGAAATGGTATGAATTGTTTACTGTCGCCGAGCCACAAATCGCATTGAATATTGATGAGCGTCATCATACTAGAGATCTAGACCCCATAGTTGTTGAATACTCCGCGTCACAATCGGGAGATCATATTTCAGCACCGACTACAAATTCTTTGGTTTTGGGAACATTACTAAATTTCAAAATTTCCAGGGAAGGGTCGCTCGGAAATGGTAGTTCTGTGTGTGTCTCTGCTAGAGGTGTTGTGGACCCAGGGCCCGACTGATTTGGGGCTCGGCTCCACAGCTCCGCGATTGTTTTTACTGTCTCTACCCCCTCCCCCAGTTGACAGAATCAGTGTGGGCACAGCCTGTAGGTGGATTGAGCCAATCATGAGACAATCGGAGGTGAAGACTGCAGCGGTCTTGGAGCTGTCTATGTCTTGTAGAGCACCTTTTCTTGCGTGAAAAAAAATAAATAAAAAAAAAAATAAATAAATAAAATAATAATAATAGAGGTTTAATTCGGTATCTGCGTTATTATAGTTTTGGGATTTTTTATTTTAAGCATAAATGGTTACTATTTCATTTGGGTTGCTTTAAAATTTGTCAATTAACAGTCAAAATTGGAGCGTTAGCTCGAGGCTTGATTTGTAATCTCGGAACACAGTTAGATATTTGAACTCAGTGAACTCAGCATCACTGGAGTCGGACATCACTCCGTACATCGACCTCCGGGTGCTTTCCCGGAGGTGGACTCAATCTCGCGGGTAAGGACAGTTTAGTGTTCTGGCTAGAACCTCACACGCCATCCATTTGGGTGCTACAGAACAACAGTGGTACCATAACTCACAGTTGCGCCCGGCCCCGGTAGTTGCGCCCGGCCCCAGTGTTTGTGCCCGCCAAGGTTGAGCTTAGAGGTTGACCGCCCGGACGGGCAGGTCAAGAGAGGGAATGTGTAGATGGCATGAATTGGATCAAAGTCAGACACTTTCAAGTCTGAACAAAGACGATGACGATGCAACTGTTTAACTTATTGACTATTTTGCTTGCTGGCGTGTGCTTTGTGTGGACGATGTTTGCGTTTGAACATAGGATGCGGGATGACAGAAGTGATGGAGCGAAAGGAGCATGTAATGGAATGGTATGGTATGGAGCAGAGCGAGATGATGGTAAGACGCTGACACAGACACAACAACTACTGCTAAATCTGAAATGTAAACAACCGACACAGGTGAACACTTGGGTGACAATTTTTAATTGGACACACCCATGGAATGATGTGGGAATAAGGAAGAAAGAGCCTATTTTTGACACCCAAGTTGCAAAACAAAAGTTCACCTGCCTAAAAGTTAAATGGGACGGGTCCTGGGATTGGAAATATCCAGGAGTCATGGTGTAATGAAAATGTGTCTTTGCCAGTAGGAATCCCTCTCGCTCGTGATGATGTTTGGCTGTGGTGTGGAGAGAAAGTGCTGTACGATAGGCGTCCCACCAATGCCTCAGGTAAGTGCGCCCTGGTAACGCTGATCATGCCAGTTAGTGTGACAGCCTTAGATCTGGCCAAAATGGAGTGGGAAGGTGTTGGACAATGGGGAAGAATCCCCTTCCTTAACAGGAAGAGAAGGGACATGCAAGAATGGTTGAATGCAGGAGATCCCACATATATAGATGCAATTGGAGTTCCAAGAGGGATCCCTGACGAGTATAAATTGGTGGATCAAATTGCGGCAGGATGGGAGAGCCTTTTCCTGTTCGTTACAGTAAACAAAAATGTGGACCGGATTAATAATGTCCACTATAATGTCCAACGATTGGCGAATTTTACCACCTCAGCACTCCAGGCAGTGCATGAGCAATTGGCTGCCACGTCTCTTATGGCATTCCAGAACAGAATAAGCTTAGATATGGTGTTAGCCGAAAGAGGAGGGGTGTGTGGTATTTTTGGGGATCAGTGTTGTACTCTGATTCCCAACAATACATCTCCTGACGGTCGCCTTACCAAGGCATTGGAGGGTCTGCGCACGCTAAGTAACAAAATGAAGGAGCACTCAGGTGTGGACACCAGTTGGTATTCTGACTGGTTCAACATCTTTGGTAAATATAAAAGCCTGATTGCATCAGTACTGATTTCTATCGCTGTGTTTGCCGCTATTATGGTGTTATGCGGATGTTGCTGTATTCCATGTATCAGATCATTAACTGTTAAGACAATAGAACGCACGTTGGGGCCACTCCCTCCGGGTGGTCAGTACATGATGATCCCTCAAAAGGACCCCCAGGAGGCGGAGGTAGCCGTGGCCCTCCGGGAGTCCAGGATGTAAGTATGGAAAGATGGCCTCGGGGACCTGAGGCCATAAGGAGGGAAGGAAATTTTCTACTGATTCTTATTCTTTTACTAATTGTTTGATGTGTTTTAGTTTTATGGCAAGTGATGTCGAGCTCGTGTGCAGCAATGAAATAAGGTGTTCAAGTGATGACCTCAGATGTCTGAGGTCATGAGAGGGATTAAAGGATAATGTAAATGGCAGTCAATTTAAAACTGAACAAAGGTTAGACTGCTCGGAGCCACTTTTGTGATCCTGGCATGGAAGTCCATTGTTTCAGAGGGGTCTCGTTCACACCTCCTGTGGTGCAGCTGTGATCTAATCTTCCTGCATTCCTCTGAGTGTCTGGTCATTAGCATGGTCTAAACTTCAGTTACACTTAAAGGATTTCATACTTTTGACTATTAAAGGAATATAAGAGTTTGAGCTTAACATAGTTCATTAGATGTTGGTGCATCCAATGTATGAAAATGTGATATTGTAAAATGCTGAGAGTGTGACTGGTGGCGCGAAACTGGTTGCGGGGGTTGTGCAAGAATGGAATGTTTTAGAAGCAGAAGGCGCTGAGCGAGACGAGATGACTCCGGGAAGGAGCGGCCATCGGGGGATCGCACGCAGGAGGAGCCACGGGATTCGGCGGGAGGAGAAAGACCAATGAGAGCGAGCTAAAGTTAACTGCAATACACATAGCCAATAGAATCATGCCAGGATGCCTTTGTCTGTGCCATTTTGCATGTTGTATAGCATGAATCAGGACTGGGCAACTCGGAGGTAGAACACATTCGCTGGTGGCAAGAGAGGTGTAGACTTGTATTGAGAGGGATCCGAGATCTAGGTGCCATGTAGGAAATCTGTATTGGGAATAAATCCACTTCGTGTGTGAAAATGCCGGCTTCCTGATACCTTTCTATTGCAGAACGAGCGCGCATATTGTTGGATGAGTGAGAGTTGGGTAAGGTCGCAAATTGGAGTCAGATTACTAATTTGAGTTTACATTGGGTTAAAGTTAAATTCTAACATTGATATAAAGATAAATTCCAACAGCAGGAAAAAGGTTTTTCACCACTGTGTGTTCTTCTATGGTTTGTTAAAGTTGATTTATCAAAGAAGCTTCTGCCACAAACTGAGCAAGAAAAAGGGTTTTCACCACTGTGTGTTTTTTGTGCCCTTTTAAACACAAAGTTAATGAGTCAGTGTGACGTGCCCTTTCACCTTTAGCTTGCCCATTATCATCATCATTATCACCATCATCATCGACATGAGCGTCTGATAATGTGTCCTCATTATGTGCTTGTGATGGCCCCCAGTGGTCTTCATCACCTTCTGTTGTCACGTGATGACTTGAACTGCTACTTGGAGGCTCCGCCCCTCTCTTGTCCTCACTCTCATCCTTGTTTTCATCTTCACTCTTTGTAGGGACAACGTTCACTGGTGACTTGTTAATCTCCTCCTCCTCCTTCTTGATGTGAGTCAAGTTTGGCTCCTCTTTCACAGAACGGAGATCGTTTGCACTGACGTCTGGAGGACACAAAAAGACAAATTTGGTTTGGTCAAGTCAAACCTTGTGCGTCGACTTTGTCTCATATTGTTTCTAGTACATTCCAACATTCCCCTTTTTAATTTTTTTTTATAAAATTTCTGTTTCTAAATAAATTTTAAAACAAAATTACGTGTGAAGAATCAAAATCCCTACGCATAAATTAAGCAACAACACTTTCACTCTGACATATATGAATAAGGTGTATTTTAAAGTTATCCAATATGTATTAAAATTAGACTAAGATACACCATAAGATTTTAAGAGTTCACTGAATTATTTTGTAACTGCAATGATGCTTAACAGCCATAGGGTGTCAGTAATGAGTAACAAAGTAACACAAGACCTCCCTCTGATACATCATAATTGCCATTTGCATAAATTATCAAGAACTTTGAGTTGCGGGGGAGATGCAAACCACCTGGGTCACAGGAACTTTATGACCAGGAACTAAATGTTCCTGGGCTTGTTGGTAGAAAAGGGGGTTGTGACGTTCTCCCTTTTTAAGCCCATAGTAAGCCAAAGATGCAGATGCATTCCTTGCAGCATGCGCTTGATCACTGATGAGATCCGTGCAACCCTGGATGGATGCATTCAAAGTATTTTAAATGTTTGGATGAGGTGAAACTACGCACATGTGCACAAAACTGTGCAGGACCACCCGAAGTTCATTGACCGAGCCAGTAAAAATTTCATAAATAAATAAGACCAATACGTACTCTAATCTCGTTGCACACTTGAGTACAATGACAATAAAGGGATTTCTATTCTATTCTATTCTACTTGATTTTTTCAAAAACTTAATCCATTGTGTTATAGCCACTAAAATTCATAAACCGCCATTGATCTTTTTGCCGCAGTGTGCACAGTTTTTAGAGTCAGGTTGAATCATTCCATAAGGAATTGCTTGAACAAGATATGTCAGAGTTTTTGTCAAAAACGAGACAAGCCTTGATAAATGAATCACCCAACCAAGATTGTCTTTGTCACTTGCGAGGAGCAGTCCGCCAAAGAGAAAAGCTTTCCTGCTCCTGTGCGGCGTTTTATTGAAGCACAGCAAAGCAAATTGTAAATGCAAACTCATAAAGAATGGAAAAACATGAACACTTTGACATTGTCATATGTCAAATGTGAAATAATCAGTTCAAATTTTATACTGGAAAAAAACATGGAGTTTACCCCCCACTAATGGTTTTTCTTTGGCATTTATTTCCTGCACTGATTTAATTCGGCATCAACAAATGTTCAGCAGACCGGCAAGTGAAAAGCAAAAAATAAAAATAAAACGGCAATAACCTTGAACGCATTTCCCCAAATAACTTAATGTTGTGATGCATTTTTCGAACGATAGAAAGTCGTTCTTTACAAAGCAAATGAGAGTAAGACGTGTACAAACCTGCTTTGTGTGGCACAACACGAGGCTGCTTGCAAACTTCGCCCAGCAGTTGAAGATGTTGGTCGTTCTCTTCTTTTATTCCACAAAGTTCCTCTTTGTACTTGGGTGTCGTTCTTTCAGACATTTTCAAATGATAATTCCAAAAAATTCACACTTGATCTCTGCTTGGCGATGAGTCATGTGCCTCTTTTCGTTAGCGGCTAGCTAGCTAACAAGCTAAGCTAACTACGCCGAAAAGCATCAACGCGCGAAGATGAGGTTATCGGGACACAAAGACTTAATGAATTATGTCGTAGTCCTTTAGAGTAGCACTGGACATCCTGTGAGAAAATTACAGTCAGTTCCACACTAAATCAGAAGAATTTAGCGATGGGTGTTTTTGTTCCGGTGTGGACGGGTCGGTGGATGTGGTCGAGGTCCTTTTTTTTATTTATTTTTTTTTTATTTATTTTTTTATTTTTTTTTTTTATTTTTTTATGTGGTCGAGGTCCTTCGGAAGCTGCGCGCTTGCTAATGACGTCATGCTTCAGACACGTATTTTTCAAATATATTTCTTTGCCTCTGTGTCTGTTTTTACACATTGATGTTCTATTTTAATATATATTTTATATAATATTTGAATTCGGTTGATAAAAAAAAAATAAATTAACGCCACATTGGCGAGTCAGCTCTTACGTCACTTCCGCCTTTGCCCGGAGAATCCGCTGCTGCAACTGCAGTGGGACGTTTAAGTTTCTCCGAACGAACTTGCAACAATGCTGTGGTTCACTCGCAGGCTTCGAAGTTAACTTTAAAAACTGCTTGCCCATAGGGCAAGTGCCAAAATTTGCCTTGCCCGAGTGGCCAAATTACTTGCCCAACTTGGGCAAGTGACTTTTTGGATGACAAAGTGTGTGATTACAAATTGCATGAATTTTTTTTTCGGACAGTTCCTGCCTCGAAAGAATTACAACAGAATTACAATTACACAGTCTTGTTTTCATCATCAACCATGAAACCCTGCTCACAACAGCATGTATCATCCTGTGCAGTTATTGAAAATGTTAATTGTAGTTTTAATAATTAACAAATCTGCATGTTAAATTGGGAAAATGATATTACAGCAATCCAGATATCAATTTTAAGTCCAGGGGAGCCTATTAATTGAGTAATCACATGAGTAAATTATGAGTGTGGGAAATTTGTGTGTTCCTTTAAGACCAGTGCCTGTGGCGCTGCCTCCATAAGTTTCATAGCATAAACAGAACACAGTCACTGACACGATGTCAGGTCACATCATGGAGCTAATGAATTAACAGCCAATAATCAAACATTACTCCCTTCCTTACTCGCAACTGAATTGTCTACTTAAAAATATTCGAGCTACTTTAGTCATGTCAGAATCCGAAATGTTCGGATTTGAACGAACTCGTCGCCACTTGTAAACATGCGCAGAAGGTAAGAAAACTTCCGACTGTCAATTTTCGGAAGAAATATCGTAGGTTTTTGTTGTGTTTTTCAAACTTCAAATGAAGATGCAACTCCAGTGAGTTCCAATACTGCGGGGCAGTGCGGCGCTATGCCGAACCAACACACCAAAAAGTCGTAACTGGCGACCGTTCGAAAATCTAAAATATATTCTTGCTTTTTTTGAACCACAATGGCCGAAGGAGGGAAAAGTGTGGATTTAATTGCAAATACACTTGCAAGGACATTTTCAAGTCGGACCTTTCAAGAGAAGCTATATCGTCCAACACTCACTCAGTGGTGCGTAAGTGTGTTTCTGGATATTATTTGTCCAGCCGTGGTGTCATAAATGATGGTATTTTGTTGGGGATTTATTCAAGTAGGACAAAGTAGGACTTCACTGAAGGCACAGGTGTGAAATGCACTGAAGTAACTTAAAAAGTAAAAGTAAAAAAAGAATGTGTTTAAGAATGTGCAAGAAAGAAAAATGTTGACAAATGTTGAAAATAATTATATTTTCCAGGAGGTATTTATTTCTTTGTTGTTTATTCTTTCAATTCTATACTTATTTCAATATTTGAGTATTATTTTTCTTTCAATATGTAGTATATTTTGTCTTTAAAGTGTGGGTCCTTGCTGCCTTCCGGAGAGGCAGCCGAGCAAGGCTGGATTGGTGATGAAAAAGAACAAAAGAAAGAAGAAATATTTTATTCTCGTCACATGCTGATGTCAAAAGAAGTCTCCCCAAAAACGTGCGAGCCCCCTCTCAGACATTCCCTTCTTACAGGGAATGCCCAAATAGGACATGAATATCTAATTTTCCCTTGTTGCGTATGCATTCCCATCCCGCTCGTCTTCGGGATTTCCCTCCAAAAGTCCCCCAGAGGGAGAGCAGATGCGTCTCCCCTTTGATACGACTAGTCTACTCGTGACCACCTTAAATTACTCTCATACCCTGGAAGGTCACCGACCTGGCGAGAGAATTGCCCCCACCATAAACAATGCTCAGGCATATTTTCTCTCAGGGCAGTATCTGGTTACATCGGAACTTCAGAACCAAGACTGGTCACTTCTGTGAGCTCCAGTCCCTTCATAGTTTCATATAGAGAATTACATCCCATATCTAAATTAGGCCATTTAAAAATACAAGACTTTTTTTTTCATTTATTTCAATTTATATTTAAGCTTGTATATGTAATAATACAATATTTATTCAATTATTTTAATATGTAAAATTATCAACAATTTAAACCTTTTTATTTCACACTTGAATATTTCTTAACATATTTGTTCTTTTGAATATGTGTGCAATTTAAATTTAAATAAATCCATCCAGCCATTTTCTGCCGCTCATCCAGGGTCGGGTTATTGAATTAATTTTTTAGTATTTTTTATAATTCAATATTTATTTCAAGATCAGGACTCTTCTCAATTAGTTCAATATTTATAAAATGTTTCTATATTTGTTATTAATTGAATTAAGTCTGTATGTGGTTTCCAATTTTACATTTTAATATTTTCCTATTTCATTATATAAATACAGTGGAACCTCGGTTCTCGACCGTAATCCGTTCCTGAACCCTGTTCGAAAAGCGAATTGTTCGAACACCGAAACCATTCCTTTGCTGCTTGCACTGACTTTCTTTGGAGGCATGATTAGGGGCTAAAACACTTCGTACACCTATATAAAACGCGAGAGCAAAACGCAGCACGTCCGCACGCGACAACAGTTGGTCACAAAGAGAGCAAGAGAGCGATCTTCACCCGTACGCTGCTCAGCATCCCACCCTCGCGTACGCACTCACGCGTCATACCGGCGTTCAAACTCCGATGTTTGTTCGAACTGCGAAGCAAGAATTTCTCTATTTTTTTGTTCGGACTCCAATTTGTTTGAACTAAGAGTCGTTCGAGAACCGAGGTTCTACTGTAATCCAATGTAAAAAAATATAATTAAGCATGAAAAAAAATATTTGGTATATTTGACAAAATGACAGTTTTTTTCCGAAGTGAAATTTTGCTTAGCAACAAACCGCTTGATAGACCTCAACCTAGAAAGAAGAAATTTATTCAGAAAGCGTAATATTAAATGTATGTGAGGGGATATTTGAAGAGTTTGAGTTTTGTTCAATGGACCATACATATACGAGCCAGCCTAACACAGCGAGAAAACCAGCGCTGACTCCAGTCGCCATCAAGTTGCCAACTCCTGACATACCAAAACCTTTCAGAGAAACTGAGACTATTCACGCTTCTCTTTCTTGTTATTTTTCGAGTTCAACTTCTAGTTCAGTTTTTCACCTTTTCACACAGCGTAATGAAGGCCAGTTGAGCAAGTGGAACAAGTGATTTTATTGATGATTGTGGAAAGCAGCGATTTCATAAGCACCGTTTCTTCTCACACCTTTTCCATTAAGTACGATTAAACAGACAACTGAAAAGCATAACGTTAACAAATGTTATTCCAGGCAAAGGCAATTAATTTTATTTACATGTTTGATGTAAACACCAAAACAAATCATCATCACTCAGACACATTGGTTCTTCTGGCACTGATCACATTGGCTAAATGTTCATAAAAAAGCTTTGCAAAATTGAATTTATTCACATTTAATTCAAAATCACATTTACATCTTACCACAAAGAGTCAGTTCCATCAGTTTTTTGTTTTCTTTTTTTTAAGCTTCAAGGATCGCTGCTATTCTCACCAGCACAATTGTGACTCTCAGCACCCTGTTTAGTGGAGAATTTTTTAGCACAAACGCTGCAACTGAATGGCTTGTCTCCACTGTGCGTTCTTGTGTGGATTCGTAAATTTGACTTTACAGAGAAGCTTTTGCCACAAACTGAGCAGGAAAAGGGTTTTTCTCCACTGTGTGTTCTTGAGTGGATCCGTAAATGCAACTTTCGAGAGAAACTCTTGCCACAAATTGAGCAGAAAAAAGGGTTTTCTCCACTATGTGTTCTTGTGTGCCTTGTTAAATGTGCCTTTTGAGAGAATCCTTTGCCACAAACTGAGCAGGAAAAGGGTTTTTCTCCACTATGTGTTGTTGTGTGTTTTATTAAATTAAACTTTCTCGAGAAGCATTTTCCACAAACTGAGCAGGAAAAAGGTTTTTCACCACTGTGTGTTCTTGTGTGGATTGTTAAATGCAACTTTCGAGAGAAACTCTTGCCACAAATTGAGCAGGAAAAAGGGTTTTCTCCACTGAGTGTTCTTGTGTGCCTTGTTAAATGTGCATTTTGAGAGAATCCTTTGCCACAAACTGAGCAGGAAAAGGGTTTTTCTCCACTATGTGTTGTTGAGTGACTTGTTAACGTTGCATTTTGAGAGATTTTGCCACAAACTGAGCAAGAAAAAGGCTTTTCTCCACTGTGTGTTCTTGTGTGGATTGTTAAATGTGACTTTCGAGAGAAACTCTTGCCACAAACTGAGCAGGAAAGGGGTTTTTCTCCACTATGTGTTGTTGTGTGTTTTATTAAATTAAACTTTTTCGAGAAGCATTTTCCACAAACTGAGCAGGAAAAGGGTTTTTCTCCACTGTGTGTTCTTGTGTGGATTGTTAAATGCGACTTTTGAGAGAAACTCTTGCCACAAAATGAGCAAGAATAAGGCTTTTCTCCACTGTGTGTTCTTGTGTGGCTTGTTAAATTTGCCTTATGAGAGAAGCATTTTCCACAAACTGAGCAGGAAAAGGGTTTTTCTCCATTGTGTGTTCTTGTGTGGATTGTTAAATGCGACTTTTGAGAGAAACTCTTGCCACAAATTGAACAAGAAAAAGGCTTTTCTCCACTGTGTGTTCTTGTGTGTTCTGTTAAATGTGACTTTTGAGAGAAACTTTTTCCGCAAACTGAGCAGGAAAAATGTTTTCCTCCACTGTGTATTGTTGTGTGTTTTATTAAATATGACTTTAAAAAAAAGCTTTTGCCACAAACTGAGCAGGAAAAAGGCTTCTCTTCGCCGTGTGTTCTTGCGTGCCTTGTTAATTGTGACTTTCGAGAGAAGCTTTTGCGACAAAATGAGCATGAAAATGTTTTTTCTCCACTGTGTGTTCTTGTGTGCCCTTTTAAAGACAGCTTTGAAGTTAATGAGTCAGTGTGACATGCCCTTTCACCTTTAGCTTGCCCATCATCATCATCATTGTCATGAGTGTCTGATAATGTGTCCTCATTATGTGCTTGTGATGGTCCCCAGTGGTCTTCATCACCTTCTGTTGTCATGTGATGACTTGAACTGCTGCTTGTAGGCTCCGCCCCTCTGTTTTCCTCACTCTCATCCTTGTTTTCAACTTCAGTCTTTATAGGGACAACGTTCAGTGGTGACTTGTTGATCTGCTCCTCCTCCTCCTCCTTTTTGATGTGAGTCAAGTCTGGCTCATCTTTCACAGAACGGAGATCGTTTTCACTGACATCTGTAGGACACAGAAAGATAAACACACATTTGGTTTGGTCAAGTCAAACCTCAGGCGGCGACTTTGTCTTATTTTCTAACGTGCTACCTTGACTTGTGCCTGCCGCATACGGAGCAATGCGTGCGACCCCGATTTGGACCGGACCATGGGGACATTTCACAAAATTACGTCCTACGATGTAAACCTCCCTTTAGCAGCACAGCTGTGATAAACGAGCATTTAAAAAGGAAGCACGTTGCGGCTGATACCCGATTTCATTCCTGACATAGTCACAGACGTTTCTGGAATATGTATTCAAATTCAACTATGATACACCATAATATTTTAAGAGTTCACTGAATTATTTTGGAACTGCAATGATGCTTAACAGCCATAGGGTGTCAGTAATGAGTAACAAAGTAACACAACATTTCATTTGCATAAATTACCAGGAACTATGTGTTGCGGGGGAGATGCAAACCACCTGGGCCACAGGAACTTTATGACCAGGAACTAAATGTTCCTGGGCTTGTTGGTAGAAAAGGGGGTTGTGACGTTCTCCCTTTTGAAGCCCATAGTAAGCCAAAGATGCAGATGCATTCCTTGCAGCATGCGCTTGTTCACCGATGAGATCCGTGCAACCCTGGGTGGATGCATTTAATGTATTTTAAATGTTTGGATGAGGTGAAACTATGCAAACGTGCACAAAACAGTGCAGGGCCACCCGAGGTTCTTTGACTCTCACCCGACCAAGACAGTACAAGGTTCATAAATAAAAAAAGACCGATACGTACATTTTTTTTTTTTTAAACTTAATATTTTGTGTTTTATTCACTAAAATTGATCAACTGCCATTGATGTTTTCGCCGCAGTGTGCACATTGTTTAGAGTCAGGCAGAATTCTTTCCGTAAGGAATTGCTTCAACAAGATATAAAAACCAGAAAATGTAAAATGTTAAATAATCAGTTCAAATTTGATACTGGGAAAAACATTTTAGTGAGTTTACCCCCCACTAATGGTTTTTCTTTGGCATTTATTTCCTGCACTGATTTCATTTGGCATCAACAAATGTTCAGCAGACCTGCAAGTAAAAGGCAATATTTAAAAATAAAACGGCAATAACCTTGAACGCATTTCCCCAAACAACTTAATGTTGTGATGCATATTCCGAACGATAGAAAGTCGTTCTTTACAAAGCAAATGAGAGTAAAACGTGTACAAACCTGCTTTGTGTAGCACAACACGAGGCTGCTCGCAACCTTCGCCCAGAAGTTGAAGATGTTGCTCGTTCTCTTCTTTTATTCCACAAAGTTCCTCTTTGTTCTTGGGTGTTGTTCTTTCACACATTTTCAAATGATAATTCCAAAAAATCCGCCCTTGATCTCTGCTTGGCGATGAGTCATGTGCCTCTTTTCGTTAGCGGCTAGCTAGCTAACAAGCTAAGCTAACTACGCCGAAAAGCATCAACGCGCGAAGATGAGGTTATCGGCACACAAAGACTTAATGAATTATGTCGTGGTACTTTAGAGTAGCACTGGACATTCTGTGAGAAAATTACAGTCAGTTCCACACTAAATCAGAAGAATTTAGCGGTGGGTGTTTTTGTTCCGGTGTGGACGGGTCGGTGGATGTGGTCGAGGTCCTTCGGAAGCTGCGCGCTTGCTAATGACGTCATGCTTTAAGCACGTATTTTTCAAATATATTTCTTTGCCTCCGTGTTTGTTTTTACACCTGGATGTTCTCTTTTAATATATATTCTATGTAATATTTTAATTCGGTTGATTAAAAAAATGTAACAAAATAATTAAAATAACGCCACAGTCAGCTCCGACGTCACTTCCCCCCTATGCCCGGAGAAGCCGCTGCTGCTCCAGCAGTGGGACGTTTACGTTTCTCCTACCGAACGAAGCAACAATGCTGCGGTTCACTCGGGCTGCAAGATTGTATGAATATAATGTCTGCATATACTAGCAGTGCTTCTCAATTATTTCACGCCCGCCCCTACCAAGAAGAAAAAGATTCGCGCCCCCCCACCACCAATTTTTTTTCTGTCTTTGTATATTGATGTTAGATTGTCAATAAAATATCCCTTAACTAAGCGAAATTGAGAAGAAATATAATTTTGAGACCTATTACCGTAAGGATCTCGAAACTCAGTCCTCTGTTGTGCAAATATTGATGAGATGATAAATATTTACTAATACGTTTTTTTTGTAAAATCTTTATTCACAAAAGCAAACCAAACACATTTATTAATACCAAAATCCATGCGATGCATCTAATTTGCTAAAGTACTTAGCACCTGCCATGTCACTCAGGATTTTTTCACGCTTGGGAATCTGATAATGTTCTCTTATATGAAACAAATCAGTGCCTACCTTCTGCCAGGGAGTTGTGGGAAGGTCAGCTACCAGTATTGGCTCTTTGACTTGTTTGTGTTGATGTTTTTGGCAAACTTGGCATTTTTGAATCATTTCTTCTATGTCTTTGTTAATGCCCGGCCAGTAGATGGCTTCTCGTGCTCTTCTCTTACATTTCTCCACTCCCAGGTGTCCTTTGTGAAGACGCTGAAGCATGTCCTTGTGCATAGCTTGTGGAACTACAATCCTGTCCGTCCTCAGCAGGAGGCCGTCCGCCATGCACAACTCCGCTCTCATCGGGTAAAACTGAGGGCAGTTCCCTTTTGACCATCCATTGTTCATACATTGTGACACTTTGTTCAAGACTGACAGCATAACGTCAGTAGCAGGAAGCGCGGCTGTGACCATGTTAATGTGAGCCTCAGCCTCCTCCGCCGTAACGCAGTCCTTGATGTCACTGTTAGGGTGCGGCGCTCGGGATAACGCATCAGCAAGCACTATGTATTTTCCAGGCGTGTAAGTTAGCTCAAAATCATAGCGCTGCAATGTCATCATGCGTTGAATTCTGGGCGTCATGTCATTGAGATTTTTCTTCCTAATTGAAATCAGTGGCTTATGATCAGTCTCTGCTATGAACGTGGGCAGTCCATAAACATACGTGTGCAATTTGCCAAATCCAAACACGAAACCCAGTGACTCCTTTTCGATCTGAGCATAGCGTTTTTCAGTCTCTGACATTGACCTGGATGCATAGGCTACAGGTTGCCATGTGTCTCTCGCCTTTTGCAGCAGTACGGCACCTAGCCCATCTTTCGACGCATCCGTGGAAATTTTGGTTGGTTTTGATGGATCAAAGTAGGCAAGGACTGGCTCAGCTGTCACAGTTCTCTTTAGATCTTGCCATTCTTTGTCATGTTTTGTCGTCCACTCAAAGGCGACGTTGTGATGCAGCAGCTCTCTAAGGGACTTTGTCCTCGACGAGAGGTTTGGAATGAACTTGCCCCGGAGGTTTATCATCCCCATTGCTCGCAGAAGTCCTTTTTTTTCGGTTGGAGCTGGCATGTCCAGTATTGCTTGCACTTTGGTCCCGTCAGGCACCACTCCATCTGCTGTGAGCTTGTCTCCCAAGAATGTCAATTCTGTAACTCCAAACAGACATTTCTCTCGTTTTAGTTTAAGTCCATTCATTTTAACTCTTTGTAGCAGTTCCTCAAATCTCTCATTGTGTTCTTGTTCCGTGTTTCCCCAAACAACCAAATCATCAATGTACACACGGGTTCCTTCCAGACCTTCTATGATTGACTCCATAGCTCTGTGAAAGATCTCAGGCGCAGACTTTATGCCAAATGGCAGTCTCAGAAAACAGAAACGCCCAAATGGTGTGTTGAAGGTGGTGTACCTGCTGCTTTCGGTGTCCAGCTTCAGCTGCCAAAATCCATGCGATGCATCTAATTTGCTAAAGTACTTAGCACCTGCCATGTCACTCAGGATTTCTTCACGCTTGGGAATCCGATAATGTTCGTTTTTAATGTTCTCATTCAGATCTTTGGGGTCGAGGCAAACACGTAACTCTGGGGAGTTTCTCTTTTTAACACACGTGATGGAATTTACCCAGTCGGTGGGTTCTTCCACTTTCTCTGACTCTGATCGGTGTCATTCTGTTCAGTTCCTTTTTTAATCTCTCTTTGAGAGGGGCTGGAACTCTTCTCGGGGCATGTACTACAGGTTTAGCATCTTCCTTGAGCTGTATTTTGTAAGGACAAGGTACGCTACCTTTGAAGACAGAAAAGTATTTGTTCACTATACTCTTACTACCTTCACTCTGCAACACTTTGTTCTTCTTATTGACATCCTTGCTGTTGATTTAGTAAATTATTTTTATCAATCCAAGATCTTCAGATGTCTTGTCTCCAAGGATTGACTCCAGTCCACTTGGCACAATTGTGAACGTTAATTTGTGTTGTCTTCCCTTTGCTGTCACTTTTAGCCTACAACATCCCTTTGTTTTTATTGGCTGATTGTTGTCGGTTTTCAATTTCACGGCCTTGTTAGACGGTTGCGACAGCCAATCAGATCACGAGTTGGTTACAGTGAACCTTTTCGCTGGCCTTTTGCTGAGGGTGATGAACGCGTTTTGTGATTGGATACTCACTCGTGAGGGGGCAGCGTGATGCCGAATCAACACACTCGAAAGTTGTAATTGGCGGCCGTTCGAAAATCTAAAATATATTCTTGCTTTTTTTGAACCACAATGGCCGAAGGAGGGAAAAGTGTGGATTTAATTGCAGATACACTTGCAAAGACATTTTCAAGTCGGACCTTTCAAGAGAAGCTATATCGTCTAACACTCACTCAGTGGTGCGTAAGTGTGTTTCTGGATATTATTTGTCCAGCCGTGGCGTCATAAATGATGGTATTTTGATGGGGATTTATTCAAGTAGAACAAAGTAGGAATTCCCCGAAGGCACAGGTGTGAAATGCACTGAAGTAACTTAAAAAGTAAAAGTAAAAAAAAAAAAAAATTACGACTGTTTAAGAATGTGCAAGAAAGAAAAATGTTGACAAATGTTGCAAATAATGATATTTTCCAGGAGGTATTTATTTCTTTGTTGTTTATTCATTCAATTCTATACTTATTTCAATATTTGAGTATTATTTTTCTTTCAATATGTAGTATATTTTGTCTTTGAAGTGTGGGTCCTTGCTGCCTTCCGGAGAGGCAGCCGAGCAAGGCTGGATTGGTGATGGAAAAGAACTGGTTCGAAAAATATTTTTTTCTCGTCACATGCTGATGTCAAAAGAAGTCTCCCCAAAAACGTGCGAGCCCCCTCTCAGACATTCCCTTCTTATAGGGAATGCCCAAATAGGACATGAATATCTAATTTTCCCTTGTTGCATATGCATTCCCATCCAGCTAGTCTTCGGGATTTCCCTCCAAAAGTCCCCCAGAGGGAGAGCAGATGCGTCTCCCCTTTTGATACGACCAGTCTACTCGTGACCACCTTAAATTACTTCCATACCCTGGAAGGTCACTGACCTGGCGAGAGAATTGCCCCCACCATAAACAATGCTCAGGCCTATTTTCTCTCAGGGCAGTATCTGGTTACATCGGAACTTCAGAACCAAGACTCGTCACTTCTGTGAGCTCCAGTCCCTTCATAGTTTCATAAAGAGAATTACTTCCCATATCTATATTAGGCCATTTAAAAATACACAACTTTTTTTTCATTTATTTCAATTTATATTTAAGCTTGCTTATGTAATGATACAATATTTATTCAATTATTTTAATATGTAAAATTATCAACAATTTAAACCTTTTTATTTCACACTTGAATATTTCTTAACAAATTTGTTCTTTTGAATATGTGTGCAATTTAAATTATTCCATCCATCCAGCCATTTTCTGCCGCTCATCCAGGGTCGGGTTATTGAATTAATTTTTTAGTATTTTTTATAATTCAATATATATTTCAAGATCAGGACTCTTCTCAATTAGTTCAATATTTATAAAATGTTTCTATTTTTATTAATTGAATTAAGTCTGAATGTGGTTTCCAATTTTACATTTGTCACGATCCGTCTGTTGCGCTCCCAGCGAGTGGGCGTGGCCCGGCGGCTCCGCTCCGGGAAACGGCCACGAGCGGGACGCGCTCCCGATCGCCACAGCTGCGCCTCATTGGGACTCTGATTACGGACTATTTAAGCAGCCGACGCGGACATACCCGCGTCGGATTATTATCCTGCGTTGCTCATGCTTTTGCGCATGCTCTTGTTCATAGTTTGCTCTCCTCGTGGTTTGATCGCGTTCTGTTGTTTGCGTATTTTGTATTTTGATTCTGCTCAGCTACTTTACGGCTCGCTTTAAGTTCTCGTTGCAATTGGATTTGTCTTCACCCTTTTGTGGTAAGCATTGCTTTTTCGGTTCCTTGCGTTGCAAGTAGTGATGGGTAGATGAGGCATCCTGTATCGTTTCGACACAGTGACACAATGTATTGACACTGTGTTGACACTGTGTTGCTGAATACTGACACCTGGTGGACTTGCAGGAAATATTTGACAGGGTCATCTGACACTGATCTGTCAAACTAATTTTATCCAATTCCATTGATTAGCGACGTGATGTGTTTTTATATATCCTATTTCTTATTACTTTCCATCGCACTAATTATTCTCTTATCTAATTTATATATTTAACTGAATTATTGTTGTATTGCACTGGAGAGGGGAGCTCTCTAATCTCGTTGCACACTTGAGTACAATGACAAAGGGATTTCTGATTCTGATTAGGCATTTGCTTTCACATTATTTTTACATACACGCAATTTCATAAAAAAAATCTTTGATATTCGAGACGCAGTTGATAAATTAAGAGAACATCTGTCTGAATGCCCAAGTAAAAGTGTTGTGAATGACAATGGACTCATTGTAATTCAATATTTTTATTCAAAAGAAATTAGTTTCTCCAGCGTTTTGTTATTCAGTCTATTTCTTTTTTTGAGGCAATTTCCCCCGCCTTTGAGAAGATCCTCTCACAAGGCACTGAAGAGGCCGGTGTGCACAACGCCTGTGTGGCTAATATAAATCGGTGAGGGAACGTTGCCTCCATGGACTTCCAGTATAAGAGCGGGTCTTCCGTACGTGCAACGTGTCCTGCTGACATATAGCGCTGCACCTCTGAGTGCGCATCAACAGTGACGTCTTCCATCTTGCGGATATTTAATGCAAAGTAACGTGCCAATAACTCGATGCTTGTTTTGAGCGTCCATCCTGTTGACAGATGCGCTTCCTTATGAACACCGTTTGGCGCACGACCGCTGTGTCGACACGATTCTGGTAGTGGTCACGTGACTTTCTCAAAGCAGTACGCGCACCGACACGGGGTTTGCCCTGGAAGCTCGGCGCGCGCATCGACGCCTCGGTGTCGCTGGACCCATCACTCGTGTTCTCCATGCAGAAATTATTATAGTCTGTAAATGTGTCCGTTAGACCATTAATGCTCTCCCAGTGGGCTTTGCTGAATACTTCCCACACAGTTGTGTTGAAACAGTCCTTTAGGGCCTCCTCTGCTTCTCCAGACCCTCTCTGAACTTTGCCTGTCACAGCTGGCGGCCTGCGGACCAGAGGTTTGTACACAGGAAGGAGAGCCACCAAGTTGTGATCATCTGTGCCCAGCGAGGGGAGGGACAGTGACGTGTACGCCTCCTTGGTGTTGGCATAGAAAAGGTCCAAGATTTTATTGTCTCTGGTGTGGCAGTCACATATTGTGTGAATGAAGGCAGAGAGGAGGAAGGAGAAGCATGATTGAAGTCACCAGTGATAAGGAGCAGGGCATTTGGGTGCTTTGTTTGTAGCCTACTCACAGCTGCAGTCAGCACGTCATAGACTGTCTCACTCTTAGCAGACGGAGGTTCGTCCACCGCCACCGAGATCACATGACTGAACTCTCGTAGGACGTAATACGGACGCACGCTAACAGCTAGAAGTTCAATGTCCCGACTGCAAAGTTGCTCCTTAATAGTGATGTGCCCAGGATTACACCATCTATCATTAACAAACACAGCCAGCCCTCCTCCTTTCTTCTTACCGCTTTCCAGTGTCCTGTCCACACGTAGGATTTGGAAGCCGTCCAATTTGACGATGGCGTCCGGCGTTAGCTCTGTTAGCCAAGACTTCGTGAACATCAGCAAGCTTGCCTCCCAGAAATTTCTCTGGTGACGGGTTAACGCTGTTAGCTTGTCCATTTTATTGGGAACAGATCTAACATTCCCTATAATAACGGACGGGAGGACGGAGTGCTATCGTCTCCTCCTTGCCTGGTGTTTAGCCCCCGCATCCCCGTCTCTTCCTCCTCAGCTCGTGGGGGAAATCGGGTCTCACTCTGGCAGCCGGTGCGGGGTTCGCACGGAGTGCTAACAGGTGATCTCTTGTGTACACGATCGATCCGTAGCTCAGAGTTATGTCTCCGGACACGGTCGCGCAAAAAACAGCCCCCAGCAGCAATAAAACCACCACAAATTGGATGTCCATTGCTGTGATGAGGTGAAATAAATAAATAAATAAACAGGGTAGAGGGAAAAACACACGAAGAAGGCTCAACGGTGAGCCAGTGCTGCTGAAACAGGCAGCCACTTGCGCGGTGCCGAAAATCATCATCATCATTATCATCATTGTCGTCTTCAGGAGCGTGGGACGATGTGTCCTCACTATGTGCTTGTGATGGCCCCCAGTGGTCTTCGTCACCTTCTGTTGTCACGTGATGCTTGGAGGCTCCGCGTGTCTGTTGTCCTCACTCTCACCTTTGTCTTCATCTTCACTCTTTCAAGCCGTGATTCTCAAATCGTGGATCGCGATGCGATGCTGAGGCGGGCGCAAGAGGACCCTGGGGAACATGCTTTTTTTCCGCCATAGTCCATCTGAACGATGCATCGTTTTGGGACTGAAAAAGGCGATCTCAGTCAAAGCTGTTTGTGCCCCTAGTTCACGCGGTACTGATTAAAAAATATATATATATAGCGTCAGCCTGTCGCTGGTTGTCCTGGAAGTGATTTATTTTGCCGCTACTTAAACGCCCTGGGCTAAGCTATCTTGTGCCGCAGCAGCACGGACTTTATTTGAACTATATCTAAGTCCGCGCACAGGAGCAGCAACAAGATACGTGATGGCAAATAAACGACTCCACTAACAAGTAGCGTGCTAAACGAGGAGGCGAGGAGGTGCTAAGCGCGCTAATCGCTAGAATTAATTGTTTCGATGTACGTTCGACGTTTAACAGAAGTCTGACTTGAACTGCGTTTGGGTGGAGAGCCAGCAGCTATGAACAGAAATGTTGTATTGCAACCATTAAGTATCTAAACATAAAATAAAAGGAACACGGAAATGTCTGACGTCATCACGACGAAGTGGTTCGATGTCAAACGTATAGTAAATGTAATGATAGCAGTTATATCATTAGTCAGTAGTTGGCAGTATTGCCTGTTTAGTTACCAGACGAACAAGTGTGTATGCACATAGACGAGAAAGCAAGTCCGTAAATAAAGAGACACAAGCTTGCAGCATCACATTACCTGCGTGACTTCTTAAGATAGAAGACAGAACATTACATGGTACCAGGTCGCGGGTCAAGAAAAGGACTGACGCGAGATGGGCTCCGTAAGGCCACCAGAAGCGTTGAAAAAGACGGGAAATGTGGACGAGAGTTGGCGGGCTTTCAAGCAACAATTCCAGCTCTACCTTGCCGCCGTGGGAGTCGGTAACAGAGCGGACGAAAGAAAAATAGCCCTTTTGCGAACCAATGCCGGAGCCGAGGCCATCGAGGTATTCAACACCTTTGTTTATGATGAACCGAAGATAAAGACAAGTTTGAAACGGTCCTACAAAAATTTGATGAAAACTGTCTTGCTAAGAAAAACGAAACTTATGAGAGATACGTGTTTTGTTCAAGACTCTAACAGCGCGGTGAGTCCTTTGACAATTTCCTCACCGATCTCAAAATTAAAGCTAAGTCTAACTTTGGTGATCTGAAAAACTCAATCATAAGGGATCAGACTAACGAAAAGAAACTAAGAGAGACGCTATTGAGGGAAGCCGACCCAACATTGGAAAGTGCAATAAAGACTTGCCAAGCTAACGAGCTAGCAAAGCAGCACGTGCTAACTTTCCAAGCAGCGGCATCTTATGAAAAAAATAGAGTCCGTGAAGGCAGTGACGAGGAAAGGTAAACTGCGATTCAAGAAAAAGACCAAAAACAATGAAAATGATCAAGCTCATTTCAGCTGTAAAAAGTGTGGAGAAATGCACGAGCCAAAACGGTGTCCTGCATTTGGGAGAACATGTGCTAAGTGTAAAAAGCAAAATCACTATGCTAAGATGTGCAACACCAAGAAGAAAGTGCACACCGTGCAGGAAGACACAGATGATAGTGATGACCTAAGTGACATTTTTTTCATCAAAATCGTGTCATATGACGAAAGCGATGTGCAACAACAAACTAGAGGAGACCCAGAGCAAGCTGTTAATGCAGTAAAAGAAGATAAATGGATTGCACCACTGCTTGCTTTTAAAATTGACACAGGAGCAAAAGCAAACATAATTAATGAAAAAGACTTGAAATCACTTGAAGAGAAGGCCGTGAAATTGAAAACCGACAACAATCAGCCAAAAAAAACAAAGGGATGTTGTAGGCTAAAAGTGACAGCAAAGGGAAGACAACACAAGTTAACGTTCAAAATTGTGCCAAGTGGACTGGAGTCAATCCTTGGAGACAAGACATCTGAAGATCTTGGATTGGTAAAAAGAATTTACCAAATCAACAGCAAGGATGTCAATAAGAACAACAAAGTGTTGCAGAGTGAAGGTAGTAAGAGTATAGTGAACAAATACTTTTCTGTCTTCAAATGACAAGGTATGCTACCTTACACTTATAAAATACAGCTCAAGGAAGATGCTAAACCTGTAGTACATGCCCCGAGAAGAGTTCCAGCCCCTCTCAAAGATAGATTAAAAAAGGAACTGAACAGAATGACACCAATAAGAGTCAGAGAGAAAGTGAAAGAAAATTCCATCACGTGTGTTAAAAAGAGGAACTCCCCAGAGTTACGTGTTTGCCTCGACCCCAAAGATCTGAATGAAAACATTAAAAGAGAACATTATCAGATTCCCAAGTGTGAAGAAATCCTGAGTGACATGGCAGGTGCTAAGTACGTTAGCAAATTAGATGCAACGCATGGATTTTGGCAGCTGAAGCTGGACACCGAAAGCAGCAGGTACACCACCTTCAACACACCATTTGGGCGTTTCTGTTTTCTGAGACTGCCATTTGGCATAAAGTCTGCGCCTGAGATCTTTCACAGAGCTATGGAGTCAATCATAGAAGGTCTGGAAGGAACCCGTGTGTACATTGATGATTTGGTTGTTTGGGGAAACACGGAACAAGAACACAATGAAAGACTTGAGGAACTGCTACAAAGAGTTAAAATGAATGGACTTAAACTAAAACGAGAGAAATGTCTGTTTGGAGTTACAGAATTGACATTCTTGGGAGACAAGCTCACAGCAGATGGAGTGGTGCCAGACAGAACCAAAGTGCAAGCAATACTGGACATGCCAGTTCCAACTGAGAAAAAAGGACTTCTGCGAGCAATGGGGATGATAAACTTCCGGGGCAAGTTCATTCCAAACCTCTCTTCAAGGACAAAGTCCCTAAGTTTGCTGCTGCATCACAACATAGTCTTTGAGTGGACAACAAAACATGACGAAGAATGGCAAGATCTAAAGAGAACTGTGACAGCTGAGCCAGTCCTTGCCTACTTTGATCCATCAAAACCAACCAAAATTTCCACGCTTGCGTCGAAAGATGGGCTAGGTGCCGTACGGCTGCAAAAGGCGAGAGACACATGGCAACCTGTAGCCTATGCATCCAGGTCAATGTCAGAGACTGAAAAACGCTCTGCTCAGATCGAAAAGGAGTCACTGGGTCTAGTGTTTGGATTTGGCAAATTTCACATGTATGTTTATGGACTGCCCACATTCATAGCAGAGACTGATCATAAGCCACTGATTTCAATTAGGAAGAAAAATCTCAATGACATGACGCCCAGAATTCAACGCATGATGACGTTGCAGCGCTATGATTTTGAGCTAATATACACGCCTGGAAAATACATCGTGCTTGCTGATGCGTTATCCCGAGCGCCGCACCCTAACAGTGACATCAAGGAGTGCGTTACGGCGGAGGAGGCTGAGGCTCACATCAACATGGTCACAGCCGCGCTTCCTGCAACTGACGCTATGCTGTCAGTCTTGAACAAAGTGTCACAATGTATGAACAATGGATGGTCAAAAGGGAACTGCCCTCAGTTTTACCCGATGAGAGCGGAGTTGTGCATGGCGGACGGCCTCCTGCTGAGGACGGACAGGATTGTAGTTCCACAAGCTATGCACAAGGACATGCTTCAGCGTCTTCACAAAGGACACCTGGGAGTGGAGAAATGTAAGAGAAGAGCACGAGAAGCCATCTACTGGCCGGGCATTAACAAAGACATCGAAGAAATGATTCAAAAATGCCAAGTTTGCCAAAAACATCAACACAAACAAGTCAAAGAGCCAATACTGGTAGCTGACCTTCCCACAACTCCCTGGCAGAAGGTAGGCACTGATTTGTTTCATATAAGAGAACATTATCAGATTCCCAAGCGTGAAAAAATCCTGAGTGACATGGCAGGTGCTAAGTACTTCAAATTAGATGCATCGTATGGATTTTGGTATTCATAAATGTGTTTGGTGTGCTTTTGTGAATAAAGATTTTACAAAAAACGTATGAGTAAATATTTATCATCTCATCAATATTTGCACAACAGTACTGAGTTTCGAGATCCTCACAATAATAATTCTCAAAATTATATTTCTTATCAATTTAGCTTAGTTAAGGGATATTTTATTGACAATCTAACATCACTATACAAAGACAGAAAAAAAATTGGTGGCGGGGGGAGGCGCATCTTTTTCTTCTTGGTAGAGGCCGGCGTGAAATAATTGAGAAGCACTGCTAGTATATGCAGACATTATATTCATACAATCTTGCAGCCCGAGTGAACCGCAGAATCGGTCAGAGAATCGTAAACGTCCCACTGCTGTTCCAGCAGAGGCTTCTCGGGGCATAGGCGGAAGTGACGCGAGAGATGACTCACCAATGTGGCGTGAATTTAGTTATTTTGTTACATTTTTTTTCAACCGAATTAAAATATTACATAGAATATATATTAAAATAGAACAGCCACGGGTAAAAACAAACACAGAGGCAAAGAAAGATATTTGAAAAATACGTGCTTAAAGCATGACGTCATTAGCAAGCGCGCAGCTTCTGAAGGACCTCGACCACATCCACCGACCCGTCCACGCCGGAACAAAAAATCCCACCGCTAAATTCTTCTGATTTAGTGTGGAACTGACTGTAATTTTCTCAAAGGATGTCCAGTGCTACTCTAAAGGACTACGACATAATTCATAAAGTCTTTGTGTCCCGATAACCTTATCTTCGTGCGTTGATGCTTTTCGGCGTAGTTAGCTTAGCTTGTTAGCTAGCTAGCCGCTAACGAAAAGAGGCACATGACTCATCGCCAAGCAGAGATCAAGTGTGGATTTTTTGGAATTATCATTTGAAAATGTGTGCAAGAACGACACCCAAGTACGAAGAGGAACTTTGTGGAATAAAAGAAGAGAACGAGCAACATCTTCAACTGCTGGGCGAAGGTTGCAAGCAGCTTCGTGTTGTGCTACACAAAGCAGGTTTATACCCGTTTTACTCTCATTTGCTTTGTAAAGAACGACTTTCTTTCATTAGAAATATGCATCACAACATTAAGTAGTTTGGGGAAATGCGTCCAAGGTTATTGCCGCTTTATTTTTAAATATTGCCTTTTACTTGCAGGTCTGCTGAACATTTGTTTTTGCCAAATGAAATCAGTGCAGAAAATATATGCCAAAGAATAACCAATAAGGGGGGGGTGAACTCCAAGTTTTTTTTAATAAAATTTGAACTGATTATTTAACATTTTACATTTTCTGGTATTTATATCTTGTTCAAGCAATTTCTCCCGGAAGGAATTCTGCCTGACTCTAAAAAATGTGCACACTGCGGCGAATACATCAATGGCGGTTGATCAATTTTAGTGGATAAAACACAAAATATTAAGTTTTTTTTAAAAAAATCAAGAACGTAATGGTCTTATTCATTTATTAAGTTTGTACTGGCTTCGTCGGGTGAGAGTCAAAGAACCTCCGGTGGATCTGCACAGTTTTGTGCACGTGTGCGTAGATTCACCCCATCCAAACATTTAAAATACATTGAATGCATCCATCCAGGGTTGCACGGATCTCGATCAGTGAACAAGCGCATGCTGCAAGGAATGCATCTGCATCTTTGGCTTACTATGGGTTTAAAAAGGGAGTACGTCACAAACCCCTTTTCTACCAACAAGTACAGGAATATTTAGTTCCTGGTAATAAAGTTCCTGTGGCTCAGGTGGTTTGCATCTCCCCCGCAACTCGTAGTTCCTGGTAATTTATCCAAATGACAATGATGATGCATCAGTGGGATGTCTTGTGTGACTTTGTTTCTCATTACTGACACCCTATAGCTGTTAACCATCATTGCAGTTACAAAATAATTCAGGGAACTCTTATAATATTATGGTGTATCTTAGTCTAATTTGAATATGTATTGGATAACTTTAAAATATACAGTCATTATTCAAATATGTCAACATGAAAGTCAGTGTGAAAGTGTTGTTGCTTAATGCTTATGTGTAGGGATTTTGTCTCTTCAAACATAATTTTGTTTTAAATTTTATTTAGAAACAGAAATTATTTTTTTTTTAAAAAGTAAAAAGGGGAATGTTGGAACGTACTAGCAGGCTAAAAGTCATTTTGGAGAGAAAAAAAACAAAAACGAACGTAAATCATGCAATAAATAGCGACTATGATGCCTTTAATTCTTTTTGGTATCCAGATTATAATGGAAGCAAAAAGTACCCACGATGAAACTATCTCTAAATGCAAAATGAAATAATTGTAAACATATTTCACTTGAAGGATTCCTATTTTTTTAATGTCATTTTGTTGCGATGGCCCCCAGTGGTCTGCATCAATATGTTGGGGTCCCACAACAGGTCTTCCATCAGACGCACACAATAGCCTGTGTGTGCTAACTTCAGCTCGCTTCCAGAAACGTCTGTGACTATGTCCGGAATGAAATCGGGCATCAGCCGCAACATGCTTCCTTTTTAAATGCTCGTTTATCACTGTTGTGCGGTTAACGGGAGGCTTACATCGTAGGACGTAATTTTGTGAAATGCCCCCATGGTCCGGTCCAAATCGGGGTCGCACACATTGCTCTGTATGCGGCAGGCACAAGTCAAGGTAGCACGGTAAAGACAATACCCACCCAAACTCACACCTGTTCGACCTGATGCCCTCTGGCAGGCGCTACAGATGCATCAAATCAAGGACAAATAGACTGAGAAACAGTTTCTTTCCAAGAGCCATCTCCATACTGAACTCTCACACACACACGAGACCACCCTAACCTTGCAAAACAGCATTGTGATGTGTTTCTATATGCCCTATTCAGTACTGAATTCCATTCTTATTTATTCATCTAATTTATATATTTGTCTGTATTATTGTTGTATTGCACTGGAGAGGGGAGCCCTCTAATCTCGTTGCACACTTGTGTACAATGACAATAAAGGGATTTCTAAAAACAATATAAGTCAAAGTCGCCGCCTGAGCTTTGACTTTATCAACCCAAATTTGTCTTTCTGTGTCCTACAGACGTCAGTGAAAACGATCTCCTTTCAGTGAAAGAGGAGCCAGACTTGACTCACATCAAAAAGGAGGAGGAGGAGATCAACAAGTCACCACTGAACGTTGTCCCTATAAAGACTGAAGATGAAAACAAGGATGAGAGTGAGGACAACAGAGGGACGGAGCCTCCAAGCCACAGCTCAAGTCATCACGTGATAACAGAAGGTGATGAAGACCACTGGGGGCCATCACAAGCACAAAATGAGGACACATTATCAGACGCTCATGTCGATGATGATACTAATGATTATGATGATGATGATGGGCAAGCGAAAGGTGAAAGGGCATGTCACACTGACTCATTCACTTCAAAACTGTCTTTAAAAGGGCACAGAAAAACACACAGTGGTGAAAAAACTTTTTCTTGTTCAGTTTGTGGGAAATGCTTCTCTCGAAAGTTTGATTTAACAATCCACACAAGAATGCACAGTGGAGAAAAACCTTTTTCCTGCTCGGTTTGTGGCAAGAGTTTCTCTCAAAAGCCGCATTTAACAACCCACACAAGAACACACACTGGAGAAAAACCCTTTTCCTGCTCAGTTTGTGGAAAATGCTTCTCTCAAAAGGGAAATTTAACAGAACACACAAGAACACACAGTGGTGAAAAACCTTTTTCCTGCTCAGTTTGTGGCAAAAGCTTTTCTCTAAAGTTCCGATTAACAGAGCATGCAAGAACACACACTGAAGAACCTCTTTCTTGCTCATTTTGTGGTAAAATCTTCTCCCATAAGTCACATTTAACAGAACACACAAGAACACACAGTGGTGAAAATCCTTTTTCCTGCTCAGTTTGCGGAAAAAGTTTCTCTCAAAAGGCAAGTTTAACAAGACACACAAGAACTCACAGTGGAGAAAAACCTTTTGCCTGCTCAGTTTGTGGTAAACGCTTCTCTCGAAAGTCTGATTTAAAAATACACACAAGAACACACACTGGAGAAAAACCTTTTTCCTGCTCAGTTTGTGGAAAATGCTTCTCTGAAAAGTCACATTTAATAAAACACACAAGAACACACAGTGGAGATAAGCCATTCAGTTGCAGCGTTTGTGCTAAAAAATTCGCCACTAAATGGCAGGCTGAGAGACACAATTGTGATGGAGAGAATATAGGGCTGGGCAATATGACCTAAAATAAAATGAGCAATTTTACCTCGATAACGATGAATCACGATAAATTTCCGCCCGTGGACCAAAATCAAAATAAATGCAGGAAATACATAATAACTGTTTTCTTTATTGACCAAGTGGTACACATTACTTTCAATGGAAAATAAAAGTACAAAAATCATGTGTAGAAGCCTTCCAAATATCTTACTTTGCATGACTTGAACAATGTCACAAAGAACAGGAGAAAAAGGGTACTTCTCGCAAAATTTTCTCTGCAAATAGATTGTGCCAAGATGCTGTTGTCACGATCCGCCGTCCGGCGAAGAAGAGGAGGTGATGCAATCGCCGCACGGCGAGAAGGACGTGGACCCAAAATGCGAGGAGGCAGGGATAAGGGTAACTTAAATGGATTTTAATTGGCGACAACCGAAGGGCAAACCAGGGTACAAAGCGGGGTAACACGGAACAATGACCCGACACTGGCCGTGTCCAAATTAACAGGCTGCGACCTCCGAAGGCTGCTTTTTCGGTCGGATGACGTCACTTTCGGCGCGACACGACCGCGCGTGGTGTCCAAATTCACGGCTGTCACGTGCGACCTTCGAATCCAGCCTTGGAATTGGTCTTCGTTTCCATGGAGCCAAGGCCGCTTGACGCAACATTTACGTTACGCCCCCATATACTTTGCTCCTCTGTTCGACGCAGGTGATACGTATTTGTGGTGGATTTATGAACGGCTTGGATAATCAATGGATAATCTGCGACGAGCGCCAGACCGAAGGCATCGGCTTAGCAAAACATTTGTATCATTTAATTTTAAACGATGGAACCCGAACTTTTCTTCATTTTATTTCACTTTTTGGTTTATTTCCATTTTGTTCTTGAGGAGAGGAGGATCACGCTTTCCCATCGCAGAGTTGTCCTTTATCGAAGGAATGAAGTAAATTCCAAATACGTCTATCAGCATTTTCACACTATTACCAACATTGACAGGTCAATAGGGTTATAACGTGATTGTTACAGATGAACTAAAAACATCAGTAGTACAATTTCAGTAGTACATGTGTTAGCTTCATAATAGAACGAATATTGAATGGAAATGATATAATTATATACATTCTGAAAGAGTTTTTATGAATTTAGATACTTGTGACGGCTTTATTGTCCCCGTGATTAGTTTGTACATATGGCAAAACACCAGAATACCACTAGAGAGTTTAGGGCCAGAGTTATTAAAATTAAGTTGGTGATACTGTAGGAATGATGCAAGCAAACGAAACAAGTACAATAATTAATGCGTTCATGTTTTTTTTATTCAAAACATTAACAGCCAAGAAGTCCATACTGCAGGATAAACCTGGGTGTGCCAGCGTTGGATCGTTTTTTCAATGGAGAGGATCTCCAAACAGACTTTCGCCTGAGCAGGGACTTATTCAGAGTGTTGCTGAACCTCCTGGACCAAGACCGACGACATGGATGGGGTGTCGAGATAGAGGTCCTTGTCTTTCTCTTCTGGCTGGCGAGTGGGGCATCATATCGGGTGGTGGCACGAGCATTTGGGATGCCACGGTCCACCGTCCACTACATCATCCACCGGGTCACTGGGGAAGTGGTGGCTCTTCGCCACAGAGTCATCCACTTCCCCAACACTGCAGGAGACCTTCAGGCAGTGACCCAGGGATTTGCAGGGCTGGCGAAGCACCATGCATTTGCAAGAGCTGCTGGAGCAATAGATGGTTGTCATGTCCGAATCAAGCCTCCAAGTGGCCCTGATGGTCATGACTACAAGAACCGCAAGCTTTTCAGCAGCATAATCATGCAAGCTGTGTGTGACCATCAGGGTCGCTTTCTGGACATATTCTTGGGTTGGCCTGGATCAGTCCACGACTCTAGGGTCCTCCGGCACAGCCCTCTTTGCCAAAGAGGGCTGTATCCTCCTCCAGGGCACTTCATCTTGGCAGATGGAGGGTATCCGTGCCACACGACCACTCCCCGTCATCACTCCTTACAAGCGGCCGGTGCAGGGCGTGGGGGCCCGGCGCTTCAACGTTCATCATTCCAAGGCACGCTCTATTATTGAGCGTGCCTTTGGAATGATGAAGGTGAGATTCCGGGCCATCTTTTTCCGCACCCTGGAGGTGCACCACACCTTTGGCACAGAATAATCTTTAACTGAATCATCAAAGAGCACAGACACACAAACATGGCAAAATATGAGAAGATGGAAAAATAGATTCATATACAATGTAATGAATGGTTAATAAATCTATGCCATCTTTTGGAGTGACATGGCAGCCATCTATTGCCCCAACCACCCCTGCAAACCCCCACGTAATGGATGATGTAGTGGACATTGCAACCGGTATGATGCCCCACTTCAAGTCACGAGAGGAAGATCAGGACTCTTGCTCGTGCCCCATCCATGTCATGGGTCCTGGAAGAAAGGTTCCATCCATGCTCCAAATGAGTCCCTGCTCAGGCGAAAATTGGCAAAACAGCACTGACACACTCAGGTTTATCCTGCAACAGTTATGAACTGGGGAATGCTTTTTTATTTTCTGTGAATAGTTACTGTGAATTATAATGTACTTAATTTATGCCTTGTTTGTCCACCAGTTTTTCAATAAATTAAGTTTGTAAGCAAAACAGACATGGTGGAGTCTTCATATTATTGTAAAAGTTTTGGTCTTTCACAAACCTGGGCTTTTTCACTTTTGTCTGAAGAAGCTGATCTCAAGATGTGACTGGGATACAAACTAGTTCATCTGTTTTGAAAGTACCCCGGTTTTTGTTTACTTTTAAGTGAATGTTATATAAATTCTAGTCTTGGGAACACCAAGCATTGATTTTTATTTTGATCAATCATTTTTTCCATTAAACTGAAAAACCTTCGTCTCCCTCCTCTCAGTTGCTCTTCTCTCCTCTGCCAACCTCTGTCTCTCCAATTCTTGTCTCCGCATTTCTAAACCCAGTTTGTAGAGTCTTATTTCATGAGTTCGATTCAACAAAGACAGTTTTATTTCTTTGTTTTGCTCCCTACTATTGAAATATATGTGACTTAAATATTCTAATATCCTATTTCATATCCAATTCCTAACAAATCACGTTAAGGTAGAGAAAATAATAATTAATGAACAGTTCTGTTACATACATTTAGTGAATAATCAACACATAAGAGTCAGGGGGGTACCCGAGGGTACACAACCCAAGAAAGATTAGGAACCATTGAATTAGCGCATCTTGAGTAAATGGATGGAAATAGATAAGACAATAACCCGTTAAATGTTTTTCCTGTGATATTATTTTTTTTACACCATGCACTGGCTGCGTAGAACTTGGCCTCCCGTAAAGAGGCTGTCGTATATACGATTCCCCCTGGAGCTTGATCAGCCGCGCGGTCATCTCCTTGCTCCCTAAAGAGAAAGATAAAATAAAATAATGCTATTTTGCATGCATGCAGAATTACGACAATTCAAATGTTTCAGCCGTACCTTCTATACAAGAGTTACTAGAACGACCTTAGTTATATTTGGCCGATAACTGATAAACTGATCTTAATCTGGAGCTAAATATCCAACCATTGCTGCCCAATATTTCTTATGATTGATGTTTTAATATTACATACAAATAACTTATACTTATATCTGAAAGTGCACTCAGATGAGGTGGAACACGTACGTAGCTTCGTTTGGTTTTTTTTGTCGAAGAAGAGTGTAGAACGGCATAAGAAGAGCGAGGCATTTAAGGCTGCGAAGGTTACATTTTAGTAGCCTTCCCTCAGGGTCCGTCGCCATGGAAACTCCATGGAAACAAGGCCAGATTTGAAGGCTAGTTCTCGGAGGCTGCGTGAATTTGGACACCTGCGTAAGCAGTCTCGTCGCACCGGAAGTGACGTATTCTGGTCGCCATATTGGACATCGAAGGACGGAGCCTATTAATTTGTAGCTATTGAGCCTGTCCAAATTCACCACGAGTTATGCGATCCATTCAGGCTACATGAGGAGGAGCCTTGTTAGGCTTCAGAGGACCCAGCCTGCAAACTGGCCTTCTGAGGTCGCGGACTGTTAATTTGGACACGGCCTGTGTTTTTGAGTCTACCCGGACGTCATACTGTTATAAAATGCGATTTGCCAGTAAACAGCCAATCAGAATCAGCCCTCGCGTCCGACTCCTGATTGGTTAACAATTGTGGCACAGTTTGCATTGTAAGCGTAAAACTGTGTTTTGTACCGAAGAGAGAGAAACCGGAAGAGTTGCTCTTTTTGTGGAACCCACGCTAAGACAGTTCAACACCTGTTTTGGATCGGCTCATATTCAAGGACATTTTGGAAGGACTTCAATAAATTTGTCAGTTTATTTCTTTATAAAAACTTTTCTTTAAAGTGGGAAAATGTTGTTTTCTGTTTCTTGAAGAAGTGTGGTGCTGTAGAGGCTTTTTTCATAATTTATTTGCTAATAATAACTTTTTTATTCATAAATGTAAGTTTGGCAATCAGAAACCAACCTTTTCACACTGACACTGTTTTCTATATTAGACTTTTAAATGACTCTACTAACACAAAGGCTCAGGAAAAAGGCCAGTTGAGCAAGTGGAACAAGTGATTTTATTGATGATTGTGGAAGGCACGGATTTCATAAGCACAGTTTCTTCTCACACCTTTTCCATTAGGTACAATCAAAAACACAACGGAAAAGAATAATGTTAACAAATGTTGTTCCAGGCAAAGGCAATTAATTTTATTTACATGTTTGATGTAAACACAAAAAAAATCATCACTCAGACATGTTGGTTCTTCTGGCACTGATCACATTGGCTTAGTGTCAATAAAAGAGCTTTGCAAAATTCAATATATCATATTTGATCCAAAATCACATTTACATCTTACCACAAAGAGTCAGTCCCTTCAGTTTTTTTTGTCTTTTTTTCAGCTTCAAGGGTTGCTGCAATTCTCACTAGCACAATCGTGTCTCTCAGCACTCTGCTTAGTGGAGAATTCTTGAGCACAAACGCTGCAACTGAATGGCTTCTCTCCACTGTGTGTTCTTGTGTGCGCTGTTAAATGTGACTTTCGAGAGAAGCATTTTCCACAAACCAAGCAGGAAAAAGGCTTCTCTCCACTGTGTATTCCTGTGTGGATTTGTAAATTTGACTTTCTAGAGAAGTATCTGCCACAAACTGAGTAGGAAAAAGGATTTTCTCCAGTGTGCTTTTTTTCCAGTGGCTTGTTAAACTTGCCTTTATAGAAAAGCTTTCACCACAAACCAAGCAGGAAAAGGTTTTTCTCCACTATGTGTTGTGTGTTTTGTTAAACTTGACTTATCAGAGAAGCTTTTGCCACAAACTGAGCAAGAAAAAGGTTTTTCTCCACTGTGTATTCTTGTGTGGCTTGTTAAAGTTGACTTATCAAAGAAGCTTCTGCCACAAACTGAGCAGGAAAAAGGTTTTTCGCCACTGTGTGGTCTTGTGTGTTCTGTTAAATGTGCCTTTTGAGAGAAACATTTTCCACAAACCGGGCAGGAAAAAAGATTTTCTCCACTGTGTGTTCCTGTGTGGCCTTTTAAACTTGACTCCCCGTGACATCACTTTCGGCGCGACATCTGTTCCTCCGTTTTCATACAACCGGGTGAGTAAACGCAACTATGGTTTTGTGCACCACCACATGCAACACTTGCACCATTCTCATGGAAAGACTCTCCCTGCTAGAGGGACGTGTCCGCCAGCTAGAGCAGAGTAATGTGGTAAGCGTAAACGTGGCGGACACGACTGTTAGCACGGGTTGTAGCCAACCTGCTAGTCTGGTTAGCATTGGCCGTAAATGGCTTGCTAATCGCGGCGAGCCTGTTAAGACGCATAGCAGTTCCATTCCACCTTGGTCTCCTGGCTCCCGCACTTTAGTGAGACGTGACTCCATTACCCGCAACATTAAGCTTGAAAATCCAGCCACAGTAATGTGTATTCCTGGGGCCAGAAGCTAATCTTATGGAGCTAGCGCGTAAGACACCTAGACACCAGCGCAGTGCAAACAACGCTAGCTATTCAGATATAGTGATACACATCGGCTCCAATGACACTAGGATGAAGCAATCAGAGATCACAAAGAAAAACATATCAAGGACTTGTCATCTCGTCAGAAAGATGAGTCGTCATCAAGTAATTGTCTCTGGCCCCTTGCCTGCGAGAGGCAATGATGAGAGGTTTAGTAGATTATTCTCGCTAAATAAGTGGCTGGCTAGTTTTTGTAGTGAGCAGGGACTGCAGTTTATAGATAACTGGCCTTCTTTCTGGGGCCGACCCGACCTGCTGAGGATGGACGGCCTTCACCCTAACTGGGAAGGCGCCATCACTCTTTCTAGAAACATAGATTATTGTTTGAGCCTTCCATGACTATTCATATTAGAGCAGGTCGGGTTGCAGGCGAATAGTGAGCCTGTAAGGAAGGGTATGGAGTCTGTAAGGCTAGCGCTAACTAGCGCTATGCTAGACTTAGACAACACACATAGCTTTTCTTCTAGATTTGAGCGCTACACACCATACGCTGTTACATCTCATACTGATATAATTTCTACTGAGGTGGCAATACATGATGGGTTTAAGCATTCCTCCTCGGTCGGTTTTATTGACGACGAGCCGTTCTCTCAAAATAATAGCACTCGAAAGCTGGTAAATAACTATCGGATTCCGACCGTCAGAATTTCTCGCCGCGTTTATAGTCGCTCGAGGTACAATCCGGGACCTAGGCAAGGCAATCTCCTTAATATTATGACCAGGAGTCCTGTTGCGCGGAATAACTTAGACCTATTTTACTGAAACTCGGTTTTTTAAATATTAGATCGCCTTGTTAGTTAATGACCTTATTAGAGACCATAATCTTAACATGATTGGTCTTTGCGAGACCTGGTTAAAACCGAATCAGTTTTTACCGCTAAATGAGGCTTCGCCTCCAAACTTCGTGAGCTTGCATGTTGCGCGCCCTCAAAAGAAAGGCGGGGGTGTAGCCCTCATTTCCGAATCTAACCTAAAACTTAGTCCTCGTTTTAGCAATTCCTTTAAAACATTTGAAGTTCTCATTATGCGATCCTCAGCCGAGCTGCCATTTTATCTTGCCGTTCTTTATCGTCCACCTGGCTCTTACTCCGGCTTTTTAGATGAATTTTCTGAATTCGTAGCTGATTTAGTAACTCATGCGGATAATATACTTATCATGGGCGACTTCAACATTCATATGAATCTCCCGTCGGAACCACTTACCGTGGCGTTTCGGACAATCATTGATATGTTTGGTTTCACGCAAATAATAAATGAAGCAACGCATATAAATGGCAATACGCTAGATTTGGTATTAACCCGAGGCTTAGCATCTTCAAAAATAATTGTATTACCATATACCAGTGCTATATCTGACCATTACTTTATCAAATTTGAAGTCTTGGCTCACTGTCATCGTTCTGACCAGAATCAAAATTATAGCAGCCGCAACATTAGCTCCTCAACCATCGTTGCGTTCTCTGAGCTACTCCCTTTAGCAACTGCTTCGTTTCCTAATTATATTGGTACGATTGATGATCTCACAAACAACTTTAATGTCGCTTTGTTAAATGCGCTTGACTCCGTCGCGCCTTTAAAAACTAAAACTCGTCCAAAGAGGCTTACTCCGTGGTTTACAGAGGAAACGCGCGTACTGAAACGATCTTGTAGGAAGCTTGAGCGCAAATGGCGTGCGACCAAACTTGAGGTCTTCCGTCAGGCATGGTGCGATAGTTTACTAATATAGAAAGAAGCGCTTGATCTAGCCAAAACTAACTATTATTCTAGATTAATTGTGTTACATAAAAACAACCCTAAATATTTATTTGATACCGGAGCAATGCTAACGCAACAGCGACCAACCTCGGATAGTTCTTCCTTTCAGCTCAAGATTTTATGCAATTTTTTACTCAGAAGATAGAATGTATTCGTGATGAGATGAAGGACACCGTACTTAAAATTCCGTCGAATTCCGCGATAAATGGGGTTAATAGGGACATTAGGGCTGATAACTGTCCGATAACCTTATCTCAATTTAAAAAAATATCTCTTGAAAGCCTAACAAAATTGGTTAGTGCGGCAAAACCGACAACTTGTGTGCTCGATCCGCTTCCTGGTAAACTAATTAAAGAACTGATTACGACCCTAGGACCGTCTGTTTTAAATATAATTAATCTATCGCTTACTACAGGTATAGTACCAGCAGCTTTTAGGACCGCCGTTATCCGACCGTTACTGAAGCAACCAAACCTTGACCCTGAGAGTCTAAACAACTATAGGCCGGTTTCAAATCTTCCGTTTATTGCAAAAATTCTTGAAAAAATCGTATCGCAACAACTTAATGAATATATGACTGCTAATAATCAATTTGAACCTTTCCAATCGGGTTTTAGAGCCGACCACTCTACTGAGACGGCCCTTGCTAAAGTTACTAATGATCTTCTCATAGCTATGGACGCCGACTGTCAGGTATCGCCTTGCGGCGATGAGGAGGTGGACCCAAAAGGCGAGGAGGCAGGGGAAGGTGTAACTTGAAGGGAATTTATTGACAGGGTCAAACCAGGACAAACATGTGGCAGGGTGCAAATAACAAAAGGCAAACTAAACGAGACTAAACTGGAACGAGGACAAGGAACAAAAACGAGACGGGAACGAACAAGGCGGACAGGGAACGATGACAAGAGCATTAACGGGAACAGGGCGTGGTCGTGACAGTCCAAAGGTAGCGAGATACACGGGAAATGCGGCAAGAAGGAACAATGACCCGACAATGTGGTGTCGGTCTGGGGGGTTTAAATAAACATAGTGATCAAGGGAGCAGATGAGAAACAGGTGCGTGATGATGAACTGGGAACAGGTGCGTGGCTGGTGAGAACGAAAAGGCTGAGAGGGAAACGCCCCTCTCAACTGACAAAACAAAAACAAGGTGCACATGGCAGGGAGGTGACGAAAACAATAACAAAAGCACATGGCAGGAAGGAGGGAAGAAAATAATAACACAAACACTGACATGCCCGACGCGGGTCATGACAGTACCCCCCCTCAAGGGACGGATTCCATACGTCCCCAAGAATAACAAAAAGAAAAAACCATGTCCCAAAAACGAGGGTGGGCGGAAGGGGTCGGGAGGTGGGTCAACGACCCGTGATCGAGGCCGGTCTGGCGGATGCCCGGGGGGCCAGACCAGCGAGTCGTTTCGTGGCCCTTCAGGGGGCTGTGCGGGTGGCCAGACCAGTGCGTCCCGATGGGGCCATTCAGGCGGACGTCCGGGACGACCCGAACGCCACATGGAGTCCGCTGATGGGGCTGAGACGAGGGGCGGCGGCGGGACGCTGGGTGCTGCAGAGGACGGAGCTTGGACCGGCGTTGAGGCGGGCGCAGCCGAGGCAGGAACTTGGAGCGATGGCGGGAAGTCGGACGCCGCCGAGACGGAGACGAGGCACGGTGGAACGCCGGACGCCGCCGGAGCCGGGACGAGACGCGGCGGTGGGACGTCGACCGCCGTCGAGTCAGGCACTTGGGGCGGCGGCTGGTCGTCGAACCCCGCCAAGACCGGAACGTGGAGCGGCGGCCGGTCGTCGAACCCCGCCGAGACAGGAACGTGGAGCGGCGGCTGGTCGTCGAACCCCGCCAAGACAGGAACGTGGAGCGGCGGCTGGTCGTCGAACCCCGCCGGGACAGGAACGTGGAGCGGCGGCTGGTCGTCAAACCACGCCGAGACAGGAACGTGGAGCGGCGGCTGGTCCTCGAACCCCGCCGGGACAGGAACGTGGAGCGGCGACTGGTCGTCGAACCACGCCGAGACAGGAACGTGGAGCGGCGGCTGGTCCTCGAACCCCGCCGAGACAGGAACATGGGGCGGCGGCTGGTCCTCGAACCCCGCCGGGACAGGAACGTGGAGCGGCGGCCGGTCGTCGAACGCCACCGAGACAGGAACGTGGAGCGGCGGCTGGTCGTCGAACCCCGCCGAGACAAGAACGTGGAGCGGCGGCTGGTCCTCGAACCCCGCCGAGACAGGAACGTGGCGCGGCGGCTGGTCCTCGAACCCCGCCGGGACAGGAACGTGGAGCGGCGGCTGGTACTCGAACCCCGCCGAGACAGGAACGTGGCACGGCGGCTGGTCCTCGAACCCCGCCGAGACAGAGGCGAGGGGTGGCGGTGGTTCCTCTGGCACCGCCGGGCCAGAGGCGAGAGGCGACGGCGGGTCGTCGTCCACCGCCGAGGCAGGAAACTGGAGCGCCGACGGACCGTCGAGTCCCGCCCCAACAGGAGCTGGTGGCGACGGCGGATCGTCGGGCACCGCTGAGGCAGCAACGTGAAGCGACGGCGTGTCTTCGGGCGCCGGCGGCACAGGGAATTGGGGTGGCGGCGGGCCGTCTGGCGCCGCCGAGGCCGACATTTGGAGCAGCGGCGGGCCCGGCGCCGGGGGGACAGGGACTTGTGGCGGACGCAGGGCGTGCTCCGCCGGAACAGGGACTTGTGGCGGACGCAGGGCGTGCTCCGCCGGAACAAGGACTTGTGGCGGACGCAGGACGGGCTCCGCCGGAACAGGGACTTGTGGCGGACGCAGGACGTGCTCCGCCGGAACAGGGACTTGTGGCGGACGCGGGGCGTGCTCCACCGGAACAGGGACTGGTGGCGGACGCAGGACGTGCTCCGCCGGAACAGGGACTGGTGGCGGACGCAGAACGTGCTCCGCCGGAACAGGGACTGGTGGCGGACGCAGAACGTGCTCCGCCGGAACAGGGACTTGTGGCGGACGCAGGACGTGCTCCGCCGGAACAGGGACTGGTGGCGGACGCAGGACGTGCTCCGCCGGACCAGGGACTGGTGGCGGACGCAGGGCGTGCTCCGCCGGAACAGGGACTGGTGGCGGACGCTGGACGTGCTCCGCCGGAACAGGGACTGGTGGCGGACGCAGGACGTGCTCCGCCGGAACAGGGACTTGAAGCGCTGGCGAGGCGCCGGAACGGGGGTCAGCAGCTCTCGGGAGGCCAGAACGGGCCCCAGCAGCTCGGGGGGAACCGGGGCGGGGCTTATCAGCTGGCGAGGAGCCGGAACGGGACTCATCCGCTGGCGGGGAGCCGGGACGGGACTCAACAGCTGGGGAGGAGCCGGAACGGGGCTCAGCAGCTGGTGGGGAGCCGGAACGGGGCTCAGCAGCTGGTGGGGAGCCGGAACGGAGCTCATCAGCTGTCGAGGAGCCGGGACGGGGCTCATCAGCTGTCGAGGAGCCGGGACGGGGCTCATCAGCTGTCGAGGAGCCGGGACGGGGCTCGGCAGCTGGGGAGGAGCCGGAACAGGGCTCAGCAGCTGGCGGGGAGCCGGGACGGGGCTCAGCGGCTGGCGGGGAGCCGGAACGGGGCTCCGCAGCTGGGGAGGAGCCGGAACAGGGCTCAGCAGCTGGCGGGGAGCCGGGACGGGACTCAGCAGCTGGCGGGGAGCCGTGGCAGGGCTCAGCAGCTGGTGGGGAGCCGGGAAGGGACGCTGCGGCTGGCAAGGAGCCGGGACGGGACTCAGCAGCTGCCGGGGAGCCGTGGCAGGGCTCAGCAGCTGGCGGGGGGGCGACAGAGGGCCGGGCGCAGTAGTCGGTCCAGGCACAGCCGAACCGGGGGCCCTGATCCCTATCAGCCTGCCGCCATAGGGAATCAGGGGAATGGGGAACACGAGGGACCAAGGTTACCGGGGCTGGTGAACGCGAGCTAGGAGGTGCCAGGGGAACGTGAGCAGGTGCTGAAACCGATGGTGAACGAGGTGTGCGACGTGACCGTGACTTCCGAGATTTGGGGCGTGAAGCGCGCGAGGTGGAGTGGGAGGTGGTCTTGAAAGACTCAAACGAAAAAGGTGTCAGGAATGGTTCGGGGGGAAGAAAGTGACTGGTCCTAACTGTGTCCGGGTTGCGCTGAGCGTCTAACAGGGCGTAGATGTAGTCGGCGTCGTACTCGTGATCCGAGTCGACCCAAACGTGCGGGGCATAGTGCTCAGAATCATCGATGGTATCGGAATCGACCAACACGTGAGGGGCATAGTGCTCAAAATCTTCTGCTAAATCAACAAAAACGTGAGGGGGTGAATTGGCCTGGTGATCAAAATTGTCGTCGTAATCGGGGTCTATGATACTGTGTGGAGGAAGGTCGGGGAGGAAATCGAGGGCGTTACCGTAACACGAAGACGAGGTACGGGGCTGGTCGGCAGGCTGATGAGGGCGGTTGTGTTGGGTCCTTCTTAGGTCGGGTCATTCTGTCAGGTATCGCCTTGCGGCGATGAGGAGGTGGACCCAAAAGGCGAGGAGGCAGGGGAAGGTGTAACTTGAAGGGAATTTATTGACAGGGTCAAACCAGGACAAACACGTGGCAGGGTGCAAATAACAAAAGGCAAACTAAACGAGACTAAACTGGAATGAGGTCAAGGAACAAAAACGAGACGAGAACGAACAAGGCGGACAGGGAACGATGACAAGAGCATTAACGGGAACAGGGCGTGGTCGTGACAGTCCAAAGGTAGCGAGATACACGGGAAATGCGGCAAGAAGGAACAATGACCCGACAATGTGGTGTCGGTCTGGGGGGTTTAAATAAACATAGTGATCAAGGGAGCAGATGAGAAACAGGTGCGTGATGATGAACTGGGAACAGGTGCGTGGCTGGTGAGAACGAAAAGGCTGAGAGGGAAACGCCCCTCTCAGCTGACAAAACAAAAACAAGGTGCACATGGCAGGGAGGTGGCGAAAACAATAACAAAAGCACATGGCAGGAAGGAGGGAAGAAAATAATAACACAAACACTGACATGCCCGACGCGGGTCATGACACCGACACCTCATCAATATTACTCTTACTCAATCATAGCGCCGGTTTTGACACCGTTGATCATAACAAATTATTAAAACGCCTTGAAACGTGTGTTGGCATTTCAGGTTCAGCGCTTTCTTGGTTTAATTCGTATCTGTCGGAGAGGACGCACCGTGTAATTCATGGCAAAGCGACTTCGGATCTTTGTAAGATCACATGTGGAGTTCCGCAGGGATCGGTACTTGGACCTCTATTGTTTAGCATCTACATGCTACCGCTTGGTGATATTAGACGGAAATATAACATTAGTTTTCACTGTTATGCTGATGATACGCAGTTATACATGCCGTTGGATATAACAAATCCGCGCGATTGCTCTAAATTAGAGGCATGCCTTGCCGAAAATAAACAATGGATGTCTTTAAATTTTTTGCGTCTTAACTCAGATAAAACCGAGATGCTGATCATTGGACGAGCGCGTCATGAAAGACACCACTCTGAGTATCGATAAATGTAAAATTACCCAGAAGGATTTAACAAAAAATCTCGGTGTTATATTTGACGCAACTATGTCGTTTCAAATGCACATTAAAAATATTACTCGGACTGCGATTTTTCATCTGCGTAACATTGCTAAAATTCGCCCAATTCTATCAACGTGTGACGCGGAAATCTTAATCCATGCGTTTGTTACGTCTCGCCTCGACTATTGTAACGTTTTGCTCTCGGGTCTCCCCATGTCTAGTATTAAAAGACTAGGACGAGAAAGTTTGATCATATTACCCCGATACTAGCCAATTTGCATTGGCTTCCGGTCCTCGGAAGTTGTGATTTTAAAGTTCTGCTACTTACTTTTAAAATATTGCACGGCTTAGCACCTTCTTATCTCGTTGACCTCGTGGTACCATATGTTCCGTCCTGAAACCTTCGCTCACAAAATGCTTGTCTTTTCGTGATCCTCCGAGCCAAAAAGAAGTCTGCAGGTTCTAGAGCGTTCTCTATTCGGGCACCAATGCTTTGGAATGCACTACCCTCAGATATTAGAGGCGCCACCTCAGTAGAAATGTTCAAAACACTATTAAAGACGCATTTATACTCTTGTGCATTTAGCTGAAATATTTGTTGGCCTGTTTACTGCCGCTTCTTCTCTTTTCTGCCCCCTCTTCCCCTGCTTGGGAATTAGGTGATGGGGACATGCTTTGAAGATTACGGCACTGACCAACCGGGGAGGGACCTGCTCTGCCGAAGTCGTCTTCATGCAGCGCCTCTTCTGATTTCCTTATATTTCAGAACTTCGTTGAACTACTTGTTGGCCTGTTTACTGCTTCTGTTCTTTGGTTTTTTTTCTGTTCCCAATTCCCGGGCTTGGGAATTAGGTGATGGTGATTCACTTGGAAGTGGCTGTTCTGAATTTACACCAACTGACCGGTACAAGATCGAAGGCTCATCCTCGGATATGCTGCCATGGATATTACGGCCCTGGATGAGGACCCACTCCACTGAAGTCATCTTCCTGCAGCACTTCTTTTGATTGACTCTCACATTATCTCATCTAACATTGAATAGCATCATTTTATGTGTCAAATGTTGCCCAGTTGGCATCCATTGCAGCCTGGAAGGGCGATTCCCCCATCTGTGGTCCCTTCTCTAGGTTTCTCACTTTTCCCCTACTGAGGTTTTTTGAGTTTTTCCTTGCCCTCCTGGGGGTTAAGATCAGTGGATGTCGATTGTGGTTATGTAAAGCCCTTTGAGACTGTCTCTGATTAAGGGCTATACAAATAAAATTGACTTGACGTGACGCATATGCATTCCCATCATGCTAGTCTTTGGGATTTCCCTCCAAAAGTCCCCCAGAGGGAGAGCAGATGCGTCTCCCCGTTGATACGACCAGTCTACTAGTGACCACCTTAAATTACTCTCATACCCTGGAAGGTCACTGACCTGGCGAGAGAATTGCCACCACCATAAACAATGCTCAGGCCTATTTTCTATCTCTTTTATTCAGAAAGTGAAATATTAAATGTATGTGAGGGGATATTTGAAGACTTTGAGTTTTGTTCAATGGACCATACCTATACGACCCAGCCAAACACACCGAGAAAACCAGCGCTGACTCCAGTCGCCATCATGTTGCCAACTCCTGACATACCAAAACCTTTGAGAGAAACTGAGCCGATTTGCGTTTCTCTTTCTGGTTCTTTTTATAGTTCAACTTCTAGTTTAGTTTTTCACCTTTTCACACTGCGTAATGAAGGCCAGTTGAGCAAGTGGAACAAGTGATTTTATTGATGACTGTGGAAGGTACCGATTTCATAAGCAGTTTCTTCTCACACCTTTTCCATTAAGTACGATTAAAAAGACAACTGAAAAGCATAACGTTAACAAATGTTATTCCAGGCAAAGGCAATTAATTTTATTTACATGTTTGAAGTAAACACACAAAAAAAAAATCATCACTCAGACACAATGGTTCTTCTGGCAATGATCACATTGGCTTAGTGTCAATAAAAGAGCTATGCAAAATTCAATATTTCATATTTCATTCAAAATCACATTTACATCTTACCACAAAGAGTCAGTTCCTTCAGTTTTTTGTTTTCTTTTTTTAAGCTTCAAGGATCGCTGCTATTCTCACCAGCACAATCGTGCCTCTTAGCACTCCGTTTAGTGGAGAATTTTTTAGCACAAACGCTGCAACTGAATGGCTTCTCTCCACTGTGCGTTCTTGTGTGGATTCCTAAATTTGACTTTACAGAGAAGCTTTTGCCACAAACTGAGCAGGAAAAGGGTTTTTCTCCACTGTGTATTCTTCTGTTTAGTTAAATCTTGCTTTTGAGAGAAACTCTTGCCACAAACTGAGCAGGAAAAAGGTTTTTCACCACTGTGTGTTCTTGTGTGTTCTGTTAAATATGTCTTTCTTGAGAAGCATTTTCCACAAACTGAGCAGGAAAAAGGGTTTTCACGACTGTGTGTTGTTGTGTGTTTTGTTAAACTTATCTTATGAGAGAAACTCTTGCCACAAACTGAGCAGGAAAAAGGTTTTTCTCCAGTGTGTGTTCTTGTGTGCCTTGTTAATTGTGCCTTTTGAGAGAAGCTTTTGCCACAAACTGAGCAGGAAAAAGGTTTTTCTCCAGTGTGTGTTCTTGTGTGCCTTACTAAAGACTTTGGAGAGAAGCATTTACTGCAAACTGAGCTAGAAAAAAGTTTTTCTCCACTGTGTGTTCTTGTGTGGTTTGTTAAATGCGACTTTTGAGAGAAACTCTTGCCACAAACTGAGCAGGAAAAGGGTTTTTCTCCAGTGTGTGTTTTTGTGTGCCCTTTTAAAGACAACTTTGAAGTTAATGAGTCTGTGTGACATGCCCTTTCACCTTTGGCTTGCCCATCATCATCATCATCATTTTCATCATCATCATAAGTATCATCATCGTGATGAGCATCTGATAATGTGTCCTCATTATGTACTTGTGATGGTCCCCATTGGTCTTCATCACCTTCTGTTGTCACGTGACTACTTGAGATGGTGCTTGGAGGCTCCGCCCCTCTGTTGTCCTCACTCTCATCCTTGTTTTCATCTTCAGTCTTGATTGGGACACCGTTCACTGGTGACTTGTTGATCTCCTCCTCCTCCTTCTTTTTGATGTGAGTCAAGTCTGGCTCCTCTTTCACAGCACAAAGATCGTTTTGTCTGACGTCTGTAGGACACAAAAAGACAAACACACATTTGGTTTGGTCAAGTCAAAGCTCATGCGGTGACTTTGTCTTATATTGTTTCTACTGTGCTACCTTGACTTGTGCCTGCCGCACACGGAGCAATGTGTGCAACCCCAACTTGGACCGGAGCATGGGGGCATTTCACAAAATTACGTCCTACGATGTAAACCTCCCTTTAGCAGCACAACTGTGATAAACGAGCATCTAAAAAGGAAGCACGTTGCGGCTGATGCCCGATTTCATTCCGGACATAGTCACAGACGTTTCTGGAAGCGAGCTGAAGTTAGCACACACAGGCTATTGTGTGCGTCTGATGGAACACCTGTTGTGGGACCCTAACTTATTAATGGGGGCCACTGGGGGCCATCGCAACATAATGTCATTGATAAAATAGGAATCCTACAAGTGAAATATGTTTACAAGTATTTCTTTTTGCATTTAGAGATAGTTTCATCGTGGGTACTTTTTGCTTCCATTATAATCTGGATCCCTATAAGAATAAAGGGGCCCTGGAATCAGAGTGGCTATTTATTGCATGATTTACGTTTGTTTTTTGTTTTTTTTACCCAAAATGATATTTATCCTGCTCGTACATTCCGACATTTCCCTTTTTTAAAATAAAATTTCTGTTTCTAAATCATATTTAAAACAAAACTATGTTTGAAGAGACAAAATCCCTACACATAAGCATTAAGCAATAACACTTTCACTCTGACTTACATGTTGACATATTTGAATCATGACTGTTTATATTAAAGTTATCCAATACATATTCAAATTAGACTAAGATACACCATAATATTATAAGAGTTCCCTGAATTATTTTGTAACTGCAATGATGCTTAACAGCCATAAGGTGTCAGTAATGAGTAACAAAGTAACACAAGACCCACTTTGACAGTGCAAGCTGCATAAGAGCAGAACATCACATGGACAAAATTAGACATCATCATTGTCATTTGCATAAATTATCAAGAACTATGAGTTGCGGGGGAGATGCAAACCACCTGAGCCACAGGAACTTTATGACCAGGAACTAAATGTTCCTGGCCTTGTTGGTAGAAAAGGGGGTTGTGACGTTCTCCCTTTTTAAGCCCATAGTAAGCCAAAGATGCAGATGCATTCCTTGCAGCATGCGCTTGTTCACTGATGAGATCCGAGCAACCCTGAATGGATGCATTCAATGTATTTTAAATGTTTGGATGGGGTGAATCTACGCACATGTGCACAAAACAGTGCAGGGCCACGCGAGGTTCATTGACTCTCACCCGACGAAGCCAGTGCAAAGTTAATAAATAAATAAATAAGACCAATACGTACTTGATTTTTTTTTAAAAACTTAATATTTTGTGTTTTATCCACTAAAATTGATCAACCGCCATTGATGTTTTCGCCGCAGAGTGCACATTTTTTAGAGTCGGGCAGAATTCCTTCCGTAAGGACTTGCTTGAACAAGATATAAAAACCAGAAAATGTAAAATGTTAAATAATCAGTTCAAATTTTATACTGGGAAAAAACACGGAATTCACCCCCCACTATTGGTTATTCTTTGGCATACATTTTCTGCACTGATTTTATTTGGCATAAACAAATGTTCAGCAAACCGACAAGTAAAAGGCAACATTTAAAAATAAAATGGCAATAACCGTGAACGATTTCCCCAAACAACTTAATGTTGTGATGCATATTTCTAACGATAGAAAGTCGTTCTATACAAAGCAAATGAGAGTAAGACGTCTACAAACCTGCTTTGTGTGGCACAACACGAAGCTGCTTGCAACCTTCGCCCAGCAGTTGAAGATGTTGCTCGTTCTCTTCTTTTATTCCACAAAGTTCCTCTTCGTACTTGGGTGTCGTTTTTGCACACATTTTCAAATGATAATTCCAAAAAATCCACACTTGATCTCTGCTTGGCGATGAGTCATGTGCCTCTTTTCGTTAGCGGCTAGCTAGCTAACAAGCTAAGCTAACTACGCCGAAAAGCATCAACGCGCGAAGATGAGGTTATCGGGACACAAAGACTTAATGAATTATGTCGTAGTCCTTTAGAGTCGCACTGGACATCCTATGAGAAAATTACAGTCAGTACCACACTAAATAAGAAGAATTTAGCGGTGGGTTTTTTTGTTCCGGTGTGGACGGGTCGGTGGATGTGGTCGAGGTCCTTCGGAAGCTGCGCGCTTGCTTATGACGTCATGATTTAAACACGTATTTTTCAAATTTATTTCTTTGCCTCTGTGTTTGCTTTTACCGCAGGCTCTTCTATTTTGATATATATTTCAAATAATATTATAATTCGGTTGTGATTTCTTTTTAACAAAATAACTAAATTAACGCCACATTGGCGAGTCAGCTCCTACGTCACTTCCGACTATGCCCCGAGAAGCCTTTGCTGCTCCAGCAGTGGGAGGTTTCGTTTCTCCGACCGAACTTGCAACAATGCTGTGGTTCACTCGGGCTGCATGAATATAATGTCTGTGTGCCGTTATAGCGAGGAACACCTTTCTTATATCAATGACTCTGCAGACGTGGCTGTTGTCAAAGCAGGTTTACTGATACTCAAAAGGGTAAAACTGTGAAAATCAGAAATAAATGCAATTACAAAATGTAAGAACAATTGTATCTCACATTATGCTGTATATAAGCGTTCTAGACGCCATCTTAACCACTCTCATGTTCGTGAGTAGCAAGCTACTAACAACACTGCTACGGCCAATTTGAAAATTACAGCCGGCAAATAGACATCAAACCAAACAATTCCGCTCTTAAACACAAATGAATTATACGCACCGGCGATGCAACCTCGAAATAAAGATATGTGCGATCTCTCAGGACGGCAGAGAAACGTGCGTCGTTGTCGTCTATGTGCAATACGACACGTCACTTCCGCATTGTAAAAAAAAAAGGCACATTAGTTGTAGTTACCCGTAATTTCCTCTAGAGAGCATCAAAGGCATTTGAATATGTTCAAACAGTCTCAGAACACCGACACACAGAAACAAACACAACTTTTACTGCGTAACAGAACACTCCCCGTCTGGCGTGATATGACGCCACTAAATAACCTTATACATGTTAAGACGCAATCAACACAACAACTTCAGAGATAGGTCTAGTAAACACTTTAGTCCCATCTGTCTTAGCGACTTTAACCTCTACTGTCCGGACTTTACCATCTTTTGAAGGAAACACCTGTGTTATGAGTCCAAGAGGCCATTCGTTCCTAGGCATACGACTGTCCTTGAGCACAACTGTACTCCCTGGGGAAATGTTAGGTTGGGCAGACTGCCACTTACGGCGTGGCTGTAGTGTAGGCAAATACTCCCTCTTCCATTTGTCCCAAAAGGTGTTTGACAGGTGTTGGAGCTGGCGCCACTGACACTTGTAGAGGTCCGACACCGAAGTTGCCTGCTGGTGCTTGAAGAGAGGTTCCTTTCTGAGTGAGCAAGGTAGCCGGAGTCAGAACGAGTGGGTCACTCGGGTCAGCTGACACGGGAACAATGGGCCTTGCGTTTATAATGGCTGACACCTCTGCCATAAAGGTGACAAGAACCTCGTGAGTGAGTTTAGTGTTCTTGAGTTGGAAGAACATAGTGTCCAATATTCTCAGCGCAAGACCGATCATCCTTTCCCACGACCCACCAAAATGGGAAGCATGAGGTGGATTAAAGATCCATGTACAGTCTTGTTCTTTCAAGTAAGCTTGTACAGTTGCATTGTCCATGTTCGAGGGGATTTTGAGTTCTTTGCATGCACTGACAAAGTTTGTGCCCCGATCAGAGCGAATGGTTTTTACAGGTCCTCTAATAGCCAAAAACCGTCGAAGTGCATTTACAAAACTTGCTGTGTCTAGTGACTCCACCACTTCTATGTGGACTGCTCTTATACTTAAGCATGTGAATATGACGGCCCACATTTTGTTTTGGATAAGGTGTCCTCGGGTTCTCGTCGAAGAAACAAACCATGGGCCAAACACATCTAAGCCCACGTTTGTGAATGGAGGGTCAGTTGAGATACGGTCTGGAGGGAGGTTAGCCATTTTCTGTGTACTTAGAGGAGCTCTGAGGCGTTTGCAAGTGACACAATGGAAGAGGATTGTGCTGACCTTCCTCTTGCCTCCAACAATCCACTATCCTGCAGCACGTACCGCTCCTTCTGTGAACAAACGACCTTGGTGACGAGTTTGTTCATGGTAGTGTCTAATGAGAAGCGTTGAAATATGATGGTGACCAGGAATGATGATGGGGTTCTTTTCGTTTCCGTTGATGCTTGCGTTAGTAATGCGACCGCCTACACTGAGGAGTCCATTTGTATCCAAGCAGGGATCCAAGTTCTTTAAAGGACTGGTTTTAGAAAGTTTGTCTCGTCTATGTATACACTTGATCTCTTCTGCATACATGTCCTGTTGCACTGCTCGGATGGCAACATTTTGGGCTTGATTAAGCTCAGTTAGAGTGGGCCCTGTTTTACAGTAGTGCCAGCCACGGCACTGTTTAGGCCCACGAGAGGATGGGTTGAAATTGTGACTTATGTGCAAGAGACGAGCGAGTGCACGAATGAGAGATTTCCAAGTGGAAAACTTTGAAAACCTGTGAGAGCCAAGTTGTTCAGTGCTGGCAATGGTTTTAAGTGTGGACACTTTAGGTCTGACTTCTACATCAGTGTTAGGCTCAACAAGGTCATGAGTGTCATTATCAGGTTTTTGACTCTGGAACAGAATGTCTGGGCCAGTGAGCCAGTTAGTAAGAGGCAGTTGATACACAGCAACTGGACGAGTAGCGTGATCTGCGGGGTTCTGACTACTGACTATGTAACGCCACTGACTTGGCTGGGATGACCTGCGGATTCTGTTGACACGGTTGCTAACATAGACATAAAATCTACGTCTCTCATTGTAAATATAACCCAAGACAACTTTACTGTCCGAGTAAAATGTAGTGTTGTCTAACTCAAGGTCAAGTTCATCTGAAATTAGATCTGCGAGCTGTACTGCTAACACAGCAGCGCTAAGTTCCAATCTTGGTATGGTCTGATCTGGGCGTGGTGCTAACTTTGATTTGCCCATAACAAAGCCAACATGACAGTCTCCCTGGGCATCTGTAACTTTTAGATAGGCTACTGCTGCAATTGCCATGGTAGATGCGTCGGAGAAAACACACAGCTCATTTTTTAGAGCACTAGAGGGGGAAACGTCTGCATACACTCTTGGGATCGACAGTTCTGCCAACTGTTTAAGTGAGTCTTTCCAAAGCGACCAAATTTCTTCAATTTCCGGCGGCAGTGGAGCATCCCAATCGCCATTTTCAACAGTAAGCTCACGGAGGATGTACTTTCCCTGAATAGTGACTGGCGCTACGAAGCCTAATGGATCATAAAGGCTGTTTATTGTTGATAAAACTCCACGATTTGTAAAGGGCTTAGTCTCATCTGATGTTCTGAGGGTAAAACAATCCCTCTTAATGTCCCAAAGAATGCCTAGACTACGCTGCATGGGAACAGAGTCGGCTTCAAAGTCTAAGTCTTTCAGATCTTTCGCATGGTCTTGAGATGGGAAAGCTTCCAAAACTTCCTTTCTGTTTGTTGCAATTTTATGCAATCTTAGGTTCGATTTTGCAAGTGTGTCACGGGTTCTTTGTAAAAGTGACACAGCCTCTTCTACAGTTGGTAGGGATTTGAGCCCGTCGTCCACGTAAAAGTCGCGAGTGATGAACTAACGTCTGGATCGCACTCTGGCTCACACTGTAGGACAGACTGGTGTAAGCCGTAAATGGCGACTGCTGGAGAAGGTGTGTTCCCAAAGACATGAACGGTCATTCGATACTCCGTAATGTCTTTCGACAGATCATTGTCGCGGAACCACAAAAAGCGCAAGTAGTTCTTGTCTTCCTCTCGAACTCTGAAGCAGTAAAACATTTGTTCAATGTCCGCTGTAAATGCAACTCTTTCCCTTCTGAAGCGCATCAATACTCCCAGCAGTGAGTTGTTAAGGTCTGGTCCTGTTAACAACACGTCGTTTAATGACACACCTTCATGCTTGGCGCTGCTATCAAAGACTACTCTAATCTGCTTAGGTTTTCTCGGATGGTAGATGCCAAACAGTGGCAAATACCAACATTCCTCTCCGTCTTTTAAAGGAGGAGCAATTTCTGCGTGCCCCTTTTTAAACATCTTGTCCATGAAGCTAAGGAAGTGTTCCTTCATTTCCTCTTTCCTTTTGAAGTTACGAAGCAGTGACATAAGGCGGGTGAGTGCTTGTGATCGGTTGTTGGGCAGTTTCGGACGTGATGACTTGAACGGCAATGGAGCAGTCCAGTTGCTGTCTTTGTCCTTTGCTAGGCCTTCCTCCATCGTTTTTCGAAAGGCTTTGTCTTGAATGGAGTGTGAGATGTGGTTGTCAAACCTTGTTTGTCTGAAGACGTTGCATCCTAAATGGTCAGGTTCACATGCCGTGCTGTATTCAAGCTGGCTGTTAAAGGGAACTTGTAAGTCACAATGCTTCTCTTTTACATGGTACACGTTTGGACATGGCTCAAACATTGTCGGGCGGCCTTTTTCTGTCGCACTAGTAAAGAGAGTCTTCACTGCCAATGTTTTGTGCACGCCTCCCAGACACACTTTTCCTACTATGACCCATCCAAGATCTAATTTTTGCGCATAGGGTGCGTTGTGAGGGCCACTTATCTGTTCGCGGACTTTGTGTACTCTTACTACGTCCCGTCCAAGGAGCATTAGAATTTGTGCATTGGAGTCTAGTTCGGGAATGAGATGGGCCACAGATTTTAGGTGACTGTGATGCTTTACTGCATTTGGAGTTGGTATTTCATCCCTATCATTCGGGATATCTTTGCATTCGATGAGGCTTGGGAGTGGGATGTGGACTGTACCATCTAAAGCAGGGGTGTCAAACTCCAGTCCTCGAGGGCCGGTGTCCTGCATGTTTTCCATCTCTCCCAGCTGCAACCCACCTGATTCAAATGAGCAGGATACTTATCAGGCTTCTTCAGAGCTTGCTGATGAGCTGATCATTTGAATCAGGTGGGTTGCAGCCGGGAGAGATTGAAAGCATGCAGGAAAGCGGCCCTCCAGGACTGGATCTTGACACCCCTGATCTAAAGCCTCCACTACATAGCCAGTGGCTCTCCTACCCATTGTGTCTTTGACACCTGAGCAGGTACGTAGTGAGTAGGGAGAGCTTGGACCCAAATCATTGAACAACTCAAAAAACTCTGAGCGAACTAATGATCTATTACTTTGTTCATCGTGAATGGCATAAAGCCGTACTGCTTTGCTAGGACAGCCTGCAGGGTACACTTTCACAAGGCAGATTTTAGAGCATGATCTACCTGACTGGCTCTAACCACAAACCTGAGTGCATTTGGAGGCTATCACGTCAGGCTCTGCGGAAGTTGACTCTGTGGCAACCGGCTCCCCGCCATGCTCTGATGCCGTTTCAGCCTCTTTCTGCCACGGAGCTGGGCTTGGGTGAAGAGCAGCACAATGTTTATTGCTATCACACTCAGAACATTGTACTTGCACCATACAGTCTTTAGCCATATGCTTGGAAGAGTTGCAGCATTTGTAGCAGATGTGGTTCTCCTTCAGGAACGTTTTTCTCTCATGTAGTGGCTTCATCCGAAATGTTCTACATTTGCTTAGAGGATGATTCTTTCTGTGTAAAGGACAAAGTTTATCATTGGCCATTCTCCTGTCTGCGTTTGCTTGTGTGTCTGAGTCAGAGCCTGGTACTACTTCGGTTTTGTGCACGGACGGATATTTCCCTTTGTTTATATGCTCTCCCAGGTGCCTTTTCTGTCTTGAGAAGAGAATCAGAAGGAGAAGCAAACTGAAAGCTTGGGTCGTTTCTAGCATTTGCTTCTTGTGTCACAAAGTCTTCAAAAATGTTAAATGGTGGGTAATGAACGCGATATTTGGTTTTGTAGTTGGCCCCAACTGATATCCACCTTTCCTGCAAGTTAAATGGAAGCTTTTGAACAAGGGGATTTACTCCTCTGGCTGTGTGCATTTCCATCAGCAAATCGCTAAATTTTCTTAGCTTGACACTGTCTATGTTTGTGATTTTGGAGAACGTGTCCATCCTTTTGAATAGCGCGTCCTCAATTGCTTCTGCTGAGACATAACATTGCTCTAGCCTATTCCAAATTATTGCTAAGCCAGCAGCAGGACTGTTTATGTATATGGCTCTGATTCACTCAGCGTGCTCAGCAGATTCTTTACCAAGCCACTTTAACATCAAGTCCATCTCTTCACTTGCAGTTAATTCCAATCCTCTGATAGCGTTATTGAATGAGCGTTTCCATGCTCTGAAACTTTGAGGCTTATCATTAAACTGGAGCAGTCCTGTGGCCACAATTTCTCTACGGGCAAAATACCTAACAAAGTCATTTACATAAACACCATTATTATCTATGTGCTGTTGGTAAAGTGTAGCATTATGATGAGAAGATGCTGACACCTGGTGGGACCAACTGGTATTGTCAGGTTCGGCAGGATGACTGAAGTTATTTGTTGCATTGTACTGAGAAAAGCTGCAATTCGGGAAAGACTGATTTTGAGGAAAATATGTCTTGTCGCTCTCTTTGTCGACTTGCACACTATGTTTTTGACTACAAGGTCCTGGAGTCTCACTGTTTTGTGGTGGCTCTGAAACATTTTTTATGAATGCGGCTTGGGTCAAGACACTGTTTTGTACGATCTGCTGTTTCGGAAGGAGATAGATTACTTCGTCCATCTAATTGAGAGGAAGCTGCTGCCTCTAAGACCTCTGCTTCAGCTATGGCTGAAGCTACATCTCGCTCTTGTTGCAGTAACTCAATAGACGCTTCCAGTTTAGCTTTTTCTAGTCTTCAAGTCACTTCTTTCTCTGCAAAGCTGAAACGAGCCTTTGCTGCTTCAGCTTTTGCTCTTGCCTTGGCTGCAGCAGAATCAGTTGAACTCGTCCCTGAACGAGTCTTGAAGGTAGCTGATTTGTCGGATGGCGCCTTCTCCATCTGCTTCTGGTCGGCCATAGTTGCTTGCGTTGACCAAGTGACGAATGCTGGAACACTGCTGTATGCCTTGCTGCTCGAGGCGTAGTAGTGGTCAGCGTAGATTCACTTTAGTCGTGTGGATGACCGCCGGGTCCAGCCTAGATGCCGTCGGACCAGTGTGGATGTCGCCGCGTCAACGTGGATGTCGCCACGTCAGCGTGGATGCCGCCGTTTTACTGTGCCGTTATAGCGAGGAACACCTTTCTTATATCAATGACTCTGCAGACGTGGCTGTTGTCAAAGCAGGTTTACTGGTAATCAAAAGGGTAAAACTGTGAAAATCAGAAATGAAATACAATTACAAAATGTATAAACAAATTGTACATCACATTATGCTGTATATAAGCATCCTAGACGCCATCTTAACCACTCTCATGTTCGTGAGTAGCAAGCTACAAACAACACTGCTAACGGGCCATTTGAAAATTACAGCCGGCAAATATACATCAAACCCAACAAATCCGCTTTTAAACACGAATTATACGCACCGGCGATGCAACCTCGAAATAAAGATATGTGCGATCTCTCAGGACGGCAGAGAAACGTGCGTCGTCGTGCGTCGTTGTCGTCTATTTGCAATACGCACGTCACTTCCGCATTGTAAAAAAAAAGGCACATTAGTTGTAGTTACCCGTAATTTCCTCTAGAGAGCACCAAAGGCATTTGAATATTTTCAAACAGTCTCAGAACACCGACACACAGAAACAAACACAACTTTTACTGCGTAACAGAACAGTTACTAATCATTGAATCCATGTTATCTCTACTTCATCAATCCTTTTAGCACAATTCCAACCACTTTTATCACTCTTTCTGACATTTTGACACACAGACAGACACACAAACGTATACACGGGCCCACAAACCACACTGAACAGCTACAAACGAGAAGCTAACCGACATTTTTCTTTTATTTCAAATTCGGAAAGTGGACAGTTAATTTCTTTCGTCAATTTTGCCGCCATTTCTGACGGTCTTAATTATTATGGTGTCTAGTTATGGTTCCTCAGTGTTGAGAAAAATTCAAATTGCCTGACTTTGGGATGAATACCAAGCTTCTACTCCCAAGTTGGAGCGGGTATTCCTGGGTGTTTTTACTCACAACCCTCGGTCAGTTTTAGATTTCTCAAACGTTGGACATTCATACAATACACATTCACACTCACAGATGGATCAGTTCTCTGTTCGTGAAAATAGATAAACTATTTTCGTCTTCTAGAAATAACAAAAGCTATTTCTATACTATCTCTTCCAAAATAGCAAAGTTAAGTCTGTATCTTCTACCAGAAAATAACTAAGCTAAAATGTACTATCTCTTCGGGTAAAGGGAATCCCTGAAACCCTACTATCTTCTTCAAAAACCCGAAAACTCAAGTTTGTACACTGGGGTTCACCCCGGTGGACGAGAGGGTAGCCTCCCTCCGCCTCAAGGTGGGGGGACGGGTGCTGACTGTTGTTTGCGCTTAGGCACCAAACAGCAGTTCAGAGTACCCACCCTTTTTGGAGTCTTTGGAGGGTGTGCTGGAGAGCGTTCCCCCTGGAGACGCCCTCGTTCTGCTGGGGGACTTCAATGCTCATGTGGGTAATGACAGTGAGACCTGGAAGGGTGTGATTGGGAGGAATGGCTCCCCCAATCTGAACCCGAGCGGTGTTCTGTTACTAGACTTCTGTGCTCGTCATGAATTGTCGATAACAAACACCATGTTCAAACATAAGGGTGTTCATATGTGCACTTGGCACCAGGACACCCTAGAACGCAGTTCGATGATCGACTTTGAAGTCGTGTCATTGGATTTGCGGCCGCATGTTTTGGACCCTCGGGTGAAGAGGGGGGCGGAGCTGTCAACTGATCACCACCTGGTGGTGGGTTGGCTCCGATGGTGGGGGAAGATGCCGGTCCGACCCGGCAGACCCAAACGTATTGTGAGGGTCCGCTGGGAACGCTTGAGAGAATCCCCTGTCATAAAGAGTTTCAACTCCCACCTCCGACAGAACTTTGCCCACGTACCGGGTGAGGCAGAGGACATTGAGTCTGAGTGGACCATATTTCGTGCCTCCATTGTTGAGGCAGCCGATCGAAGCTGTGGACGTAAGGTGGTCAGTGCCTGTCATGGCGGCAACTTCCGAACCTGCTGGTGGACACCGGCGGTAAGGGATGCTGTCAGGCTGAAGAAAGAGTCCTATCGGGCCTTTCTGGCCTGTGGACTCCGGAGGCAGCTGACAGGTGCCGACTGGCCAAGCGGAATACGGCTTCGGTGGTTGCCGAAGCAAAAACTTGGGCGTGGGAGGAGTTAGGTGAGGACATGTAAAACGACTTCCAGAAGAAATTCTGGTCCATCATCCGTCGTCTCAGGAGAGGGAAGCAGTGCACCATCAACACTATTTATAGGGGAGATGGGGTGCTGCTGACCTCGACTCAGGACGTTGTGAGGGAGAATAGTTCGAAGACCTCCTTAACTCTACCGACACACCTTCCTTTGAGGAAGCAGAGCCTGAAGACTCCATGGTGGACTCACCTATCTCGGGGGCTGATGTAACCGAGGTGGTTAACAAGCTCCTCGGGGGCAAGGCCCCGGGGGTGAATGAGATCCGCCCCGGAGTTACTTAGGGCTCTGGATGTTGTGGGGCTGTCATGGTTGACACGCCTTTACGACATTGCGTGGACATCGGGGACAGTGCCTCTGGATTGGCAGACTGGGGTGGTGGTCCCCCTTTTTAAGAAGGGGGACTGGAGGGTGTGTTCCAATTATAGAGGAATCACACTTCTCAGCCTCCCTGGTAAGGTCCACTCAGGGGTACTGGAGAAGAGGGTCCGTCGGGAGGTTGAATCTCAGATCCAAGAGAAGCAGTGCGGTTTTCGTCCTGGCCGTCGAACAGTGGACCAGCTATACACTCTCTACAGGGTCCTTGAGGGTTCATGGGAGTTCGCCCAGCCAGTCTACATGTGTTTTGTGGACTTGGAGAAGGCGTTCAACCGTGTCCCACGGGGAGTTCTGTGGAGCGTGCCCCAAGTGGAGGAGTTTAAGTATCTTGGGGTCTTGTTTACGAGTGAGGGGAGGACGGAGCGAGAGATCGACAGACGGATTGGTGCAGCCTCCGCTGTGATGCGGACGCTGTATCGGTCTGTCGTGGTGAAGAGGGAGCTGAGCCAAAAGGCGAAGCTCTCGATTTACCGGTCGATCTTCGTTCCTACCCTCACCTATGGTCACGAGCTGTGGGTCGCGACCGAAAGAACAAGATCTCGGATACAAGCGACCGAAATGAGTTTCCTCCGCAGGGTGTCTGGGCTCTCCCTTAGAGATAGGGTGAGAAGCTCGGCCATCCGGGAGGGACTCAGTGTCGAGCCGCTGTTCCTCCACGTAGAGAGGAGCCAGATGAGGTGGCTCTGACATTTGTTTAGGATGCCTCCTGGACAACTCCTTGGTGAGGTGTTCTGGGCATGTCCCACCGGCAGGAGGCCCAGGGGACGACCCAGGACACGCTGGAGAGACTACGTCTCCCGGCTGGCCTCGGAGCGTCTGGGCATCCCTCCAGCAGAGCTGGAAGATGTGGCTGGGGAGTGGGAAGTCTGGGCTTCCCTGCTGAAGCTGCTGCCCCCGCAACCCGATCCCGGATAAGCGGCGGATAATAGATGGATGGATGGATGGATGTTCGTTCTATTATGAAGCAAACACATGTACTACTGAAGTTATCTTACTCGCTATATTTTTAGTTTCTCGGTAACAATCACGTTATATACTTATTTTCCTGTCAATGTTGGTTCCAGTGTGAAAATGCTGGTAGACGTATTTGTAACTTACTTCATTTGTTCGATAAAAGACAACTTTCCGATGGCAAAGCATGATTCTCCTCTCAAGAACAAAATGTAAGTTAACTAAAAAGTTAAATAAAATTAAGAAAAGTTCAGGTTCCATTGTTCAAAATGAAATCTTAATACAAATATTCTTTTTGCGCCGATTATCCATTCATATAAATCCACTGTAAATGCGCCACATCGGCGTCGAACAGCGGAGCAACGTATGTGGGCATAATGTAAGTGTTGCGCCAAGCGGCATTGGCTCTGGGGCCGTCTCCACGGAAACGAATACCGATTTCAAGGCTGGATTCGAAGGCCGTACATGACAGCGTGAATTTGGACACCACGTGTGGTGGCGTCGCACCGAAAACGATAACACGCGGCCGAAATAGCAGCTTTCGGAGGTCCCATCCTGTTAATTTGGACACGGCCACAGTTTTACGCTTACGATGCAAACTGTACCTCAATTATTAACCAATCAGGAGTCGGACACTAGGGCTGATTCTGATTGGCTGTTTACTGTCCACTCGCATTTTACAACAGTACGACGTCCGGGAACACTCAAAAACACAGTCGATAGAAGGGTCTTCTGCATTCTAACATGCTGCTCTTATTGCTTTTGTAATCATTCCAAAAAATTTTTGTTTTCAAATATCATTGTTTGAATTCAATAAAATTGCTCCGTGAGTTCTATATGCAAACCTTTTTTGTTTGTGTGTTTTATTTATTTATTTTAATAAGCATACGTCACCACTCAGAGTTGTGCATTGCATGTCATGACGAACAAAAATGCCCAGACACTATTTTTAACGGAACGTTTTGCTAGTCTTGATTTAGATCCTTTAGATTGAGATTACAACAATGTTTATTCAATTATTTTAACATGTAAAAAAAATATACAAATGTTTTTAAATACTTTTTATTTCAATCTTGAGTATTTGTCAAAATATTTGTTCAGTTAAATGTGCCAAAATATTTATTGAATTAATATAATATTTAAATTTCATTTCAAAATTAGGACTCTTCAATTTGTTCAATATTGAGTAAATGTTTCTATTTTATTATTAATTTAATTTACTCTGTATGTGGTTGCGAATTTTAAATTGAAATGTTTCACTTTTTTTATGATTTAAAAAATATTTTAGCGTTCGTTTAAGTACAGACGCTCCCCAATTTACGAACGGAATACGTTCCGAACGGTCGTTCGTGAGCTGAATTTGTTTGTAAGTTGCTTTAGCGCTATATTTTGTCTTATAATTTATGTTTAAGGCCTATATGAGTATATTGAAGGTTTATATAAGTATGTTTAAGGTTTGTATAAGTAACCTGTATTGGTTTGTACTGAAAAAAACATTTAATAAAATGGAGAGAATAGCTACAGTCCTGTACTACGAATGTTAGAGAGAGAGAGAAACACATGCACAGGAAGTACATCTACGTAACAAGATAAATAAAATGAAGTTTAACTTACTTTTGGAAGATGTACCCGATGCTTAAGGAGATGAAGGAGGAAGTGGAGGATTTTATATCATGAAAGGGTCTTCGTCATTGCTGGAATGGGCTTCAAAAGTTACTTCCTCCTCCGTAACTTCAATGTAGGAAGAACATGAGGGTTGATAAGTATCTTCCTTGGAGGATTTACTCGAAACTGGCTGAAAGAAGCGCTCTAACGACGATTGCAGAGTATTCTTCTTCATTTTTTTCATCAGGAAGGTGGATGCTTGGTGAGCTCTCACAGCGTCAAGCATCGGTATTAGCGGCGGAAAGAAGCACTACTCGGAAAAAGGCGCGCAATACAAAAGCTAACTTACAGCATCCCTCTCCGAACATTGTTTGACATACACACAGATATGTTCGTATGTACCGTTGTTCGTAACTCGAATGTTCACATGTAGGGGAGCGTCTGTACTTAAATATTTCATTTCATTTCAGACGCGCAGCAACAGCCCAACTACAGGAACCACCTTCACGAGGTGTTGGGCCCAACGAAGAGTTCCTGGCAACAACGAGACACAATTGGCCCGAATTATCTCGTTGCTCAACAACAACAACAGCAGCAGCAACGAACTGCGTGATGCGGATCATCTCCTTCGGGGTGACAAATAAACGCTGACTCCAGTCGCCATCAAGTTGCCAACTCCTGACATTCCAAAACCTTTGAGAGAATCTGAGACGATTTGCGTCTCTCTTTCTTGTTCTTTTTATAGTTCAACTTCTAGTTATGTTTTTCACCTTTTCACACAGCGTAATGAAGGCCAGTTGAGCAAGTGGAACAAGTGATTTTATTGAAGATAGTGGAAGGCACCGATTTCAGAAGCACCGTTTCTTCTCACACCTTTTCCATTAGGTACGATTAAAAAGACAACTGAAAAGCATAATATTAACAAATGTTCCAGGCAAAGGCAATTAATTTCATTTAAATGTTTGATGTAAACAAAAAAAAAATCATCATCACTCAGACACATTGCTTCTTCTGGCACTGATCACATTGGCTTTGTGTCAATAAAAAAGCTTTGCAAAATTAAATTTATCATATTTTATTGAAAATCACATTTACATCTTACCACAAAGAGACGGGTCTTTCATTTTTTTTCTTTTTTTAATCTTCAAGGATTCTCACCAGCACAATTGTGACTCTCCGCATGCTGTTTAGTGGGGAATCTTTTAGCACAAACGCTGCAACTGAATGGCTTGTCTCCACTGTGCGTTCTTGTGTGGATTCGTAAATGTGACTTTCCAGAGAAGCTTTTGCCACAAATTGAACAGGAAAAAGGCTTTTCTCCACTATGTATTCTTGTGTGACTTGTTAAATTTGCCTTTTGAGAAAAACTCTTGCCACAAACTGAGCATGAAAAAGGTTTATCTCCACTGTGCTTTCTTATGTGGTTTGTTAAATGTGACTTTTGAGAGAAGCTCTTGGCACAAACTGAGCAGGAAAAAGGTTTTTCTCCACTGTGCTTTCTTGTGTGGCTTGTTAAACCTCCCTTTTGAGAGAATCATTTTCCACAAACTGAGCAGGAAAAAGGTTTTTCTCCAGTGTGTGTTCTTGTGTGAGTTGTTAAATGTAACTTTCGAGAGAAGCTCTTGGCACAAACTGAGCAGGAAAAAGGTTTTTCTCCACCGTGCTTTCTTGTGTGGCTTGTTAAACCTCCCTTTTGAGAGAAGCATTTTCCACAAACTGAGCATGAAAAAGGGTTTTCTCCACTGTGCTTTCTTGTGTGACTTGTAAAATTTGATTTTAGAGAAAAGCTTTTGCCACAAACCGAGCAGGAAAAAGGTTTTTCTCCAGTGTGTGTTCTTGTGTGAGTTGTTAAATGTGACTTTCGAGAGAAGCTCTTGGCACAAACTGAGCAGGAAAAAGGTTTTTCTCCACTGTGCTTTCTTGTCTGGATTGTTAAACCTGCCTTTTGAGAGAAGCATTTTCCACAAACCGAGCAGGAAAAAGGTTTTTCTCCACTGTGTGTTCTTGTGTGCCCTGTTAAATGTGACTTTTGAGAGAAACTCTTGCCACAAACTGAGCAGGAAAAAGGTTTATCTCCACTGTGTGCTCTTGTGTGCCTTACTAAATGAGTCTTTCGAGAGAAGCATTTACCACAAACCGAGCAGGAAAAGGGTTTTTCTCCACTGTGTGTTCTTGTGTGGATTTTTAATTGAAACTTTTGAGAGAAACTCTTGCCACAAACTGAGCAGGAAAAAGGTTTTTCACCACTGTGTGTTTTTCTGTGCCCTTTTAAAGACAACTTTGAAGATAATGAGTCAGTGTGACATGCCTTTTCACATTTGCCTTGCCCATCATCATCATCATCATCATCATGAGCATCTGATAATGTGTCCTCATGATGTGCTTGTGATGGCCCCCAGTGGTCTTCATCACCTTCTGTTGCCACGTGACGACTTGAGCTGCTGCTTGTAGGCTCCGCCCCTCTGTTGTCCTCACTCTCATCCTTGTTTTCATCTTCAGTCTTTATAGGGACAAGGTTCAGTGGTGACTTGTTGATCTCCTCCTCCTCCTCCTCCTTTTTGATGTGAGTCAAGTCTGGCTCCTCTTTCACAGAACAGAGATCATTTTGTCTGATGTCTGCAGAACACAAAAAGACAAATTTGGTTCAGTCAAGTCAAAGCTCATGCGGCGACTTTGTCTTATATTGTTTCTACCGTGCTAAATTGACTTGTGCCTGCCGAACACGGAGCAATGCGTGGTGCGACCTCGATTTGGACCGGACCTTGGGGGTATTTCACAAAATTACGTCCTACGATTATACCTCCCTTTTCTACCAGCACAGCTGTGATAAACGAGCATCTGAAAAGGAAGCACGTTGTGGCTGATGCCGATTTCATTCCTGACATAGTCACAGACGTTTCTGGAAGCGAGCTGAAGTTAGCACACACAAGCTATTGTGTGCGTCTGATGGAACACCTGTTGTGGGACCCGAACATATTGATGCAGACCACTGGGGGCCATCGCAACATAATGTCATTGATAGAATAGAAATCCTTCAAGCGAAATATGTTTACAAGTATTTCTTTTTGCATTAAGAGATAGAACTAAATGCTCCTGGGCTTGTTGGTGGAAAAGGGGGTTGTGACGTTCTCCCTTTTTAAGCCCATAGTAAGCCAAAGATGCAGATGCATTTCTTGCAGCATGCGCTTGTTCACTGATGAGATCCGTGCAACCTTGGATGGATGCATTCAATGTATTTTAAATGTTTGGATGAGGTGAAACTACGCACGTGCACAAAACAGAGCAGGGCCACCTGTCAGGTTTAAAAAGGTCCTGACGCCTTCATTAGACTGAATTAAATGCAGAGAACCAGAGGAATAACCAGGGAAGGTTTTGTCTTTTCTCCATCGCGGATGGGAGGAGAAGCCAGGAGGTGAAGTAGGCGTCTTGCCAGTTCAATCTCCCGCACTCTCACTGACTTCTTCACCCATCCCTCTGGACTTTATTCAAAGAAAAACGAAACCTATGGAAAGTGAAACCCAAACAAGCGTGTGGGTGTGCGCATGTGTGCTGAAGCAATGATGTGCGTGTCTGTGAGTGTGTGTGTAATTATCATTGATACAAATAGTGTATAAAAAACATGATTAAAAATACACAAACTATTTCCATACTCTCACATTTCCCCCCTGTTTGTCGGATTTAAATCATGTCCATACGGCTTTAAGATGAGTCATCAGGGAATAAAACATATAAAAATACATTTCAATGTGCCTAGTGAAAAATAACAAAACTGTCTCCACGCAGAGCTTGTCTCTGGGGGACTCGATGCAGGCCCCTTGCCTCGCTGTAGGAGGAGACAGCCGTCTTTACCTCCCGGATCTTCGTGTGTGGTGTATGTGTATGCACGTGTGGGGCTTGGGCGACAAGTCCATATTCATTTTACGTTTCAGTGTCCAGTTCGAGTTCGTCATTGTCCAGTTCGAGTTTGTCATACTCAACATCAATCAGATTGTAATGTTACTTTTGGGCAACAAACATGCAATTAATCATCATTTTTGTCATAAAAATAATGCAACAAAAACAGACTACACATAACAAAAAATGAAAACCATAATTATCCCGATATATATTGTGTCTTTCAAATTCTTCATAGTGGTCATAACATCAATAATTGTTTCATTTTTAAAACTTTAAATGCAATTATGTTCTTCAATCAAGGTTCAAATTTCTTTATGTACGTCATTAATTTCCAAACCATATCTAATCTTTTTATTCTGTGGCTTCAACATTCGTATCTGTGGCTGGTGGTGTGGTTCTGATGTGCGTGTGGTCCGAGATTGTGACTCGGGGAGGGATTCGCGTTGCTAGGCCTTTAGCTGGAAACCGGTGAAGTTTGTACTGCAACTGGTGGATCCAGCTGCCACGCCCCGCGACCTTTGCTGCGTCGGGGTCACCGCCATCATCTGGCGAGGGCCATCTCAGCATTCACTTCCCCCCAACGAAGTCGTTTCAACACCTTGAAGAAGAGTTGGTCTCCCACACGGACGTAATTTCTGTAAATCAGAACAACACTTGACCAGTATTGGCGTCTTTTGGATCTTTTTCGGTCAAACATATTTTTCGTTGGTGGTTCTGATGAACCTGACAGTCTATAGGGGATAGTGTCCTTCCTTCGGCTGGCATTGTCCTCATTGCTGTGATTGAAACACAGTCTGGCCATTGTCTCCTTTTTTTTTTTTTTTTTTTTTTTTCATTAGTGCGTTCCACAAGTCCTGCAGACTGTATGCACAGTGACGCTTTGAGTCCATTTTTTAACAACTGTCCCACTTGTTACAACATCATTCACAAAATGCATCATTTTCACTTCAAATCACTTCTTGAAATTCCAAATGTCAGGATAATTTGATTACACAACACTTTTCCCAATCGTTTTTAGCATCAGCATGTGTTGATGGAAACAACTTAATCCATTTTGAAAACATTTTAATTATAACCAAACAATATTGCAACCCAAACAACTAACACCTTGTCTAAAAAAAAAAGTTTTTTGTTGAAAAGTCTATATGTGGGAACAATTTCATATCATACTTCCCCCTGTTGACACACGACTATCTGCTCGTGTGTCAATCATCTTATTCCTCTAATCAATGAATTTAGGCAGCCAGGATTTGCCATCTGCCAATTTGCTGATCCTGTCCTCAGCAATGTTTGCACCTTTGTTCTCACATGTGCATGTTCAATTAGTGATGCCTTTTTCCCTGGCCTGAGATCAACTTGTCAAGTTGATTTACTGTGTGTGTGGGGGGGTGCGTGTGTGGGTGTGTGTGTGTGTGTGTGTGTGTGTGTGTGTGTGTGTGTGTGTGTGCTTTCATTAAACCTCTTGTGCTTTGTTGACTCTGGGGTTATGGCTTGGCTCCAGCCTTTATTCAATCGTAATCGTGTCATTTTCTGTTCAGATAATTTTTTTTTTATTTACAAATACTTACTTAGACGTGCTTTATGCGCAACTTTTCTTTTATCTTTTGTGATTTTTAAAGCACCCGTTCGCCCAAAATCAACAGAACACAAGAACATGTTATCTTGACTGTGAGTTCCCATTGTAACCATACAGCTCATACAAGATGGGAAACTCCAAATTTTAATTAGCTCACAACCGCCTACGCTCTTCCTGCTTATCCTAACAATTTCTCTCTTTTACAAGTTATCTGTTGGTATCACACTACTAATACTCCCATCGCATAAAAGTCAGCGTGATTTCTTCCTACAACCTTGGTTCTCAGACACTTTCTTATCAGTCTGGAAGGTGCACCTGGTCTTCATGTCTTCACACGTCTTAACTCCTCCAGTCGGGAGGAAAAAATGTCAAAAAGTCAAGTCCTGGGTTTGGTGAAAATTTGGACGGCTCCACAGTCGTGTGGCGCCTTCTAAATGGTGCGTGGAAAAAGAATGACGCTGGGCTTAAATGCATCGCACCTTATTAATGTAATGTTACAATTAAATCGCCGTGCAATGTGAATGTCGTGTGATGGAATGTCATTTTTTCATTCCTTAAAGCAGCAGTGAAAGCTCTTGATCACACTCTTAAGTGGTTCTCTGCCACGAAATCCAAATTGTTGTGACTAATATGCAAATGGGTTCACTTTCCTGTGTTTCTGCAGCAACACAAGTCCATGAAGCCATTTTTTTGCAGTCACTGTTTGCCCAAATGGCTTATATTAATAATTTGGTAGTGCATTAAGATGCTTTGTAAATCCAATCTTGCAGTGTATCTCCACAAGTTCCAACATACACAACCCATTTTATGGCCATGATACTGTTGTTTTAAACTCACCCTAAGCCTGTTGGGCTCTTTCTCTGCCGCATAAATTACAGCCCTGAGAGACTTTGGGCTCCAACTTTATCTATGAAAGGTCAGGGACTTAATGGAGGTCATGAAAGTCCCAAGGAAGGCGTTTACACAAAAGTGGTCTGGCAAAGTTTTATTACTATTTTTCTTCCCGCTTATCACTGACAATGCGACCTTTTAAAGTTTTGACTTTTGTTTAAATTCGCCCTTGCTTATTGATTCTGATACTAAAGTCCAATTGTCAGTGTATCACGGCTTAATAAGCAAAACGCATGTTGATGTAGAAGTCCTTCTACACACACTTTTTATGTTAGTTTTTTTCTTTCGCCATGTGATCCTCTGTTGCTTCTCTCTTCGTCCTGAAAAGTTATTGTTTATCACAAGACTCTCTGCTTCCTTCTTTTTTTTTTTTTTTTTTAAATGTTTTCTCTTTTTCTTCCTTCTGCTCAACACGTTCAAGCTTTTTGTGCATAATTTAGAATCTTCTTTTCCATTTTACAAGTTGGCCAATTTAAATTAGGTTGTTTTATTTGAAAAGCCTGTAATTCTCTTTTTCCCCTTTTCACCTAATCACAAATTTCTTATCACAAAAGTGAACTTGTTAATTCTATTTTATTTCCTATTTTCTAATCTTGTGACTTATTTCACTTTAACCAGCTCTACCTTAAAGTGGACAAGTACACATTAATGTTATCTGTAATTTCTAATTTCTTCTCTGCTTTAATGAAAATTATAGCCCTTGCCAAATTTTTCCTGTATCATTTATATTTCTGCATTTCATTGCATCTCTGGCCTACTTTAATATAAACATCATCAACTGGAATATGAAATCTAAAATATTTATTTCTTCAATTCACCAAAAAGCAAAATCTAATTTCTATCCTCCTTCTCTCACTGAACTCTCTCTCTTCCTCCTCCTCACAGGAGCCTCTCCACAGTCTGCTCCTAATTTCCAAATTCACTGTAGTTTTTCCACAACCACTCAAACCTACCAATGTCTCGAATCAAAATTTAAAAAATCAAGAAACACCTATGTTTTTGCAAAAATTCCTCATGTTCACTTTCAAAAGCTTCATCCAATTGTTAAAATTTCATAACACCTACTTCTCCCTTTCTGAAGGAGACGCAAGTATACAATTAAGTAAAAACCATCATCAAAATGATATATCTTGTCTATTGAATCATGTAAGTATAAATTGTCTCATCACTAAACTTTTTCTGTAAATTAATCACATCCCCACAACTTGGGCTCTCATTATTCTGTAAAAATAAAACTAATTTCAATTCATGCAACCAACTCAGTGTCCTTCTGGGTCCCTCAACCACACAGGTTCTAATTCTGTTACTCTGTTCCATTTTTCCACTTGCAAATCTGACTATGGGCTTTCTCACTTGCCCTATCATTTGAAATTGATTTATTATAAGCAATCCTATCTGCACCAATGTCACATAAAAAGGGTAATTGGTGTCCCATTACCAATACGGTTATTTCAGCTCAATCATTTAATCAAAAGCCAATATCTTTTGTAAATTTAGGAGAACCTCTTCATTTAAAAACTTAGTCATGCTGAAGGCTGCTTCTTCTCAAGGCAATTTCTTGCTATCTGGCCTTCTTTTAGTGTGGTCTTCCTGTGTGGTTGACGGCAGTTTCTGGCAACGTGTCCTGATCTGCCACAATTGTAACAAATATCATCTCCGGTGGGAAGGCGTCCTTGTCTCAGCCTCTTCCACCTTGATAAAAGACATTCTGACCTTTATTTTGATAAAAAGTGTCTATAGACCTCTGTTTCCTTTTATTTTCTATCTTCTCAGCATGGAGGGCGTGATTTACATACTCCTCCAGGGTACCTGTTGGCAGGCAAATGTAATGTTTATTCACCCACTTATGAATTTCCTCTCTTGATCCTGCATGTGAAGCATTCTTCAACTGCTGTTGAAATGCCCCATCCACATCACCATCTTCCTGCAGCCCGCTGTGGTTTTAAAACACAGCTGTCATTCTCACTTTGTATTGCCCAAATGTCTCATCATTTCTGTTTCTTGTCACCCTCTTCTCTTTTTAAGGCTACCCTCATCCAATATTCTGTTTCCTCAAAGCCATTTGTCTTCATCTTTTTGGGGTCTTTCTTTGTCTTTGCTATGATTGATTTCTGCAATGCGGCTATTTTTCGTGTTTTTAACTGACCATTAAAGCCATGTTCAGTTATCCATGCGTCTAAATACTGAATTTTATCAAGATCCTGTTTTTTGATGAACTTCCTTATCTTCACTCATCTTTTTAAACCAGCCTAGGCGTCTGGGTTCAATTTCTTTATTTTTCAGAAAACGCACATCAGGCTATTTCTCTCTTTTCTTTTAAGCCTATCCCGTTGTATAAGTTATTTTATTTAATTTCAAATTTAAATGAATTTATCTCCTCAAATCATCTTCGTTATTAATTTCTTTTGTAAATTTGGGAATTATTTTTCTCAATAAGATCTCGTCACTCATAAGTACCCTTTTGTTGGTTACTAATCCTTGATTCCATTTTATCTCTACTTCATCAATCCTTTTAGCATAATTCCAACCACTTTGATCACTCTCCCTGACATTTAGACACACAGACAGACACTCAGACAGACACACAGACATATACACGGGCCCACAAAACGACACACACAGTTCTCAACACTGAACAACTTCAAACAAAAATAACATGCTAGTAATAACAGCAACACAAGCCATCTTTATCTTTTGCCCATAATAAGTCCTTTAATTCAACTAATATCGCTCATAATTATGTGTGTGCAGCCCTATAGGGCCAATGCAGCCTCTGCCACAAATGCACACTGCCACTTATACACGCAACACATTGAGGTGAGCGCTTTTTTGGTTTATCTATCTTTTATTGGGGTTTTTTGTCTTATCGATGCAGTTCTGTCTGATCTAGTTCTCATTCTATGTGGCGTTACCTGATAATGTGGGTGGTGGGGGGGCAATTCAGGATGCAGGGGGCAGTTGCAACCCCCCCCCCTTCTTTACCTTCTTCAACAACACTCTCTGTCATCCTCAAATACTATTCCTGTTTATAACCCTTATTGCATTATACGGGATAAAATACCAAATGGTATTTGTAATCCCCAATCACACCATTCACTCACTTTGCATACAGCAAAATGATCATTCCACATCTGGTGTTGTGTGTGCGGTTTATTTTTTATTTTTTTCTCTTCAGCTTCTCTGCAAATTCTTCTCTCACTACCCTGAAACCTGATCCTTCAGGCTTGGCCCAGCCAGACCTCTTCTTTTGCTGTTGTCTGGTCAGCTACTTCTCCAAACCCACACACACACACACACACACGCACGCACGCACACTCACGCACGTACGCTCTTTCTCACTGACTCAAAACCCCCACCTTTTTTTTCTCTTTGTCCTTATATACACACACACACACACAGCTGCGCAGCTACAAAGAATATTCAAATAAAAATAATAAAAACCACCAAAAATAATGCCTTATTATTCCCTAAATTTCAATGTGAAATTGTGAGTAGACCTCTAAGTCGTCGATAATTTCCAGCCTCCCGAGAAGTCCAGCTTCCCTTCAGCGCTATTTATCGACACCGAGGAACTTTTAATCGATGCTACCGTGATGTCGGTTTGAACGAGTTACGACCTAATTTCTTCTTTTTGTATCTCCCTAAACAACACGATCGTGGTTTAGACGTACCGCAGGACGTTCTTTTATGCTACCGTGCCCTCCGTAGGGGAGATCCAGCCTCCCGAGAAGTCCAGCTTCCCTTCAGCGCAATGAGTTATGGCATAATTATTTTTCTATAACTCCTTAGACGAGCACGATCCAGTTTCTTTTCTTTTCGACCGAACTACTGCAAAACGGCCGGCGCGCGCTTCCTTACTCACATAAATCACCCCTTACGAATTGTGTTAATATTTTAAATTTTAAAATGGTGGCACAAAATAATTTGAAAAACAATACCTGGCTTCCTCCGGATCCGCCTGGTCCGACAGGGAACCGACATCCGGGCGGACGGCCGCGCCGCAGCTCAGAGGCCCGCTTTCAAATGGTGAAGCGCTGACGTCAGATTCGTTGGCCCCCGAAATATCCAGCGACGTTCGTCCGTCCGGGTGTGGCTCCCGGGTTGACCGGCACCAATAAATGTCAGGTTTAAAAGGTCCTGACGCCTTCATTAGACTGAATTAAATGCAGAGAACCAGAGGAATAACCAGGGAAGGTTTTGTCTTTTCTCCATCGCGATGGGAGGAGAAGCCAGGAAGTGAAGTAGACGTCTAGCCAGTTCACTCTCCCGCACTCTCACTGACTCCTTCGCCCATCCCTCTGGACTTTATTCAGAGAAAAACGAAACCTATGGAAAGTGAAACTTAAAACAAGCGTGTGGGTGTGCGCATGTGTGCTGAAGCAATGATGTGCGTGTCTGTGAGTGTGTGTGTAATTATCATTGATACAAATAGTGTATAAAAAACATGATTAAAAATACACAAACTATTTACATACTCTCACACCCACCAGCTGCTGAGCCCCGTCCCGGCTCCCCGCCAGCTGCTGAGCCCCGTCCCGGCTCCCCGCCAGCTGCTGAGCCCCGTCCCGGCTCCCCGCCAGCTGCTGAGCCCCGTCCCGGCTCCTCGCCAGCTGCTGAACCCCGTCCCGGCTCCCCGCCAGCTGCTGAGCCCCGTCCCGGCTCCCCGCCAGCTGCTGAGCCCCGTCCCGGCTCCCCGCCAGCTGCTGAGCCCCGTTCCGGCTCCTCGCCAGCTGCTGAGTCCCGTTCCGGCTCCTCGCCAGCTGCTGAGTCCCGTTCCGGCTCCTCGCCAGCTGCTGAGCCCCGTTCCGGCGCTTCAAGTCCCTGTTCCGGCGGCGCATGTCCCGCGTCCGCTCCAAGTCCACGTTCTGGCGGAGCAGACCCTGCGTCCGCCCCAAGTCCTCGTTCAGGCGGAGCACGTCGTGCGTCCGTCCCAAGTTCACGTTCCGGCGGAGCACGTCGTGCGTCCGTACCAAGTTCACGTTCCGGCGGAGCACGTCGTGCGTCCGTACCAAGTTCACGTTCAGGCGGAGCACATTGTGCGTCCGTCCCAAGCTCACGTTTCAGCGGAGCCCGTCCGGCGTCCGCCCCAAGTCTATGTTCCGGCGGTGCACGTCGTGCGTTCGCCCCAAGTCTATGTTCCGGCGGTGCACGTCGTGCGTTCGCCCCAAGTCCAGGTCCCGGCGGTGCACGTCCTGCGCCCGCCCCAAGTCCATGTTGCGGCGGAGCACGTTCCGCGCCCGCCCCAAGTCTATGTTCCGGCGGTGCACGTCGTGCGTTCGCCCCAAGTCCAGGTCCCGGCGGTGCACGTCCTGCGCCCGCCCCAAGTCCATGTTGCGGCGGAGCACGTTCCGCGTCCGCCCCAAGTCCATGTCTCGGCGGTGCACGTCGTGCGTCCGCCTCAAGTCCACGTTCCTGTCTCGGCGGGGCTCGAGGACCAGCCGCCTCTCCACGTTCCTGTCTCGGCGGGGCTCGAGGACCAGCCCCCGCTCCACGTTCCTGTCTCGGCGGGGCTCGAGGACCAGCCGCCGCTCCACGTTCCTGTCTCGGCGGGGTTCGACGACCAGCCGCCGCTCCACGTCCCTGACTCGGCGGGGTTCGACGACCAGCCGCCGCCCCACGTTCCTGACTCGGCGGGGCTCGACGACTCGCCGCCGCTCCGCGTCCCGGTCCCGGCTGCATCTGGTTCGTCACCCCTCCAAGCTCCTGCCTCTGCTGATCCCGGGGTCCCACCGCCGATTCTCGTCCCAGCCCCATCAGCGGACTCCATGTGGCGTTCGGGTCGTTCCGGACGTCCGCCTGAATGGCGCCAATGGGACGCACTGGCCTGGCCACCCTCACGGCCCCCTGAAAGGCCACGAAAAGACTCGCTGGTCTGGCCTCCCGGGAATCCGCCAGACCGGCCTCGATCACGGGTTGTTGACCCACCTCCCGACCCCTTCCGCCCACCCTCGTTCCTGGACATGGTTTTTCTTTCTTTTTGGTCCTTTTTTGGGACGTCTGGAATCCGTCCCTTGAGGGGGGGGTACTGTCATGATCCGCGTCGGGCAGGACAGGCCTTGTTATTGTTTCTGTATGCACGTGGGTTTTGTTATTGTTTGCGTTGTTGTTTTCTCCCCTCCTTCCCGCCATGTGTTTTCTGTTATTGTTTTGGTCAGCTGTGATAGCGCCGCCCCTCAGCACTCGTCCTCACCAGCCACGCACCTGTTCCCCGTATCATCAACACACCTGATCCCCATCTGCTCAATTAATGACTGGACTATTTCAACACCTCACCCCGACAGCTCAGTGTCGGAACATTGCTTCTCCTGTTACGCCTTCTATGGACTTTCCCGCTCAAGCCCTCGCTCAAGCCCTCGCTCAAGCCCCATGCTCAAGCCCCATGCTCATCCTCTCGGTCCCTTGTGTTTTGTCACGATCCTCGTCACTTGTTTTCTTTCGTTCTACTTAGTCACGTTTAGTTTGTCTTTGTAATTCTGAACCCTGCCACGTTTGTTTGTCCACGCCCCGTTGTTTGTCCTCGTTAGATTTATTTAATAAACTCCCTTTAGTTTACCCTTCTCCTGCTTCCTCGCTCTTTGGGTCCACCCACCTCCTCGCCGTAAGGCAAACCTGACAACTAGAAGTTGAACTCTAAAAAGAACATGAAAGAGAAACGCAAATCATCTCAGTTTCTCTCAAAGGTTTTGGTATGTCAGGAGTTGGCAACTTGATGGCGACTGGAGTCAGCGCTGGTTTACTTGCTGTGTTAGGCTGGCTCGTATATGTATGGTCCATTGAACAAAACTCAAACTCTTCAAATATCCCCTCACATACATTTAATATTACGCTTTCTGAATAAATTTCTGACTGGCTAAATACACTTTCTAGGTTGAGCTCTATCAAGCGTTTGGGGTTTGTTGCTAAGCAGAATCTCACTTTGGAAAAACTATAATTTTGTAAAATATACCAAATATTTTTGTTCATGCTATATTATATTTTTTATACTTTGGATTGCTTATATAATGAAATCGGGAAATATTAAAATGTAAAATTAGCAACGGCATACAGACTTAATGCAATTAATAAGAAAAATAGAAACATTTTATAAATATTGAACTAATTGAGAAGAGTCCTTGAAATAAATATTGAATTATAAAAAATACTTACATATTAAATTAATTCAACTACCCAACCCCGGATGAGCGGCAGAAAATGGCTGGATGGATGGAATAATTTAAATTGCATACATATTCAAATAAACAAATTTGTTCAGAAATATTCAATAGTGAAATAAAAAGGTTTAAATTAATATTTATATAATTTCACATTAAAATAATTGAATAAATATTGTAGTATTATATAAGCAAGCTTAAATATACATTGAAATAAATTTTTAAAAAGTCGTGTATTTTTAAATGGACTAATTTAGATATGGGAAGTAATTCTCTTCATGAAACTATGAAGGGACTGGAGCTCACAGAAGTGACCAGTCTTGGTTCTGAAGTTCCGATGTAACCAGATACTGCCCTGAGAGAAAATAGGCCTGAGTATTGTTTATGGTGGGGGCAATTCTCTCGCCAGGTCAGTGACCTTTGAGGGTATGAGAGTAATTTAAGGTGGTCACTAGTAGACTGGTCGTATCAACGGGGCGACGCATCTGCTTTCCCTCTGGGGGACTTTTGGAGGGAAATCCCGAAGACTAGCGGGATGGGAATGCATATGCAACAAGGGAAAATGAGATATTCATGTCCTATTTGGGCATTCCGTATAAGAAGGGAATGTCTGAGAGGGGGCTCACACGTTTTTGGGGAGACTTCTTTTGACATCAGCATGTGACGAGAATAAAATCTTTCTTCTTTCTTTGGTTCTTTTCCATCACCAATCCAGCCTTGCTCGGCTGCCTCTCCTGAAGGCAGCAAGGACCCACACTTCAAAGACAAAATATACTACATTTTGAAAGAAAAATAATACTCAAATATTGAAATAAGTATAGAATTGAATGAATAAACAACAAAGAAATAAATACCTCCTGAAAAATAGTATTTATCAACATTTGTCAAAGCACAACATTTCGATCAGATTGAGTTCTTTCTTGCACATTCTTAAACAATCGTAATTTTTTTACTTTTAATTTTTAAGTTACTTCAGTGAATTTCACACCTGTGCCTTCAAAGAAGTCCTACTTCGTCCTACTTGAATAAATCCCCATCAAAATACCATAATTTATGACACCACGGCTGGACAAATAATATCCAGAAACACACTTACGCACCACTGAGTGAGTGTTGGACGATATAGCTTCTCTTGAAAGGTCCGACTTGAAAATGTCCTTGCAAGTGTATCTGCAATTAAATCCACACTTTTCCCTCCTTCGGCCATTGTGGTTTAAAAAAAAGCAAGAATATATTTTAGATTTTAGAACGGCCGCCAATTACGACTTTCGGGTGTGTTGATTCGGCATCGCGCTGCCCCCTCACGAGTGAGTATCCAATCACAAAACGCGTTCATCACCCTCAGCGTAAGGCCAGCGAGAAGGCTCACTGTAACCAACTCGTGATCTGATTGGCTGTCGCAACCGTCTGACAAATATGAAAGCTCATTGACTTTGACAGAAGAGATGCCCGCACAATTGCATCTTAAGGCCTCGGAACGAATAATGCGCGCTCCTCGTATTCTAAAACCTGCCCGGCAACACGAGCTATCAGAATTCTGATTGGATTCAAAACTCTCACCTAAAAATACAACGCTCAGCTATAATATGACATCAATGTGACGATTATGATCTTTTTTTTTTTTTTGATTATGTTTGGCTAGCAGAGACGGCCTTGAAGGCCCACCACTGAGTTACTTAATAGCCTAAATTAAACTTTACTTTCACTAATAGAGTTAAATTTATGCTTTATTGTAGGATTTATATAATTAATAGTGAAGGATTGTATTAGGATTGCTGCCATTATTTTAAACACTTTTGGGACAGAAGGTCAATTATTTAATTTAGCAGGTTCATATTTATTGAATATCTTCAACATTGATTGAACAAAAAGCATTTATCAAATGAATGTAGAAGTACAGTGCATCGATAAGATTGACTGGGATTGTAGTCATGGTGTTTACTGATGCTAAATTTATATGACTTTGTTTAATTGTAAGACCACAAACTTGCACACATAGTATTTTCATGACCCACACTCTCATTCAGAACAGATTCAGTCTGCTCAGGTCAAACTGATGACAAACCAGATAGCACTTCATGGACAAATACGACAAAACACATTCTGCACATAGGCCATCGAAGATTCAAACATATCAAGTTGGGCAGGGGAGGACGTCACCGGGACGCTATCAAGAACACCAAAAAACACGTAATTTGATCTGGGAAAACATACGCCACACAATCTGTACACTGACGAGATTACAGGGGAATGTGAGCAGGAGAGACAGAGAGACTGCCGCCTGCCTGAGAAGGTCAGCCTTGGACGTGGAACGTGGACCGGGGGAGGGAGCAAGGACGACCGATTCAACCTACATGACCCTTGACATAGAAAACCTCCTATAAAATGTCAGGCTGGGCTGAGATCAGCGCGCCATTTTTCGATTGTACGCGTCTTGAGTACAGTTTCTTGTCAGATAAAGAAAAAGCTGCCCAGATACTATTTCCTGAACTCCAGAAATCGAAGAAACTAAAATATCGCAACTCTAATCAGCTGTTGTTGAGTCTTTATTTGACCCTTTTCTTCTTGAGTACAAAAAACGAACACGCATTGGAGTAAGTTTGGCTTTGAAGATTCATTTACTAAATGTTTCTCATTTTCTCGGTGGCCCAACTCCAACAGTTTTGGTGACCCCGACGTGATTTTCTCAAGGAGGGAGTCCTTGCGGCTTGTTGTTCACACTCTACAATATTCCAGGCCTGGACAATCAGAACAAAGGTAGGGGAGAGCCTGTTTATTCAAAGTCTCCTGATTTGTTATCTTGTAGAGTGGAAAGACGTGGCCGATTATTAGACCGTTAAATTTTGTTCGTGTTTCTGGATATATTGTTTCTGGACTTCAGGAATGCTTTGTATAGAATGTAGATTGCGCATGGATTACTAGTAATATTGGAAGCGTACGCAGGTGAAATAAGTAGGGGGCTACTGTTGTCGGCCGGCAACAGAAATTAGCACCCGGAGTCAAAAAGGGGGACTCCTGCTCTGGCAGTCGAAGAAGGGGATGCACAGCTGACTAGCAGAACGTGTGCACGGCGATCCCAATAAAGTGACGCTCAGTATAGTTAGTATAGTATAGTATAAAAGTGGACTGAGGCTGGGTAAGATTCGAACTTTCGGACCGCCATTATCTGTCGCTGCAGAGGCATACGGTGAAGGGAAGTGCACAGCTGACGAGCTGATGGTCGCACTGCAACCGCAGTCACGGTATACGTGGTTGACCGAGGCGTGGAACGTTCCGGTTGCTGGAATATAGAATAGATTTTAAGGTATTCCGATTTTGTTGACAGTTTCTTGATTTCGGGGTGTTCCAATGTGGTTCACTAGCTCTGTTCTGTGTTTGTGCTGTTGTCTGTGTGTTAATTGTGACGTTGTTGTGTAATTGTCTAACTGCCTATACGTTGTGTGTGTCCCGTGGCAATTTGTGGCCCTTGCGGTGCTGCGTTCTACTGGGTTGTTGTGTCTCATGTTTATAATTCCCGCGTCTATGTCTTATGTTGCTCAATTGGTTTAATGTTAGGGGGTGTAAGAGAAAGTAGAGTGTTAATGTCTGGTGAGTGATGATAAAAAGGAGAGAGTGGGGTTTGCGTCCCACACTCACAACAAAACATGCTTAAAGTAACGTGTGGTGCATACAATGTATCGTGTGAAAGTTCAAGCGATCGTGTGAGTGAATGCAACCCTGAAGCAGAACAGGGGGAAACCTAACGGCGATAAGATAAAACTGCCTGATTGGTTGGAGTGAATAAATAATGAAGTTGTGGATATTTTGGTAGTACAGAGAGGAGAATCCAAAACACGGAAAAATCTGTGATAGGATGGACCTTGCTCCGATGAGAGTTCCACACTGCTTGAGTCGTAGTTGATTAAAAATGGGGAAATGGTGGGAGTGTAAAATTATGATTGGTATAAAAATTTCAGGGGATGATTAGCAATTAAGGAGAGGATTGGCGATGAAATTACTTGAGATAAAAAGTATATGAAACCGAAACACAAAGGCTTTATTGAGCATGTGTCTTGCGGATGTACAAAATGTGACCATTGGAAACTCTGAGTTGATTAGGAAATTGAAAGAAAAAAGTCAAAGCAAGCAGGGTGAAGAGTGTGGGGAAAGTGGTGGGAGTAGTTGGATGAGCAGGGGGAGTTGCAGATATGAGGTTGGAAAGATGGGGGTCGAGTGGCCGATGGACGGTAGCTGTTTGTGAGGGTTGGAGATGGGGAGGCGTGGCTGGGGTGCGGACAAGATATATAAGATATATAATCATACGCAATACCGACAAAGTGCCACGAAAGACGCTGGTGGAAAAACTGACACCAGGGGAATAACGACGGGAACGAAAAAGGCTTGCAAAAGGCAAGGAACAAAATGAACAAAAATCGCTTACCGCAGAAGGGCAAGGAAAACCAATTGAGCGCAACCGAGAAGATCAATAAATGAAAACGGAAACACAAACAATGAACGGGAACAAGGTACATGGAATGCAATAACAAGGTGTCTAGAATTCACAACTTGGGACATGAGCATGAGCAAGATGAATATTCCGACGCTGAGTCGTCAGCGTGGAGTGTTTAAATAGTGCAGTAATCAATGACTTGTCGAGTGACAGGTGTGTGGCTGGTGGGCGTGTCTCTCCAGCCATGACGACATGAACAGGAACAAGCGCTGGAAGGAAACGCCCCCACTCCAGCTGGGCAAACACAAAACAAAAACATGACAGGACAAAACGGACCATGACACAAAAGGATTAGGTTTTTGGGACAGGTTTTAATTGAAACATTTTATGATCATGTTTACAGAAAATCTTTAGAACAGGAGCTGTCTAGCAATTGATGAGAGGTTTGCCAAGTATAAAGTTGGATTAAATAGTTCGGCAGCTGATTTATTAACTGATGTGTATCAAATGTAACAAAGGTGGACGACAGATGTTTTATGACTTTGCGACACCAGCCCTGACATGACAACTTTTAAGGGACAAGACAGCATTCAAGAAATACCAGACTAACATCCGCATCTATGAGCTGTTTGACGTCACAGGTGCAGGATCGTCAGCTGAGGAACAGGAGAAACGATTTCACGGCGACTCAATGGGAAAATCCACAAACGCACAGTGGTAAACTTTGGCATATGCTGGCTAAATTTAGGCTGAATTAGCGCCGAGGGAGGGGTCTCTGTGTGGAATTGGAAAGTATCTTTTTGGTGAATGAAAGTGTGACAGAAAAAGTGTTTGTATGTCTAAGTGGTTTGAGTGGATGTTTAAAAGACGGGCCTCAGGAAAGAAACCTGATTGAGGGCACCGGCAAGCCCTAACAGCACGTAGGATGCAATGGGCGGACAGGTCTGATCAACCTGGATCCCTATTGCACTCCCAAGTACTGATCTTCAAATTGTTATTGGAGACAGATTGGACTAATCAAATTCAAGCATCACGTGAATGATTGATTGACATCATTACACAAAATTTATGCAAAACTGAAATTTTCAGAAGGGAGGTAATTTACCCCTTCTCGCTTGCAAGTGCCACTCCTCCAGTTCTCTCCACAGGTTTGAGGTGACATGTGACCTGTGTGACCAGAAGGCCGGAGAACGCTTCAAATAGCGTCTCATCATGCCCATCCCGTAGGTTCTCCTCAACAAGGAGGGTGATGTTGATAAGATATTCTAAGTTAGGGTCCATGAAAACAGATTAAGATATAGTTGTTGCTTTAGCCTGCTCATGTGCTGCGCAGTTTTAATATTCAGATTGGGTGCACGAATAGATAACACACACCCAGTCCAGGATAGAGCAGAATTTTGTTGTATTGTTAAGACTTTTCCATAATATACAGCACCACAGCGGTGATACTTGAGGTTAATTTCAGTTAAGTTGGCGGTGGCGCTGTTTTTATGAAAAATACTCACTTAACGCAAGGGTAGGTTCTTCGTAGAGGGGATTACAGAGTTACATGCGGGACAAAATTTACTTGTCAGGAACTGTCCTCACTTGAGGCCGAGGCCAGACCTGCTGACCACCATGATGGTCACCGGCTGAATGGGGACACCTCAGGTGAGATTGGCCGTGCCGTGCATCAGATATTTCTGGCCCCGTTGGGGCCGATGTTGCTGTATCTTTCAGGTGGGGAGCGGAGGAGACAGGCCTGGTCTATGTGGCCAGGGCGAGACGTGAATGGAGTGAGACTTCCGGCAGTGACCCATCCAATAATGTCGTCATTCCGCAGCTGTTCCAGTTGGCCGTCCTCAGGGCGTGTCCTTCCGGTTACGGACATCATGTGAAAAAGTCCATCAATGAAAAAATGCTAATCAGTCTCAGGAGAACACATTTTTTTTTACATCATTTTGCACGACATCAGAAAAGGAAAATGTGGGATTGGATTAAGGAGCGTTACTAAAAATTGTTGTACTTGCAGGTTCAGGTGGCCAAGAGGGCTAAAAATTATAAAATAAAAAAAATGAAAAAAAGGGGTGGGGCAGCTAATGCATGCAGCTCCCATTGCACCTGCGCCTTCCGCTTCTGCTGCTCCTAGGCAAGGTTCGGGTGACGCGGCACCACAGCAGATTGGCTGTCCGTACCCGGCCGGTCAACGAGGTCGGGATTGCAGTAACAGAGGTAGGGGTGGTTATAGACGGGGGTTGTGAGTGGGGTGTGCTCTTGCTGCGGGGTCACTGGGTGATGAGCTGTCCAAGCCGAGCCACTTTCTGGAATGTGCCATCCTCTGGTCCGGTGCCATTCCTGTCGCCCAGAGCTCAACCAGCGCAGGGGGCGCCACCGTTACCCACTCCCAACGCACTCTTCACACCAACCCGCTGGTACCCCATTCCATGACAGGGGGCCGGGGAGCATATGTGGTGCTCTCCTCTATTCCAGTGGCTGAACTGAAACATCTGAGGGCAGCTCTGAAACCTGGTTCTCCATCCTCCCGCGGTGGGTATGCCCTGTTCCTGATCCAACCTCCACCCATTCACCAATTGACCCAGTACATTGTACACTGTACATATGATCGCACATATGATTTGGTTTCTCAAAATGCATTCATCCAAATTTAGTCAGGAGTTCATCTTGCATTAGGATTATATATGTGCTATGTCTACCGGCGTTGCCTCGCATGCGTGCCTTGTCCCTGAGCAGCAGAAATGGTATGAATTGTTTACTTTCGCCAAGCCACAAATCGCATTGACTATTGATGCGCGTCTTCATACTAAAGATCTAGGCCCCATGGTAAAGCGGTGTGTCGAGGCGGTTGGCTGGGTTCAGACGTCTATTACGAATGTTGAATACTCTGCGTCACTAACAGGGTATCATACTTCAGCACCCACTACAAATTCTTCGGTTTTGGGAACGTGACTAAATTTCAAAATTTCACGAAGCGGGTCACTCGGGAGAGGTAGCTCTGTGTGCGTCTCTGCCGGAGGGGTTGTGGACACGGGGCCCGACTGATTTTGGGCTCTGCTCCACAGCTCCCTCAATTGTTTTACTGTCTCTACACCCTCGCCCAGTTGACAGAATCAGAGTTGGCACAGCCTGGAGGTGGAGGGAGGCATTCGGGAGACAATAGGAGGTGAAGACTGCAGCGGTCTTGGAGCTGTCTACATCTTGGAGAGCACCTATTCTTCCCGTAAAAAATGGTTTAATTTGGTATCTGCGTAATTCTAGGTTTGGGATTTTTATTTATCATAAATGGTTACTATTTCATTTGGTTTGCTTTAAAGATTTGCCAAAAAACTGTAAAAATTGGAGCGTTAGCTCAGGGCTTAATTTATAATCTCGAGACAGTTAGATATTTGAACTCAGTGAACTAAATTTTCTTTAATTCATGTCGGGGGGCTCGCCTTACAGCGAGGAGGAGGTGGACCCAAAAGGCGAGGAGGCCAAGAGGTGGGTAACGTGAAGGGAATTTATTAAATGAAACAAACAACGTGGCAGGGTGCTAGGTATCAAGGGCAACCAAAACGTGACTAACAGAAAAGGAGGACGAGGAACAGAAGCCGGGGCAAAACGCTGAGGGACGTAACGGGAACGAGGACGTGAACAAGAGCATGAGCTTGACAGGAACAAACGTGGTCGTGGAAGTCCGGAAAGTGTGGCAATGACCCGACGCTCAGTAGTTGGTCTGGGAAGCTTAAATAGTCCGAGTAATCAGGGGAGCAGATGGGAATCAGGTGCGTGATGGTTGACAGGGAACAGGTGCGTGGCTGGTGAGGACGAGACGGCTGAGAGGGAAACGCCCCTACACAGCTGACAAAACAATAACAGAAAAGCACATGGCACAAAGGAGGGAAGAAAATAACAACAAACACACTGACATGCCCGACACGGGTCATGACAGTACCCCCCCCCTCAAGGGACGGATTCCAGACGTCCCAAATAAAGCCATAAGAAAAAAAACAACAACCCAAAGAACAAAGTCCAAAAACGAGGGTGGGCGGAAGGGGTCGGGAGGTGGGACCACAACCCGTGTTCAGGACCGGTCTGGCGGGTGTCCGGGAGGCCAGACCAGCAAGTCCTTTCGCGGCCCTTCAGGAGGGCGTGCGGGCGGCCAGACCAGGACGTCCCATTGTGGCCATTCAGGCGGACGTCCGGGGCGACCCGAACGCCAAAAGGAGTCCGCCGACGGGGCTGAGACGAGAGGCGGCGGCGCGACGCTGGGTGCAGCAGAGGACGGGGCTTGGGCCGGCGTTGAGGTGGGCGCAACCGAGGCAGTAACTTGGAGCGACGGTAGGACGTTGGACACCGCCGCCGAGACGGAGACGTGACACGGTGGATCGCCGGACGCCGCCGGAGCAGGGACGAGACGCGGCGGTGGGTCGTTGACCGCCGTCGAGGCAGGCACTTGGGGCGGCGGCTGGTTGTCGAACCCCGCCGAGACAGGAACGTGGAGCGGCGGCTGGTCATCGAGCCCCGCCGAGACAGGAACGTGGAGCGGCGGCTGGTCGTCGGACGCCGCAGAGACGGGGACGAGACGCGGTGGATCGCCGGACGCCGCCGGAGCAGGGACGAGACGCGGCGGTAGGTCGTCGAGCGCCGTCGAGGCAGGCACTTGGAGCGGCGGCTGGTCGTCGAACCCCGCCCAGACAGGAACGTGGAGCGGCGGCTGGTCGTCGAACCCCGCCGAGACAGGAACGTGGAGCGGCGGCTGGTCGTCGAACCCCGCCGAGACAGGAACGTGGAGCGGCGGCTGGTCGTCGAGCCCCGCCGAGACAGGAACGTGGAGCGGCGACTGGTCGTCGAGCCCCGCCGAGACAGGAACGTGGAGCGGCGACTGGTCGTCGAGCCCCGCCGAGACAGGAACGTGGAGCGGCGGTTGGTCGTCGTCCACCGCCGAGGCAGGAACCGGGAGCAGTGGCGGATCATCGGACGTCGCCGAGACAGAGGCGAGGAGTGGCGGTGGTTCCTCTGGCACCGCCGGGACAGAGGCAGGAGGCGGCGACGGTTCATCAGACGTCGCCGAGGCAGAGACGAAGGGCGGCGGCGCGTCGTTGACGACCGCCGAGACAGAGGCGGGAAACGACGGCGGTCCTTTGGACGCCGTCGCGAACGTGACTTGGGACGGCAGGGAATTGTTAACCGCCGTCGAGGCAGGAACTTGCGACGGGTGCAGGACGAGCGCCGTCGGATCAAAGACCTGAGGCGGCTGCGGGACGTGCTCTGCCAGAACAAGAACTTGGGACGGGCGCAGGACGTGCTCCGCCGGGACATGAGCTTGAGGCGGACGCAGGACGTGCTACGCCGGGACGTGAACTTGGGACGGATGCAGGGAGTGCTCCGCCTGAACGTGGACTTGACCTTGAGACGGACGCAGGACGTGCTCCGCCGGGACGTGAACTTGGGACGGATGCAGGGAGTGCTCCGCCTGAACGTGGACTTGACCTTGAGACGGACGCAGGACGTGCTCCGCCGGGACGTGAACTTGGGACGGATGCAGGGAGTGCTCCGCCTGAACGTGGACTTGACCTTGAGACGGACGCAGGACATGCTCCGCCGGGACGTGAACTTGGGACGGATGCAGGGAGTGCTCCGCCTGAACGTGGACTTGACCTTGAGATGGACGCAGGACGTGCTCCGCCGGGACATGAGCTTGAGGCGGACGCAGGACGTGCTCCGCCGGGACGTGAACTTGGGACGGACGGAGGGAGTGCTCCGCCTGAACATGGACTTGAGGCGGGCGCAGGACGTGCTCCCCCGGGACATGAGCTTGAGGCGGACTGTCAGGTTCGCCAATTTGACATATAGTGTTCGTAAGCTAAAAGGAGAGACACCCAGCTCAAGTGGAGACAGAAAGGTTAAACAAAGTTTATTTGACAACTTTATCTTCCTTCTGTTCCTCGATGCTTTTCACACATTCCCTTTTATAACATCGGGGAATCAGATTACACTCAAGGGTGGTACAGTTCGTCTTCTCAAAAGCTGGTTCAGTCCGGTTTATCATTGGGGTGTCGCCATGGATCGCAGCTGACTTTGACGTCAACATCCTTTATCAGGACCCAGTTGCTTGCTTCAGACTTCGATGCCAACTTATCAGGGCTCTTCTGGATGTTGTTTACTTCTGAAGAAGTGCCACCGCCCCGCCAATTGCAGACACCTCCCTGTATCACCCCGTCACACTGCAAACACTCAGCATAGTTCACTATATTAAACTGCAACATGTTATATGCACTACATATTAAAATAAGCTGCATCACGGCAAATGTATAATAACCTCTTAATATTATTCTAACATTCCCTCCTGTTTATTCTACATTTGCCCCAAAAAATTATCATCAATGGAACTTCCAAGGATTTAATTCCATCAAATCATTAGCTTGATAGCAAATGTAGACCCCTTTATCATTCTTTATTTATTTATTAATTTTTGTATTTTTTTTTTTTTATTTATTTTTTTTTTTTTTATTTGAGCGTTTTGGATTAACGAATAGTATCTCCCAGGTAAATTCAGTCGTCGTCATCAACTTGGTCATCAGTGTCTCCTCCATCACCAGCACTTCTGTAATCAATCAAAGGATATATTTCCCGTAGTTTGGAATTTGTTGGAGCGAGAGCTGTTGAGATAAGTCGGACAATCAAAACGCGAATGCAGGGAATACAACAACATCCACACAGTACAAGGATTGAGGTGAACATTGTTATAGAAATCATTACCGAAAATACCAAATTTTTATATTTACCAAACGTTTTGTTCCACCACTCATCCCATGCAGAGGTACTCACACCTGAGTGTTCCTTCAGCTTTCGGTTCAGGGCGCGCAAGCCTGTAATGGCTCTTGTGAGGGACCCTTCCGGAGAAGTGTTGTTAGGAATGAAAGTACAACACTGATCACCAATCACGGCGCAAACCCCTCCTCTCTCTGCCAACAGCATGTCCACCGCGATGCGGTTTTGAAATGCCATGAGTGATGTTGCTGCCAATTGTTCTTTAATAGCTATAAATCCTTCTTCAGTGAAGTTCCCCAATCTTTGCACGTTATAGTGTATGTAGTTTATTCGATCCACATTCTTATTCGGTGTAATCCAAAGGAGAATGGACTCGAACCCCGCTGCGATTTGATTTACCAACTTATACTCATCTGGTACGCCCCTTGGTTGGCCAATTGCATCCAAATAGGTCATATCACCATCCCTCCAGGAAGCACTTCGTCTTTTCCTGGCGTAATAATAGGGGGATTCGTGGGCTTCAACTGCTCTTTGAATGTCCCCTGCTGTGGATGGAAAAATAGACACTGGTAAGAGAAGTGACACCAATGCACAAGTTCCAACTGCGTCCTTTAATGAATCAAATAATTTAGTACCCCCACACCACCACCACACATCGCTGCGTGGCAGTAGTGTACCTGATTGGAGCAGAGTTGTTTTGCACCACGCTGATGATAAGCCTCCCACTCTATTTTGTGTTCCTGTAAGATTAACACAAGTAAAGTTAGCCACTGCCACATCGGTCGAAAAGATAGGCTTATCTTTCGTTGCTTTCGTAGCCGGGTAGACATCATTCCAAGCAATGCAATCCGCATTAGGCGTCAATTTTGTCATTACTTCTAAAAGGCATGTCGATGGAAGAGCTGCTGGAATTACTCGTAGCAATGGTCTCGGGCCCATACATGAAACACAGCTAGAATTTGCAGTCTTAGCAGCTGATTCCATTAATAGTAGCCAATTATTTCCTAATTGGGTAACTCCTGTAACAGCCAAAAAGTGATCATCTACAGAGAGTTTTCCTTTAAATTTTAGCACCATTTTAGATCGTTTTTTCATCGAAGTTTTGGTCTCTATATTTTTTATAGGGGTAGCCTCAACGGGATTCTCTAAAATGGTAGATACACAAATTACAATAGTATGATAAGGATCTACCCCTTGAGAATATGGGCTTAAATCTAATTCTTCACACGGATTATTGTCGCATCCCCAATTTGTCGAGTTAATAGTTAACTGAATTCCTATCGCTACGTGTGTTAATGAAAGTTTCTTCCGCAAAGTTTTTGCACATTTTTCAGTCGTCCAGTCAGACCAGTCTTGTCCCGTTTCTGCTACCAGTCCATCCCATCTTCTAGTTCTCACAGTTAAGTACCATGTGTACCGGCGTCCATAACTTTGCGCACTATACGCATGTTGTCCTACTTTGAAAACGGATGCTTCACTCAATTTAACTTCAGACCATGGTATAATAGCAGTTGTCATCTTGTTAGTCGGCAAACAAATCATTGTTGCTGAGTCAGCAATGCTGTTGCTCCTAGCGCATGATGTAAAGTCCATCTTATCAGGTAACCTAAGATTTTCAGTTGAATGTCCATTATTATTATTTATCGGTGTATATGTTGGTGTATACAAAGCTTTCACTGCAACCAAGGCTGCACAACACAAAATCTCAAACTTTATCCACGCGAAAGTCATATCGGCCGAGAGACCCCTAATAGGGTAGGGTGGCTTATAGTTCTTCACTGGCCTAAAATGTTTTCAGATCCTATTGATCTGCCCCCACCTAGTCACCAGGCTTGCCTACCTTCCCCTTGTCGGGTGTCTCGGTTGAGATGACCTTCTTACAATGCGCAAGGTGGATCCAGGTGTTTCGTGCTGCAATTTTTACTGCAGTTGGTGTGGTCAGCAGAACTTGGTGAGGGCCTTCCCACTTCGGAGAGTTCCAGTGTTTCCTTTTTAGGCTCCTGATCAGAACCCAGTCTCCCGGAACGACCTGTTCGTCCTGTTGAAGAGAAGTACACTCGCTTTCTGGCAATATCAATTCATTTCTTTTCTCTAAAGTTTTCCTCATGTAATCGGCTAGGTTGGCCTCATTATCAATTTCCCACTGTGTGGAAAAATAAGGTACCCTATATGGTCTGCCAAAAAGAACTTCATAAGGTGTTAGTCCTGTGGAACTTGTAATATTGATATGCAATTTTACAAGATCTATACATCGAGTCCATGGACGTTTAGTTTCTTCCATACATTTTTTCAGTCTATTTTTTATCGTTCCATTCATTCTTTCCACCAGGCCTGCACTTTGAGGATGGTATGAACAATGGTGTTTTAAATCTATGTGAAACATTTGCCCTATTTTATTTATGATTGTATTCACGAAGTGTGTTCCATTATCACTATAGATTATTTCTGGTATACCATACCTTGGTATTATATCTTTACATAATGATTTTGCAACTGTCAGTGCATCTTGTTGTTTTGCTGGAAAAATTTCTACCCATTTTGAGTATGCATCAATAATAACAAGACAATATTTCTTCCCCTCGCTTTTACTCAATTCAATAAAATCCATATGGATTCGTTGGAAAGGGTATGTTGCTTGAGGAAACTGTCCTCTTTTTGGGCGCATGTTTCCCTGAGAATTGTGTCGAGCACAGATCATACAGGTTCTACAAAATCTTTTTGAGAAAAAATTAAAGCCATATGTTGTATAGAATTGGTTTATCTGTCTTACCATCCCTCCCGTTGATACATGTGATACACCATGTGTCAAAATAGCAGCCCATCGAAAAAGATTTCTTGGAAGAATCGGCTTCTTTTCTGAACTGATATATATACCATTAGCTAAAGTAGCTCCTCTGTCTAACCATAATTTTTGCTCCTGTATAGGACTTTGTTGCTGCATGTCTATAAGGATGTGGTCTCGCAGGACGTTATCTGGCGGCGCACACTCGGCCACACCTATGAGTGGCTTGGTGGCTGCTTTTTTCGCTGCCTTATCTGCGAACGCGTTTCCTAAAGTAATTTCATTAGTGCCCACAGTGTGTGCGGAACACTTACATATTGCAATTTGGCTTGGTAATTGAACAGCATATAACAATTTGGATAGGAGTTCAGCATGTGTTACGGGTTTTCCAACGGATGTTATCATTCCTCTATTTTTCCAATATTGCGCAAATACATGACATGTTGAAAAAGCATATTGACTGTCAGTATAAATTGTTACTGCTTTACCAGTCATTAACTTACATGCCTCAGTTAGGGCTACCAACTCAGCAGCTTGGGCTGAATAATGAGAAGGAAGTGGTTCTGATTTTAACACCGTGTCTATTGTGACCACCGCATAACCAGTTTGTGTTTTCCCGAATTCATTTTTCCTAGATGACCCGTCAACGAAAAGAATAATTCCGTTCTGTAAGGGTTGATCTTTTAGATCAGCCCTGCACTTAGTCGTTTGCTCAGCCAGTTCCTGACAATCATGTTGTACACCATCATCAGGGAGTGGCATTAAAGTTGCTGGATTTAAACCTGTGCATCTTTCTAATGTGAGGTGCGGTTGTGATAACAAAACAGCCATACAGGATAAGTGTCGTGCTGGTGATAAGAATACCATGTTTGTCTGCAGTAGCAGTGCAGATACTGCATGTGGGACTTTTAAGGTCAATGGATGAAAAAGCACGACTGCTGAGCTGCTCTCTACAGCTAGTGACGCTGCCACAACAGCTCTTACGCAATGAGGAAGCGCACGTGTCACATTGTCTAACTTTGAAGAATAATACGCCACAGGTCTTAGTTTATCACCATGTTGTTGAGCCAATAATGATGTCATGTAGTCACCCTTGCAATCCACCATCTGGACGAAAGGCTTAGAATAATCTGGCAAGGCCAAGGCCGTACTAGACACCAAGGCCTGCTTGATATCACAGAATGCCCGCTCTGATTCTGTGGTCCACCGCAAAGGTGAAGACACTTTTAAACTATCTTCATATATCAATTTGGAAAGTGGTGCAACTATTCTGCATAATTTGGAATCCACGTTCTACAATAATTCGTTAGTCCCAAAAATGACATCATCTGTTTTTTAGTTAAAGGTTTAGGAGCGTGCAAGACAGCTATTTTCCTGTCTTCTAAAATTGTTCTTCCTTTTTTACTTAAATTATGACCCAAATATTTAACCTCTTCTTTCCACAACTGTAATTTGTTTTTATTTACCTTGTGTCCTTCCTTCGCTAAATGACACAATAAAGCAACAGTGTCTCTTTTACTATTTTGTATGTTTGTTGAAGCTAATAAAATGTCATCCACATATAACAAGACTTGGCTTCCGCATGGCGGTTCAAATGTAGACATACTAGCTGTCATAATTTGGGAATAAATTGTAGGGCTTTCACAGTACCCTTGTGGTAATCTGGTAAATGTATATTTTTTCCCTTTATGTGTAAACGCAAACCAGTACTGACTATCTTCATGAACAGGGACTGATGTTATTTTGTCCCTAGTACCTTGTTGCCTTTTGGTTTCGTTTTGTTGAATAAATTCCCTTTAAGTTACCCTAATCCCGGCTTCCTCGCATTTTGGGTCCACCCCCTCCTCGCCGACCCTAACAGAAATACTTGTAAACATATTTTACTTGAAGGATTCCCATTTTATCAATGACATTATGTTGCGGTGGCCCCCATTAATAAGTTAGGGTCCCACAACAGGTGTTCCATCAGACGCACACAATAGCCTGTGTGTGCGAACTTCAGCTCGCTTCCAGAAACGTCTGTGACTATGTCAGGAATGAAATCGGGCATCAACCGCAACGTGCTTCCTTTTTAAATGCTCGTTTATCACAGTTGTGCTGCTAAAAGGAGGTTTACATCGTAGGACGTAATTTTGTGAAATGCCCCCATGGTCTGGTCCAAGTTGGGGTCGCACGCATTGCTCCGTGTGTGGCAGGCACAAGTCAAGGTAGCACGGTAGAAATAATATAAGACAAAGTCGCCGCCTGAGATTTGACTTGACCAAACCAAATTTGTCTTTTTGTGTCCTGCAGACGTCAGACAAAATGATCTCTGTTCTGTGAAAGAGGAGCCAGATTTGACTCACATCAAAAAGGAGGAGGAGGAGGAGGAGATCAACAAGTCACTAGTGAAAGTTGTCCCTATAAAGACTGAAGATGAAAAAAAGAATGTGAGTGAGGACAACAGAGGGGCGGAGCCTCCAAGCAGCAGCTCAAGTCATTACGTGACAACAGAAGGTGATGAAGACCACTGGAGGCCGTCACAAGTACATAATGAGGACACATCAGACGCTCATGACGATGATGACGTTGACGGTGGGCAAGCCAAAGGTGAAAGGGCATGTCACACTGACTCATTCACTTCAAAGCTGTCTTTAAAAGGGCACAGAAAAACACACAATGGTGAAAAACCTTTTTCTTGCTCAGTTTGTGGCAAAAGCTTCTCTCGAAAGTCTCATTTTGTAAGGCACACAAGAACACACAGTGGAGATAAACATTTTTCCTGCTCATTTTGCGGAAAAGGTTTCTCTGAAAAGGCAAGGTTAATAGCACACAAAAGAATACACAGTGGAGAAAAACCTTTTTCCTGCTCAGTTTGTGGTAGACGCTTCTCTGTAAAGTCAAATTTAACTTGTCACACAAGAACACACAATGGAGAAAAACCTTTTTCCTGCTCAGTTTGTGGCAAGAGTTTCTCTCAAAAGTCTCAATTAATAATTCACACAAGAACACACAGTGGAGATAAACCTTTTTCCTGCTCAGTTTGTGGAAAATGCTTCTCTCATAAGGCAAATTTAACAAGCCACACAAGAACACACACTGGAGAAAAAACATTTTCCTGCTTGGTTTGTGGTAAAAGCTTTTCTCTAAAATCAAGTTTAAAATACCACACAAGAACACACACTGGAGAAAACCCTTTTTCCTGCTCAGTTTGTGGCCAAGGATTCTCTCGAAAGTCTCATTTAATAATTCACACAAGAACACACACTGGAGAAAAACCATTTTCCTGCTCAGTTTGTGGCAAGAGTTTCTCTGGAAAGTTTCAATTAACAATTCACACAAGAACACACAGTGGTGAAAAATCTTTTTCCTGCTCAGTTTGTGGAAAATGCTTCTCTCATAAGGCCAATTTAACAAGCCACACAAGAACTCACAGTGGAGAAAAACCTTTTTCATGCTCAGTTTGTGGCAAGAGTTGCTCTCGAAAGTCTCATTTAATAACTCACACAAGAACACACACTGGAGAAAAAACATTTTCCTGCTTGGTTTGTGGAAAAAGCTTTTCTCTAAAATCAAATTTAACAAGTCACACAAGAAAGCACAGTGGCGAAAAACCTTTTTCCTGCTCAGTTTGTGGCAAAAGCTTCTCTCAAAATTCAACTTTAACAAACCATAGAAGAACACACAGTGATGAAAAACCTTTTTCCTGCTCAGTTTGTGGCAAGAGTTTCTCTCGAAAGTCTCATTTAATAATTCACACAAGAACACACAGTGGTGAAAAATCTTTTTCCTGCTCAGTTTGTGGAAAATGCTTCTCTCAAAAGGAAGGTTTAACACGCCACACAAGAACACACACTGGAGAAAAAACATTTTCCTGCTTGGTTTGTGGTAAAAACTTTTCTCTAAAATCAAGTTTAACAAGTCACACAAGAATACACAGTGGTGAAAAACCTTTTTCCTGCTCAGTTTGTGGAAAAAGTTTCTCTCAAAAGTCGCATTTACGAAACCACACAAGAACACACAGTGTAGACAAGCCATTCAGTTGCAGCGTTTGTGCTCAAAAATTCTCCACTAAACAGCATGCGGAGAGTCACAATTGTGCTGGTGAGAAAAGCAGCGATCCTTGAAGCTTAAAAAAAAGAAAACAAAAAACTGAAGGAACTGACTCTTTGTGGTAAGATATAAATGTGATTTTAAATAAAATATGATATTGAATTTTGCAAAGCTTTTTTATTGACATTAAGCGTGTGATCCGTGCCAGAAGAACCATTGTGTCTGCGTTTTTGTATTTGTTTTTATTTTCGAAAGTATACAGGGACTGTGCATATTAATCAAACTGTTTCCTGTAAATATGCCAGATTATAGCCCATGGCTAATTTGCATCCGTTGTCCCTGAGTGATGATTTTTTTTTGTTTTCATATCAAACATTATTAATGAAATTAATTGCCTTTGCCTAGAACAACATTTGTGAACATTATGCTTTTTCAGTTGTCTTTTTAATCGTACTTAATGGAAAAGTTGTGAGAAGAAACGGTGCTTCTGAAATCGGTGCCTTCCACTATCATCAATAAAATCACTTGTTCCACTTGCTCAACTGGCTTTCATTACGCTGTGTGAAAAGGTGAAAAAGAGAACAATAAGTTGAACTATAAAAAGAGCCAGAAGGAGAAACGCAAATAGTCTCAGTTTCTCTCAAAGGTTTTGGAATGTCAGGAGTTGGCAACTTGATGGCGACTGGAGTCAGCGCTGGTTTTCTCGCTGTGTTTGGCTGGCTCGTATATGAATGGTCCATTGAACAAAACTCAAACTCTTCAAATATCCCCTCACATACATTTAATAATTACGGTTTCTGAATAAATTTCTGACTGCCCAAATACACTTTCTAGGTTGAGCTCTATCAATCGTTTGGGGTTTGTTGCGAAGCAGAATCTCACTTCGGAAAAAAACTATAATTTTGTCAAATATACCAAATATATTTTTTCATGCTGTATTATATTTTTTATACATTGGATTATTTACATAGTGAAATAGGAAAATATTAAAATGTAAAATTGGAAACCACATACAGACTTAATTCAATTAACAAATATAGAAACATTTTATAAATATTGAACTATTTGAGAAGAGTCCTGATCTTGAAATAAATCTTGAATTATAAAAAATACAAAAAAATTAATTCAATAACCCGACCCTGGATGAGCGGCAGAAAATGGCTGGATGGATGGAATAATTTAAATTGCACACATATTCAAATGAACAAATATGTTCAGAAATATTCAAGTGTGAAATAAAAAGGTTTAAATTGTTGAGAATTTTACATACTAAAATAATTTAATAAATATTGTAGTATTACATAAGCAAGCTTAAATATACATTGAAATAAATGAAAAAAAGTCATGTATTTTTAAATGGCCTAATTTAGATATGGGAAGTAATTCTCTTTATGGAACTATGAAGGGACTGGAGCTCACAGAAGTGACCAGTCTTGGTTCTGAAGTTCCGATGTAACCAGATACTGCCCTGAGAGAGAAAATTGGCCTGAGTATTGTTTATTGTGGGGGGAATTCTCTCGCCAGGTCAGTGGTATGGAAGTAATTTAAGGTGGTCACGAGTAGACTGGTCGTATCAAACGGGGAGACGCATCTGCTCTCCCTCAGGGGGACTTTTGGAGGGAAATCCCGAAGACTAGCGGGATGGGAATTCATATGCAACAAGGGAAAATGAGATATTCATGTCCGATTTGGGCATTCCCCATAAGGAGGGAATGTCTGAGAGGGGGCTCGCACGTGTGCGGAGCACACACACGCACACGATTTTGGGGAAACTTCTTTTGACATCAGCATGTGACGAGAAAAAAATCTTTTTTGAACCAGTTCTTTTCCATCACCAATCCAGCCTTGCTCGGCTGCCTCTCCGGAAGGCAGCAAGGACCCACACTTCAAAGACAAAATATACTACATATTGAAAGAAAAATAATACTCAAATATTGAAATAAGTATAGAATTGAATGAATAAACAACAAAGAAATAAATAACTCCTGGAAAATATCCTTATTTATCAACATTTGTCAAAGCACAACATTTCGATCAGATTGAGTTCTTTCTTGCACATTCTTCAACAATCGTAATTTTTTTTACTTTTACTTTTTAAGTTACTTCAGTGCATTTCACACCTGTGCCTTCAGTGAAGTCCTACTTTGTCCTACTTGAATAATGCCCCTCACAACACCATCATTTATGACACCACGGCTGGACAAATAATATCCAGAAACACACTTACGCACCACTGAGTGAGTGTTGGACGATATAGCTTCTCTTGAAAGGTCCGACTTGAAAATGTCCTTGCAAGTGTATCTGCAATTAAATCCATGCTTGTCCCTCCTTTGGCCATTGTGGTTTAAAAAAAAGCAAGAATATATTTTAGATTTTCCAACGGCCGCCAATTACGACTTTTGGGTGTGTTGATTCGGCATAGCGCCGCCCCCTCCCGAGTGAGTATCCAATCACAAAACGCGTTCCTCACCCTCAGCGTAAGGCCAGCGAGAAGGCTCACTGTAACCAACTCGTGATCTGATTGGCTGTCGCAACCGTCTGACAAATATGAAAGCTCATTGACTTTGACAGAAGAGATGCCCGCACAATTGCATCTTAAGGCCTTGGAACGAATAATGCGCGCTCCTCGTATTGTGAAACCTGCCCGGCAACACGAGCGAGCGGAATTCTGATTGGATTCAAAACTCTCACCTCAAAATACAACGCTCAGCTATAATATGACACCAATGCGCCGATTATGATTTTTATTTTTCATTATTGATTATGTTTGGCCAGCAGAGAAGGCCTTGAAGGCCCAACACTGAGTTACTTAATAGCCTAAATTAAACTTTACTTTCATCAATAGAGTTAAAGTTATGCTTTATTGTAGTTGTTATGTAATTAATAGTGAGGGATTGTATTACGATTGCTGGCATTATTTTAAACACTTACGGGACCGAAGGTCAATTATTTAATTTAGCAGGTTCATATTTACTGAATATGTTCAACATTGATGAAACAAAAGCGTTTTTCAAATGAAAGTAGAAGTACAGTGCATAGATAAGATTGACAGGGATTGTAGTCATGGTGTTTACTGATTCATTATATTATTCTCATATGCTAAATTTCTATTTCTTTGTTTAAATGTAAGACCTCAAATTTGCACACATAGTATTTTCATGACCCACACTTTCATTCAGAAGAAAGAGATTCAGTCTGCTCAGGTCAAACTGATGACAAACCAGATAGCACTTCATGGACAAATACGATAAAACACATTCTCCACATAGGCCATAGAAGATACAAACATATCAAGTTGGGGGAGGACGTCACAGGGACGCTATCAAGAACACCCCAAAAACATAATCTGATCTGGGAAAACATACGCCACACAATCTGTACACCGACGAGATTACAGGGGAAGGAGAGACGGAAAGACTGCCGCCTGCCTGAGAAGGTCAGCCTTGGACGTGGAACGTGGGCCGGGGGAGGGAGCAAGGACGACCGATTCAACCTACATGATCTTTGACAAAGAAAACCTCCTTCCGGTTGCTGGAATATAGAATAGATTTTAAGGTTTTCCAATATTGTTGGCAGTTTCTTGCTTTCGGGGTGTTCCAATGTGGTTCACTTGCTCTGTTCTGTGTTTGTGTTGTTGTCTGTGTGTTAATTGTGACGTTGTTGTGTGTCCCGTGGCAATTTGTGGCCCTTGCTGTGCTGCGTTCTACTGGGTTGTTGTGTCTCATGTTTATAATTCTCGGGTCTATGTCTTATGATACTCAATTGGTTTAATGTTAGGGGGTGTAAGAGAAAGTAGAGTGTTAATGTCTGGTGAGTGATGATAAAAAGGAGAGAGTGGGGTTTGCGTCCCACACTCACAACAAAACATGCTTAAAGTAATGTGTGGTGCATACAATATATCGTGTGAAAGTTCAAGCGATCGTGTGAGTGAATGCAACCCTGAAGCAGAACAGGGGGAAACCTAACGGTGATAAGATAAAACTGCCTGATTGGTTGGAGTGAATAAATAATGAAGTTGTGGATATTTTGGTAGTACAGAGAGGAGAATCCAAAACACGGAAAAATCTGTGATAGGATGGACCTTGCTCCGGTGAGAGTTCCACACTGCTTGAGTCGTAGTTGATTAAAAATGGGGAAATGGTGGGAGTGTAAAATTATGATTGGTATAAAAATTTCAGGGGATGATTAGCAATTAAATTACAGGAGAGGATTGGCGATGAAATTACTTGAGATAAAAAGTTTATGAAACCGAAACACAAAGGCTTTATTGAGCATGTGTCTTGCGGACGTACTAAATGTGACCATTGGGAACTCTGAGTTGATTAGGAAATTGAAAGAAAAAAGTCAAAGCAAGTAGGGTGAAGAGTGTGGGGAAAATGGTGGGAGCAGTTGGATGAGCAGGGGGAGTTGCAGATATGAGGTTGGAAAGATGGGGGTCGAGTGGCCGATGGACGGTAGCTGTTTGTGAGGGTTGGAGATGGGGAGGCGTGGCTGGGGTGCGGACAATATATATAAGATATATAATCATACCCAATACCGACAAAGTGCAACGAAAGACGCTGGTGGAAAAACTGACACCAGAGGAATAACGACGGGAACGAAAAAGGCTTGCAAAAGGCAAGGAACAAAATGAACAAAAATCGCTTACCGCAGAAGGGCAAGAGAAACCAATTGAGCTCAACCGAGAAGATCAATAAATGAAAACGGAAACACAAACAATGAACGGGAACAAGGTACACGGAATGCAATAACAAGGTGTCTAGAATTCACAACTTGGGACATGAGCATGAGCAAGAGGAATATTCCGACGCTGATTAGTCAGCGTGGAGTGTTTAAATAGTGCAGTAATCAATGACTTGACGAGTGACAGGTGCGTGGCTGGTGGGCGCATCTCTCCAGCCATGACGACATGAACAGGAACAAGCGCTGGAAGGAAACGCCCCCCACTCCAGCTGGGCAAACACAAAACAAAAACATGACAGGACAAAACGGACCATGACACAAAAGGATTAGGTTTTTGGGACAGGTTTTAATTGAAACATTTTATGATCATGTTTAAAGAAAATCTTTAGAACAGGAGCTGTCTTGCAATTGATGAGAGGTTTGCCAAGTATAAAGTTGGATTAAATAGTTCGGCAGCTGATTTATTAACTGATGTGTATCAAATGTAACAAAGGTGGACGACAGATGTTTTATGACTTTGCGACACCAGCCCTGACATGACAACTTTTAAGGGACAAGACAGCATTCCAGAAATACCAGACTAACATCCGCATCTATGAGCTGTTTGACGTCACAGGTGCAGGATCGTCAGCTGAGGAACAGGAGAAACAATTTCACGGAGACTCAATGGGAAATTCCACAAACGCACAGTGGTAAACTTTGGCATATGCTGGCTAAATTGAGGCTGAATTAGCGCCGAGGGAGGGGTCTCTGTGTGGAATTGGAAAGTATCTTTTTGGTGAATGAAAGTGTGACAGAAAAAGTGTTTGTATGTCTATGTGGTTTGAGTGAATGTTTAAGGGACGGGCCTCAGGAAAGAAACCTGATGAAGGGCACCGGCAAGCCCGAACAGCACGTAGGATGCAATGGGCGGACAGGTCTGATCAACCTGGATCCCTAATTGCACTCCCAAGTACTGATTTTCAAATTGTTATTGGAGACAGATTGGACTAATCAAATTCAAGCATCAAGTGAATGATGTCAGGAACTGTCCTTACTTGAGGCCGAGGCCAGACCTACAGACCAGCATGACGGTCACCGGCTGAATGGGGACACCTCAGGTGAGATTGGCCGTGCCGTGCATCAGATATTTCTGGCCCCGTTGGGGCCGATGTTGCTGTATCTTTCAGGTGGGGAGCGGAGGAGACAGGCCTGGTCTATGTGGCCAGGGCGAGACGTGAATGGAGTGAGATTTCCGGCAGTGACCCATCCAATAATGTCGTAATTCCGCAGCTGTTCCAGTTGGCCGTCCTTAGGGCGTGTCCTTCCGGTTACGGACATCATGTGAAACAGTCCATCAATGAAAAAATGCTAATCAGTCTCAGGAGAACACATTTTTTTTACATCATTTTGCACGACATCAGAAAATGAAAATGTGGGATTGGATTAAGGAGCGTTACTAAAAATTGTTGTACTTGCAGGTTCAGGTGGCCAAGAGGGCTAAAAATGATAAAATAAAAAAAATTTAAAAAAAGGGGTGAGGGCAGCTAATGCATGCAGCTCCCTTTGCACCTGCGCCTTCCGCTTCTGCTGCTCCTAGGCAAGGTTCGGGTGACGCGGCACCACAGCAGACTGGCTGTCCGTACCCGGCCGGTCAGCGATTGCAGTAACAGATGTAGGGGTGGTTATAGACGGGGGTTGTGAGTGGGGTGTGCTCTTGCTGCGGGGTCACTGGGTGATGAACTGTCCATACCGAGCCACTTTCTGGAATGTGCCATCCTCTGGTCCGGTGCCATTCCTGTCGCCCAGAGCTCAACCAGCGCAGGGGGCGCCACCGTTACCCACAACCAACGCACTCTTGACACCAACCCGCTGGTACCCCATTCCATGACAGGGGGCCGCGGAGCTCTCCTCCATTCCACTGGCTGAACTGAAACATCTGAGGGCAGCTCTGAAACCTGGTTCTCCATCCTCCCGCGGTGGGTATGCCCTGTTCCTGATCCAACCTCCACCCATTCACCAATTGACCCAGTACCTTGTACACTGTACATATGATCGCACACATGATTTGGTTTATCAAAATGTATTCATTCAAATTTAGTCAGGAGTTCATCTTGCATTAGGATTATATATGTGTTATGTCTACCGGCGTTGCCTCGCATGCGTGCCTTGTCCCTGAGCAGCAGAAATGGTATGAATTGTTTACTTTCGCTGAGCCACAAATCACATTGACTATTGGGGCCTAGATCTTCATACTAAAGATCTAGGCCCCATGGTAAAGCGGTGTGTCGAGGCGGTTGGCTGGGTTCAGACGTCTATTACGAATGTTGAATACTCTGCGTCACTAACAGGGTATCATACTTCAGCACCCACTACAAATTCTTCGGTTTTGGGAACGTGACTAAATTTAAAAATTTTACGAGACGGGTCACTCGGGAGAGGTAGCTTTGTGTGCGTCTCTGCCGGAGGGGTTGTGGACACGGGGCCCGACTGATTTTGGGCTCTGCTCCACAGCTCCCCCAATTGTTTTTCTGTCTCTACACCCTCGCCCAGTTGACAGAATCAGAGTTGGCACAGCCTGGAGGTGGAGGGAGGCATTCGGGAGACAATAGGAGCTGAAGACTGCAGCGGTCTTGGAGCTGTCTACGTCTTGGAGAGCACCTATTCTTCCCGTAAAAAATGGTTTAATTTGGTATCTGCGTAATTCTAGTTTGGGATTTTTATTTATTTATTTTTTTTTTTTATCATAAATGGTTACTATTTCATTTGGTTTGCTTTAAAGATTTGCCAAAAAACTGTAAAAATTGGAGCGTTAGCTCAGGGCTTAATTTATAATCTCGAGACAGTTAGATATTTGAACTCAGTGAACTACATTTTCATTAATTCAGGAATAATCTGCCCATCTTGCAAAGCCAAATTATAACATTGTGCCATATTATATCTTATCATATATTATCATTAGGACATAAATGCGAACCAACACTGCTGGATTGTGGTGATTATCGGCAAAACTAAATGTATACGTTGTAAAATTGTTTCTGGGGGCAATGCCTGTGAGGATGCCACTGTCGAGATTATATTCAAAGAAAGCTTTTACAACAGTCTGGGAATTGAAATAGATATAAAATTTGGTGGGTCTACGTTAATTACAATATCTTATTCAAGTGCCTGATACAAGCTTCACAAACAAGTTTAAAAAGGTGATTGAGTGCAATTAATGGTTACCAGACGAACAAGTGTGTCTGCACATAGACGAGAATGCAAGTCAGTAAATAAAGACACACAAGCTTGCAGCATTACGTTACCTGCGTGACTTCTTAGAAGACAGAACATTACATGGTACCAGGTTGCGGGTCAAGAAAAGGACTGACGCGAGATGGACTCCGTAAGGCCACCAGAAGCGCTGAAAATGACGGGAAATGTGGACGCGAGTTGGCGGGCTTTCAAGCAACAATTCCTGCTCTACCTTGCCGCCGTGGGAGTCGGAAACAGAGCGGACGAAAGAAAAATAGCCCTTTTGCGAACCAATGCCGGAGGCCATCGAGGTATTCAACACCTTTGTTTATGATGAACCCGAAGATAAAGACAAGTTTGAAAAGGTCCAGTGGATTTAATTGCAGATACACTTGCAAAGACATTTTCAAGTCGGACCTTTCAAGAGAAGCTATATCGTCCAACACGCACTCAGTGGTGCGTAAGTGTGTTTCTGTATATTATTTGTCCAGCCGTGGTGTCATAAATGATGGTATTTTGATGGGGATTCATTCACGTAGGACAAAGTAGGACTTCACTGAAGGCACAGGTATGAAATGCACTGAAGTAACTTCAAAAGTAAAAGTAAAAAAAAATAAAAAATACGATTAAGAATGTGCAAGAAAGAAAAATGTTGACAAATGTTGAAAATAATTATATTTTCCAGGAGGTATTTATTTCTTTTTTGTTTATTCATTCAATTCTATACTTATTTCAATATTTGAGTATTATTTTTCTTTCAACATGTCGTATATTTTGTCTTTGAAGTGTGGGTCCTTGCTGCCTTCCGGAGAGGCAGCCGAGCAAGGCTGGATTGGTGATGGAAAAGAACTGGTTCGAAAAAGATTTTATTCTCGTCACATGCTGATGTCAAAAGAAGTCTCCCCAAAAACGTGCGAGCCCCCTCTCAGACGTTCCCTTCTTATAGGGAATGCCCAAATAGGACATGAATATCTAATTTTCCCTTGTTGCATATGCATTCCCATCACGCTAATCTTTGGGATTTCCCTCCAAAAGTCCCCCAGAGGGAGAGCAGATGCGTCTCCCCTTTGATACGACCAGTCTACTCGTGACCACCTTAAATTACTTCCATACCCTGGAAGGTCACTGACCTGGCGAGAGAATTGCCCCCACCATAAACAATGCTCAGGCCTATTTTCTCTCAGGGCAGTATCTGGTTACATCGGAACTTCAGAACCAAGACTGGTCACTTCTGTGAGCTCCAGTCCCTTCGTAGTTTCATAAAGAGAATTACTTCCCAGATCTAAATTAGGCCATTTAAAAATACACAACTTTTTTTTTTCATTTATTTCAATTTATATTTAAGCTTGCTTATGTAATACTACAATATTTATTAAATTATTTTAGTATGTAAAATTCTCAACAATTTAAACCTTTTTATTTCACACTTGAATATTTCTTAACATATTTGTTCATTTGAATTTGGATGCAATTTAAATTATTCCATCCATCCAGCCATTTTCTGCCGCTCATCCCGGGTAGGGTTATTGAATTAATTTTTTATGTATTTTTTATAATTCAATATTTATTTCAAGATCAGGACTCTTCTCAATTAGTTCAATATTTATAAAATGTTTCTATATTTATTATTAATTGAATTAAAGCTGTATGTGGTTGCCAATTTTAAAATTTCCCTATTTCATTATATAAGTAATCCAACGTATAAAAAATATAATATAGCATGAAAAAAAACATTTGGTATATTTGACAAAATGAAAGTTTTTCCGAAGTGAGATTCTGCTTAGCAACAAACCCCAAACGCTTGATAGAGCTCAACCTAGAAAGTGTATTTAGCCAGTCAGGAATTTATTCAGAAACCGTAATTATTAAATCTATGTGAGGGGATATTTGAAGAGTTTGAGTTTTGTTCAATGGACCATACATATACGAGCCAGCCAAACACACCGAGAAAACAAGCGCTGACTCCAGTCGCCATCAAGTTGCCCACTCCTGACATACCAAAACCTTGAAGAGAAACTGAGACGATTTGCGTTTCTCTTTCTGGTTCTTTTTATAGTTCAACTTCTAGTTCTGTTTTTCACCTTTTCACACAGCATAATGAAGGCCAGTTGAGCAAGTGGAACAAGTGATTTTATTGATGATTGTGGAAGGCACAGATTTCATCAGCACCGTTTCTTCTCACACCTTTTCCATTAGGTACGATTAAAAAGACAACTGAAAAGCATAACGTTAAAAAATGTTGTTCCAGGCAAAGGCAATTTATTTCCTTTACATGTTTGATGTAAACACACGAAAAAATCATCATCACTCACACACAATGGTTCTTCTGGCAATGATCACATTGGCTTAGTGTCAATAAAAGAGCTTTGCAAAATTCAATACATCATATTTTATTCAAAATCACATTTACATCTTACCACAAAGAGTCAGTTCCTTGAGTTTTTTGTTGTCTTTTTTTTTAAGCTTCAAGGATCGCTGCAATTCTCACCAGAACAATTGTGTCTCTCAGCACTACGTTTAGTGAAGAATTTTTTAGCACAAACACTGCAACTGAATGGCTTGTCTCCACTGTGTGTTCTTGTGTGGCTTCGTAAATACGACTTTCGAGAGAACCTCTTGGCACAAACTAAGCAGGAAAAAGGTTTTTCTCCACTGTGCGTTCTTGTGTGGATTGTTAAACTTGAATTTTGAGAGAAGCTTTTACCACAAACTGAGCAAGAAAAAGGGTTTTCGCCAGTGTGTGTTCTTGTGTGACAAGTTAAATGTGACTTTGCAGAGAAGCGTCTACCACAAACTGAGCAGGAAAAGGCTTTTTCACCACTGTGTGTTCTTGTGTGTTCTGTTAAAGTTCCCTTTTGAGAGAAGCATTTTCCACAAACTGAGCAGGAAAAGGGTTTTTCTCCACTGTGTGTTCTTGCGTGGGTTGTTAAATGCGACTTTTGAGAGAAACTCTTGCCACAAACTGAGCAAGAAAAAGGTTTTTCTCCACTGTGTATTGTTGTGTGTTTTATTAAATATGACTTGAAAGAAAAGCTTTTGCCACACACTGAGCAAGAGAAAGGTTTTTCTCCATTGTGCGTTCTTGTGTGCCTTACTAAAGACTTTCGAGAGAAGCATTTCCCACAAACTGAGCAAGAAAAAGGTTTTTCACCACTGTGTGTTCTTGTGTGCGGTTTTAAAGACAGCTTTGCAGTGAATGAGTCAGTGTGACATGCCCTTTCACCTTTAGCTTGCCCAGCATCATCATCATCATCGTCATGAGCGTCTGATGTGTCCTCATTATGTGCTTGTGATGGGCCCCAGTGGTCTTCATCACCTTCTGTTGTCACGTGATGACTTGAGCTGCTGCTTGTAGGCTCCGCCCCTCTTTTGTCCTCATTCTCATCCTTTTTTTCATCTTCAGTCTTTATCGGGAGAACGTTCACTGGTGACTTGTTGATCTCCTCCTCCTCCTCCTCCTTTTTGATGTGAGTCAAGTCTGGCTCCTCTTTCACAGAACGGAGATCATTTTGTCTGACGTCTGCAGGACACAAAAAGACAAATTTGGTTTGGTCAAGTCAAAGCTCAGGCGGCGACTTTGTCTTATATTGTTTCGACCATGCGACCTTGACTTGTGCCCGCCGCACACGGAGCAATGCGTGCGACCCCATCTTGGACCAAACCATGGGGGCATTTCACAAAATTACGTCCTACGATGTAAACCTCCCTTTAGCAGCACAGCTGTGATAAACGAGCATTTAAAAAGGAAGCACGTTGCGGCTGATGCCCTATTTCATTCCTGACATAGTCACAGACGTTTCTGGAAGCGAGATGAAGTTAGCACACACAGGCTATTGTGTGGGTGTGATGGAACACCTGTTGTGGGACCCGAACATATTGATGCAGACCACTGGGGGCCATCGCAACATAATGTCATCGATAAAATAGGAATCCTTCAAGTGAAATATGTTTACAAGTTTTTCATTTTGCATTGAGAGATAGTTTCATTGTGGGTACTTTTTGCTTCCATTATAATCTGGATACCAAAAAGAATTAAAGGGGCCCTGGCCTAGTCGCTATTTATTGCATGATTTACGTTTGTTTGTTTTTTGTTTTTTTGCCCCAAATGACATTTAGCCCGCTAGTACGTTCCAACATTCCCCTTTTATTTTTTTGTTATAAAATTTCTGTATCTAGATAAATTTTAAAACAAAATTAACGTTCGAAGAGTCAAAATCCCGACACATAAATTAAGCAACAACACTTTCACTCTGACTTTCATGTTGACATATTTGAATAATGACTGTATATTTTAAACTTATCCAATATGTATTAAAATTAGACTAAGATACACCATAATATTACAAGAGTTCCCTGAATTATTTTGGAACTGCAATGATGCTTAACAGCCAAAGGGTGTCAGTAATGAGTAACAAAGTAACACAAGACCTCGCACTGATACATCATCATTGTCATTTGCATAAATTATCAAGAACTATGAGTTGAGGGGGAGATGCAAACCACCTGGGCCACAGGAACTTTATTACCAGGAACTAAATGTTCCTGGCCTTGTTGGTAGAAAAGGGGGTTTTGACGTTCTCCCTTTTTAAGCCCATAGTAAGCCAAAGATGCAGATGCATTCCTTGCAGCATGCGCTTGTTCACTGATGAGATCCGTGCAACCCTGGATGGATGCATTAAATGAATTTTAAATGTTTGGATGAGGTGAAACTACGCACATGTACACAGAACAGTGCAGGGCCACCCGAGGTTCATTGACTCTCATACGAACAAGCCAGTACAAAGTTAATAAATAAGAAAAGACCGATACGTACTTGACTTTAAAAAAAAAAAAAAACTTAATATTTTGTGTTGTATCCACTAAAATTGATCGACCGCCATTGATGTTTTCACCGCAGTGTGCACATTTTGTAGAGTCAGGCAGAATTACTTCCGTAAGGAATTGCTTGAACAAGATATAAAAACCAGAAAATTGAAAATGTTAAATAATCAGTTCAAATTTTCGACTGGGAAAACATGGAGTTCACCCCCCACTATTGGTTATTCATTGGCAGGTATTTTCTGCACTGATTTCATTTGGCAAAAACAAATGTTCAGCAGACCTGCAAGTAAAAGGCAATATTTAAAAATAAAACGGCAATAACATTGGACGCATTTCCCCAAACAACTTAATGTTGTGATGCATATTTTTAACGATAGAAAGTCGTTCTTTACAAAGCAAATGAGAGTAAAACGTGTACAAACCTGCTTTGAGTGGCACAACTCGAGGCTGCTTGTAACCTTCGCCCAGAAGTTGAAGATGTTGCTCGTTCTCTTCTTTTATTCCACAAAGTTCCTCTTTGTTCTTGGGTGTTGTTCTTTCACACATTTTCAAATGATAATTCCAAAAAATCCGCACTTGATCTCTGCTTGGCGATGAGTCATGTGCCTCTTTTCGTTAGCGGCTAGCTAGCTAACAAGCTAAGCTAACTACGCCAAAAAACATCAACGCGCGAAGATGAGGTTATCGGGACACAAAGACTGAATGAATTATGTCGTAGTCCTTTAGAGTAGCACTGGACATGCTTTGAGAAAATTACAGTCAGTTCCACACTAAATCAGAAGAATTTAGCGGTGGGTGTTTTTGTTCCGGTGTTGACGGGTCGGTGGATGTGGTCGAGGCCCTTCGCAAGCTGCGCGCTTGCTAATGACGTCATGCTTTAAGCACGTATTTTTCAAATATATTTCTTTGCCTCTGTGTTTGTTCTGTTTTGATATATATTTTATATAACATTTTAATTCGGTTGATGAAAAAAATTAACAAAATAACTAAATTAACGCCGCATTCGCGAGTCAGCTCCGACGTCACTTCCGCCTATTTCCCGAGAAGCCGCTGCTGGAACAGCAGTGGGACGTTTACGTTTCTCCTACCGAACTTGTTTTTATTTCGGTGTGGACGGGTCAGTGGATGTGGACGAGGTCGAAGATGCGCGCTTCCTAATGACGTCATGCTTTAAACACGTATTTTTCAAATATATTTCTTTGCCTCTGTGTTTGTTTTACCCCTGGCTGTTCTGTTTTAATGTATATTTTATATAATATTTTAATTCGGTAGATGAAAAAATTAACAAAATAAATAAATTCAAGCCACATTGGCGAGGCAGTTCTTACGTCACTTCCGCCTTTGGCCCGAGAAGCCGCTGCTGCAACAGCAGTGGGACGTTTACGTTTCTCCTACAGAACTTGCAACAATGCTGTGGTTCACTCGGGCTGCAAGATTGTATGAATATAATGTCTGCATATACTCGCAGTGCTTCTCAATTATTTCACGCCCGCCCCTACCAAGAAGAAAAAGATTCGCGCCCCCCCACCACCAATTCTTTTTCTGTCTTTGTAGATTGTTATTAGATTGTCAATAAAATATCCCTTAACTAAGCTAAATTGCAAAGAAATATAATTTTGAGAACTATTATAGTGAGGATCTCGAAACTCAGTACTCTGTTGTGCAAATATTGATGAGATGACAAATATTTGTCATGTCATGATCCACACTGCTTATCCTGTACAGGGTCGCGGGAGGGTATGGTCGTTTTTTTTTTGTGCTCAAGAGGAAAAGGGTCAAATAAAGACTCAACAACTGATTAGAGTTCCGATATTTAGTTTCTTCAGATTCTGGCGTTCAGGAAATAGTACAAAGACAGATATCTGGGCGGCTTTTTCTTAATCTCACGAGAAACTGCACTCGGGCGAGCACAGTTGAAAAATGCGCGCCATCTTTCAGCCCAGCTTCAGTTTTTATAGGAGTTTTTTATGTCAAGGGTAATGTAGGTTGAATCGGTCGTCCTCGCTCCCTCCCACGGCACGGGTCCACGTCCAAGGGAAGGTCCTCCCAGGTTAGTCATCGTCTGGATAAGTTGATTCCCGTCTGGTCTCCAAAACTGGCACGCCAAGGCTGGCCTTCTCCGGCGGGCAGTCTCTCCGCCTCTCCAGCTGGCACTGCTCTGGAATCTTGTCGGTGTGTGCGTGTTCCTGTGTATGTGCACGTGTATATGCAAGTGTAAGTACGTGTCTGTGTGTATGCATGCGTATGTGCATGTGCTCCGATCTCCAATTGTAATGTCTTTTGGAATGTGTTTTTCTTTTGATAGCGTCTATGTGAGTCCTCCAGTGCCTAATTTGGTATGTTTGCATCTCTACAGCCAATGTGGAGAATGTGCTTTATCGTATTTGACCATTAAGTGCTGTGAATGTGAGGGCAGCTCATAGAAATGCTATGTGCGCAAATCTATTCTCACGATTGAGAATTTCAATAAAGTTCACACATTTAAACTAAGTACTCTAAATTTAGCATATGAGAATAATATAATAAATCAGTAAACATCATGACTACAATCCCAGTCATTCTTGTGACCAGTGCTTCTAGTTCCATTTGATAAATGCTTTTTGTTTAATCAATGTTTAACATATTCAGTAAAAATGAACCTGCTAAATTAAATAATTGACCTTCTGTCCTGTAAGTGTTTAAAATAATGCCAGAAATCATAATACAATCCTTCATTTACCATTGCAGTCGTCTTATCATTGCAGTATTTTCTATCATTGCAGCATTTTTATTAATTTCCCCTCTGTACCATGGACAGACATTCGGAGAGTTTCCTTACACTTGTATATGTTGTGGGATGTAAGTGTGTATATTTAGGGGGATTTGTGTATTTACGTATATACAGTGTATATTTGCATGTTTTTTTTATGAATGTCTGCTGCAAATGTTATACATTAACGGCTACATTACGCCGCCGCCTCTGTGTGATCTATTTCTTTGCTGCTGTAACACTGCAAATTTCCCCATTGTGGGACTATTGAAGGACATCTTTATCTTTATCTTTATCTTTAAAAACCTTGTGTTGGTGCTTGTTAAATAATTTTCCAAAAGATTAAGATTGAACAAAATGGTGAAACAAAAATTTAAAAAGTAAATTCTGTAACAATTAAACATTGAATACTAAATTATTCCTAAAACAGTTCAATAAATCTTGTAATTAATCGTGAATTATTGTAGTTTAATGAATACTAAAACAAATAATGAAATATTAAAGTACTTAAATAAATATCGAAATCATTTTCGAACACAATAACAGTTAAGAAATAAAAGAGTGACATGTTTTAATTTAAAATTTACAACCACATCGCAACTTGTCGAAAAAGCCTGGAAAAAGGCAAAGGTGCAAATATGTTGACATAAAGTATCAATTTATCATGTCAACTGTTAATAATAGGGAAATACATTTGGAATACTATCCAACCAACAACATGGTGTCAGATGTGAAAACAAAACCAGCAACAAAAGTAAAATTCAATACATCTCTCAAGTTCATATTTGGGAACAAAAATGTTTGTTCATGTGCACACGGTTCAAATCGTACGTTTTTCCAATGTTTCGAAGAAGATAACAATGATTTGCATCGTAAATGGTGACATCTGTCGGTGAGTTGGTGACAGTGCTCCACACAGCCAGCAGCCAATCATATCACAGCGGGGTGTGTCCTGTTCTTCCGCTCTAGTGCCGTCCAGACTGCGGTTTTCTCGAAGGAAAAAAACGACGCCATCTTTCATTCGTCTCGTCGAACAAAGAGAAGCACGCGAGTTATCGCCAAGCAGAGACCAAGTGCGGATTTTTTGGAATTATCATTTGAAAATGTGTGCTAGAACGACACCCAATTACAAAGATGAACTTTGTGGAATAAAAGAAGAGAACGAACAACATCTTCAACTGCTGGGCGAAGTTTGCAACCAGCCTCGTGTTGTGCTACACAAAGCAGGTTTGTACACGTTTTACTCTCATTTGCTTTGTAAAGAACGACTTTCTATCGTTAAAAATATGCATCACAACATCAAGTTGTTTGGGGAAATTGTTCAAGGTTATTGCCGTTTTATTTTTAATTCTTGCCTTTTACTTGCCGGTTTGCTGAACATTTGTTTATGCCAAATTAAATCAGTGCAGAAAATAAATGCCAAAGAATAACCATTAGTGGGGGGTAAACTCTGTGTTTTTTTCCCAGTTTAAAATTTGAACTGATTATTTAACATTTTACATATTCCGGTTTTTAAATGTTGTTAAAGAAGTTAAGTTTGTCATGTCATTATGTTTCAAAACTATGCTGACAGATGTAGTGTATTTTTATATCCACTGTTGGAGTTGAGCCACCGAGAAAATGAGAAACATTTAGTAAATGAATCTTCAAAGCCAAACTTACTCCAATGCATGTTCGTTTTTTGTACTCAAGAAAAAAAGGGTCAAATAAAGACTCAACAACAGCTGATTAGAGTTCTGAAATTTAGTTTCTTTGATTTCTGGAGTTCAGGAAATAGTACAAAGACAGATATCTGGGTGGCTTTTTCTTAATCTCACGAGAAACTATAATCAGACGAGCACAATCGAAAAATGGCACGCTGATCTCAGCCCAGCCTGACATTTTATAGGAGGTTTTATATGTCAAGGGTCATGTAGGTTGAATCGGTCGTCCTTGCTCCCTCCCCCGGTCCACGTTCCACGTCCAAGGCTGACCTTCTCAGGCAGGCGGCAGTCTCTCCGTCTCTCCTGCTCACATTCCCCTGTAATCTCGTCAGTGTACAGATTGTGTGGTGTATGTTTTCCCAGATCAAAATTATATTTTTGGGTGTTCTTGATAGCGTCCCTGTGATGTCCCAACGATATGTGTGTATCTTCTATGGCCTATGTGGAGAATGTGTTTAAAATAATGAGCAATCGTAATACAATCCTTCAATATTCATGTCCGGTGTGGCCATTCCCTATCAGAAGGGAAGGCCGGAGAGAGGGGACACCTTTCCCTTTTTGCTTTTTGGGGAGACTTCTTTTGACATCAGCATGTGACGAGAATAAAATCTTTTTCGAACCAAAATGGCTGTGTCAGAGAGGTTCTTTCCATCACCAATTCTGTAGCATGAAGCCACAAAAACAGATGCACGAACCGTGTTTAACCGGAAACCGTTTAGCTCGCATTGAACAGAAGTGTGACCCAAACATGTCTTGTAAGCTGAAACCGTTCGAACAACAGGAAGCGTGTGAACGGGTGTGATGAAGTCAAAGTGTTCATGTTTTTCCATTCTTTATGAGTTTGCATATACAAATTGCTTTGCTGTGCTTCAATAAAACACCGCACAGGAGCGGGAAAGCTTTTCTCTTTGGCGGACGGCTCCTTGCAAGTGACAAAGACAATCTTGGCTGGGTGATTCATGAATGAAGGCTTGTCTTGTTTTTTACAATAACTCTGACATATCTTGTTCAAGCAATTCCTTATGGAATGATTCAACCTGACTAAAAACTGCACACTGTGGCAAAAAGATCAATGGCGGTTGATGAATTTTAGTGGATAAAACACAAGGGATTACGTTTTTTTTAAAAAATCAAGTACATATTGGTCTTATTTATTTATGAGCTTTGTACTGGCTCGGTCAAAGAACCTCGGGTGGCCCTGCACTGTTTTGTGCACATGTGCATAGTTTCACCTCATCCAAACATTTAAAATACATTTAATGCATCCATCCAGGGTTGCACGGTTCTCATCAGTGAAAGAGCGCATGCTGCAAGGAATGCATCTGCATCTTTGGCTTACTATGAAATTAAAAAGGGAGAACGTCACAACCCCCTTTTCCACCAACAAGCCCAGGAACATTTAGTTCTATCTCTTAATGCAAAAATAAATACTTGTAAACATATTTCGCTTGTAGGATTCCTATTTTATCAATGACATTATGTTGCGATGGCACCCAGTGGTCTGCATCAATATGTTAGGGTCCCACACCAGGTGTTCCATCAGACGCACACAATAGCCTGTGTGTGCTAACTTCAGCTCGCTTTCAGAAACGTCTGTGACTATGTCAGGAATGAAATAGGGCATCAGCCGCAACGTGCTTCCATTTTAAATGCTCGTTTATCACTGTTGTGCTGCTAGAAAATGGAGGTTAACATCGTAGGATGTAATTTTGTGAAATACCCCCATGGTCCGGTCCAAATCTGGGTCGCACGCATTGCTCCGTCTGCGGCAGGCACAAGTCAAGGTAGCACGCTATAAACAATATAAGACAAAGTCGACGCACGAGGTTTGACTTGACCAAACCAAATTTGTCTTTTTGTGTCCTACAGACGTCAGTGAAAACGATCTCCGTTCCGTGAAAGAGGAGCCAGACTTGACTCACATCAAAGCAAAAGCTTCCTGCATAAGTCAACGTTCACAATCCACACAAGAACACACAGTGGAGAGGAGCCTTTTTCCTGCTCAGTTTGTGGCAAAAACTTTTCTTTAAAGTCATATTTGATAAAACACACAACAATACACAGTGGAGAAAAACATTTTTCCTGCTCAGTTTGCGGAAAAAGTTTCTCTCAAAAGGCACATTTAACAAGTCACGCAAGAACACACAGTGGAGAAAAACCTTTTTCCTGCTCAGTTTGTGGAAAGAGTTTCTATCGTAAATCGCATTTAATAAAACACACAACAATACATAGTGGAGAAAAACCTTTTTCCTGCTCAGTTTGTAGGAAAAGTTTCACTCAAAAATCAACTTTAACCAATCATAGAAGAACACACAGTGGCGAAAAACCCTTTTCCTGCTCAATTTGTGGAAAGAGTTTCTCTCGTAAGTCGCTTTTAACGAGCCACACAAGAACACACAATGGAGACAAGCCATTCAGTTGCAGTGTTTGTGCTAAAAAATTCTTCACTAAACATGGTGCTGAGAGACATGATTGTGCTGGTGAGAAAAGCAACGATCCTTGAAGCTTAAAAAAACAACCAAAACAAAAACTGAAGGAACTGACTCTTTGTGGTAAGATGTAAATGTGATTTAGAATAAAATATGATATATTGAATTTTGCAAAGCTTTTTTATTGACACTAAGCCAATGTGATCAGTGCCAGAAGAACCAACGTGTTTGAGTGATAATTGTTTTTTTTTGTTTTCATATCAAACATTATCAATGAAATTAATTACCTTTGCCTAGAACAACATTTTTTAACATTATGCTTTTCAGTTGTTTTTTTAATCGTACCTAATGGAAACGGTGTGAGAAGAAACTGTGCTTATGAAATCGGTTCCTTCCACAATCATCAATAAAATCACTTGTTCCACTTGCTCAACTGGCCTTCATTACACTGTGAAAAGGTGAAAAACTGAACTAGAAGTTGAACTATAAAAAGAACCAGAAAGAGAAACGCAAATCGTCTCAGTTTCTCTCAAAGGTTTTGGAATGTCAGGAGTTGGCAACTTGATGGCAACTGGAGTCAGTGTTTATTTGTCACCACGGAGGGGATGATCCGCATCACGCAGTTTGTTGCTGCTGCTGTCTGAATTGGAAAAGTACCGTAGTTTAATGAATATTGAAATTAATAATGAAATATTTAAGTAATAAAATAAACATTGAAATATTTTTTGACACTTTAACATTTAAATAATAGTGAAAATTTTCAATTTAAAATTTGCAACAATATACGTCCATCCATCCATTATCTATACCGCTTCTCCTCACGAGGGTCGCGGGGGTGCTGGAGCCTATCCCAGCTATCTTTGGGCAGTAAAGATAAAGATAAAGATGTCCTTTATTAGTCCCACAATGGGGAAATTTGAAGTGTTACAGCAGAAAAGATATAGATCACACAGAGTCGGCGGCGTAATGTAGCCGTTAATGTGTAACATTAGCAGCAGACATTCATAAAAAGCATGCAAATATACACAGTATAAACGTATCTAAGTGTAAGGAAACACTCCTAATGCCTGTCCATTATACAGAGGGGGAAATACTGTAATGATAAAAACTACTGAATGATTGAAAATACTGCAATGATAAAGATATTACAATGATAAAAGTACTGTAATGGTGAGAGTACTGAAATGACAGGAAAGTACTGCAATGATAAAAGTACTGTAATGGTAAAAGTACTGCAATGATAAAGTATACTGCAATGATAAAAGTACTGTAATAGTAAAAGTACTGTAATAGTGAACATCCTGCAGTGGTAGAAATACTACAGTGAAGTATTGTAATAAGAATACTGTAATGATAAGAATACTGTAATGGCGGGGGACACCCTGAACTGGTTGCCAGCCAATTGCAGAGCACACAGAGACGAACAACCATCCGCGCTCACACTCATACCTAGGGGCAATTTAGAGTGTTCAATCGGCCTGCCATGCATGTTTTTGGAATGTGGGAGGAAACCGGAGTACCCGGAGGAAACCCACGCAGGCACGGGGAGGAATTAAATTAATAAGAAATATAGAAACATTTACTAAATATTGAACAAATTTAATAGTCCAAATTTTCAAAGATAAAAATAATGAATCAAATTTTAAGTATTAATTAATTCAATAAATAATTAAAATAATTGCACTCATATTTAAATGAACAAATATGTTGTCAAATATTCAAGATTGAAATCGAAAGTATTTAAAAATATTTATAGAATTCTTACATATTAAAAATTTTGAATACATATTGTAGTCATACATAAGCAAGTTTAAATATTTACATGAAAATCGAATTAAATACTGAATACTGAGGTAAAAAATTGTTAAGGAAAAAATACTTAAATATTGAAGTGAGTATCCAATTAAATGAATAAACAACAAATACCTCGTGGAAAATATAATTTATCAACGTTTGTCAAACCACAATGTTCTTTTTTGCATATTCTTAAATAATCTTAGTTTTTTTTCTCTTTTCCTTTTTTAGTTACTCAACAGTTCATTCCACGTGGAATATCCCATTGGGAGAAAAAAAATATCTCATGCAAAAAATAAAGAGCGACCTATTGTTTTAGAGGACAATAAAAGGCACCACAGCACTGGCGAAAAAGCCTGTAAAAAGGCAAAGGTGCAAACATGTTGACATTAAGAAGCACTTTATCACGTCAACTGTGAATAATAGGAAAATAGATTTGCAATGCAGTCCAAAAGACAACATGGTGGCAGATAACAAAACCGGCTGTCAGAAAGACTTGGGGGGGAACCAAAGTTTCGTTCCGCATCGACGCAATACTAGGACGGGTTTCATAACAAGGTAACACTTCCGCTCCTCTCGCGGCACCCGTTGGTGTGCGTCTACTGATTAAAACATTCAAATTATTCCAGTTTCCTGATTCTCTGACCGGAATCAACGGCCCATACTGCCCGCTTCAGCCAGTGTAATTTCTCAGCTAATGTGGACAACACTGCATTACAACAAGTGGTCCTTCGAGCCGGATTGGAGCAAAGCTAAAGCACTATGGACCCTGCAGCAACTACGGAAGAGACATCAAGTCGGCCCAGCAGAGAATCCCGTCTGCCCCCTCATCTAATGGACTATGAAGTTGGCTATTCAGTCCCCGGACCACATCCTCCAATCACTTCATCCCGCTCCAGCGGCAGACTCAGAAGTACTTCGAGGAGATCCCATCGCTCTGTAACCAACTCCAGTTCTTACTCAGGGAGGCACACAACCTATACCGTTGGCCACTATCCGCAAGATGGACTCTCTCCAATCCAAGCGGCAATTCTGGATGAGAATGCTAAACAACTTCAGATGGTTAATCTTCAAAGACAGCTGGCCGAAGATGAGGAAGCTGAGCGCGAACTCAAACAACTGCAAGCTCAAGCCAAGGCAGCGCAACAGGCACAAGAAGAAGCCATACAAGCAAAGGAGGCCATTAGCAACCGCCTCGAACAAAGCCGCAGACTACAACAATTAAGAGCGGATGTGGAACTAGCTAAACTGGTCACGTCAATGCTCAGCACGAACAGCCCCACATCGAGCACCTATCAGCCGATCCCACCAGCTAGTCCTGCACCAGGCAACCTTGCACCTCCTCACGCCAACTCATATCCAACAATGGGCAAACAACAATCCCCCAATTTAGTCCAAACAGCTGCTGCAGCACAACCGTTGCCTACGGCAGCGCCAACAACGATCCATGATGGAGCGGCTGCTCCACTACAAAGTGAGCAACTTAATACGACTCACGGCCCGTCATTCCAGCAGACAGGACAAGAATGGGAGCATCCTCGAGCTTCTTCCATTCCCTTCCAGGCTCCTACATCAGCACCTGCCCCCTATTCTGGTCTACAGCCACAACTCGGAGCAGATATGCTGATCGCTTCTGCCTTTGGCATTCCAAAGCCAACGCTACCAGTGTTTGAGAGCGGTCGTGAGAGTGACTTTGCTCTGCTGAAGATGGCACTGGACAGTCTACTCAACAACCACACCCACCTGAGTGAGCAGTATAAGTATCAAGTGTTACTAAGTGTAACTAATTGTCACATGATCTTCTATCATTTTCCGGTTCCGGCGCCGCGCGAGTGGCTGCCTGTTTACTGCAGCGTGGCTCACTATTGAGCCTTTTTCGTGTGTTTTTTCCCTTTACCCTGTTTTATTTTATTTTTACCTCATCTCAGCAATGGACCTACAACTTGTGGTGGTTTTGCTGCTGTTGGGGGCTATTTCTTGCGCGATCGTGTCCGGAGACGAAACTCGGAGCTACGGATCGATCGTGTACACAAGAGATCAGCTGTTAGCACTCCGTGCTAACCCCGCGTGGGCTCCCGGAGCGAGACCCGATATTCCCCGCGAGCTGAGGAGGAAGAGACGGGGATGTCGTGCGGGGGCTAAACGCCAGGCAAGGAGGAGACGATATCACCCCGTCCTCCCGTCCGTTATTATGGGGAATGTTCGATCCCTCTCCAACAAAATGGACGAGCTAACAGCGCTAACCCGGCACGAGAGGATTGTCCGGGAGGCTAGCTTGCTGGTGTTCACGGAGTCGTGGCTAACAGAGCTAACGCCGGACGCCGTCGTGGAATTGGACGGCTTTCAAATACTACGCGCGGACAGGACACTAGAGAGCGGTAAGAGAAAAGGGGGAGGGCTGGCTGTGTTTGTTAATGATAGATGGTGTAACCCTGGGCATATAACTGTTAAGGATCAACTTTGCAGTCGGGACATTGAGATGATAGCTGTTAGCATGCGTCCGGTCTATTTACCGCGAGAGTTCAGTCATGTGATCGCGGTGGCGGCGTACGTGCCTCCCTCTGCTAACGGTGAGACAGCCTGTGATGTACTGAATGCAGCTGTGAGCAGGCTACAAACACAGCACCCAAATGCCTTGTTCCTTATCTCTGGTGACTTCAATCATGCTTCTCCTTCCTCCTCTCTGCCTTCATTCACACAATATGTAACATGCCAAACCAGAGACAATAAAATATTGGACCTCTTCTATGCCAACACCAAGGAGGCGTACACGTCACTGCCCCTCCCCCCGCTGGGCAAAGCTGACCACAACTTGGTTGCTCTCCTGCCTGTGTACAAACCTCTCGTCCGCAGGCCGCCAGCTGTGACAGGCAAAGTTCAGAGACGGTCTGGAGAAGCAGAGGAGGCCCTAAAGGACTGTTTCAACACAACTGTGTGGGAAGTATTCAGCGAAGCCCACTGGGAGGACATTAATGGTCTAACAGACACAATTACAGACTACATTAACTTCTGCATGGAGAACACCATTCCCACCAGGACTGTAAGATGTTTCTCCAACAACAAACCCTGGATCACACCGGACATTAAAGCTCTCCTGAAGGAGAAAAAGAGGGCTTTTGTTTCAGGCGACAAGGACGAGCTGAAGAGAGTGCAGCGTCAGCTGAGAAGGAGGATCCGAGAGGGGAAAAAGTCCTACAGGATGCGGATGGAAGAACAACTGCAGCGGAACAAGGCCAGGGATGTCTGGAGGGGCCTGAAGACCATCTCAGGCCACGGACAAGCAGGTAAGACCCAGAAGGGGGGGGGGCTTCAGTGGGCAAATGAGTTGAACCTATTTTTCAATAGGTTTGATCAAATGTCTGACCCCGCTCAGGCTTCCCTGATGCAGCCCCCACCCACCCCTCCTGCCACTGCGAACAAGACCCTCTCTCCCCCTCTCTCCCCCTCTCTCGCCCCTCTCTCTCTCCACAGGCTCCAGTTCCCAGCCTCATCAGACAACCACCACTTCCTCCTGCTCAGCCTTGTTCCTCACAACATCTCAGGTGAAGAACCAGCTGAGGAAGATGAAGGCGAGGAAGGCGGCAGGTCCAGATGGGATCAGCTCCCAGCTCCTCAAATCCTGCGCAGACCAGCTGTGTGGAATCGTCCAGCACATGTTCAACCTGAGCTTGAAGCTGGGCAGAGTCCCCCAGCTGTGGAAAACATCCTGCCTGGTTCCGGTTCCAAAGACACCCCATCCGAAGGAGCTCAACAACTTCAGACCAGTGGCGCTGACGTCTCATCTGATGAAGACCCTGGAGAGACTGGTCCTCGTCCATCTGCGCCCCCTGGTGAGCTCTTCGATGGATCCACTCCAGTTTGCATACCAGCCTGGCATCAGTGTGGATGATGCCATCATCTACCTGCTCCACACTTCATTCTCCCACCTGGAGAAGGCGGGGGGCACGGTGAGGATCATGTTCTTTGATTTCTCAAGTGCTTTCAACACCATCCAGCCCACCCTATTGGGACACAATCTGGAGCAAGCGGGGAGTGGCCCACCACCTCATCACATGGATCCACGACTACCTCACAAACCGGCCACAGTACGTGAGGACACAAGACTGTGTGTCTAACGTGCTACTCTGCAGCACGGGAGCGCCGCAGGGAACTGTTCTGGCTCCCTTCCTGTTCACCCGCTAAACCTCGGACTACAAATACAATTCCTCTACCTGTCACCTGCAGAAGTTCTCTGATGACTCCGCGATTGTCGGCCTCATCACTGACGGAGACGATCGGGAGTACAGAGGGGTTACGCAGGGTTTTGTGGACTGGTGTCAGCAGAACCGCCTCCAAATCAACGCTAGGAAATCCAAAGAGCTGGTGGTGGATTTCTGCAAGCGTTGGCACTCTCCACCTGGACCAGTGAATATCCAGGGAACAGACGTTGAGAGGGTCTCAACTTACAAGTACCTGGGTGTTCATCTGAACAATAAACTGGACTGGAGCGACAACACAGACGCTCTCCATAGGAAGGGCCAGAGCAGACTCTTCCTACTCAGGAGGCTGAGGTCCTTTGGCGTTCGGGGAACACTCCTCAGGAACTTCTATGACGCTGTGGTTTCATCAGTCATCTTCTATGGAGTGGTCTCCTGGGCAGGAGGCATCTCGGGCCGGGACAAAAAGAGACTGGACAAACTAGTGAGGAGGGCCAGCTCTGTCCTGGGCTGCTCCCTGGACTCTGTGGACTCAATGGGGGGTAGGAGGATGACGGCAAAACTGTCATCAATGCTGAACAACCCAGCCCACCCACTCAATGACACTCTTGGAGCACGCCACAGCTCCTTCAGTTATAGACTGAAGAGATTTTTCCGCTCCTTCCTGCCGGCTGCTGTCAGACTTTTTAACAAGAACACTAGGTCAGGTCTACAAATGGGCGGGCATTAGTGCAATTGTGCAGTCCGAGGATGCAACAAACACAACTACTGTGCTTTATCCAATGCTGTACTTAAATATTGACCAATGGTGTATTTTGTTTACCATTGCAGTAGTCTTATCATTGCAGTACTTTTACCATTACAGCACTTCTATCATTGCAGCATTTTTATTAATTTCCCCTCTGTACCATGGACAGACATTCAGAGTGTTTCCTTACACTTGTATATGTTGTGGGATGTAAGTGTGTATATTCAGGGGGATTTGTGTATTTACGTATATACAGTGTATATTTGCATGCTTTTTATGAATGTCTGCTGCTAATGTTATACATTAACGGCTACATTACGCCGCCGCCTCTGTGTGATCTATACCTTTGCTCCTGTAACACTGCAAATTTCCCCATTGTGGGACTAATAAAGGACATCTTTATCTTTCTCTTTAAAAACCTTGTGTTGGTGGTTGTTAAATAATTTTCCATAAGATTAAGATGGTGAAACAAAAATTTAAAAAGTAAATTCTGTAACAATTAAACATCGAATACTAAATTATTCCTAAAACAGTTAAATGAATCTTGAAATTAATAGTGAATTATTGTAGTTCAATGAATACTAAAACGAATAATGAAATATTAAAGTACTTAAATAAATACCCAAATCATTTTCGAACACAATAACAGTTAAGTAATAAAAGAGTGACATGTTTTAATTTAAAATTTACAACCACATCGCAACTTGTCAAAAAAGCCTGTAAAAAGGCAAAGGTGCAAATATGTTGACATAAAGTATCACTTTATCATGTCAACTGTTAATAATAGGGAAATACATTTGGAATACTATCCAACCAACAACATGGTGTCAGATGTATAAACAAAACCAGCAACAAAAGTCAAATTCAATACATCTCTCAAGTTCATATTTGGGAACTAAAATGTTTGGTCATACGCATACGGTTTAAATCTTAGGTTTTTTTCTATGTTTCGAAGAAGATAACAATGATTTGCATCGCAAGTGGCGACATCTGTTGGTGAGTTGATGACAGTGCTCCACAAAGCCAGCAGCCAATCATATCACAGCGGGGTGTGTCTTGTTCTTCCGCTTTCGTGCCGAACGGACTGCGGTTTTCTCGAAGGAAAAAAACGACGCCATCTTTCATTCGTCTCGTCGAACAAAAAGAAGCACACGAGTTATCGCCAAGCAGAGATCAAGTGCGGATTTGTTGAGATTGGCGTTTGAAAATGTGCGCAAGAACGACACCCAAGTACAAAGAGGAACTTTGTGGAAAAAAAGAAGAGAACGAGCAACATCTTCAACTTCTGGGAGAAGGTTGCAAGCAGCCTCGTGTTGTGCTACACAAAGCAGGTTTGTCATATGCTTCTGGCCATTTCGGAAAATAGTCCAAAGCAGCTAGGACATAACGGTTGCCTGTGTTAGTGCGTGAAAATGGGCCCATTCTGGCCCCCGCAATCCTCTCCATCGGCGCGCCCACTGCTAGCTGTTGGAGGTGGGCACGAGACCGGCCTGGTGGACCCTTGTGCGCTGTGCAGAGGTCACAACGGCGACAAAAGTCCTCAACATCTCGCCTTAATTGACCCCAATAGAAACTTTGCCGGAGTCTGCAAAGTGTTTTTGACACACCAAAGTGTCCTGCCTCTGCAGGCCCATGAGAGGCTTTCAACACAGCCTCTCTCAGAGCCCTGGCGACGACCACCTGCCATCTATCCTCCCCAGTAGCAGGCTCCTTCCAAGCTCTCTGGTGCACCCCATCCTTGACCTGAAGAGTCCCAATCTTTGAATACAGTCCTTTAGTGGCAGGCGAGTGTCCAGTGACCTTCTCCCACTTAGGGTTTTGACCCGACTCGACCCACTTTAATACAGGTCGGAGGTCAACATCCTGTTGCTGCTGCTTCCTCCATTCGGGTGCCTCCACAACCTGCACCTCCCTCCATACGGGGTCGACATGATCATGCGCGGGACTTTGCTCCTCACCACAAAGTTTCTTCTCTCGGGTCTCTCTCTTCTCGCAGAAGCGGCAGCCAGCAAGTGCACAAGGGCGTCGAGACATAGCGTCAGCGTTGGCATGGCAATTTCCAGTCCTGTGCTCCACTTGGAAGACATATGGGGCCAGTTCTTCAAGCCAGCGTGCAATCTGTCCTTCAGGCTCCTTAAAAGACAATAGCCACTGGAGTGCCGCATGGTCAGTGCGTACAGTGAAGGGTCAACAGGACAGATAATATCGAAAATGGCTAATGGCTCTCACAATTGCCAGCAGTTCCCTTTGTGTGACACAATAACGCCGTTCAGCCTTGTTCAAGGTTTTGCTGAAGTATGCCACTACTCTCTCCCCGTCTGCCCCCACTTCACTCAAAACCGCCCCAATTCTGACATTGCTGGCATCAGTGTCCAGGACAAACGGCAGGTTGGCGTCTGGGGGGACGAGAATGGGTGCCTCCGTCAGCACCTTCTTTAGTGAGCTGAAGGCCCGTCTGCACTCGGAAGTCCAGTCAAAATCAGTGTCCTTCCGCTGCAGGTGGAAAAGCGGTGCAGCTAGACATGAGAAACCCCGCACGAATCGCCTGTAATAGGATGCCAGCCCAAGGACGCTCTTCAGTTCACGCGGGTTGCTGGGAGTAGGCCAGTCCCTCACGGCTCGCACTTTCTCCTCCAATGTGATAATGCCTTCCCCTCCAACTTTGTGTCCCAGGAACTCAAGCTCTCTTCTCATAAAGCAGCACTTGTCAGGGTGAAGTTTCAGACCCGCAGTGGAAATTCTTTGTAAGACCTGGCGCAGGGCCTCCAAGGCTGCATGGAAAGCGTTCCCATGGACCAGGATGTCATCCAAATAGACCAGACATTCCTGTCGGGGGATGCCAGCCAGCACCTTGTCCATAAGCCGCTCAAAGGTAGCAGGTGCATTACACAGGCCGAAACAGAGAACTCGAAACTGCCACAACCACCTGCCAGTACAGAAAGCAGTCTTTGGCCTGGCTTCCGGGCTGAGGGGCACCTGCCAATATCCACTGCGCAGGTCTAATGAGGAGAACCAGGACGATCCAGACACCAGATCCAGAGTCTCATCAATGCGGGGCAGTGGATAGGAGTCTTTCTTGGTCACGCTGTTTAAGGGTCTATAGTCCACACAGAACCTTTTCTTCACTGTCTTTTTTTTTTTTTACCTTGACAACCCCTGAGGCCCCAGGGCTGTCAGATGGCTCAATGATGCCAGCTTTCAGCATCTCATCAATTGCGCTGTCCGCATCTGCCTGATGTGCAAGGGGAAGGCGGCGGGGGCGTGCTTTGATAGGTCGTGCATACCCCGTGTCAATTTCGTGCTGCACCAAGTCTGTTCGGCCAACCTCCTCTTCTGTCAGCACAAAAATGTCCTTAAAGTCCCACAACAGTTGCCACAGCTCGTCTTGTTGCTTGGGTTCCAAACCATCACTGTTGCGCTTCCACACTTCGCGCACTGCCGTCAATCTGTCCACTCCACCTGTCATGGACCACGGGGCCGGGGAAGAGGAATGCTCATCAATGTGGGCATCTGATGTGGGTGGAGAAGTCATAGGAGCCAGCGGTTCATGGGTGGGATCAGACTCCTGCTGTGCAATGGCTGCGCTCAACGTCGGAAGGAATGACTTTTCAGGCTGTGTAGGGCGCACCATTTCAACTGTGGGGCCTCCTGGAAAAGCCAACGTGTTCCTCCCCTGGTCAAGCACGCACCGGGGTGTTCGTAGAAAGTCCAGTCCTATGATGCAGGGTTCGCGTACAGCGGCAACCCACACCCGAAAGTTCATGGATAGTCCCCCCACTTGGATAGTCACCACCCCCCTTCCAAGCATAGGGGTGAGCTTTGTTCTTTTTATAGTTCAACTTCTAGTTCAGTTTTTCACCTTTTCACAGCGTAATGAAGGCCAGTTGAGCAAGTGGAACAAGTGATTTTATTGATGATTGTGGAAGGCAACGATTTCATCAGCACAGTTTCTTCTCACACCTTTTCCATTAAATACGATTAAAAACACAACTGAAAAGCATAATGTTAACAAATGTTATTCCAGGTAAAGGCAATTAATTTACATGTTTGATGTAACCACCAAAACAAATCATCACTCAGACACATTGCTTCTTCTGGCACGGATCACATTGGCTTAATGTCAATAAAAAAGCTTTGCAAAATTCAATATATAATATTTCATCCAAAATCACATATACATCTTACCACCAAGAGTCAGTTCCTTCAGTTTTTTGTTTTATTTTTTTCAAGCTTCAAGGATCGCTGCTATTCTCACCAGCACAATTGTGACTCTCAGCACCCTGTTTAGTGAAGAATTTTTTAGCACAAACGCTGCAACTGAATGGCTTGTCTCCATTGTGTGTTGTTGTGTGGCTTCGTAAATGCGACTTTTGAGAGAAACTCTTGGCACAAACTGAGCAGGAAAAAGGTTTTTCTCCACTGTGTGTTCTTGTGTGGCTTGTTAAATTTGCCTTCTGAGAGAAGCATTTTCCACAAACTGAGCAGGAAAAAGATTTTTCACCACTGTGTCTTCTTGTGTGGATTGTTAAATGCGACTTTCGAGAGAAACTCTTGCCACAAACTGAGCAGTAAAAGGGTTTTTCTCCACTGTGTGTTCTTGTGTGGATTGTTAAAAGCGACTTTCGAGAGAAACTCTTGCCACAAACTGAGCAGGAAAAGGGTTTTTCTCCACTGTGTGTTCTTGTGTGGTTTGTTAAATGCAACTTTTGAGAGAAACTCTTGCCACAAACTGAGCAGGAAAAGGGTTTTTCTACACTGTGTGTTGTTGTGTGGATTGTTAAATGTGCATTTTGAGAGAATCCTTTGCCACAAACTGAGCAGGAAAAGGGTTTTTCTCCACTGTGTGTTCTTGTGTGGATTGTTAAAAGCGACTTTCGAGAGAAACTCTTGCCACAAACTGAGCAGGAAAAGGGTTTTTCTCCACTGTGTGTTCTTGTGTGGATTGTTAAATATGCATTTTGAGAGAATCCTTTGCCACAAACTGAGCAGGAAAAGGGTTTTTCTCCACTGTGTGTTGTTGTGTGGATTGTTAAAAGCGACTTTCGAGAGAAACTCTTGCCACAAACTGAGCAGGAAAAGGGTTTTTCTCCACTATGTGTTCTTGTGTGGATTGTTAAATATGCATTTTGAGAGAATCCTTTGCCACAAACTGAGCAGGAAAAAGGTTTTTCTCCACTGTGTGTTCTTGAGTGACTTGTTAACGTTGCGTTTTGAGAGAAGATTTTGCCACAAACTGAGCAAGAAAAAGGTTTTTCTCCACTGTGTGTTCTTGCGTGCCTTTTTAAACTTGACTTTCGAGAGAAACTCTTGCCACAAACTGAGCAGGAAAAGGGTTTTTTTCCACTGTGCGTTCTTGTGTGTTTTATTAAATATGACTTAAAAGAAAAGCTTTTGCCACAAACTGAGCAAGAAAAAGGTTTTTCTCCACTGTGTTTTTGCGTGCCTTTTTAAACTTGACTTTCGAGAGAAGCTTTTGCGACAAAATGAGCACGAACATGTTTTTTCTCCACTGTGTGTTCTTGTGTGCGGTTTTAAAGACAACTTTGAAGTTAATGAGTCAGTGTGACATGCCCTTTCCTCTTTGGCTTGCCCATCATCGTCATCATCATCATCATCAGGAGAGCATGATAATGTGTCCTCATTTTGTGCTTGTGATGGCCCCCAGTGGTCTTCGTCACCTTCTGTTGTCACGTGATGACTTGAGTTGCTGCTTGTAGGCTCCGCCCCTCTGTTGTCCTCACGCTCACCCATGTTTTCATCTTCAGTCTTTATAGGGACAACGTTCAGTGGTGACTTGTTGATCTCCTCCTCCTCCTCCTCCTTTTTGATGTGAGTCAAGTCTGGCTCCTCTTTCACAGAACGGAGATCGTTTTCACTGACGTCTGCAGGACACAAAAAGACAAATTTGGTTAGGTGAAGTCAAAGCTCATGCGGCGACTTTGTCTTATATTGTTTCTATCGTGCTACCTTGACTTGTGCCTGCCGAAAACGAATCAATGCGTGCGACCCCGATTTGGACCGGACCATGAGGGCATTTCACAAAATTACGTCCGACGAAGTAAACCTCACTTTTGATGCTCGATTTCATTCCGGACATGGTCACAGACGTTTCTGGAAGCGAGCTGAAGTTAGCACACACAGGCTATTGTGTGCGTCTGATGGAACACCTGTTGTGGGACCCTAACTTATTGATGGGGGCCACTGGGGGCCATCGCAACATAATGTCATTGATAAAATAGGAATCCTTCAAGTGAAATATGTTTACAAGTATTTCTTTTTGCATTTAGAGAAAGAACTAAATGCTCCTGGGCTTGTTGGTGGAAAAGGGGGTTGTGACGTTCTTCCTTTTTAAGCCCATAGTAAGCCAAAGTTGCAGATGCATTCCTTGCAGCATGCGCTTGTTCACCGATGAGATCCGTGCAACCCTGGATGGATGCATTAAATGTATTTTAAATGTTTGGATGAGGTGAAACTATGCACATGTGCACAAAACAGTGCAGAGCCACCCGAGGTTCATTGGCCGAGCCAGTACAAAGTTCATGAGACCAATACGTATTTGATTTTTTTTTTTTAATTAATCCTTTGTGTTTTATCCACTAAAATTCATCAACCGCCATTGATCTTTTTGCCGCAGTGTGCAGTTTTTCCAGTCAGTTTGAATCATTCCATAAGGAATTGCTTGAACATGATATGTCAGAGTTTTTGTCAAAAACGAGACAAGCCTTCATAAATGAATCACCCAGCCAAGATTGTCTTTGTCACTTGCAAGGAGCAGTCCGCCAAAGAGAAAAGCGTTCCCGCTCCTGTGCGGCCTTTTATTGAAGCACAGCAAAGAAATTTGTATATGCCAACTCATAAAGAATGGAAAAACATGAACACTGACTTTATCACACCCGTCCACACTCTTCCTGTTGTTCGAACGGTTTCAGCTTTCAAGACATGTTTGGGTCACACTTCTGTTCAATGCGAGCAAAAACGGTTTCCTGTCAAACACGGTTCAAGACGTGCATCTGTTTTTGTGGCTTCCTGCTAAACTGCCAGCATAGACACAACTCTGTTACCACTGAACTCACGTTTTCCTGTTTAAGAGGTCCATGTTTTTGTGACCTTCTATTAACCCGTAAGCATAGTTTTGAAACATGATGACATGACAAACTTAATTTCTTTCACAATAATATAAAAACTTTCACAGATATAGCAAAAACAAATTGGAGAAGCTGTGGAGCAGAGCACAACATCAGTCAGACCCCGGGTCCACAACCCCTCCGGCAGAGACGCAAACAGAGCTTTCGCTTCAGAGTGACCCATTCACTGTCTACCAAAGTGTCGAAATTCGGAAAATGTTCCATAACAGAAGAATTCGTCATGGGTGCTGAAACACCACACCCTGCTAGTGACATGGAGTATTCGACATCTAAAATTAACTCTGCCAAAAGTCTTCACCAATGGGCCGAAATCTTTAGTATGATGATGCGCACCGATAGTTAATGTGATTTGTGGCTCAGCGAACAGAGACAATTCATACCGTTTGCTCTGCTCTGGGGCAAGGCACACATGCGAGGCAGCACCGGTAGACATCACAAATACATAATCCTAATGCAAGATGCACTTCTGACCCTCGAAATTGGTTGAATGTATCCTGACAAACCAAATCATCAGAACTCAGTGTTCAATGCAAAGGACCAATTGGTGGTTTGAATGGGTGGAGGCGGCTTCACCGCGCAGACCAGAGCAGGAACAGGACGTACCAGCTGCGGGAAGATGGAGACCCTGGTCTCAGAGCTGCCCAGTCTACTGGAACGGAGGACAACATATGCTTCCCCCAGCGGAAGTGCACAGTCAAATTCAGTCCCACTCGAATTCCAGTGTTTGTTTCACAGGTGCGGTTTCAGTGCATGGCAGTGACTCGGCCAATCTCAAGAGTCCCACAAACGTGACAGTGTTGTTGCTCATTGGGATATGCAGAGGGAGCTTGCAAAGCGTGGAATATCTTGTTCCACCATCAAAAACTGTTGTCCATCAATCGTCACCTGAATGCCAAGACCTGCCGGTCCTTGAATGCTGAGGCTCCGCGGGCACCCCTATCGTGGAATGGGGTCCCAATCGGGTTGAGGCGTCAACTGTGCATTTGGAAGCCATAGAAGCGTGCTAGTGGAGCTCTTCGTGACAGGCATGGCGCTGGACCACAGGATGGTACATTTCAGGGAGTGGGGTATCACAGCGGGGTGTGTCCTATTCTTCCGCTTTAGTGCAGAACAGACTGCAGTTTTCACAAAGGAAATCCATTCCACGCTACTTTAAAAAAAAACGACGCCATCTTTCATTCGTCTCGTCGAACAAATAGAAGCACACGAGTTATCGCCAAGTAGAGATCAAGTGCGGATTTGTTGGGATTGGCGTTTGAAAATGTGTGCTCGAACGACACCCAAGTACAAAGAGGAACTTTCTGGAATAAAAGAAGAGACCGAGCAACATCTTCAACTGCTGGGCGAAATTTGCAAGCAGCCTCGTGTTGTGCTACACCAGTGATTCGGCGCGCGGTGCGATGCTGGGGGGGGCGCGTGGGACCCTGGGGAACATGCTTTTTTGCATGGTTTTGGGACCGAAAAAGGCGATCTCAGACAACGCGAGTTTGAGCTCGTCTAAGCTGTTTTTGCCCCGAGTTCACGCAGTACTGGTTTAAAAAAAAAAAAAAACGTGTCGCCCTGTCACGCAGTACTGATTAACAAAAAAAAAAAGCGTCGCCCCGTCGCTCGTTGACCCGGAAGTGATTTCTTTCGCCGCTCCTTAAATGCCCCGCGCCAAGCTATCTTGCGCCGCAGCAGAGCGAGCAAGGAAGCGCTAAGCGCGCTAATCGCTAAAATGAATTGCTTCGATGGACGCTCGACTTTTAAAAGAAGTCTGACTTGAACTGCGTTCGGGCGGAGAGCCAGCAGCTATGAACAGAAATGTTGTATTGCAACCATTACGTATCCGAACAAAATAAGACGATGGCTACGTGAGCAATTTAGCAGACGATCTCAGGCTGGAACACGGAAATGGCTGACGTCATCACAACGAAGCGTTTCAACGTCAATCAGATTGTGAACATAAAAAAAAAATGTATAGTCAACATATTAAAACTGTTGCTTTGTTATTTATATAGAATTTTTGTTTGAAATCCCCCTGGCTCTTTTTGTCTTTTCTATATTCTGTACGTATTAATAACTGTTTGGTTTGTTCATGTTAATAAAGTAAAAAAAACTAAACAAAAACGTGTAGTAAATATTTATCATCCCATCAATATTCGCACCACAGAGTGCTGAGTTTCGAGATCCTCACAATAGTCGTTCTCAAAATGATAGATTTTTTTTTTTAATTTATCTTTGTTAAGCGATATTTTATTGACAATCCAACATTAATATACAAAGAACATGTACATTAGTACAAAATAAAAAACTGGAGTGGGGGGCGCAAATTTATTTTCTTCTTGGTAGGGGGGAGGCGTGACAGGAAATAATTGAGAACCACTGAACTAATATAACCCCGTTTTCCTCAACCAATGAGTCAGTATTCTTTGAAGTGGAATATCCGCAGACTAAAAATTTCTAATTTAATTTAAATCAATTTACTGTAAATCTAAAGTCCCCTCATAACATGATAATTCATCACATTCCTGTCATTTCCATCTCAAAATGTCGTTCCATTAATTGAATTACCGTAGTACATCCGTCGCCAAACTGAAGTATGGAACATCAGATAGGTTTTTTTCGTTTTGCATGACCTTTAACCTTGCATGTTCTTTTTCAACAAAATTGTATCTCTTATCAGTTTCCCTGTTTCATGAGTTCCTGCCGGGGGCAAAAAGGAGGAGTTCAGAGAGGAATTTCACCCTCAGGGGCAATCCCAAACTTTTGTTTCCAGGACATTGTAACACTCTGGGCTGGTTTATTGTTCTTCTTATTGCAATTTTACTGCATTCAGTCTTCCTCGAGACTGAATACGTTCTCGTGTTTGCCAAATAGTTAATCCTAGTTTCTCACTTTAGCTTTTCACAGTCAAGATATGAACTTTTTAACTGCACAATCACTTCATTGAGGTCTAATTATCAATTGTTTACCATAGTCAGACTTTTGCCGTCAAAGAGACCTGTTCCTTCACCGTACGTTAACGTTTTTAATCACTCAGGGCGTTTCCGTGTTGACAAATCAGATTCCACGGAACATGCATTCATTCTTTTATGATCTTAGATTTCTCTATTTAAATGGTGACAAAATTATAATTATTTTTAACAGAATTTAATAAAAACGTCCACAAGCATAGGATGGATGTTTGGTTGGTGTTAGATGAACGGATATTCGGAGACTTAATTTTTTAGACAAACATCGATTATGAATGAACATGTCCTTTCAATGTATTTAACTTTGCCACGTCTTACCTTCACCCTCACTGTTCATAACAAAAAATATTTTCTTGTCAAATAAATATGCTTATATAAACTCAAGAAATTCCAAGTTTTGTTTTGAATTAAGTCACAAAATTATACATGCATGGTTTGACACATGTTGTTTATATGTAGTGTTGGGGCCGCAACTAATGATTGCCCGTTTGTCCTTTACAAAAATAGTTTATAATTTAATTGTTACCAATTATTTGATTAATCAGTTGTTGGAATTCATTCATAGTCATGTTGACCCTTGCCCTTGGAAACATATTTTGAGTGATCAGTGGATGATTGCCCAACAGGTGTCACATACTTAATATTTAAAGTAGACCCAGCATGACACAAAATGGTGTGCTTGATCTACTTACTAAATGTAAGGTAACTTTTTGCATCACATTTTTATGTAGATTGTGCAAGGATTGTTTTGTAAAGGCTACTTCATTTCTTGTGTGGAAGAAATTAGATTTGCAAGTAAAATCCACTTAACTTTGCAAGTCAGGTTAGTTTTACTTTCGCAAGTAAAGTCTACTTAACTTTGCAAGCAAGTTAACTTGAATAGTTACGTTGCATTTACTGAAGTAATGTAGTTAACAAACTTGCAGAATTAAGTTGACTTCACTTGCAAAATTTAAACTAACTTTACATGTAAAATTAAGTAGACTTTACAAAACCGCTTTCTTATGCACAAGAAATTAAGTAGATGAAACAAGCACTGTCCTTGCTTTATAAACATAAATGTGTGATGCAAAAGGTTACCTTACATTTTCTAAGTAGATCAGCCAGCCCCAAAATTTTTATCAGTGTGGATATAAAAATACACTACATATACCCAAGATGGCGGCGCGCATGGACGCAGCGGCTAACAGCTCCCCCTCACAGTGCTCCTTTTTACTTTTTATTAGTGTTTGCTTGCTCTTATTGGCATCAACTGAGGCACAACATCGATATACCCGCCAGGACATCGTGAACATTGGATATCGATGCGAAATAACCATCACAGAGGAATTTTGCTATGATCGCAAAATTCCGAACGAACTGGCGAGGCTGCCCGGCTCACTGTGGCTGGTCATCGGGGCCGGGAGGCGGCGCAGGCGACGCAGAGAGAGGAAGCAGAAGCGAGGCTGCAGGTCCGGTGTCTTGCAACGGCTGCGACGGCAGCCCCATAGGCAGCCACTACCGAGTCTGCACCTCACCAACGCCAGATCCGTGGTCCACAAAATCGACGACCTGGGATTACAAATCCTGGGAAACCGCTATGTGCGCGATAGCAGTGTGATCGTCGTCACGGAAACCTGGCTGCACGCAGACGTCCCCGACTATAGCATCCAGCTGGCCGGGCGCTCGCTACATCGCGCGGATCGGACGAGGGACACCGGTAAGAGGAGGGGCGGGGGGCTCTGTGTTTACGTGCATGAGAACTGGTGCGGCGATAGCACGATCGTCGAGAAGCACTCTTCCCCCGACATCGAGTTCATGTCCGTGAAATGCCGGCCTTATTTTCTCCCGAGGGAGCTAACGGTAGTGATTGTCACAGCTGTTTACATCCCTCCCGACGCTAGCACTAGCACGGCGCTCTCGCTACTCGCGTGCGTCATCAATAAACATCAGCGGGCCCACCCTGATGGCGTTCACGTAGTAGCGGGAGACTTTAATAAGGCCAATTTAAAGACTGTACTCCCAGAGTTTCACCAGCATGTCAAGTGCCCAACGAGGGGAGACAACACTCTCGACCATGTGTACTCGAACATCAAGCACGCATACAGAGCCCTCCCACTCGCCCCTCTCGGCCAGTCAGACCACCTGTCCTTGCAGCTCGCACCTGCGTACACCCCTCTCAGGCGCAGATTCAGGCCTACCACAAAGACTGTGAAAACCTGGCGTGACGACGCCATGAGTGAATTACAGGACTGCTTTCATGACACAAACTGGGACCTCTTTGATCATCAGGACCTTACACGCATTGTGTACTGGACTACATCAAGTTCTGCATGGAAACTGTGTCCCAACATAAGACTATACGGACCTTCCCAAATGCGAAGCCCTGGATGTCCAGCAGGGTTCGCGCTCTCCTCAAGGCCAGTGACGCTGCCTTCAGGTCAGGCGACAAAGCCCAGTACAGGGTGGCTCGTGCTGACCTGAGCAAAGGCATAAAGCTAGCCAAGGCAACCTACAAGGGGAGGCTGCAGGCCCACCTTGCCAGTAACAGACCACGGGAGGTGTGGCAGGGTCTACGGAGCATCACCAACTTCCGTGGCAGCAGCACGACCTATGTAGACCCGAGTGCATCGCTGGCAGAGGAGCTTAACTACTTCTTCGCTCGCTTTGACTCGCCCCAACCGTCACATCCCCACACTTCATGATCCAACTCCCCCCCACTCATCGTAGAGGAACACGATGTGAGGCGCGCGCTCCTGGCGGTTAACCCCAGAAAGCTACTGGACACGACGGAATACCAGGCAAGGTCCTCAGAGCATGTGCCCACCAACTGTCACATGTTTTCTGCAGGATCTTCAACCGCTCCCTGGCTCAGGCAGTCATCCCCTCCTGCTTGAAAACTTCCACCATTATTCCTGTCCCCAAAAAGTCACCAGCCGTCCACCTGAATGACTACCGTCCTGTTGCTCTCACACCAGTCATTATGAAGTGCTTCGAGAGGCTGGTTCTCCAGCACATCAGGGACTGCCTTCCTCCCACTCTGGACCCCTACCAGTTTGCATACCGGGCTAACAGATCCACTGAGGACGCCATCGACACTGCTCTGCATGTTGTACTGGGCCACCTGGAACAACAGCGGAGCTATGCAAGGATGCTCTTTGTGGACTACAGCTCGGCATTCAACACGATCATCCCAGACATCCTCGTCACCAAACTGGACACTCTCGGCCTCCCTGCCCTCACACGCATCTGGATTAAGGACTTTCTGACCAACAGACCCCAGACTGTGTTGCTCGGCCCCTACACGTCCTCCACCCTCATGCTGAGCACCGGTTCCCCCCAAGGATGCGTGCTGAGCCCTCTCCTGTACGCCCTCTACACCTACGACTGCAGCCCGGCCCACGGCAACAACACCATCGTCAAGTTTGCTGACGACACGACAGTGGTCGGTCTGATCTCGGAAGGTGACGAGACAGCCTACAGAGAGGAGGTAAAGAGACTGACAACTTGGTGCAAGGACAACAGACTGCACCTTAACTCTGCTAAAACAAAGGAGATTGTCGTCGACTTCAGGAGGAACAAGACGCTGCCGCCCCCCCTCTGCATCGAAGGCGTGTGTGTGGAGAGGGTCCACACGTTAAAGTTCCTGGGAGTACAGATCTCCGATGACCTTTCTTGGAGTCACAACACCACAGCAGTGGTAAAGAAGGTCCGCCAACGTCTGCACTTCCTGAGAGTCCTCAGGAAATTCAACCTGGACAGGAAGCTGCTGCTGGCCTTCTACCAATCGTCCATCGAGAGCCTGCTGACGTACTGTGTCTCCACCTGGTACAGCGGCTGCACGGAGGCGGACAGAGTGAGGCTCCAGAGGACAGTCAAAACAGCGCAAAGGATTATTGGCTGCCCTCTCCCCTCGCTGTCGGACATCTACACCGCCCGGTGCCTCAGAAGGGCTCTCAACATCGTCAAAGACAATACCCACCCAAACTCACACCTGTTCGACCTGTTGCCCTCTGGCAGGCGCTACAGATGCATCAAATCAAGGACCAATAGACTGAGAAACAGTTTCTTTCCGAGAGCCATCTCCATACTGAACTCTCACACACACACGAGACCACCCTAACCTTGCAAAACAGCATTGTGATGTGTTTCTATATGCCCTATTCAGTACTGAATTCCATTGCACTGTCTTATTTATTTATCTAATTTATATATTTGTCTGTATTATTGTTGTATTGCACTGGAGAGGGGAGCCCTCTAATCTCGTTGCACACTTGAGTACAATGACAATAAAGGGATTTCTATTCTATTCTATTCTAAATGCAAAAAGAAATACTTGTAAACATATTTCACTTGAAGGATTCCTATTTTATCAATGACATAATGTTGCAATGGCCCCCAGTGGTCTGCATCATTATGTTAGGGTCCCACAACAGGTGTTCCATCAGACGCACACAATAGCCTGTGTGTGCTAACTTCAGTTCGCTTCCAGAAACATCTGTGACTATGTCCGGAATGAAATCGGGCAACAGCCGCAACATGCTTCCTTTTTAGATGCTCGTTTATCACTGTTGTGCGGCTAACGGGAGGCTTACATCGTAGGACGTAATTTTGTGAAATGTCCCCATGGTCCGGTCCAAGTTGGGGTCGCACGCATTGCTCCGTGTGCGGCAGGCACAAGTCAAGGTAGCACGGTAAAAACAATATAAGACAAAGTCGCCGCCTGAACTTTGACTTGACCAAACCAAATTTGTCCTTTTGTGTCCTGCAGACGTCAGTGGATATGATCTCCGTTCCGTGAAAGAGGAGCCAGACTTGACTCACATCAAAAAGGAGGAGGAGGAGGAGGAGATCAACAAGTCTCCAGTGAACGTTGTCCCTATAAAGACTGAAAATGAAAACAAGGATGAGAGTGAGGACAACAGAGGGGCGGAGCCTACAAGCAGCAGTTCAAGTCATCACGTGACAACAGAAGTTGATGAAGACCCCTGGGGGCCATCACAAGCACATAATGAGAACACATTATCAGACGCTCATGTCGATGATGATGATACTAATGATGATGATGGGCAAGCCAAAGGTGAAAGGGCATGTCACACTGACTCATTAACTTCAAAGCGGTCTTTAAAAGGACACAGAAAAACACACAGTGGTGAAAAACCTTTTTCTTGTTCATTTTGTGGGAAATGCTTCTCTCGAAAGTCTCATTTAGTAAGGCACACAAGAACACACAGTGGTGAAAAACCTTTTTCTTGCTCAGTTTGTGGTAAAAGCTTCTCTCAAAATTCAAGTTTAACATATCACATAAGAACACACAGTGGAGAAAACCCTTTTTCCTGCTCAGTTTGTGGCAAAAGCTTCTCTGGAAAGTTTTATTTAACAATCCACACAAGAACGCACAGCGGAGAAAAACCTTTTTCTTGCTCAGTTTGTGGAAAATGCTTCTCTCAAAAGGCAACTTTAACAGAACACGCAAGAACACACACTGGAGAAAAACCTTTTACTTGCTCAGTTTGTGGTAAAAGCTTCTCTCAAAATTCAAGTTTAACAATCCACACAAGAACGCACAGTGGAGAAAAACCTTTTTCCTGCTCAGTGTGTGGTAGACGCTTCTCTGAAAAGTCAAGTATAACTTGTCACACAAGAACACACAGTGGAGAAAACCCTTTTTCCTGCTCAGTTTGTGGTAAAAGCTTCTCCAATAATTCTCATTTCACAAGGCACACAAGAATACACAGTGGAGAAAAACCTTTTTCCTGCTCAGTTTGTGCCAAGAGGTTCTCTCGAAAGTCGCATTTACGACGCCACACAAGAACACACAGAGGAGACCAGCCATTCAGTTGCAGCGTTTGTGCTAAAAAATTCTTTTCTAAAGAGGGTGCTGAGAGACACAATTGTGCTGGTGAGAATTGCAGCGATCCTTGAAGCTTAAAAAAAAGACAACAAAAAACTCAAGGAACTGACTCTTTGTGGTAAGATGTAAATATGATTTTGGATAAAATATGATGAATTTAATTTTGAAAAGCTTTTTTTATTGACATTAAGCCAATGTGATCCGTGCCAGAAGAACCATTGTGTCTGAGTGATGATGATATTTTTTGTGTGTTAACATCAAACATGTAAATAAAATTAATTGCCTGTGCCTGGAACAAATATTTGTGAACATTTTGCTTTTCAGTTGTCTTTTTAAACGTACTTAATGGAAAAGGTGTGAGAAGAAACGGTGCTTATGGAATCAGTGCCTTCCACAATCATCAATAAAATGACTTGTTCCACTTGCTCAACTGGCCTTCAATAGGCCGTGAAAAGGTGAAAAACTGAACTAGAAGTTGAACTATAAAAAGAACAAGAAAGAGAAATGCAAATAGTCTCAGTTTCTCTCAAAGGTTTTGGAATGTCAGGAGTTGGCAACTTGATGGCGACTGGAGTCAGCGCTGGTTTTCTCGCTGTGTTTGGCTGGCTCATATATGTATGGTCCATTGAACAAAACTCAAACTCTTCAAATATCCCCTCACATACATTTAATAATTACGGTTTCTGAATAAATTTCTGACTGCCCAAATACACTTTCTAGGTTGAGCTCTATCAATTGTTTGGGGTTTGTTGCGAAGCAGAATCTCACTTCGGAAAAAAACTATAATTTTGTCAAATATACCAAATATTTTTGTTCATGCTTTATTATATTTTTTATACATTGGATTATTTATATAGTGAAATAGGTAAATATTAAAATGTAAAATTGGAAATCACATACAGACTTAATTCAATTAATAACAAATATAGAAACATTTTATAAATATTGAACTCATTGAGAAGAATCCTGATCTTGAAATAAATCTTGAATTATAAAAAATACAAAAAAATTAATTCAATAACCCGACCCTGGATGAGCGGCAGAAAATGGCTGGATGGATGGAATAATTTAAATTGCATACATATTCAAATGAACAAATATGTTAAGAAATATTCAAGTGTGAAATAAAAAGGTTTAATTTAATATTGATATAATTTTGCATATTAAAATAATTGAATAAATATTGTAGTATTGTATAAGCAAGCTTAAATATACATTGAAATAAATAAAAACAAAAGTTGTGTATTTTTAAATGGCCTAATATAGATATGGGAAGTAATTCTCTTTATGAAACTATGAAGGGATTTGAGCTCACAGAAGTGACCAGTCTTGGTGCTGAAGTTCCGATGTAACCAGAAACTGCCCTGAGAGAAAATAGGCCTGAGCATTGTTTATGGTGGGGGCAATTCTCTCGCCAGGTCAGTGACCTTCCAGGGTATGAGAGTAATTTAAGGTGGTCACGAGTAGACTGGTCGTATCAACGGGGAGACGCATCTGCTCTCCCTCTGGGGGACTTTTGGAGGAAAATCCAGAAGATTAGCGTGATGGGAATGCATATGTAACAAAGGAAAATTAGATATTCATGTCCAATTTGGGCATTCCCTATAAGAAGGGAATGTCTGAGAGGGGGCTCGCACGTTTTTGGGGAGACTTCTTTTGACATCAGCATGTGACGAGAATAAAATCTTTTTTGAACCAGTTCTTTTCCATCACCAATCCAGCCTTGCTCGGCTGCCTGTCCGGAAGGCAGCAAGGACCCACACTTCAAAGGCAAAATATACTACATATTGAAAGAAAAATAATACTCAAATATTGAAATAAGTATAGAATTGAATGAATAAACAACAAAGAAATAAATACCTCCTGGAAAATATCATTATTTTCAACATTTGTCAACATTTTTCTTTCTTGCACATTCTTAAACAATCGTAAATTTTTTTTACTTTTTCTTAAGTTACTTCAGTGCATTTCACACCTGTGCCTTCAGTGAAGTCCTACTTGAATGAATCCACATCAAAATACCATCATTTATGACACCACGGCTGGACAAATAATATCCAGAAAAACACTTACACACTGAAGGAGTCTATTACTATTGATTACTGGCATTATTTTAAACACATGCGGGACAGAATGTCGATTATTAAAGTTAGCAGGTTCATATTTACTGAACATTTTCAACATTGATGAAACAAAAAGCAATTATCAAATGAAACTAGAAGCACAAGTCACAAGAATGACTGGGATTGTAGGCCTGATGTTTACTGATTATATTATTCTTCAATGCTAAATTTATAGTACTTAGTTGAAATGTGTGAACTTTATTGAAATTCTCAGTAGTGAGAATAGATTTGCGCACATAGCATTTCCATGAGCTGCTCTCACATTCACAGCACTTGATGGACAAATACGACGAAGCACATTCTCCACATTGGCTGTAGAGATGCAAACATACCAAACTAGGCACTGGAGGACTCACACAGACGCTATCAAAAGAAAAACACATTCCGAAAGACATAACAACTGGAGATCGGAGCACATGCACATACGCATGCACACACACATACACTTGCACATACACACGCACACATGCACACCGACAAGATTACAGAAGAATGCCAGCGGAAAGAGAGACGGAGGGACGGCCCGCCGGAGAAGGCCAACCTTGGCCTGCCAGTCTACGGGACCATATGCTATATGACTTAGTTTAAATGTAAGACCTCAAAATTGCACACATAGGCCGTGTCCAAATTAACAGGCTGCGACCTCCGAAGGCTGCTTTTTCGGCCGCATGACGTCACTTTCGGCGCGACACGACCGCGCGTGGTGTCCAAATTCACGGCTGTCACGTGCGACCTTCGAATCCAGCCTTGGAATTGGTCTTCGTTTCCATGGAGCCAAGGCCGCTTGGCGCAACATTTACGTTACGCCCCCATGTACTTTGCTCCTCTGTTCGACGCAGGCGATAAGTATTTGCGGTGGATTTATAAACGGCTTGGATAATCAATGGATAATCAGCGACGAGCGCCAGACCGAAGGCATCGGCTTAGCAAAACATTTGTATTATTTCATTTTAAACGATGGAACCCGAACTTTTCTTCATTTTATTTCACTTTTTAGTTTATTTCCATTTTGTTCTTGAGGAGAGGAGGATCACGCTTTCCCATCGCAGAGTTGTCCTTTATCGAAGGAATGAAGTAAGTTCTAAATCCGTCTATCAGCATTTTCACACTATTACCAACATTGACAGGTCAATAGGGTTATAACGTGATTGTTACAGATGAACTAAAAACATCAGTGGTGCAACTTCAGTAGTACATGTGTTCACTTCATAATAGAACAAATATCGAATGGAAATGATAGAATTATATACATTCTGAAAGAGTTTTTATGAATTTAGATACTTGTGACGGCTTAATTGTCCCCGTGATTAGTTTGTAACCAAACACATACTTTTACATATGGCAAAACACCAGAATACCACTAGAGAGTTTAGGGCCAGAGTTATTAAAATTAAGTTGGTGATACTGTAGGAATGATGAAAGCAAACGAAACAAGTACAATAATTAATGTGTTCATGTTTTTTTTTTTTATTCAAAACATTAACAGCCAAGAAGTCCATACTGCAGGATAAACCTGGGTGTGCCAGCGTTGGATCGTTTTTTCAATGGAGAGGATCTCCAAACAGACTTTCGCCTGAGCAGGGACTCTTTCAGAGTGTTGCTGAACCTCCTGGACCAAGACCGACGACATGGATGGGGTGTCGAGATAGAGGTCCTTGTCTTTCTCTTCTGGCTGGCGAGTGGGGCATCATATCGGGTGGTGGCACGAGCATTTGGGATGCCGCGGTCCACCGTCCACTACATCATCCACCGGGTCACTGGGGAAGTGGTGGCTCTTCGCCACAGAGTCATCCACTTCCCCAACACTGCAGGAGACCTTCAGGCAGTGACCCAGGCATTTGCAAGAGCTGCTGGAGCAATAGATGGTTGTCATGTCCGAATCAAGCCTCCAAGTGGCCCTGATGGTCATGACTACAAGAACCGCAAGCTTTTCAGCAGCATAATCATGCAAGCTGTGTGTGACCATCAGGGTCGCTTTCTGGACATATTCTTGGGTTGGCCTGGATCAGTCCACGACTCCAGGGTCCTCCGGCACAGCCCTCTTTACCAAAGAGGGCTGTATCCTCCTCCAGGGCACTTCATCTTGGCAGATGAAGGGTATCCGTGCCTCCAGCGACCACTCCCCGTCATCACTCCTTACAAGCGGCCGGTGCAGGGCGTGGGGGCCCGGCGCTTCAACGTTCATCATTCCAAGGCACGCTCAATAATTGACAGCACAATTATTGAGCACAGCCACACAAACATGGCAAAATATCAGAAGATGGAAAAATAGATTCAAATACAATGTAATGAATGGTTAATAAATCTATCCCATCTTTTGTAGTGACATTCACTTTGGAATGATGAAGGTGAGATTCCGGGCCATCTTTTTCCACGCCCTGGAGGTGCACCACACCTTTGCACCACATGTAAGTAAATAAAAAAAAAATGTATAATTGATACTTATACTTTCAATATGTTGCTCTTTATTCAGGATCAAATCATGTCCTGTTCAGTGCAATAACTATCAAATATAGCTAATATAGAGCATTTCCTTTTTATTTCTTTTAGGTCATCGCTGCCTGTGCCGTCCTCCACAACATCTGCCTTGGGGTGGGAGACCTCATGGCCTCGGAGGACGAAGGGGAAGAGGAGGCTGCTGTGGAAGAGGTGGCTGACACAGTCGCTGGAGTGCAGTGGAGGGACCACCTGTCTGCTCAGGTGTCTGCCCTGGAGGAGGTACCAGAGGACCACGAGTATATTTAGGTATTTAAATACTTTTAACTGCACAATGGTATTTGAGCAATCATCCCATCAAATATGCCACAAAATAATCTTTAACTGAATCATCAAACAGCACAGCCACACAAACATGGCAAAATATCAGAAGATGGAAAAATAGATTCATATACAATGTAATGAATGGTTAATAAATCTATCCCATCTTTTGTAGTGACATGGCAGCCATCTATTGCCCCAGCCACCCCTGCAAACCCCCACGTAATGGATGATGTAGTGGACATTGCAACTGGTATGATGCCCCACTTCAAGTCACGAGAGGAAGATCAGGACTCTTGCTCGTGCCCCATCCATGTCATGGGTCTTGGAACAAAGGTTCCATCCATGCTCCAAATGAGTCCCTGCTCAGGCGAGAATTGGCAAAACAGCACTGACACACTCAGGTTTATCCTGCAACAGTTATGAACTGGGGAATGCTTTTTATTTTCTGTGAATAGTTACTGTGAATTATAATGTACTTCATTTATGCCTTGTTTGTCCACCAGTTTTTCAATGAATTAAGTTTGTAAGCAAAACAGACATGGTGGAGTCTTCATATTATTGTAAAAGTTTTGGTCTTTCACAAACCTGGGCTTTTTCACTTTTGTCTGAAGAAGCTGATCTCAAGATGTGACTGGGATACGAACTAGTTCATCTGTTTTGAAAGTACCCCGGTTTTTGTTTACTCTTAAATGAATGTTATCTAAATTTCAGTCTTGAACACCAAGCATATTTCACTCATTTTTTATTTTGATCTATCAACTTTTCCATCAAACTGAAAAACCTTTCAAATGTCTCCCTCCTCTCAGTTGCCCTTCCCTCCTCTGCCAACCTCTGTCTCTCCAATTCCTGTCTCCGCATTGCTAAATCACGTCTGTATAGTTCAATCAATTCATCCTCTCTCCTTCGCTTTCTCCCTCTCAGTCGTTGCTCCGGCTGTTGGCCTCGCTCTTCTTCCTCTTCTACGACCACGACTTCTTCCTCCTCCGACCACGACTTCTTCCTCCTCCTCCTCCTCCTCTTGCGTCACCCTGGCCCGACTTGGCCCTGGGAGTTCTTCCGGGCTGGCCTGACTTGGCCCTGGTCTTTCCTCAGGGATGGAGGCAATTAGGACAGGGGGGGTGATGGACGGTCTCTGTCCGAGCACTCCATCCATAAGTTCGAACCAGGGCCAAGTATCGGCAGTAGCTCTCCCTGCCACTCTTCGCCAGTGCCTGGGTTTTTGCAATCCTTTATATGAAAAGAAGCAAAAAGATAAAACAATTATATCTTCATTTTCACACACAAGAAAAAGAAATGTGGACTTCCATACTTTATACTTCATTTTTAAATTATCCCATTTTTTTTTGCCTGCAGGGGCGTCACTTTGCCCTGCAGCTCAAGTTTTTCCACGATGGTCCTGTATTAAATAAATAAAAATGCATGCAAAAATAAAGGATGAAAAAAAGGGTAAAAAGATGCAAACATTAGTCAGAAATCCTGGTGTTATGGGTAACATGCAGATTTATGCACTTCAGTACATTAGTTCATGACCGTTTCAGTGCGTTTTATCATGTTACTGTGGAGGGTGATTCATCTATTATTCATGAATATCAGTAATTGGGGAGCACATTGCAGGAGGTACATGGAATTTATACAGGGCACATTCTGTGCTAGGATAAATAAACAGCTGCGTGTTAGCGCAAATCTAATTCAAACACAAATGGCTGATGAATGGAAACTAAAATTGCTATAGTGGGTCTCGCCATTCTTATGCGTTTTCCTTTTGATATTTTGAGTTTAAATGGATGTTAATAAGACAATAACCCGTCAAATATTTTTCCCGATAGTAATTGTATTTTTACCTCCATGCTGTGGCTGCGGAGAACTTGGCCCCCGTAAAGAGGCTGTCGTACTCCCCGCGCAGCTTGATCAGCCGCGCGGTCATCTCCTTGCTCCCTAAAACATAAGGAAAAGATTAAATAAAATAATGCTAACATGCAGAAATAAGACAATTCAAATGTTTCAGCCGTACCTCCTATGCAATAGTTCTTAGAGCTACATTAGTTATATTTGGCCGATTTCGCAACTAACAAAATTATCTTAAGCTGGAGCTAAATATCCAAACATTGCTGCCCAATATTTCTCATGAGTGATGTTTTAATATTGCATATAAAGAACTTATACTTACATCTGAAAGTGCACTCGGGTGAGGCGGAAGACTTGGCTTCGGTAGTTTGCATCTTGCGAGTGTAGAACGGCGTAGAAGAAGAGCGAGGCTTTTAAGGCTGCGAAGGTTGCATGCTCGTAGCCTTCACTCAGGGCCCGTTTCCATGGAGTTTCCACGGAAACGAGGACAGATTATAAAGCCAGTACTCGGAGGCCGCGTGAATTTGGACACCGGCGTAAGCGTCCTTGTCGCACCGGAAATGACGTCTTCTGTCCGCCATATTAGACATCGAAGGACGCAGCCTAGTTATTTGTACGTAGCTATCGAGCCTGTCCAAATTCACCACGGGTTATGCGGTCCATATAAGGCTACATGAGGAGGAGCCTTCTTAGGCTTCGAGGACCCAGCCTGGGAACTGGCCTTCGGAGGTCGCAGCCTGTTAATTTGGACACGGCCAGATTGTCAATAAAATATCCATAAACTAAGCTAAATTGATAATAAATATAATTTTGAGAACTATTATTGTGAGGATCTCGAAACTCGGTACTCTGTTTTGCAAATATTGATGAGATGATAAATATTTACTCATAGTTTTTTGTATCAACTTTATTGACATTTGCAAACCAAACACAGTTATTAATACGTACATAATATAGAAAAGACAAAAAGAAGAGCCAGGGGGATTTTAAACAAAAATTCTGTGTAAATAACATAAAGCAACAGCTTTAGTATGTTTACGATACGTTTTTTAAAAAAACAATTTTATTGTTACTATACGTTTTTTTTTAATGGTTACTGTAATGTTCCGTCTTCTATCTTAAGAAGTCACGCTGGTACAGTGATGCTGCAAGCTTGTGTCTCTTTATTTATTGACTTGCATTCTCGTCTATGTGCAGACACACGAGTTCGTCTGGTAACCAAAACACACATCAGGCAATACTGCCAACTAGTGACTAATGATATAACGGCTATCATTACATCTCCCTTTCAAACGTTAATCAATGCCTATGCCTTTTTTTTAATAAACATTTTTTATTTTATAATTATTATTATAATAATTTTGTTTTGTTCGCAATTATTTTCACTTCTTTTCAATATCTACCCATTTTTTTTCTGACAACAAGCAGCTCTACAACAATTTTAGCAACAATAACACAACATTAAACATTTTCAATCAGCCTGTCCGGTTGTCGTCTAACTCTTGTTGATCTTCGAAGAGGTTCAGTCATCCCAGAAGTTGCTGGTGGTTGAGGTCTGTGCTCCTTCGATGTATCCACCTGCTTTGCAGCCTCAGCCTTATCAGAAGATTTCTCACAGTCCTCGGGAACCTTCAGCAAACTCCTCCTGTTCCTCCTCACTCTTTGTCCATCCTTTGTTTCCACAATGTAAGATCTCGGTTCGGCTTCGCTGAGGACAGTCACTTTTTCTGTCCCAACAATTAGGTCCCTCAATCCTTACAGTGTCTTTCTCAGAAAGAGGTTCCAGATGTTTTGTAGCTCTGTCATATGCAATTTTCTGTTTGAGTTTGAGCATTCTCTTCTTTTCAATCCAAATGTTGTGGTCATGTCCTTGTGGTATTTGTGGAAGCGTGGTGCGAAGCTTACGGCACATGAGTAGGTCAGCAGGCGAAGCTCCCAACTCCAGAGGCGCAGCTCTGTAACTCAATAGGGCAAGGTAAGGATCAGATGCATCATCCTTGGCCTTCCTTAGCAGTCTCTTGATGATTTGCACTCCCTTCTCAGCCTGGCCATTTGCCTGTCGGTATAAAGGGCTTGAAGTGTTGATGTGAGCCTCAGCCTCCTCCGCCGTAACGCAGTCCTTGATGTCACTGTTATGGTGCGGCGCTCGGGATAACGCATCAGCAAGCACTATGTATTTTCCAGGCGTGTATATTAGCTCAAAATCATAGCGCTGCAATGTCATCATCATGCGTTGAATTCTGGGCGTCATGTCATTGAGATTTTTCTTCCTAATTGAAATCAGTGGCTTATGATCAGTCTCTGCTATGAACGTGGGCAGTCCATAAACTATACTAAATTTGCCAAATCCAAACACTAGACCCAGTGACTCCTTTTCGATCTGAGCAGAGCGTTTTTCAGTCTCTGACATTGACCTGGATGCATAGGCAACAGGTTGCCATGTGTTTCTCGCCTTTTGCAGCAGTACGGCACCTAGCCCATCTTTCGACGCATCCGTGGAAATTTTGGTTGGTTTTGATGGATCAAAGTAGGCAAGGACTGGCTCAGCTGTCACAGTTCTCTTTAGATCTTGCCATTCTTCGTCATGTTTTGTTGTCCACTCAGAGACTACGTTGTGATGCAGCAGCAAACTTAGGGACTTTGTTCTTGAAGAGAGGTTTGGAATGAACTTGCCCAGGAAATTTATCATCCCCATTGCTCGCAGAAGTCCTTTTTTTTTCGGTTGGAGCTGGCATGTCCAGTATTGCTTGCACTTTGGTTCTGTCTGGCACCACTCCATCTGCTGTGTCAATTCTGTAACTCCAAACAGACATTTCAGAAATCAGAAATCCCTTTATTGACATTGTACTCAAGTGTGCAACGAGATGAGAGATTTCTCTCGTTTTAGTTTAAGTCCATTCATTTTAACTCTTTGTAGCAGTTTCTCAAGTCTCTCATTGTGTTCTTGTTCTGTGTTCCCCCACACAACCAAATCATCAATGTATACACGGGTTCCTTCCAGACCTTCTATGATTGACTCCGTAGCTCTGTGAAAGATCTCAGGCGCAGACTTTATGCCAAATGGCAGTCTCAGAAAACAGAAACGCCCAAATGGTGTGTTGAAGGTGGTGTACCTGCTGCTTTCGGTGTCCAGCTTCAGCGGCCAAAATCCATGCGTTGCATCTAATTTGCTAAAGTACTTAGCACCTGCCATGTCACTCAGGATTTCTTCATGCTTGGGAATTTGATAATGTTCTCTTATCATGTTTTCATTCAGATCTTTGGGGTCGAGGCAAACACGTAACTCTGGGGAGTTTCTCTTTTTAACACACGTGATGGAATTTACCCAGTCGCTGGGTTCTTCCACTTTCTCTATGACTCCGATCGGTGTCATTCTGCTCAGTTCCTTTTTTAATCTCTCTTTGAGAGGGGCTGGAACTCTTCTTGGGGCATGTACTACAGGTTTAGCATCTTCCTTGAGCTGTATTTTGTAAGTGTAAGGTAGCGTACCTTGTCCTTTGAAGACAGAAAAGTATTTGTTCACTATACTCTTACTACCTTCACTCTGCAACACTTTGTTGTTCTTATTGACATCCTTGCTGGTGATTTGGTAAATTCTTTTTACCAATCCAAGATCTTCAGATGTCCTGTCTCCAAGGATTGACTCCAGTCCACTTGGCACAATTGTGAACGTTAATTTGTGTTGTCTTCCCTTTGCTGTCACTTTTAGCCTACAACATCCCTTTGTTTTTATTGACTGATTGTTGTAGGTTTTCAATTTCACGGCCTTGTCTGTGACTCTTTCCGGTTGTGGTTTCAAGTCTTTTTCATTAATTTTGTTTGCTTTTGCTCCTGTGTCAATTTTAGAAGCAAATAGTGTCCCATTGACAAGCAGTGGTGCAATCCATTTATCTTCTTTTACTGCATTAACAGCTTGCTCTGGGTCTCCTCCAGTTTGTTGTTGCACATCGCTTTCGTCATATGACACGATTTTGATGAAAAAAGTGTCACTTAGGTCATTACTATCATCTGTGTCTTCCTGCACGGTGTGCACTTTCTTCTTGGTGTTGCACATCTTAGCATAGTGATTTTGCTTTTTACACTTAGCACATGTTCTCCCAAATGCAGGACACCGTTTTGGCTCGTGCATTTCTCCACACTTTTTACAGCTGAATGGAGCTTGATCATTTTCATTGTTTTTGGTCTTTTTCTTGAATCGCAGTTTACCTTTGCTCGTCACTGCCTTCACGGACTCTGTTTTTTCATAAGATGGCGCTGCTTGGAAAGTTAGCACGTGCTGCTTTGCTAGCTCGTTAGGTTGGCAAGTCTTTATTGCATTTTCCAATGTTAGGTCCGCCTCCCTCAACAGCCTCTCTCTTAGTTTCTTTTCGTTCGTCCCGAACACAATCTGATCCCTTATCATTGAGTTTTTCAGATCACCAAAGTTACAAGACTTAGCTTTAATTTTGAGATCCGTGGGGAAATTGTCAAAGGACTCACCGGGCTGTTGGAGTCTTGAACGAAACACGTATCTCTCATAAGTTCCGTTTTTCTTAGCTAGACAGTGTTCATCCAATTTTTGTAGGACCTTTTCAAACTTGTCTTTATCTTCGGGTTCATTGAATACCTCGATGGCCTCGGCTCCGGCATTGGTTCGCAAAAGGGCTAGTTTTCTTTCGTCCGTTCTGTTTCCGACTCCCACGGCAGCAAGGGAGAGCTGGAATTGTTGCTTGAAAGCCGTACATAATTTCAACAGGAGGTTCTACTGTCAGACCCAAAGTGTATCCTCAACCTGAGCTTCATTCTGTCTTAACTGGGGCCGGTCTGTCATCACTACGAGCAGGTGTACAACGTGAAACTATTCCAACAATACAGAGTGACCAAGCTTCACCAACAACCTGATCGTTTGCTTACAGCACTGGAGAAGCAAAATGAAATTACATCTTCACTTTTCAAACAACAATCACTTTTGCTGTTACCCAAACGAGATTTGCAAATATTTGATGGAGATCCATTACAATACCTAAGTTTCATAAGAGCCTTTGAACACAACATCGAAGAAAGAACTCCTAATCACAAGAACTGTTTGCACTACCTCGAGCAATATACCAGAGGCCAGTCCCTGGATCTGGTCCGAAGCTGTCAACATCTGCCACCTTCTCGTGGATTCATTAAAGCGACGGCTTTGCTACAAGAGCATTTTGGAGATCCGTTTAAAGTAGCTTCTGCATACATGGACAAGGTACTTTCATGGCCTTTGATAAAGGGAGAAAATCTCAAGGCGATGCAGGCCTACAGTTTATTGCTTCGTGAATGCTGTAATTCAACGGGAGATTCTGTAGGTGACCTAAACGTGCCCACCAATATGCAAATTATGGTTAAAAAACTGCCTTACGAGCTTAGAGATAAGTGGAGAAGTGTGGTCTGCCATCTGCAAGAAACGTACCATCGCAGAGCCACATTTCATGACATTGTGGAGTTTGTGGAGAAGCAAGTTAAGATTGCAAGTGATCCTCTCTTTGGAGATATACAAGATTGCCTGCAACAGTAAAAAGAGAGTTTAATCCTGTGACATTTCGGACTGGTACGAAAGCTAAAGGGAGTAGCTTTGCCACTACAATAGCAAATGTGGAAAAGAAAATGGAGCCTGTAAATAAAATGGAGAAGAACTTACCTGTAAAGGCATGCTTGTTTTGTGGAGCTGGACATTCTTTGGATGTTTGCCTTCTATTGGATAAAAAGACGCAAGTTGAAAAGATGTCTTTTTTGAAGGAAAAAGGAATGTGCTTTGGTTGTTTGTGCATTGGGCACAGAAGCAGAGAATGCAAAGGACGTTTGGTGTGTAGAGTATGCAATAAGAAGCACCCTACCTTGTTGCAGATTTATTCCCAAACGAAGCAAATAAGTTCAACACAGGCCGATGTTGATTTAGAAAGTGTCAGAGACGGACGGTGCTGTGGTGTCAATTCAGTCCAGTGGCTTGACTGGGACCAGTAAACAGGACTATGTGTTATCAATACTACCCGTCCAGGTGAAATCCAAAAGAGGTAACAAAACTTTGTCTTCTGTTGGGTACAGAGGCGCGCAGAACAGTGTTGAGAGGGCTTTTGTACTAGATCTCCTGTGAGGAATAAATCGGCTCCTTTCTGAAGTTGCCGGCTTCCTGGTCGTCTTACTCTCAAAACGAGCGCGCATAATTGTTGGATGAATGTTGGTCATGTTTGGTTAATCATTAATGGAGTCAGATAATTCATTCGAATAATTTGGTAAAAGTTATGCTACAGACTTAGAGTTAAATTCCAACGGCACCAAGAGAACAAAAATAATGTACTTGCTTATGAGGAAAGGTGAACAAATTCAAAATCTTTGACTTAAACAAACTTGTGAAACATTGTCTATTCAAGACATGAGAGAGGCAATTGACCTTGAACGCATTTCCCCAAACAACTTAATGTTGTGATGCATATTTTTAACGATAGAAAGTCGTTCTTTACAAAGCAAATGAGAGTAAGACGTGTACAAACCTGCTTTGTGGAGCACAACACGAGGCTGCTTGCAAACTTCGTCCAGCAGTTGAAGATGTTGCTCGTTCTCTTCTTTTATTCCCCAAAGTTCCTCTTTGTACTTGGGTGTCGTTCTTGCACACATTTTCAAACGCCAATCCCAACAAATCCGCACTTGATCTCTGCTTGGCGATAACTCGTGAGCTTCTCTTTGTTCGACGAGACGAATTAAAGATGGCGTCGATTTTTAAAGTAGCGCGGAATGGATTTCCTGCGTGAAAACTGCAGTCTGTTCCGCACGAAATCCGAAGGAACAGGACACACCCCACTGTGATATGATTGGCTGCTGGCCATATGGAGCACTGTCACCGCTCACCGACAGATGTCCCCATTTGCGATGCAAATCATTGTTATCTTCTTCTAAACATTGTAAAAACGTACGATTTGAAAAAAGAAAAAACGAAAGATTTAAACCGTATGCATTTGACCAAACATTTTAGTTCCCAAATATAAACTTGAGAGATGTATTGAATTTTACTTTTGTTGCTGGTTTTGTTAAAACATCTGCCACCATGTCGTCGGTTGGACAGTATTCCAAATGTATTTCCCTATTATTATCAGTTGACATGATAAAATGATACTTTATGTCAACATGTTTGCACCTTTGCCTTTTTACAGGGTTTTTCGCCAGTGACGTTATTGCGAATTTTAAATTAAAATACGTCACTGTTTTATTATCTAAATATTAGTGTTAAAAATGATTTCATTGTTGATATAAGCACTGAAATATTTCATTATTCGTCTCAGTATTCATTAAACTACGCCGATTCACTATTATTTCAAGATTCATTCAACTGTTTTAGTAATAATTTAGTATTCAATGTTTAATCGTTTCTTTTTAACTATTCGTGTCAATATTTTGTTCAATCTTAATGTTATGGAAAACTATTTAGCAAGTAAGGTTTTTGTTATTTATTGTGGCCACCTGCTTTTGAAGAAAGTGCCTTTCGCTTCTTGTACAACACGACTTTGACTGATAAGTATGCTCAATGCAGAAAAAATATCTCTGTTTTAAGATTCCACTGTCAAATAAATCTTCATCTTCCTGTGTGCATCAGTATCTTCCCACGCACTTCTCCCACTGAGATCACTCTGCAGACTGACCCAAAAGACAATTTATTTTGCAGACTATCTCATTGATCTTCCCTTACTGCTAGAAATTCCACAACAATCTGGGGTCAGACGTGGGATAGCTGAAGATCCGCCGGTGAAATTCAGGGACGCTGGCGGGTGACCTCCAGGGTCCAATTCAGACAGCAGCAGCAATGAACTGCGTGATGCGGATCATCTCCTCCGTGGTGACAAATAAACGCTGATTCCAGTCACCATCAAGCTGCCAACTCCTGACATACCAAAACCTTTGAGAGAAACTGAGCCGATCTGCGTTTGTCTTTCTGGTTCTTTTTAGAGTTCAACTTCTTGTTCAGTTTTTCACCTTTTCACACAGCGTAATGAAGGCCAGTTGAGCAAGTGGAACAAGTGATTTTATTGATGATTGTGGAAGATACCGATTTCATAAGCACCGTTTCATCTCACACCTTTTCCATTAGGATTAAAAAGACAACTGAAAAGCATAACGTTAACAAATGTTGTTCCAGGAAAAGGTAATTAATTTCATTGATAATGTTTGATATAAAAACAATACAACTCATCATCACTCAGAGACAATGGTTATTCTGGCACTGATCACATTGGCTTAATGTCAATAAAAAAAGCTTTTCAAAATTAAATTTATCATATTTTATTCAAAATCACATTTACATCGTTTTTTTTTTAAGCTTCAAGGATTGCTGCAATTCTCACCAGCACAATTGTGACTCTCAGCACCCTGTTTAGTGAAGAATTTTTTAGCACAAACACTGCAACTGAATGGCTTTTCGCCACCGTGTGTTCTTCTATGATTTGTTAGAGTTGATTTTTGAGTGAAACCTTTCCTACAAACTGAGCAGGAAAAAGGTTTTTCACCACTGTGTATTCTTTTATGTTTTGTTAAAGTTGACTTTCCAAGAGAAGCTTTTGCCACAAACTGAGCATGAAAAGGGTTTTTCTCCACTGTGTGTTGTTGTGTGTTCTATTAAATTAAACTTTCCAGAGAAGCTTTTGCCACAAACTGAGCAGGAAAAAGGCTTTTCTCCACTGTGTCTTCTTAAGTGGCTTGTTAAATTATACTTTTGAGAGAAGCATTTTCCACAAACTGAGCAGGAAAAAGGTTTTTCTCCACTATGTATTGTTGTGTGTTTTATTAAATGCGACTTACGATAGAAATTATTTCCACAAATTGAGCAGGAAAAAGGTTTTTCACCACTGTGTGTTCTTGTATGTTCTGTTAATCGTGACTTTTGAGAGAAACTTTTCCTACAAACTGAGCAGGAAAAAGGTTTTTCTCCACTGTGTATTGTTGTGTGTTTTCTTAAATATGACTTTAAAGAAAAGCTTTTGCCACAAACTGAGCAGGAAAAAGGCTTCTCTCCACTGTGTGTTCTTGTGTGTTCTGTTAAATGTGACTTTTGAGAGAAACTTTTTCCGCAAACTGAGCAGGAAAAATGTTTTTCTCCACTGTGTATTGTTGTGTGTTTTATTAAATATGACTTTAAAGAAAAGCTTTTGCCACAAACCGAGCATGAAAAAGGCTTCTCTCCACTGTGTGTTCTTGTGTGCCTTGTAAATTGTGCCTTTTGTGAGAAGCTTTTGCGACAAAATGAGCATGAAAATGTTTTTTCTCCACTGTGTGTTCTTGTGTGTGGTTTTAAAGACAACTTTGAAGTTAATGAATCAGTGTGACGTGCCCTTTCACCTTTGGCTTGCCCATCATCGTCATCATCATCATCATCATCGTCATGAGCGTCTGATAATGTGTCCTCATGATGTGCTTGTGATGGCCCCCAGTGGTCTTCATCACCTTCTGTTGTCACGTGATGACTTGAACTGCTGCTTGTAGGCTCCGCCCCTCTGTTGTCCTCACTCACATCCTTGTTTTCATCTTCAGTCTTTATAGGGAGAACGTTCACTGGTGACTTGTTGATCTCCTCCTCCTCCTCCTCCTCCTCCTCCTCCTCCTCTTTGATGTGAGTCAAGTCTGGCTCCTCTTTCACAGAACAGAGATCATGTTGTCTGACGTCTGCAGGACACAAAAAGACTAATTTGGTTTGGCCAAGTCAAAGGTCAGGCGGCGACTTTGTCTTATATTGTTTCTACCATGCTACCTTGACTTGTGCCCGCCGCACACGGAGCAATGCGTGCGACCCCAACTTGGACCGGACCACGGGGACACTTCACAAAATTCCGTCCTACGATGTAAACCTCCTTTCGCAGCACAACGGTGATAAACGAGCATTTAAAAAGGAAGCACGTTGCGGCTGATGCCCAATTTCATTCCGGACAGAGTCACAGACGTTTCTGGAAGCGAGCTGAAGTTAGCACACACAGGCTATTGTGTGCGTCTGATGGTACACCTGTTGCTGGACCCTAACTTATTGATGGGGACCACTGGGGGCCATCGCAACATAATGTCATTGATAGAATAGGAATCCTTCAAGTGAAATATCTTTACAAGTTTTTCATTTTGCATTCAGAGACACAGTGGAACCTCGGTTCTCGAACGACTCTGAGGTCGAACAAATCGGAGTTTGAACATAAAAAAAGAGAAATTCTTGCTTCGCAGTTCAAACAAACCTCGGAGTTCGAACGCCGGTACGACGCGTGAGTGCGCACGCGAGGGTGGGATGCTGAGCGGCGTACGGGTGTAGATCGCTCTCTCTCTCTCTTCGTGACCAACTGTTGTCGCGTGCGGACGTGCTGCGTTTTGCTCTCGCGTTTTATAGAGGTGTACGAAGTGTTTTAGCCCCTAATCATGCCTCCAAAGAAAGTCAGTGCAAGCAGCAAAGGAATGGTTTCGGTGTTCGAACAATTTGCTTTTCGAACAGGGTTCTGGAACGGATTATGGTCGAGAACCGAGGTTCCACTGTAGTTTCATCGTGGGTACTTTTTGGTTCCATTATAATCTGGATACCTGAAAGAATTAAAGGGGCCCTGGTAGAACAGGGGGTTGTGACATTCTCCCTTTTTAAGCCCATAGTAAGCCAAAGATGCAGATGCATTCCTTGCAGCATGCGCTTGTTCACTGATGAGATCCGTGCAACCCTGGATGGATGCATTAAATGTATTTTAAATGTTTGGATGAGGTGAAACTATGCACATGTGCACAAAACTGTGCAGGGCCACCCGAGGTTCATTGACCGAGCCAGTAAAATTTTCATAAATAAGACCAACACGTACTTGATTTTTTAAAAATCGTAATCCTTTGTGTTATATCCACGAAAATTCATCAACCGCCATTGATCATTTTGCCCCAGTGTGTACAGTTTTTAGAGTCAGATTGAATCATTCCATAAGGAATTGCTTGAACAAGATTTGTCAAAGAAGTTTTCAAAAACGAGACACGCCTTCATAAATGAATCACCCAGCCAAGATTGTCTTTGTCACTTGCGAGGAGCAGTCCGCCAAAGAGAAAAGCGTTCCCGCTCTTGTGCGGCGTTTTATTGAAGCACAGCAAAGCAATTTGAATATGCAAACTCATAAAGAATGGAAAAACATGAACACTTTGACTTTATCACACCCGTCCACACGCTTCCTGTTGTTCGAACGGTTTCAGCTTACAACACAATGTTTGGGTCACAATTCTGTTAAATGCGAGCTAAACGGTTTCCTGTCAAACACGGTTAAAGACGTGCATCTGTTTTTGTGGCTTCCTGCTAAACTGCCGGCATAGACACAACTCTGTTACCGCTGAACTCACGTTTTGCTGTTTAAGAGGTCCATGTTTTTGTGACCTTCTATTAACCTGTGTGGTATATTTAGTTGTTGATGTGTGGGTCTGGCTCAGCTTCCCTCCGCACAGGTCGCTGGGCATGACAGAATTGGTGATGGAAAGAACCTCTCTGACACAGCCATTTTGGTTCGAAAGAGATTTTATTTTCGTCACATGCTGATGTCAAAAGAAGTCTCCCCAAAAAAGAGAAAAGGGAAAGGGTGTCCCCTCACGTTCCTTCTTATCGGGAATGGCCACACCGGACATGAATGTCTAACTTTACCTTGTTGCATATGCATTCTCATTGTACTAGTCTTCGATTTTGCCCTCAAAGCTCCCTACGGCGAGAGCAGATGTGGTTGCTCTTTGAAGTGGCCTTCCGGTGCCATATTGACTGCTTCTATCACCTTGAGTGCTCCACACCTAGAGCTGGTCAAGCCTTTTGTCCTCCTGGACACTATCTCGTTCACATTGGAATTTCAAAACCAATACTGGTCACTTCTTTAGTCTCCAATCCCCTCCTAGTTAAAGAGAATTACTAAAATGTTCATAAGAGTGAATAAAAAAATTCACTACATATTTCCCCCTTCGAGGAAATCTTGTCCTGATAAAGCAAAAACGACACCAGCATGTCACCAAAAATCCCATTCCAACCTTTTATATGAATCCATTGTCTAAAATTTGGGAAACCTAATTGACTAAAACCTAAATCATGCTCAAGGCATGCTACATAAGGGTAGTTTAACTAGGAAAACTAAGTGTATGGCCAAATTGCTCCCTGGTGTCACTCTAACACCTCCTGCAGGACCACACATAAATCCAGCAATAATTCCAAAAAATCCCAAATCAACCACCTCGGTCACGAAGGAGTTCCCCCCGCAATGTTAGATCTTTAAGCAAACCGGCAGTCAGACTAACAATTTCCAGTGCAGTCCATATGGAGGCATCAAAGCTTCGCTGAACCTTCGTCAAAACCCCCCAACCCCCTTCGAAAGAGTGGGGGAAAAGAGGGAGATCCTTGCTAACACTTTCTAGTGAACCTGCATCCACAAGGCAAGTAGGATGAAGGAACACCGTTACAGAACAGAATAAATCCACAGCGTAATAAAAGCATGATAGGACAAGACACATTAACATACAAAACACAAACACGAGTCAAATGATATGCAAAAACATAGTTGAGGCCACGCTCCAGCGTGAGAATCCCATGGCATCGTCTCGCTCGAGAGCTGCCAACCCCTCGTCACCGACGAGCTCTTGCAAACAGTATTGTTTCAGATGATCACGTCCACATCCTATGACCCTCATAGGAGTCCTCCTCGTCGCTTGCTCCAAGTGAGATTCCAGTCTGCATCCAACTCCATCTACACTTCACCTGAAATACAACAAGCAGACACACTCAACACAAAAATTGAGCACCAGAGATGCCAATGAAATCCATTTTCCACAGGAAAGAGTCCATTCCAGGATGTGGAGGGCACCAAGAGCAGTGCAGTCCTCATCCCAGCCATTATGGCCGGAATGCCCCCCTTTGCCCCCAAGGTGTGCCGGCATTAACTCTGTCAAATGGGGAAGGCGCAGATATAGCAAAAACAAATTGGAGACGCGGTGGAGCAGAGCACAACGTCAGTGAGACCCCGGGTCCACGACCCCTCTTGCAGAGACGCAAACAGAGCTTTCGCTTCAGAGTGACCAATTCATTGTCTACCACAGTGCTGAGAAATTCGGAAAATGTTCCATAACAGAGGAATTCGTAATGGGTGCTGAAACACCACCCTGGTCTCAGAGCTGCCTAATCTGCTGGAACGGAGGACAACATATGCTTCCCCCGGCGGAAGTGCACAGTCAAATTCAATCCAACTGGAAATTCAGTCCCACTCGAATTCCAGTGTTTGTTTCACAGGTGCGGGTTCGGTCCATGGCAGTGACTCGGCCAATCTCAAGAGTCCCACAAGGGTGACAGTGTTGTTGCTCACTGGGATATGCAGAGGGAGCTTGCAAAGCGTGGAATATCTTGTTCCACCATCAAAAACTGTTGTCCATCAGTCGTCAACGGAATGCCAAGACCTGCGAGTCCTTGAATGCGGAGGCTCCGCGGGCACCCCTATCGTGGAATGGGGTCCCAATCGGGTTGAGGCGTCAAGTGTGCATTTGGAAGCCATAGAAGCGTTGTCGGAGGAGGGGGTAGCGATGGCGCCCCCGTGCTAGTGGAGCTCTTTGTGTCAGGCATGGCGCTGGACCACAGGCTGACACATTTCAGGAAGTGGCTCGGTTTGGACCGCTCATCACGCAGTAACCCCACAACCCACAGCAAGAGCACGTCCCACTCACAACCCATGTCTATAACCACCCCTACTTCTGTTACGTGACCTTGTTGACCGGCAGGTGCGGACAACAAGCCTGCTGTGGGCACTGCGTCACCAGAACCTGGCTCAGGAGCAGCGGAAACGGAAAGAGCAGACGCAATGGGAGCTGCATGCGTCGGCTGCTGGATTAACTGCTTCCCCCAGTTGTCGTGACCCGTGCCGGTCACGCCTGTTTTGTTGTTGTTTTCGTCACCTCCCTGCCATGTGCACTTTTGTTTATGTTTCTCAGCTGAGCAGAGGCGTCTCCTCCGACAACCGACTCCGCCCGCGTCATCACGAGTGGGAGACCAGCCCACCGGCGCCGCACCTGACATCCATCCACTGACTAATTACACACACTATTTAAGCCACCTACACTGACTGCCCGGCGTCGGATAATTTTCCTGCACTGCTCACGTTCATGACCCTGGTATCGATTGTTCTCTTGTTCATGCATTTTTGCTCTTGGATCTCTTTGTGTTCCACATTTTGCAAGCTATTGCCCTGTCTCTTTTTGTTCCTCGTTTTCTCCAATTGGTTTTCCCTCTTGCCCTTTTGGCAAGCTATTTATGTTGATCGTTTTTCCTTTTCCTTGCCGGTGCAAGCGCTTTTCGTTCCGTCGTTTATCTCCTTCCTGGTGTTAGCTTTTCTCCGCCAGCGCTTTGTGTTTTCTCCTGATTTATCGACGGATGTAATGCTAAGATAGATATATTTGCCTTAATTGATGATTGGACTTCCACTATTGTGAATCAATAAACACTCTTTGTTAAACTGATTTTCCTGTGTCCGCGTTTGGAGAGTCCTGCCACCTTCTTCCCAGCGTTTCGCTGGCAAGACCCTGACAGAATTATCCGACCAGAACACGAGTAATCATAGGGTACGTATCTGAACAGCGTATCTCTTGCTACGTACCAGCGAAACTGTCGGCTCAGCCCCAGGCCCTCCACACAACGGTACGCCTCGATCCTTACTGTGTTCCATGCCACAAAGTGCCCAATACGATGCGTGGAAGCGCGCTTCTCTTCATTATTTCTATTTCCAGTTCATAATTTTCCTGCTAAAATTTACACCCTGGCCAGGGTCTGTGCTCAAACTGAACTTATTCACGACTATGTTGTCTATAGCGATAGTTTTACACTTCTTATTTCTCATCTCTTTAACCACTAGACCTTTCTTTTCTTTATCTTCTGCACATTTCTCCCGCGCTAGTCCCCATTTACATAGTTCCTATCATTATTTTTTTTCATTTATTTATTTTTTTTTTTAATACATTTTCGTATGTTCTTTCACAGTGCGGTTATTTTGACATCTTTTAATGTCTTAATCAGTCATGATATTGGCCTCTTGTTAAAACTATAATTGAAACTAACACAGGGACATTTTCCATGACCAATCAGCCAGCAGACCCACACGCACAAGCTTTCTTTAACGACCCCAAGAGCCCCGACCGCTTGGACACAGGCGCACAACACCCATTGTGAGTAAAAGCATCTCACCGAAAGTTCAGCCGGCCGGCTGTTGAACGCCTGCGCCCCAGCACCCTGAGACCCTCAATGGAGCAAGAATCCTGTTTGTGACGCCAAAAATGTGGTATATTTTGTTGTTGATGTGTGGGTCTGGCTCAGCTTCCCTCCGGACAGGTCGCGGAGCATGGCAGAATTGGTGATGGAAAAAGATTCTCTGACACAGTCATTTTGGTTAGAAAGAGATTTTATTCTCGTCAAATGCTGATGTCAAAAGAAGTCTCCCCAAAAAGAAAAAAGGGAAAGGTGTCCCCTCTCTCCGGCCTTCCCTTCTTATAGGGAATGGCCACACCAGACATGAATATTGAAGGATTGTATTACGATTGCTGGCATTATTTTAAACAGTTACGGGACAGAAGGTCAATTATTTAATTTAGCAGGTTCATATTTACTGAATATGTTAAACATTGATTAAACAAAAAGCATTTATCAAAGGAAAGTAGAAGTACAGTGCATCGATAAGATTGACTGGGATTGTAGTCATGGTGTTTACTGATTCATTCATATGCTAAATTGATATGACTTAGTTTAAATGTAAGACCTCAAAATTGCACACATTGTATTTTCATGATCCACTCTCATTCAGAAGAAACAGATTCAGTCTGCTCAGGTCAAACCAGATAGTACTTCATGGACAAATACAATAAAACACATTCTCCACATAGGCCATAGAAGATACAAACATATCAAGTTGGGCAGGGGAGGACGTCACAGGGACGCGATCAAGAACACCAAAAACATAATCTGATCTGGGAAAACATACACTACACAATCTGTACACTAACAAGATTACAGGGGAATGTGAGCAGGAGAGACGGAGAGACTGCCGCCTGCCTGAGAAGGTCAGCCTTGGACGTGGAACGTGGACCGGGGGAGGGAGCAATGACGACCGATTCAACCTACATGACCCTTGACAAAGAAAACCTCCTATAAAATGTAAGGCTGGGCTGAGATCAGCGCGCCATTTTTCTATTGTACTCGTCTTGAGTACAGTTTCTCGTCAGATTAAGAAAAGGTCGCTAGATATCTGTATTTGTACTATTTCCTGAACTCCAGAAATCAAAGAAACTAAATTTCGGAACTCTAATCATTTGATGTTGAGTCTTTATTTGACCCTATTCTTCGTGAGTACAAAAAACGAACACGCATTGGAGTAAGTTTGGCTTTGAAGATTCATTTTCTAAATGTTTCTCATTTTCTCGGTGGCTCAACTCCAACAGTGGATATAAAAATACACTACATCTGTCAGCATAGTTTTGAAACCTGACATGACAAACTTAATTTCTTTAACAACATATAAAAACTGGAATATGTAAAATGTTAAATAATCAGTTCAAATTTTAAACTGGGAAAAAAACACAGAGTTTACCCCCCACTAATGGTTATTCTTTGGCATTTATTTTCTGCACTGATTTCATTTGGCATAAACAAATGTTCAGCAAACCGGCAAGTAAAAGGCAATATTTAAAAATAAAACGGCAATAACCTTGAACGATTTCCCCCAAACAACTTAATGTTGTTATGTATATTTTTAACGATAGAAAGTCGTTCTTGACAAAGCAAATGAGAGTAAAACGTGTACAAACCTGCTTTGTGTAGCACAACACGAGGCTGCTTGCAACCTTCGTCCAGCAGTTGAAGATGTTGCTCGTTCTCTTCTTTTATTCCACAAAGTTCCTCTTTGTACTTGGGTGTCGTTCTTTCACACATTTTCAAATGATAATTCCAATAATTCCGATCTCTGCTTGACGTAGAGTCATGTGCCTCTTTTGTTAGCTGCTAGCTAGCTAACAAGCTAAGCTAACTACGCCGAAAAGCATCAACGCGCGAAGATGAGGTTATCGGGACACAAAGACTTAATGAATTATGTCGTAGTCCTTTAGAGTAGCACTGGACATTTTGTGAGAAATTTACAGTCAGTTCCACACTAAATCAGAATAATTTAGCGGTGGTTGTTTTTATTTCGGTGTGGACGGGTCGGTGGATGTGGTCGAGGTCCTTCGAAAGCTGCGCGCTTGCTTATGACGTCATGCTTTAAGCACGTATTTTTCAAATATATCTCTTTGCCTCTGTGTTTGTTTTTACACCTGGCTGTTCAGTTCTAATATATATTTTATATAATACTTTAAATCGGTTGATTAAAAAATTAACAAAATAACTAAATTCACGCCACATTGGCGAGACAGCTCTGACGTCACTTCCGCCTATGCCCCGAGAAACCGCTGCTGCTCCAGCAGTGGGGTGTTTAAGTTTCTTCTCCCGAACTTGCAACAATTCTGTGTTTCACTCGGGCTGAAAATTGTATGAATATAATGCCTGCATATACTAGCAGCGCTTCTCAATTATTTCACGCCCGCCCCTACCAAGAAGAAAGAAGATTCGCGCCCCCCCACCACCAATTTTTTTCTGTCTTTGTATATTGATGTTAGATTGTCAATAAAATATCCCTTAACTAAGCTAAATTGATAAGAAATATAATTTTGAGAACTATTATAGTGAGGATCTCGAAACTCTGTACTCTGTTGTGCAAATATTGATGAGATGATAAATATTTACTCATATGTTTTTTGTAAAAAAAAAAAAAACGTTATTAATATTAGCAAACCAAACACAGTTATTAATACGTACATAATATAGAAAAGACAAAAAGAATAGCCAGGGGGATTTTAAACAAAAAATCTTTGTAAATAACATAAAGCAACAGCTTTTTTTTTTTTTTTTTTTTACAATATTTTTATTACTTTTTCACACATTATACACATGACAACAACATCAGAAAATAAACAAAAAAGTAAATAAATAAAATAAAACAGGCAGCACAGTGGGTGGTTGAGCACCCCACTGGCCCACAAAGTTTTGTAAAGGTTTTCACATTTCCTCAAACTCCTCTGCTCTCCCTCTCATGACATACGTCAGTTTTTCCATTGCCATATTGTTTGTCAGTTCTTTTATCCAGTGATCCAGTGAAGGTGCGTCCGTTTTTTTCCAGTATAATGCAATGAGTCTCCTGGCCTGTAGCAATCCAAAGTCAATCAAAGTAGTTATGTTTGTGCAAGCCACAAAGTCTTTGGGGTAGATGCCCAGCACAAACAGTTTCACAACATGAGGTATGTTAATTCCAACTCTAGTTGACAATGTCTGTCCTACTCCTCTCCAATATTTTTGCAATTTCGGACATTCCCAAACGCAATGGAAGAGGGAACCCCGTCCCTCTACACATTTAATACAGGTGTCTGGTATAACAGGAGACCATGAGTTCAGTTTTACAGGTGTAATGTATGTTCTCATCAGCCATTTATACTGTAATAGTCTCATTCTAGTATTAATTGTTTGTTTCTGGGCTTTAAGGCATGCCCTATGCCATTCTTCCTCTGTTACAGCCTCCTCAAAATCAGAATTCCATGCCTGTAATCTATCAATAGAGGATTCATCATCATGGGTTACCAAAAGGTTGTAATACACAGAAATTAAACCTTTATCATCACTGTGTGAAAGTGTCAGACGTTCCAAATTTGAAAGGGGAGGTTCTATGTTGATCGTTTTGTATTTTGCAGATATGAAATGTTTGAGTTGCAGATATTTAAAGAAATGCTTTTTATGAATTTGATATTTATGTACAAGTTCTTCAAATGTAAGCAATATACCGTTATTATATAAATCACCCACACTTCCAATACCCTTTTCTGTCCATATCCTAAAACCCCCATCTGCCCTGCCAGGCACAAAATTTAAGTTACCCCTCAAAGGGGTAAAACGTGAAATTAGAGGAGTGTCTTTAATATGATGATGTGCTTTATACCAGATATCAATAGAGTTTTTCACAAACGGGTTTTTAGTCTCCTTTTTTAGGGTTTTATGGTTTGCTGAGTATAAGTAGAGCTTTAGGGGAAGTGACACTGAGGCTTGTTCGATAGACAGCCATGATGGATTCATCTCATTTGTAAAATAAAACACCATAGATCGCAATTGCGCAGCCCAATAATACCATTTTAAATTCGGAAACCGTTGTCCTCCTCGTTCATATGGGAGGTAGAGTAGTCGCAATCTCAACCGGGGTTTTTTACTACTCCAAATGAATGTGCTAAAGGTTTTGTTAATCTTAATAAAGAATGCATTTGACAATTGCAGTGGAATTGACTGAAATAAATATAAAAACTTTGGTAGTATATTAATTTTTATCAATTTAATCCGTCCAATTATTGATATAGGCAAAGTCATCCAACGATCCAGCGTTTCCTTCATCTCTGCAATCAAAGGGTGATAGTTGGAAGGGACCACTGTTTTAATTGAAGGTGTTATTTGCACCCCGAGGTAAAGAAATCCTTCTTTTGCGTTAATAAAAGGTGTTTTTACGGTTGGGTTTGTCCTTTCTTCCTTATTTAGAAATAGTATTGATGATTTTGAGTAATTGATATCATAACCAGATAATTTTCCAAATATGTCTATATAGCTAATAAGACTTGGGACGCTATTGTGTAAGTTTGTTAAAAAAAGAATGACATCATCAGCATATAATGATATTTTATGTTCCTGCCCCCCTAAATTAATCCCTTCTATACTCGTATGCGTTCTAACCGCCATCGCAAAGGGCTCTATGGCAAGAATGAACAACATAGGTGATAGAGGGCATCCTTGTCTAGTAGATCGTTCTAGAGTGATTGGCTTTGAAGCAATGTTATTTGTTAATATACTAGCCATCGGGCCAGTATATAGCAGTTTTACCCATCTGAGAAAGTTAGCACCAAGTCCATATCTCGGCAGTAAACTAAATAGATATGGCCATTCTATTCTATCAAAGGCCTGTCTGGCATCTAGAGACAGCAATGCCATATCCTTAGTATTGTACTTTTCATGTCTTATATTCAAGACCCGTCGTATATTATGAAATCCCTGACGCTTCTGTACAAAACCATTTTGATCATGATGTACCAAATATGGTATGTGTTTTTCCAACCTCTTAGCCAATAATTTGCACAATATTTTAGTATCACAGTTCATTAAACTTATTGGTCTAAAAGATGAACATTCCATTGGGGGCTTTCCCGGTTTCAAAATGAGTGTTATAATCGCCAGACGTAAGGAGGGCGGGAGTATCCCACTTTGAAGTGAGCCATTATACATATTCAATAAAGGGGTAAGTAACTTTTCTTTAAAAGTTTTATAAAATTCAATGGGCAGTCCATCATTTCCACCAGTTTTGCCACTTTTTGTACTTTGAATGGCTTCAGAAATTTCTTCAATTTCTAAATCGCTATCAAGTTCTTTTTTAAATTCATCTGGTAATATTTTAAACTGATACTGATCCAGGAATTCATTTTGATCTTCTGGTGTTTTTGACATGTCGGATTTATACAGAAATTGGTAATATTCTCTAAAGGTATCATTAATTTCCAATGGATCCATAGATATATTTCCCAATGAGGTTGTAATGCTCTTGATAGCTCTGTCGGTATGTCTTTTTTTAACTTGCCAAGATAACAACTTACCCGCTTTCTCGCCTTGATCATAATAGGCCCTTCTCAACCACAAAAGACTATTAGCTACTCTATCAGCCGACAATTTATTATATTCAGCTCTGAGAAGGAGCAGGTCTCTTTCTTGTGTAGGATCATCATTTGTATTAAGATTAGTTTCCAGATATGCAGTCTTACTTTAACTTGGAATCGGTGCACATATTGAACAGTCAATATAATACTCCCAATCAATGTAAACCATGTAAAATATTGATCCCTAGTGGTTATTTGTAATTATTATACAATCAACCCACACTTTACTCACACACTAACTAAATAGCACAATTACAAAAATCGCCCTTTCCTTGGATTAGTTTCTTAACAACAGTCCAAGCTTCTTGTGGCTTCTTCCTGTAACTGTAGCTCCTATGCAACCGTCTTGCTTGTGTGTGAAATGCGAATTGAGCTTAGCGTTCACTTCTTGCCGTTGACGTGACGACGTCATCGTAGGCGGCCATCGTGCTGTTCGACGAGCGTTGAAGCAGTCTCCGGCGCCATCCTCTGTCCACTTGCGTTGGTGAAACAGACGCGTTTTCACTGTCGAGTTTTCACTGAAACTCCCTCCGCAGGCACGACAAACACAAATGGGTTTCTTTTTGTAACTGGTTTAATGAAGGCGTCTTACTCCATCACACCGTGAAAACTGTACACAAATAAATAATACAATTGACAATACATTCATAAAAACAACAAAGTAACTAATGTCACATACTGAAACAATATAGAAACGAAAAAAATACCTCGTTGGCTGCTGCCGCAAAAGAGGGAATTGAAGGGTGAATTGTTGAGGTGATAATTTGTCCTCCTTGTCTCTATTCTTAATAAAGTTTTGCTGAAGTGACCGCAGGGTCAAACCAGTTGATCATCTATACACGTGTGGGGCCAAAACCGGGAAGTATTTAAAGGGAAACGGAAGGCAAGGGCGTGTCCTCCAAACAATGCAATACTATGTATAGAATTAAATGCAAATACTAATATGTAAATTACTTAACTTCATAAATTAACTATACATATAAATAACTAACAAGGAACAAATAAATTAAATCCATGCCCAATTATGGCTACATTTACAAAAGATTTTGGCAAAAAACGTATTAGTAAATATTTATCATGTCACTGATCGTGTAGTGGTACACTCGCCTGAGTTGTGTGCAGGCAACGTGGGTTCAGTTCCCTCTCAGTGACGGTGTCTATGTCCGTCCTGTGACTGGCTGGCGACCAGTTAAGGGTGTAGTGGGCCTTTCGCCCGAAGTCAGCTGGGATAGGCTCCAGCACCCTCCCGCGACCCTGTTCAGGATAAGCGGTGAGGATAATGACATGACATGACAAATATTTATCATCTCATCAATATTTGCACAACAGAGTACTGAGCTTCGAGATCCTCACGATAATAGTTCACGAAATTAAATTTCTTATCAATGTAGGTTAGTTAAGGGATATTTTATTGACAATCTAATCTCAATATACAAAGACAGAAAAAAATTGGTGGTGGGGGGGCGCGAATCTTTTTCTTCTTGGTAGGGGCGGGTGTGAAATAATTGAGAAGCACTGCTAGTATATGCAGACATTATATCCATACAATCTTGCAGCCCGAGTGAACCACAACATTCTTGCAAGTTCGGTAGGAGAAACGTAACCTTCCCACTGCTGTTCCAGTAGCGGCTTCTCCGGGCATAGGCGGAAGTGACGTTGGAGCTGACTCGCTTTTGTGGCGTTATTTTAGTTATTTTGTTAATTTTTTTTAATCAATCGAATTAAAATATTACATAGAATATATATTAAAAGAGAACAGCCAGGTGTAAAAACAAACACAGAGGCAAAGAAATATATTTGAAAAATACGTGCTTAAAGCATGACGTCATTAGCAAGCGCGCAGCTTCCGAAGGACCTTGACCACATCCACCGACCCGTCCACACCGGAACAAAAACACCCACCGCTAAATTCTTCTGATTTAGTGTGAAACTGACTGTAATTTTCTCAAAGGATGTCCATTGCTACTCTAAAGGACTACGACATAATTCATTAAGTCTTTGTGTCCCGATAACCTCATCTTCGCGCGTTGATGCTTTTCGGCGTAGTTAGCTTAGCTTTTTAGCTAGCGAGCCGCTAACAAAAAGAGGCAGATGACTCATCGCCAAGCAGAGATCAAGTGCGGATATTTTTTAATTATCATTTGAAAATGTGTGCAAGAACGGCACCCAAGTACAAAGATGAACTTTGTGGAATAAAAGAAGAGAACGAGCAACATCTTCCACTGCTGGACGAAGTTTGCAACCAGTCTCGTGTTGTGCTACACAAAGCAGGTTTGTACACGTCTAACTCTCATTTGCTTTGTATAGAACGACTTTCTTTCATTAGAAATATGCATCACAACATTAAGTTGTTTGGGGAAATCGTTCAAGGTTATTGCCGTTTTATTTTAAATATTGCCTTTTACTTGCAGGTTTGCTGAACATTTGTTTATGTCAAATGTAATCAGTGCAGAAAATATATGCCAAAGAATAACCAATAGTGGGGGGTGAACTCCATGTTTTTCCCAGTATAAAATTTACATTTAAAATAACAAAATAACATTTTCTGGTTTTTATATTTTGTTCAAGCAATTCCTTACGGAAGGAATTCCGCCTGACTCTAAAAATGTGCACACTGCCGCGAAAACGTCAATGGCGGTTGATCAATTTTAGTGAATAAAACACAAAATATTAAGTTTTTTTTTTTTTTTAAATGAAGTACGTATTGGTCTTATTTATTTATGAACTTTCTACTGGCTTGGTCGGGTGAGAGTCAATGAACCTCGGGTGGCCCTGCACTGTTTTGTGCACGTGTGCATCGTTTCACCCCATCCAAACATTTAAAATACATTGAATGGTTTGCACGGATCTCATCAGTGAACAAGCGCATGCTGCAAGGAATGCATCTGCATCTTTGTCTTACTATGGTCTCAAAAAGGCTGAAACTCACAACCCCCTTTTCTACCTACAAGTCCAGGAACATTTAGTTCCTGGTAATAAAGTTCCTGTGGCTCAGGTGGTTTGCATCACCCCCACAACTCGTAGTTCCTGGTAATTTATCCAAATGACAATGACGATGTATCAGTGGGAGGTCTTGTGTTACTTTGTTACTCATTACTGACACCCTATGGCTGTTAAGCATCATTGCAGTTACAAAATAATTCAGTGAACTCTAAAAAAATATTATGGTGTATCTTAGTTGAATTTGAATTCATATTCCAGAAACGTCTGTGACTATGTCAGGAAGGAAATCGGGCATCAGCCGCAACGTGCTTCCTTTTTAAATGCTCGTTTATCACAGTTGTGCTGCGATAGGGAGGTTTACATCGTAGGACGTAATTCTGTGAAATGCCCCCATGGTCCGGTCCAAGTTGGGGTCCACGCATTGCTCCGTATGCGGCAGGCACAAGTCAAGGTAGCACGGTAGAAACAATATAAGACAAAGTCGCCGCCTGACCTTTGACTTGACCAAACCAAATTTGTCTTTTTGTGTCCTGCAGACGTCTGTGAAAACGATCTCCGTTCTGTGAAAGAGGAGCCAGACTTGACTCACATCAAAAAGGAGGAGGAGGAGGAGGAGATCAACAAGTCACCAGTGAACGTTCTCCCTATAAAGACTGAAGATGAAAACAAGGATGAGAGTGAGGACAACAGATGGGCGGAGCCTACAAGCAGCAGATCAAGTCATCACGTGACAACAGAAGGTGATGAAGACCACTGGGGGCCATCACAAGTACATAATGAGGACACATTATCAGACGCTCATGACGATGATGATGATGATGATGATGATGGGCAAGCCAAAGGTGAAAGGGCATGTCACACTGACTCATTCACTTCAAAGCTGTCTTTAAAAGGGCACAGAAAAACACACAGTGGTGAAAAACCTTTTTCCTGCTCGGTTTGTAGCAAAAGCTTCTCTCGAAAGTCTCATTTAGTAAGGCACACAAGAACGCACAGTGGAGAAAAACCTTTTTCTTGCTCAGTTTGTGGCAAAAGCTTCTGTCAAAAGTTTCATTTAACAATCCACACAAGAATGCACAGTGGAGATAAACCTTTTTCTTGCTCAGTTTGTGGCAAAAGTTTCTGTCAAAAGACACAATTAACAAGGCATGCAAGAACACACAGTGGAGAGAAGCCTTTTTCATGCTCAGTTTGTGGCAAAAGCTTCTCGCGAAAGTCTCATTTAGTCAGGCACACAGGAACGCACAGTGGAGAAAAATCTTTTTCTTGCTCAGTTTGTGGCAAAAGCTTCTATCAAAAGTTTGATTTAACAATCCACACAAGAATGCACAGTGGAGAAAAACCTTTTTCCTGCTCAGTTTGTGGAAAATGCTTCTCTCTAAAATCAACTTTAACAAAACATAGAAGAACACATAGTGGAGAGAAGCCTTTTTCATGCTCAGTTTGTGGCAAAGGATTCTCTGAAAAGGGACATTTAAGAGAACACACAAGAACACACAGTGGAGAAAAACGTTTTTCTTGCTCAGTTTGTGGAAAATGCTTCTCTCAAAAGTCAAGTTTAACAGAACACACAAGAACACACAGTGGAGAAAAACCTTTTTCTTGCTCAGTTTGTGGAAAATGCTTCTCTCAAAAGGGAAATTTAACAGAACACACAAGAACACACACTGGAGAAAAACCATTTTCCTGCTCAGTTTGTGGCAAGAGTTTCTCTCAAAAGTCAAGTTTAAAAACGCACACAAGAACACACAGTGGAGATAAACCTTTTTCCTGCTCAGTTTGTGGAAAATGCTTCTCTCGAAAGGAAAATTTAACAGAACATACAAGAACACACAGTGGAGAAAAACCTTTTTCTTGCTCAGTTTGTGGAAAATGCTTCTCTCAAAAGGCACATTTAACAGAACACACAAGAACACACAGTGGAGAAAAACCTTTTTCATGCTCAGTTTGTGGCAAGAGGTTCTCTCAAAAGTCGTATTTACGACGCCATACAAGAACACACAGTCGAGACAAGCCATTCAGTTGCAGCGTTTGTGCTAAAAAATTCTCCACTAAACATATTGCTGAGAGACATAATTGTGTTGGTGATAAAAGCAGCGATGCTTGAAGCTTAAAAAAACTGAAGGAACCGACTCTTTGTGGTAAGATGTAAATGTGATTTTGAATGAAATATGATTAATTGAATTTTGCAAAGCTCTTTTATTGACACTAAGCCAATGTGATCATTGCCAGAAGAACCAATGTGTCTGAGTGATGATTTTTTTTGTTTACATCAAACATGTCAATAAAATGAATTCCCTTTGCCTAGAACAACATTTTTTAACATTATGCTTTTCAGTTGTCTTTTTAATCGTACTTAATGGAAAAGGTGTGAGAAGAAACGGTGCTTATGAAATCGGTGCCTTCCACAATCATCAATAAAATCACTTGTTCCACTTGCTCAACTGGCCTTCATTACGCTGCGTGAAAAGGTGAAAAACTGAACTAGAAGTAGAACTATAAAAAGAACCAGAAAGAGAAACGCAAGTAGTCTCCATTTCTCTCAAAGGTTTTGGTAAGTCAGGACTTGGCAATCTGATGGCGACTGGAGTCAGCATTTGTCACCACGGAGATGATGATTCTGCTGCTGTCTGAATTGGACCCGGGTGGCCACACGCCAGTGTCCCTGAATTTCACCGGCGGATCTTCAGCTATCCCACGTCTGGCCCCAGATTGTTGTGGAATTTTTAGCAGTAAGGGAAGATCAATGAGATAGTCTGGAAAATAAATTGTCTTTTGGGTCAGTCTGCTGAGTGATCTCAATGGGTGCGTGGGAATATACTGATGCACACAGGAAGATGAAGATTTATTTGGCAGGAACTGTGTAATCTTAAAACAAAAAGATACTTTTTCTGCGTTGAGCCTACTTATCAGTCAAGGCCGTGTTGTTTTGGCTTCACAAAGAATTCTCTAGTACAAGAAGCGAAAGGCACTTTCTTCAAAAGCAGGTGGCCACAATAAATAACAAAAACCTTACTTGCTAAATAATTTTCCATCACATTAAGATTGAACAAAATAGTGACACAAATATTTAAAAAAATAACTACAGTAACAATTAAACATTGAATACTAAATTATTACTAAAACAGTTCAATGAATCTTGAAATAATTAATGAATCACCGTAGTTTATTGAATACTGAAACGAATAATGAAATATTTAAGGACTTATAACAGCACTGAAATCATTTTTAACACTCTAACATTTAGATAATAAAACTGTGACGTATTTTAATTTAAAATTCGCAACAACGTCGCTGGCGAAAAACCCTGTAAAAAGGCAAACATGTTGACATAAAGTATCACTTAATCATGTCAACTGTTAATAATAGGGAAATACATTTGGAATACTGTCCAACCGACGACATGGTGGCAGATGTTTTAACAAAACCAGCAACAAAAGTAAAATTCAATACATCTCTCAAGTTCATATTTGGGAACTAACATTTTTGTTCATGTGCATACGTTTAAATCTTACGTTTTTTCTCTGTTTAGAAGATAACAATGATTTGCATCGCAAATGGTGACATCTGTCGGTGAGTTGGTGACAGTGCTCCACAAAGCCAGCAGCCAATCATATCACAGCAGGGTGTGTCCTGTTCTTCCGCTTTAGTGCCGAACAGAGAGCGGTTTTCTCGAAGGAAATCCTTTCAGTGAGACTGTGAAAAACGACGCCATCTTTCATTCGTCTCGTCGAACAAAGAGAAGCACACGAATTATCGCCAAGCAGAGATCAAGTGGGGATTTGTTGAGATTGGCGTTTGAAAATGTGTGCAAAAATGACACCCAAGTACAAAGAGGAACTATGTGGAATAAAAGAAGAGAACGAGCAACATCTTCAACTGGTGGGTGAAGTTTGCAAGCAGCCTCGTGTTGTGCTACACAAAGCAGGTTTGTACACTTCTTTCTCTCATTTGCTTTTGTTATGTATTGATTGTAGTCGTTGCTCGTCGAGAATGCAGCGGTGCCCCCTGGGTAACTTGTTGATGACGTAAGTTGTTGTTGAGTGCGGAACAAAAATATACAGACGTAGTTGAAATGGCTTCCTGTCTCCCGAGTCTTTACTTTGGATATTAACCCTCCTACCCAAGTTATAACAGCTTTGTAAAGAACGACTTTCTATCGTTAGAAATATGCATCACAATATTAATTTGTTTGGGGAAATCCGCCCAAGGTTAATTGCCTCTCTCATGTCTTGAATATTTCACAAGTTTGTCTAAGTCAAAGATTTTGAATTTATTCACCTTTCCTCATCAACAAGTATATTATTCTCATTCTCTTGGTGCAAGCTGTTAAAACAACTGATAAAAGTGTGAGAGTAAGAAGTCCTCTTTTTTTTGTGGATCGTTTTCGAATTCATTGATGTTAGCGCATCTGTTGCAATCGTGGATCTGTGACGAATTTCACCTCCGAAGAAAAAGAGAGACGATTTCGTCGTATTTGCAAAAGAGTAGCTCATGGCGTGGTAAACGTACTCCAAAACATTTGAGTCTTGCAAGGCTTTCGTTATTGTGTTTCCAATTTCATAAAAATGTATTTTAGGTCAAATGTGTACTTTATTTTGAACGCAGGTGCATAGAAGTGTATTGTTTCATTAGGCTAACTGCTCATGTACTGCTCATGTGCAGTATATTAATGCACTCTATTTTTATTTCTTCTTTGTTGCAGTTACTATATTTCTAAATAAAATACCTCACAGTTGTTGTTTGTAAGGACAAGAGAACTTGATAAAAGCAAGAAAAGTACGCCTTGTCTATGGAGTTTTCTTCTTTATTTTTAATTATTGCGTTTTACTTGCACGTCTGCTGAACATTTGTTTCTGCCAAATGAAATCAGTGCAGAAAATGTATGCCAAAGAATAACCAAAAGTGGGGGGTAAACTCCATGTTTTTTTTCACAGTTTAAAATTTGAACTGATTATTTAACATTTTACATACATTTAATAGAAGGTCACAAAAACAAGGACCTCTTAAACCGGAAAACGTTCGTTCAGTGGAAACACAAGTGTCAATGCTGCCATTTAGCAGGAAGCCACAAAAACAGATGCACGTCTTGAACCGTGTTCGACAGGAAACCGTTTAGCTCGCATTTAACAGAAGTGTGACCCAAACATGTCTTGTAAGCTGAAACCGTTTGAACAACAGGAAGCGTGTGGACGGGTGTGATAAAGTCAAAGTGTTCATGTTTTTCCATTCTTTATGAGTTTGCACAGGCCCCAGGTTGGCAGGCGTGTTGACAGATAATAATCCTGCAAATGCAGGAAAAATAATGAGAACGGAGATCAGTTGTTGCTTTTTCAACGGATCTTGTCAGAATCGCGAACTCACAGAACCGCGACACAAATCCACTTTAGTTGTGAAGATACAATCACATCGCTGTTACTGTGCTGTTCTTTTACTGCCCTCTGCTGTCGAAACACTCACACGTTTCAAATCAACCTGGAAAATGAATTTCCCTTCACCACATCAAACATCCCAAATGAACTAAACTCTGACCACATATTTAGTGGGTCACACACTCCCCGACAAAGAGAAAATGGCTCCCGATATTTAAAACTTATATTTGTACTTAACCAGGAAAACATTTAATTCCCACAAAAGCATGTTCCCAAATACCGTATCCTCGACGTAGGTGTAAATATTTATTCTAGACTTTCTCGCAGCAGTTCCCATAAGGCGCTAGTGTAGTAAAAGGCAGTGTCTGGTAAGGGGGGAAATAGGGCATGGGAAGGGGCTGTGTTCCCACACTGGCATAGCTTGAACTGAATAAAGTGCAAGTGGACCCATCAGTTCCTGTGGTCGATAGGATGGCTGCCCAAGTGAATCATAGGTTAAAATGTGTGTTGGGGGGGGGGGGGGGGCGTCTCCTTTCCTGAGTGGATCTCCTAACAGGCTCCTCCTGCGATGCCACAGAGTCGGAGATGAGTTGTTCAGCCTCATATCCACCATGTTGTTGAAAATCTTTGGCCTGGATGTCTGATTGTTCTCCCATAATCACTCCCTCGGTTGTGACGATGTGATCCTACTCAGGATGCCCTAATAGCAATTCACTTCTTCGGGGTTCTGGCAACATTTGGAAATTGTCCTGGTTTTGCTGATGCTCATGGTTAGATTTCATAGCCTGTGACTGCAGTCCAGTGTGTTTTGGAGTTCTCAACCAGTATTGTAACCTAGGCGTCTCATCATCAGAGTTCTATGAGTCACCGTCTGTGATGTGTGACCTATCTCTCCATGTTTCTTGTTATTGTTCTGCTGTTTTTTTCTTCGTTGTGATGGACTCTTCAGCTGATCAGGTAAATCTGCAGGTAAGTCATGAACGATGTGAAGGAGGTTTCGATGAAGTATCCGTATCTTATCACCCCCTGCCTCGGGACACACTTTGTAAACCGGGCTGTCACCCACTCGTTCTTTCACGACATAGATAAGTTGTTCCCAATAGGACCTCAACTTCCCTGGTCCACCTCTCGCATTCATATTGCGAACAAGGACTCTGTCGCCCGGTTGGCGCACAACTCCTTTGACGTGGCGGTGATAATTCCGTTGGACTTTTGACTGTTCTCTGATAAAATTTGATCGGCCTGCTTCATTCTCAGAGACCACTTATTCGCATATGTCTGCGGTGTGTCAATCTGGTCTTTGGTTGATAAGCCAAAAATCACATCTACTGGGAGACGCGGGTGCCGGCCAAACAGGAGGTAATGGGGAGAGAAGCCTGTTGCCTCATGTCTGGTGCAGTTGTCTGTATGCACAACCAGAGCTAAGTGCTGTTTCCAGTTACTCGTGTCTTTTTCCTCCAATGTTCTCAACATCTGCAGCAAAGTTCTGTTGAACCTCTCAGCTGGGTTGTCCTGAGGGTGATATGGGGTTGTCCTTGAGTGAGTAACTCCAGCCAGACGTCCCAGGGTCCTGAACAGGTCCTTTTCATATTCACGGCCTTGGTCGTGATGCAACCGGGCTGGGTAACCAAATAGTGGTATAAAGTCATAAAATATTTTCTCAGCCGCTGATTTGCCAGACTTATTTTTTGTTGCACAAACTTGGGCAAACCTGGTAAAGTGGTCTACCACAACTACTTTTTATTCATAGCCACCCTTGCTGGGTTCCAAATGCATGTAGTCTATTGAAACAAGTTCTAGTGGTGCTTAGGTGGTAATGCTCCCCATTGGTGTTCTGACGTGTGTTACAGGTTTCTTCTGTTGGCACTTCAATGGCACTTCCTGGTCACATACAGCTCTATTTCCTTCTTCATGAATGGCCAATCGAAGCGGTCTCGCGCAAGGTGGATGACCCTCTCTGCTCCAACGTGGCCCATGTCATCATGGAGATGTTTTAGTACGATAGAGTGATATTGTGATGGTAAGAGGAGCTGTTGTGGCTGACCAGTGAACCGGTACAACAATTGATCTTTTATGTGGTGCTTTCCCCACTCATGCATCTGCCTTCTCACTGCGCCACTAGCTCCCTTTCTGTCCTGATCGGTTAATTCTGTCTATGTTTCCTTCAATCGGACCAACTCACCTATGGCAGGATCGGCTCTTTGCGATGCAACTAGTTCACTGTGACTAATGGTGAGTGGTGACACCTTCATATAGACTTCTAAGCCTGAAGTCAGATTTAGTGCGGCAACATAGGCAACATCTTGCTTTCTTGCACTCTCAGAGCCTTCCCATGTAGCTTGGATGGTTTCTCTCGTGAGCTCCTCAGTGCATTCCCTGACATAGGAGTCGATGTTAAGCGGGATGCGAGAGAGGGCGTCTGCATCGATATTCACTTTTCCCGGCCTGTACTTTACTTCAAATCGGAAGTCTGCCAGCTCACCCACCCACCTATGGCCCACTCCATTCAATTCAGCTGTTCCATTTATATATGTGAGGGGATTATTGTTAGTATATACCGTGAAATGTGGTGCATAAAACAAATAATCCCGAAACATGTCTCACGTTGCCCACTTTAGAGCAAGGCACTCAAGGTTCCCAGAGTGTAAATTGTAATTTTTCTCAGCGGGAGACAGAGTTCTTGATGCACAAGCTATCACCCTTAGGTTTCCATGCTGTTGCTGATAGAACACGGCACCAAGTCCATTCTCAGAGGCATCAGTGTGAAGCACAAAGGGTAGTTCAAAGTCTGGATAAACCAATACAGGTGGGTGAAAAAGTGCATCAAGAAGATGCTCAAGTGTCCTTTGATGCTCATCCGTCCAATGGACTGGAGTATTTCATGGCAACTGGGCTTTTTTTTTTTTTTTTTTACACTTTTGGGTTTCATCCGTCCAACTGTTGATTCCCTTTACTTTCAACAGTTCATAAAGGGGTTTTGCAACGCTGGAGAAGTTCTGAATATAGGCTCTGTAGTAATTTAGGAACCCTAGTAATCTACGTACTCCTCCTACTGTGCTGGGCTTTTTTTTTTTTTTTTTTGTGACACAATTGCGTCGATATTTCTTGGGTCAATTCTTACACCAGCTGCCGAGACCTCCCTACATACCTTACTTCCTTCCGGAACAGCTCGCGTTTTGCTGGTCGAAGTTTGACACCGTGGGACTGTAAGGCTCTTAGAACGCGACGTACTCCATCCACATGAGCAGTGAAGGATTCAGAATAACAGAGAATATCATCCAGGTAAGTATGCAACAGCTGTCCCGCAGGGAGACAAGCATCTCCTCCATGATGCTCCGGAAAGCAGCCGGGGCATTGGAGAGTCCAAAAGGAATCCTTTCCCACTCATACAGGCCCCAAGGAGTAATAAATGCTGTCATATGCCTGGAACCTTCAGCAATGTAACCCTGGTGATATGCCTTGCCTTGATCCAGAATGCTGAACCAACTATGGCCTTTCAGGGTGTCTAAGAGGTCTTGGATGCGAGGTAATGGGTGGCGATCTGGCACTGTCTTTTGGATTAAAAGTCTATCTATGCATAATCTCAGGGATCCATCCTTTTTACGGACACAGAATACAGGTGCTGCATATGGGGACTTTGATTTGACTATCCACCCTTTTGCAATTAGGTCTTGAATATATTCTTTCACCTCTTTGTAAAGGGGTTTAGCGTAGGCGCGCTGAACTGGGATGTTGTCTTTTAGGTCAATGGTCATTTGTAAATTCGGAATGCATCCTATGTCATCTTCATTCCGAGCAAAGACGCCCGACTCCTCATACAACATCTGTCTCACTTTCCTCTGTTGCTCATCACTCAGGTGACTGACATCCACAGGAGGGTGCCACAGAGTGGCAGATGGTTGGCTACTGTTCGAGGGTGAGGACGACAAAGTGTTCACAGTCTCAGCATGAACTTGCTTCTCTTTACTGCTTAGGCTGTCTGTTTCTCTCGATTTGTCAATGATTTCAATAGTGCCCAGAACTGTAGAGCCGGGTAGAGTCACAGCACTTATAGTATGGTTGGATAATGGCACCTTCACAAAGGGTCTGTCTGTCTGGTGAATTTTCATCAACCCTGCTCCTACGCTCAGTTGTGTTAACGGTATAATTTCTAGACCAGGGTCAAACAGTACAAGGAGAATTTGAATCACTGATATACTCTGGGACCCGGCATCTAATATAAGATACCTGGCCGGGATGAATGGTGATTCCCCTCTTACCAACCCTTACGATGGCCTCTTGTTCTTCATGTGTTGGCTCTGTCTTTTCAAACAACTTATGGCACGATGACCCTCCTGCCCGCAAGGGAAGCAGTGATGACAATCTGGAAGGGCCTTGGCAATGCATTATGGGCATCCATAGGTAGGTTGTTTCACAGGGCCCTTTTGGTGCTTCAGCTGGTGTAACCATTCGTTTATGCGTCTCCATGGCTTGCGTCAAAGCCTCAACTTGAAAACTTAATTCTTGTATAACATTAGCCTTACTTTTAACTTTAGTCTCTTCCACAGTGTGGAGTGCCTCAGCTGGGACAGCAGTCGTGCTGTGGGCTTGGTGACCTTGCGATTGAAATTGGGTCCAAGTCTCTGTTTCCTTTCACTTTCCTCCATCGTGGTCTTCAGCCCTTGTCTTCAGAGCGCGTCATCAGAGACAGTGGGGTAAGCGAGCAATGGTTTTAGCTCTCGCCTGACATCTTCGTGTTTCTCCCCCATGACCTGGTAGATTGCGTTCAAGAACACGCCCTGGAGTGTAGCCGCATCATATTTGAAAAGTGTATTTGGCTGTTTTGACACAAACATTTTTGTTTGTTCCAACCCTATCAAACGGTATAGGAATTGTTGTGGAACTTCACTTTCCAACTGTCTAGCACACATCAATTCTTGGAAGAGCTCAGTGCTGCCCTTCTCACCAAGGTGGGATTGTAGGAACCTTTTTAGCTCTATAAGAGTAAGATCTTCCTTATTGGTTAACATGTCTTTATAGTTTTCACTTTTTGTTACTCAAAGTATTCCCCGAATGATCTCTTCGTCAGTGTGCTGTTCTTTGGGTTCCCCCATCAATCTGTTTACATAAACTGTGATAGCTAATGTCTAATGTTGTAGCAGTTATTTGCCCTCCATGTATCTTAAAATCTTTTCTCTGTAGCAAAGAAAGATCTCTGAGGGAAATCATACCTTCTGGTAAGAGAGCTCCTGTAGACGTGAAAGGTGAGTTGGAAATTGGTTGTGGAGTTGTGATGGTAAGAGTTGGGTGGGGCCTATCAGGCTGGCTCTGGATAGGCCGTAACCTAGACTAGATGTAGAAGCGCTCTGTCTAAATGTGTTCTGCACCTCTTCTAAGCTCCTGAGGAGTTGACGCATTTCATTATCAGTATCATGAACCGCCGTCTCAATAGCAGCATCTAATGATTCATGTCTTCGACAAATTTTTGCAGCATCACCTGACGCGTGGTGACTTAACTGAAATATCGGTTCCAGTTTCTGGATCATTTTGTGTCCACAATACACCCCTACCCCGGTTTTCAAAGGTCATATCAACAATAGCTTGTAGGCCCAACAAGCCTGACATACCATCATCTTCCAGTCCTGCGTGTTTTAAATTATACATATAATCAGAAATATACTCAACACAAGCCTCCTCGTCGCCTCTGCTCAGTTTGGTTAAGTCAAGTCCTTCCATCAACTCGAGCTTGAGGGTGATCCCATAGGCTTCTTCAGCTGTTAAAAAGTGCAGTTTCTTCCTTATGGACCAGCTTAGTCCCTTCCTGGCGTCGTCAGACATCGTGTGTGTGTTGTGGTCGGCCTGGGCAAACAGTCCTGCTCTCTCTTGAGTCGTTCACTGGAAACCTCTCCACTCCAACAACACGCTGTCACGGTCTAAGTCCTCGGGTCCAATAATCACTGGATCAGCATACAGTTGTTCATCAAGCGATGCAGATCCCGGACGAGCCCCCAAAAATCTGTTACAGGCCCCCAATGAACCAAACTGTGTCCACATATTTAGTGAGTCACACTTTGCTGTGCTTCAAATAAACACCGCACAGGAGTGGGAAAGCTTTTCTCTGGGCCATCTCACTGAGAGGTTTGGCGGACCGCTCCTCACAAGTGACCAAGACAATCTTGGCTGGGTGATTCATTTGTGCAGGCTTGTCTAGTTTTTTACAAAAACATATCTGACATATATTGTTTAAGCAATTTCTGATGGAATGATTCAACCTGACTCTAAAAACCGTGCACACTGCGGCATTAACATCAATGGCGGTTGATCAATTTTAGTGGATAAAACACAAATTATTAAGTTTTTCCAAAAATCAAGTACGTATCGGTCTTATTTATTGATGAACTTTGTACTGTCTTGGTCGGGTGAGAGTCAAAGAACCTTGGGTTGGCCCTGCACTGTTTTGTGCACATGTGCATAGTTTCACCTCATCCAAACATTTAAAATACATTTAATGCATCCATCCAAGGGTGCACGGATCTCATCAGTGAACAAGCGCATGCTGCAAGGAATACATCTGCCTCTTTGGCTTACAATGGGCTTAAAAAGGGAGAACGTCACAACCCCCTTTTCCACCAACAAGTCCAGGAACATTTAGTTCTATCTCTTAATGCAAAATGAAAAACTTGTAAACATATTTTACTTGAAGGATTCCTATTCTATGTTGCGATGGCCCCCAGTGGTCTGCATCAATATGTTAGGGTCCCACAACAGGTGTTCCATCAGACGCACACAATAGCCTGTGTGTGCTAACTTCAGCTCGCTTCCAGAAACGTCTGTGACTATGTCAGGAATTAAATCGGGCATCAGCCGCAACATGCTTCCTTTTTAAATGCTCGTTTATCACTGTTGTGCTGCTAGGAAAGGGAGGTTTACAACGTAGGACGTAATTTTGTGAAATACCCCCCATGGTCCGGTCCAAATCGGGGTCGCACGCATTGCTCAGTGTGCGGCAGGCACAAGTCAAGGTAGCACGGTAGAAACAATATAAGAAAGTCGCCGCATGAGCTTTGACTTGACCAAACCAAATGTGTGCTTGTCTTTTTGTGTCCTCCAGACGTCAGTGAAAACGATCTCCGTTCTGTGAAAGAGGAGCCAGACTTGACTCACATCAAAAAGGAGGAGGAGGAGGAGGAGATCAACAAGTCACCAGTGAATGTTGTCCCTATAAAGACTGAAGATGAAAACAAGGATGAGAGTGAGGACAACAGAGGGGCGGAGCCTGCAAGCAGCAGTTCAAGTCATCACGTGACAACAGAAGGTGATGAAGACCACTGGGGGCCATCACAAGCACATAATGAGGACACATTATCACGCTCTCCTCCTGACGATGATGATGGGCAAGCCAAAGGTGAAAGGGAATGTCACACTGACAGTTGGGTATGTTCTCAGTGTGGGAAATCATTAACTTCAAAGTTGTCTTTAAAACGACACACAAGAACACACAGTGGAGAAAAAACTTTTGCTTGCTCAATTTCTGGCAAAAGCTTCTCTGATAAGTCAACTTTAACAAAACATAGAAGAACACATAGTGGAGAAAACCGCTTTTCCTGCTCAGTTTGTGGCAAGAGTTTCTCTCAAAAGTCACATTTAACAGGGCACACAAGAACACACAGTGGAGAAAAACCTTTTTCCTGCTCGGTTTGTGGCAAAAGTTTTTCTCAAAAGACTAATTTAGCAAGCCACACAAGAAAGCACAGTGGAGAAAAACCTTTTTCCTGCTCATTTTGTAGCAAAAGCTACTCTCAAAAGTCACATTTAACAACTCACACAAGAACACACAGTGGAGAAAAACCTTTTTCCTGCTCGGTTTGCGGTATAAATGTTTCTCTCGAAAGCCAAATTTAACAATCCACACAAGAATACACAGTGGAGAAAAACCTTTTTCCTGCTCCGTTTGTGGAAAATTCTTCTCGCTAAATGCACCGTTCACAGAACATATAAGAACACACAGTGGAGAAAAACCTTTTTCCTGCTCCGTTTGTGGCAAAAGCTTCTCTCATAAGTCAACTTTAACAAGTCACACAAGAACACACAGTGGAGAAAAACCTTTTGCCTGCTCAGTTTGTGGCAAGAGTTTCTCTCTAAAGTCAAGTTTCATGAAACACACAAGAACACACACTGGAGAAAAACCTTTTTCCTGCTCCGTTTGTGGCAAAAGCTTCTCTCATAAGTCAACTTTAACAAAACATAGAAGAACACACAGTGGAGAAAAACCTTTTTCATGCCCAGTTTGTGGCAAGAGTTTCTCTCAAAAGTCTTATTTCACAAAACACACAAGAACACACAGTGGAGAAAAAACTTTTTCCTGCTCAGTTTGTGGAAAATGCTTCTCTGAAAAGTCACATTTCCGAAGCCACACAAGAACACACAGTGGAGACAAGCCATTCAGTTGCAGTGTTTGTGCTAAGAAATTCTCCACTATACAGAGTGCTGAAATACACAATTGTGCTGGTGACAATAGCAGTGATCCTTGAAGCTTAAAAAAAACTGAAGGAACTGACTCTTTGTGGTCAGATGTAGAATTAGAATTAGAAATCCCTTTATTGTCATTGTACTCAAGTGTGCAACGAGATTAGAGAAATGTGTAAATGTGATTTTGAATGAAATATGATAAATTGAATTTTGCAAAACTCTTTTATTTACATTAAGCCAATGTAATCAGTGTCAGAAGAAGCAACGTGTCTGAGTGATGATGATTTTTTTTGTGATTTTACATCAAGATGTAAATAAAATTAATTGCCTTTGCCTGGAACAACATTTGTTAACGTTATGCTTTTCAGTTGTATTTTTAATCGTACCTAATGGAAAAGGTGTGAGAAGAAACTGTGCTTATGAAATCGTTGCCTTCCACAATCATCAATAAAAACACTTGTTCCACTTGCTCAACTGGCCTTCATTACGCTGTGTGAAAAGGTGAAAAACTGAACTAGAAGTTGAACTCTAAAAAGAACAAGAGAGAGAAACGCAAATAGTCTCAGTTTCTCTCAAAGGTTTTGGTATGTCAGGAGTTGGCAACTTGATGGTGACTGGAGTCAGCGTTTATTTGTCACCACGGAGGAGATGATCCCCATCACGCAGTTCGTTGCTGCTGCTGTCTGAATTGGAAAAGTGAATTACCATAGTTTAATGAATACTGAAATGAATAATGAAATATTTAAGTCATTAAATAAACACTGAAATAATTTTTTAACACTCTAACATTTAAACAATAAAATAGTGAACATTTGCAATTTAAAATTCGCAACCATACAGAGTTAATTAAATTAAAAATATAGAATTATTTACTAAATCATGGACAAATTAAAGGCTTCAAATTTTGAAAGATAAAAAATAATGAATCAAATTTTATGTATTAATTAATTCAAAAAATAAATAAAATAATTCCACACATTTAAATGAACAAATATGAAGACAAATATTCAAGATTGAAATAAAAAGTATTTAAATATATTAATATATTAAAATCTTTGAATACATATTATAGTAATACATAAGCAAGCTTAAATAATTACATGAAAATCGAATTAAATACTGAAAGAGGTAAAAAAAACTGAAAGAAAAAATACTTAAATATTGAAGTGGGTATACAATTAAATGAATAAACAACAAACAAATACCTCATGGAAAAGATAATTTATCAACACTTGTCAAACCACAACGTGAAATTTTGATCTGGGATATTTCTTTTTTGCATATTCTTAAACAATCTTAATTATGTTTATGTAAAGCCCTTTGAGACTGTCTGTGATTAAGGGCTATACAAATAAAATTGACTTGACTTGACTTCAATCTATGTGAAATATCCCCGTGGGCGAAAAAAAATATCTCATGCAAAAAATAAAGCAAGGCACCATAGCGCTGGCGAAAAAGCCTGTAAAAAGGCAAAGGTGCAAACTTGTTGACATAAATTATCACTTTATCACGTCAACTGTTAATAATGGGAAAATAGATTTGGGATAGTCACTGATGGTGTAGTGCAGAAGTATTCAATTAAAAGTTACAGAGGTCCACGACTAAAATTTCTTCCAATTAAAAGGTCCGAACCAAAGTCCAACTTCCCTTAATGTCTAGCCTATGTTTACATTTTTAGTTTCAATATTTAGTCATTTTCAACAGAGCGCACTTATATACTAAATATTTAGCAATGTTCACATTAAACACCTTTTCCAGTCAAACAAATATAAGGCGTGCATTTCACATTCAAGAAAATGTGGCTCCAGGAAGTTAAGTTTGCCACTTCCAGAAAAAAAATATCAAATATCTCCTGCAGAAATATATAAAGTGCTTAGCATTGAGTTAACATCTTTTACCTTTTTTTCCTCTCAAATCAAAGAGTGATCAGCCTAGAAAAAAACGGAAAGCCTAATTATCCAAGTAAAACAGGTCAACATGTTCAGTACACAATCAATAAAAATGGCTGTCCTCATGAAAAACTAATTCAAAATGAGCTTTGACACCACCTTTTCTTTTGAATATTTTTTGAACATCTCTTAATGAGAAAAATTAGTTTGTGACTGCCCTGCCTGTCATTTAAAATCTGAGTTGGAACGGAGTCAGGGCCATTGGGATTTGGTAGATTATTTCACACATCTGGGCTTTGTCTTTTCCTTTAAATAATGTTTGTGCAACCGCATTTAAGCACTCCTTCACAACTTCCCTATCAATTAATGTTTTTTTTTAGGTTTCCCCAAAATCCATGATACTTTTAGTGAACATTCGTTTGCATGCCGCTGGGCTGTAAACGAAAATGTAAAAATCTGTTATATTGCACTCGAAGTTCGATGTTTCTGCGTGTGCTCACCTCAAACTTCAGCGGATAACTTTGCATAAAAGGGCTTTGTTTCGTAGTGGCGCTTCGCAATATAGCAACGGTTTCGGAGCATATGGTGCACACTGGTTTTGAATCGGCTGCAGCCAGAACGAAACTAAATTTCTCCGTCCATTTGTTGAAAACAACACGCATCGTCCTTGCTAACTGTTTAGCAAGGCATACTGTCAGCAGCACTTTCTTCCGGTCTGCTGTGCAATTGGCAGTGGATCGTAAACAAAAGATTTGATTGGCTCAAATCAGTGACGCCTTTTCCGTATTAACTAGAGTTGCAGCGCCAACCTTTGCGAATGCGCCCTGAAAAAAATTCATCGTAGATCAGTCATGGGTCCGGTCCGAACCATCGCGCGGTCCGGATCCGGATCCGGACCGGATCCGGACCGCAGTCCGCCATTTGGTGATGCCCGGTGTAGTGGTACATTCGCCTGACTTGCGTGCGGACAGCATGGTTTCGGTTCTCACACAATGACAGTGTCTCTATCTACCTTGTGCCTGGCTGGCGACCAGTTCAGAGTAAAGTGTGCCCTTCGCCCATAGGCAGCTGGGATAGGCTCCCGTGATCCTTTACATCAGGGGTGGGAAAACTTTTTGATTGGCGGGCCACAATGGGTTCTAAAATTTGACAGGCGGGCCGGACCAGGAGCAGATGTATGAAGTGTTTTGGTAACCTCACCTCATCTGAGAAAAAAAAATACATTTAATTTTAAATGAAAAAAAAACCATTAAAACAATATATATGTCTTTGAAAAACCACAATATTAAGAAAATAAAACATGAACAAGGTTTATTCATTTATAGTTCGGCGGACCGGATTAAAACATTTAACGGGCCACATGTGGCCCCCGGGCCGTAGTTTGCCCACCCCTGCTGTCCAGGATAATTGGTATGAAATACTGTCCAACCGACAACATGGTGGCAGATGTTTTAACAAAATCGGCAACTAGAGTAAAGTTGAATACGTTTGTCAAGTTCATATTTAGGAACTGTCATAGAAGTTTCTGCAAAACAACCAGACAAGCCTTATGACTGTACAAATGAATCAACCAGCCAAGATTGTCTTTGTCACTCACGTGGAGCAGTCCCTCGAACCTTTCAGTGAGAAAGCCCAGAAAGAAAGCCAAAGTTTTCTTCTCCTGCGTGGCTTTTAGTGAAGCACAGCAAAGCTGTTGAGTGTTATTGTATGACTGCTTGTTACTGTAATGTGCTTATTTGCCACAAGGGGTGCTGTCGCTGACAGATGATGTTAACATGCGATGTTTGGCGGGAGTTCACGCCTTATTTCTCTCTCTCTGCTTTTGGATCTTGTGAAGAGCAATTCGTGTGTGTTGCTGAAATAAACTACGCCAGCCTAAAGAGAAAAGTTGTCTGCATATCAGAATTAATCTTCTGCTGTGACTTGGCATTAAGGTTTTGTACTGTTACTCTTGCATGTATAAGTGTACACAAATCAAGAGCGAGCCAAACTCCATTCAAAACGAAGACGGGAGTCAGGAAATAGCGTCCAAGCTCCAAGTGCTTTATTGGGCAGCACTGTCATATCCAATAAGAACCATAATGAAACTAAAACAGACAAATATGCATCGATAAATGACTGCTTAATTAAAGTATGTGCATATGAAAATGCAAATGAATTATAGCACGTTTTCTATAAACACTGTATATGGTAATTAGTTAGGACACAAGCCTTTTGAAGATACTATACAAACATGAAACATAAAGCTCACCAAACGTGGTTTTATCACAGTCTATAAACATTGCGATTAGTCCAAACGTATCACAGTGTAAAACTAACACTGCTAAATAACTTTCTATCGCAAATGCGTAACTTACAGACGATGCTTTCGAAGGCACAAACAACACGAAGCTTATAGCAGGTGGCAAACTGATAGTAGTTCCGCTACTTTTGATCGGAAAGGAACTTGCAAGCTGGAATCTAAAATGGCAGCCAAACTGTTTCTTGTCAAACCGGATGTCAAAATAAAAGCATTAAGAACTTTTCTGACACCAAAATAAGAGACAGAATATACTTCGCAAATTGAAAGGCAGAACAGGTATAATCCTACGATGTCACATAACCGTGGAATGTATCAGGTTAAGGGCCCAGAGTCACGAGAATAGATTCTGAATACAGTAACGAAGTGCATGTTAGCACGGTGAAGCAACGGTAGCGAGTTAGCTGCAAAGTATAGCTAGTTTAGTGGCGGGAGTACCGTGGGAAGCTTAATCTAGTATAGGCGTAGGAGTGGTTCATGTGCTCTAATCTCTGTTTGTTATGACTGGTTTGTGATGACATCAGAGCGGTGCGACAAAAAGAAGTGTGTTAGAGTGTTGAACTGTTGCCGATTGAATAAACGGGTGACGCTCCCAAGTTGATCCTAAGTTCCTATTATTGTTGACAAGATCTCAGAAAGGTCCTAAACTCGGATCTTACATTGGTGGCATCGGTAACTGGAGTGTTTTTGCTTTGTATTCTGGATCTCTTGGAACAATTTGAACTTGTTCGGGCGCTACGACGGAGATGTTCTCCCGCGGGAAAATGGAGGATACGTCGAAAGTGGAAGACGAGGCTATCCATTACCCTTCTGTATGTAACCGTTCTGTGAGTGACTTGAAAATTAAAGTGGAGCTGCCGCCACCGTTTAGTGGTGATGGTCAGATGCCGTTCGCTACATGGATTAAGCAGTTTGAAGCTGCGGTGCGCGCGCAGACAGCGGACTCTTCTCAATATTCTCCCCACCAAGCTGGATGGCGCAGCCTTCCCCCTGTGGGACAGTTTCCCTGCGGATGTACAATGTGATTATGAGCAGAAGAAAGAGAAGCTGCACGAAGCATTTGGACAGAAGCAATTCCTGTTGTACTTTCAGACGTGCATCTCAGCACGCCCGTGCAAGGTGGACGGAAGTTTGGAGGTGTATTCTGCTGACGTATCCAGACTTGTGGCTGAGGTGTTTCCAAGTTATGACAAGCCTGCAATAGAGGGGGAGAAGTTCTGGCGTTTCCTGGCGGGCCTCGATCCTGCCCTCCAAGCCAAGTGTCACGAGCAGGGGGCAATGGACATCGAGGAGGCGATGACTGTGGCTAGCCGCTGTGAGCGTGCTGGGTATGCACTGAAGACCAACCCGTTGGGTGGACCCGCCTACTCCCTCCCGCATCCTACCTTGGTGGCTAAGCTCGGAACGTCACAGGTCCCAGCTGGTGATGATATGGCTGGCGCCTCGGAGGGTCTCCTCCATGTGGTGGAGAATCTCACAAGGAAGATGGACAACCTACAGACGGAGCTGAGGGAGCTAAGAACACGCCAGCAGGGAAGTGAGAATGGCCAAAGTGGCTCCCCTTTACAGCGAGAGCGTCTACAGGACCCGGGGCTGCGTGGAGGTCAGCGACGCACATGCCGCTGTGAATGCGGGGAGTACGGCTGTAGGTCGACCAGCGGCAACGTCAGGAGAGACGAGTGTGTGAGGGGCCATTCTCCCCATCGTGGGCTGCAGGTAGGAGGCGTCACCAGAGGATGGTGCCGAGAGAGCGAGGGGACTGGGATGCCAACACAGACTTCTCATCGCGCCAGCGGGACGACGGCGGCTCACGGGGCCATTACACTGAAGAGGATTGACAGTCAAGTCGCGGTGTGAGGTTTCTATCACCTCATCGCCGATCACCGTATCCATCCCCACGTAGCCAGGAGTCGGGAAACATCAAGTAACTGTCATTGAGACCCAGATGTCATTTACGCCGACGCAGGGTCAAAAGGACTGTGAGGGGGCAGGGGCTCCTGCCTCCCTGGAAGGCTCATGCGACGGAGGTGAGTCTAAACCAACCGCCTATGTGAAAGGACTGGTGGGGGAAATTGATATAACGGTTCTGATTGACTCTGGTTCTAACATTTCGCTGATCTCAGAGGAGTTCAGAATGTCTCTACCAGTGCTTTGTGATGAGGTTTTGAGTCAACAATACACTGTTGCACGTTCAGTGGGGGGTCAATTGTTGGACACATTACATACAATGACTCTTCCTTTGCAGATGGGGGCAGGGCCTGGCAGCCAATTGTTGATGTAGTACGGTGGTCCACACAGAAGGTTTTGTTGGGTTTTGATTTCATGTTACAAACTCGTGCTGTGATGGACGTTGGTCGTGGTCTGCTCCATATCAGTGATTTGGATATTCCTCTTATGCGCGCCACTGATTTCATACCTGAATGTTGTAATATTTCTGTGTCTTTTGATACAACTGTTCCACCCTGCAGTGAAATGTTGGTCCCTGTTAAGGTGGGCCTACCTCCCAAGGCTATGCCTCCAATGGGACCCTATCTAGGTTGCGTTGAGTCGGAATTCCGGGACACCCTTGGACTGGCCATTGCACGAACGGTGGCGCCAGTGGAGAATGGGTGCACGTTGGCTAGGGTGCTCAACCTGACCGGGAAGGAGCTGAAATTGCACTCTGGAAACCATCTGGGAGAAGTCCATCATGTGGACGAAGGTGATATATCCGCCCCAACCGAAGGCTCGGTGGCCACACAGGTAGCTTCTACACTACCGGATGTTTCGAACAGTATGTTGTCTGCTGAGCAAAAGCGGCGATTTACTTGAGAAACACAAGGGGCTGTTCCGGTCCGGCCGAGAGGGGAACTTGGTCCGGCAACCTAATCGAACATCGCATTCACACGGGCGAGCATACTCCGATAAAGAAGCGGGCCTACCGTACATCTCCAGGGAAACGGAAGGAGATGGAGAGACAGGTACAGTGCCTGTTGGACGACGGCATCATTTAGGAGAGCTGTAGCCCATGGTCCTGTGGTGCACGTCAGGAAAAAAGATAACACCTGGAGGTTCTGCGTGGACTACAGGGCTCTCAACTCTGTGACCATAAAAGACTCGCACTCGCTGCCACGGGTGGACGACACGCCGGACGCCCTCACAGGGGCCACCTGGTTTAGCACTCTTGATTTTTCGGACGGCTACTGGCCGGTGGAGGTCTCACCAGAGGACCGTGAGAAAACAGCATTCTCCACGGGCCAGGGCCTCTACCAGTTCAAATCCATGCCCATGGGCCTTACCAATGTGCCGGTGACTTTCCAGAGAATCATGAAGATGGTGCTGAAAGGGCTCCCATGACATGTCTGCATGGTCTATTTGGACGATGTTCTCCTTTACAGTAAGTTGTTCGAGGAACACCTCGTTGCACTGGGGGAGGTCTTCTCCCGGATTGGCGCGGCGGGGCTGCGCCTGAATGCCCGCAAATGCCAGCTAGCCAGGAACGGGTCTTTGAAACTGTGTAAAACCGTAAGAATACGAGTCAATGTTACGTGAAGAGACAGAGATAGTCTATAAAACTGATAGAGGATAACAGGGCGTATCCTACGCGCGTGTAAAAAAAAAAAAAAAAAAAAAAAAAAGTAGAAAAGTACCGTTGTGTGAATGAAAAAGTGTGCATGGAGGCTTGCAACCTCATTTTGGAACAGGAAAATTAACTGACAACTGTCTGGGAAGCAAAGGCAAGAATTCCCGCCACTTGTGGTAGAAGCTCGGGAATTACCTAAGACAGAGTAATCGTCGGCCTGTTCTGGGACTGGAGGACAGTTGAGTCACCCTAGGTGAACCACTGACTTCCAACATGGGGAAATCAAACAGTAAAAAAGTTTACAAAAAGGATCCGAAGCAATAATTGACATGGAAGGACTGGAAATTTATAGAAAGCCAGAAAAAGTAAAACACTTAAACTCATGGATAACAAAATATGAATTTGCTGGTCAGCTTAATACACAAAAATAGTCGACTTACAAGATAAAATAAAAATAAAACGAAAAAATAATGGAAAAAAAAAAAAGATGAATAAAGAATACATTTCTGGCCTGTGGACTCCGGAGGCAGCTGACAGGTGCCGACTGGCCAAGCGGAATACAGCTTCGGTGGTTGCCGAAGCAAAAACTTGGGTGTGGGAGGAGTTCGGTGAGGACATGGAAAACGACTTCCAGACGGCTTCGAAGAAATTCTGGTCCACCATCCGTCATCTCAGGAGAGGGAAGCAGTGCACCATCAACACTATTTATAGGGGAGATGGGGTGCTGCTGACCTCGACTCAGGACGTTGTGAGGGAGAATAGTTTGAAGACCTCCTCAACTCTACCGACACACCTTCCTTTGAGGAAGCAGAGCCTGAAGACTCCATGGTGGACTCACCTATCTCGGGGGCTGAAGTAACCGAGGTGGTTAACAAGCTCCTCGGTGGCGAGGCCCCGGGGGCGAATGAGATCCGCCCGGAGTTCCTTAGGGCTCTGGATGTTGTGGGGCTGTCATGGTTGACACGCCTTTACGACATTGCGTGGACATCGGGGACAGTGCCTCTGGATTGGCAGACCGGGGTGGTGGTCCCCCTTTTTAAGAAGGGGGACTGGAGGGTGTGTTCCAATTATAGAGGAATCACACTTCTCAGCCTCCCTGGTAAGGTCTACTCAGGGGTACTGGAGAAGAGGGTCCGTCGGGACGTTGAATCTCAGATCCGAGAGAAGCAGTGCGGTTTTCGTCCTGGCCGTCGAACAGTGGACCAGCTATACACTCTCTACAGGGTCCTTGAGGGTTCATGGGAGTTCGCCCAGCCAGTCTACATGTGTTTTGTGGACTTGGAGAAGGCGTTCGACCGTGTCCCACGGGGAGTTCTGTGGATCGTGCTTCGGGAGTACGGGGTACCAAGCCCTTTGATACGGGCAGTTGGGTCCCTGTACTACCAATGTCAGAGTTTGGTCCGCATTGCCGGCAGTAAGTCGGATTCGTTTCCAGTGAGGGTTGGACTCCGCCAAGGCTGCCCTTTGTCACCGATTCTGTTCATAACTTTTATGGACAGAATTTCTAGGCGCAGTCGAGGCGATGAGGGGATCTGGTTTGGTGACCTCAGTATTTCATCTCTGCTTTTTAAAGATAAAGATAAAGATAAAGATGTCCTTTATTAGTCCCACAATGGGGAAATTTGAAGTGTTACAGCAGCAAAGATATAGATCACACAGAGTCGGCGGCGTAATGTAGCCGTTAATGTATAACATTAGCAGCAGACATTCATAAAAAGCATGCAAATATACACAGTATAAACGTATCTAAGTGTAAGGAAACACTCCTAATGCCTGTCCATTATACAGAGGGGGAAACACTGTAATGATAAAAACTACTGAATGATTGAAAATACTGCAATGATAAAGATATTACACTGATAAAAGTACTGTAATGGTGAGAGTACTGAAATGACAGGAAAGTACTGCAATGATAGAAAATACTGCAATGATAAAAATACTGTAATGGTAAAAGTACTGCAATGATAAAATATACTGCAATGATAAAAGTACTATAATGGTAGAAGTACTGCAACGATGGAAAAATACTGCAATGATGAAGTATTGTAATAGTAAAAGTACCGCAATGATAGGAAATACCGTAATTATAAAAGTACTGTAATGATAAAAGTACTGTAATAGTGAACATCCTGCAGTGGTAGAAATACTACAGTGATAGAAGTATTGTAATAAGAATACTGTAATGGTAAACAAAATACATCATTGGTCGATGTTTAAGTACACCCTTGGCTGAAAGTAAAGTAGTAGTGTATATTGCATTCTAGGACTGCACAATTGCACTAATGCCCTCCTGTTTGTAGGCCTGACCCAATGTTCTTGTTAAAAAGCCTGACAGCAGTCGGCAGGAAGGAGCGGCGAAATCTCTCTTTGGTACAGCGAGGGTGTAAAAGTCTGTCACTGAAGGAGCTGTAGAGTGTTCTCAGAGTGTCATTGAATGGGTGGGCTGGTTTGTCCAGCATTGATGACAGTTTTGCCGTCATCCTTTTTGCAGATGATGTGGTACTGTTGGCTTCGTCAAGCCGTGATCTCCGACTCTCATTGGAACGGTTCGCAGCTGAGTGTGAAGCGGTTGAGATGAAGATCAGCGCCTCCAAATCTGAGACCATGGTTCTCAGTCGGAAAAGGGTGGAATGCCCTCTCCAGGTCGGGGAGGAGATCCTGCCCCAAGTGGAGGAGTTTAAGTATCTTGGGGTCTTGTTTACGAGTGAGGGGAGGATGGAGCGAGAGATCGACATGCGGATCGGTGCAGCCTCCGCTGTGATGCGGACGCTGTATCGGTCTGTCGTGGTGAAGAAGGAGCTGTGCCAAAAGGCGAAGCTCTCGATTTACCGGTCGATCTTCGTTCCTACCCTCACCTATGGTCACGAGCTGTGGGTCGCGACCGAAAGAACAACATCTTGGATACAAGCGACCGAAATGGGTTTCCTCCGCAGGGTGTCTGGGCTCTCCCTTAGAGATAGGGTGAGGAGCTCGGACTCAGTGTCGAGCCGCTGTTCCTCCACGTAGATAGGAGCCAGATGAGGTGGCTCGGGCATCTGTTTAGGATGCCTCCTGGACGCTTCCTTGGTGAGGTGTTCCGGGCATGTCCCACCGGCAGGAGGCCCAGGGGACGACCCAGGACACGCTGGAGAGACTACGTCTCCCAGCTGGCCTGGGAACGCCTGGGCATCCCTACAGCAGAGCTGGAAGATGAGGTTGGGGAGCGGGAAGTCTGGGCTTTCCTGCTGAAGCTGCTGCCCCCGCGACCCGACCCCGGATAAGCGGCGGATAATGGATGGATGGATCGATGGATGTTCGTTCTATTATGAAGCAAACACATGTACTACTGAAGTTATCTTTTTGGGTCTTACTGGCTATATTTTTAGTTCATCTGTAACAGTCACTTTATATACTTATTTACCTGTCAATGTTGGTTACAGTATGAAAATGCTGGTAGACGTATTTGTAACTTACTTCATTCGTTCGATAAAGGACAACTCTCCAATGGCAAAGCGTGATTCTCCTCTCAAGAACAAAATGTAAGTAAACTAAAAAATGAAATAAAATGCAGAAAAGTTTGGGTTGCATTGTTCAAAATGAAATCTTAATAAAATCTGGAGCTCGTCGCAGATTAAACATTCATTATCCAAGCCGCATATAAAGCCACCGTAAATGCGTAACACCGGCGTCGAACAGCGGAGCAATGTGTGTGGGCGTAATGTAAGTGTTGCGCTAAGCGGCCTTGGCTCTGGGGCCGTCTCCACGGTAACGAATACCGATTTCAAGGCTGGATTCGAAGGCCGTACGTGACAGCGTGAATTTGGACTCCACGTGCGGTTATGCCGCGCCGAAAAAGACGTAACGCAGCCGAAAAAGTAGCTTTCCGAGGTCACAGCCTGTTAATTTGAACACGGCCAGGGGGAATTTGGACACCACGCGCGGTGGTGTCGCGCCGAAAAAGCAGCTTTCGGAGGTCGCAGCCTGTTAATTTGGACACGGCCACGGTTTTATGCTTACGATGCAAACTGGGCCTCAATTATCAACCAATCAGGAGTCGGACACTAGGGCTGATTCTGATTGGCTGTTTACTGTCCAATCGCATTTTACAACAGTACGACGTCCGGGAGGACTCAAAAACACAGTCGATAGAAGGGTCTTCTGCATTCTAACATGCTGCTCTTATTGCTTTTGTAATCATTCCAAACAATTTTTTGTTTACAAATATCATTGTTTGGTTCAATAATATTGTCCCTTGAGTTCTATATGCTTCTATAAACCTTTTTTGTTTGTTTGTTTTATTTATTTTAATAAGCAAATGTCACCACTCAGAGTTGTGCATTGCATGTCATGATGAACAAAAATGCCCAGACACTATTTTTAACGGAACGTTTTGCTCTTCTTGATTTAGATCCTTTCGACTGTGATTACAACAATGTTTATTCAATTATTTTAACATGTAAAAAATATACAAATATTTCAATCTTGAGTATTTGTCAAAATATTTGTTCATTTAAATATGTGCCCAAATATTTATTGAATTAATATATTTAAATTTGATTTTAAAAAAAATTATTTTTCAAAATTAGGACTCTTCAATTTGTTCAATATTGAGTAAATGTTTCTATTTTATTATTAATTTAATTTACTCTGTATGTGGTTGCGAATTTTAAATTGAAATGTTTCACTATTTTATTACGTTAGTGTTAAAAATATTTTAGCGTTTATTTAAGTACAGACGCTCCCCAACTTACGAACGAGATACGTTCCGAACGGTCGTTCGTTAGCTGAATTTGTTTGTAAGTTGCTTCAGCGCTTTATTTTGTCTTGTAATTTATGTTTAAGGCCTATATGAGTATATTGAAGGTTTATATAAATATGTTTAAGGCTTGTATAAGTAACCTGTATTGGTTTGTACTGAAAAAAAACATTTAATAAAATGGAGACAATACCTACAGTACTGTACTACGTATGTTAGAGAGAGAGACACACCCACACACAGGATGTACATGGACGTAATAAGATAAATCAAATGAAGTTTAACTTACTTTTGGATGATGGACCCGATGCTTAAGGAGATGATGGAGGAAGAGGAGCATTTTATATCATGAAAGGGTCTTCGTCATCGCCGCAATGGGCTTCAAAAGTTACTTCCTCCTCCGTAACTTCAATGTAGGAAGAAGATGAGGGTTGATAAGTATCTTCCTTGGAGGATTTACTCGAAACTGGCCAAAAGAAGCGCTCTAACGACGATTGCAGAGTTTTCTTCTTAGTTTTTTTCATCAGGAGCGTCTGTACTTAAATATTTCATTTCATTTCAGTCTTCAGACGCGCAGCAACAGCAGCAGCAACGAACTGCGTGATGCAGATCATCTCCTTTGTGGTGACAAATAAACGCTGACTCCAGTCACCATCAAGTTGCCAACTCCTGACATTCCAAAACCTTTGAGAGAAACTGAGACGATTTGCGTTTCTCTTTCTGGTTCTTTTTATAGTTCAACTTCGAGATCTGTTTTTCACCTTTTCACACAGCGTAATGAAGGCCAGTTGAGCAAGTGGAACAAGTGATTTTATTGATGATTGTGGAAGATCCGCCGGTGAAATTCAGGGATGCTGGCAGGTGACCTCCAGGGTCCAATTCAGACAGCAGCAGCAACAAAGTGCGTGATGCGAATCATCTCCTTTGTGGTGACAAATAAACGCTGACTCAAGTCACCATCAGATTGCCAACTCCTGACATTCCAAAACCTTTGAGAGAAACTGAGACGATTTGCGTTTCTCTTTCTGGTTCTTTTTATAGTTCAACTTCTAGTTCTGTTTTTCACCTTTTCACACTGCGTAATGAAAGGCCAGTTGAGCAAGTGGAACAAGTGATTTTATTGATGATTGTGGAAGGCACCGATTTCATACAGATTTCTTCTCAGACCTTTTCCATTCGGTGCGATTAAAAAGACATCTGAAAAGCATATTAAAACATGTTCCAGACAAAAGCAATTAATTTAATTTAAAATGTTTCATATAAAAACAAAAAAAAAAGAATCAGCATCACTCAGACACGTTGCTTCTTCTGGCACTGATCACATTGGCTTAATGTCAATAAAAGAGCTTTGCAAAATTAAATTTATCATATTTTATTCAAAATCACATTTGCATCTTACCACAAAGAGTCAGTTCCTTCAGTTTTTTGGTCTTTTTTTTAAGCTTCAAGGATCGCTGCTATTCTCGCCATCACAATCGTGTCTCTCAGCACTCTGTTTTGAGGAGAATTTTTTCGCACAAACGCTGCAACTGAATGGCTTGTCTCCACTGTGTGTTCTTGTGTGGTTTGTTAAAAATGACTTTACATTAAAGCTTTTGCCACAAACGGAGCAGGAAAAAAGTTTTTCTCCAGTGTGTGTTCTTGTGTGCCTTTTTAAACTTGACTTCTGAGAGAAACTCTTGCCACAAACTGAGCAGGAAAAAGTTTTTTCTCCACTATGTGTTGTTGTGTGTTTTATTAAATTTGACTTTAGAGAAAAGCTTTTCCCACAAACTGAGCATGAAAAAGGTTTTTCACCAGTGTGTGTTCTTGTGTGTTTCATTGAAATTGACTTTACAGAAAAGCTTTTGCCACAAACTGAGCAGGAAAATGGTTTTTCACCACTGTGTGTTCTTGTATGTTGTGTTAAATGTGCCTTTAGAGAGAAGCTTTTACCACAAACTGAGCAGGAAAAAGGTTTTACACCACTGTGTGTTCTTGTGTGAATTATTAAATGAGACCTTCGAGAGAAACTCTTGCCACAAACTGAGCAGGAAAATGGGTTTTCTCCAGTGTGTATTCTTGTGTGCCTTTTTAAACTTGACTTTTGAGAGAAACTCTTGCAACAAACCGAGCAGGAAAAAGGGTTTTCTCCAGTATGTGTTCTTGTGTGGATTGTTAAGATTGACTTATGCAGGAAGCTTTTGCCACAAACCGAGCAAGAAAAGGGTTTTTCTTTACTGTGGGTTCTTGTGTGCCGTTTTAATGACAGCTTTGAAGTTAATGAGTCAGTGTGACATGCCATTCCATCTTTAGCGTGCCCATTATCATCGTCATGAGCGTCTGATAATGTGTCCTCATTATGTGCTTGTGATGGCCCCCAGTGGTCTTCATCACCTTCTGTTGTCACATGATGACTTGAGCGGCTGCTTGTAGGCTCCGCCCCTCTTTTGTCCTCACTCTCATCCTTGTTTTCATCTTCAGTCTTTATCGGGAAAACGTTCAGTGGTGACTTGTTGAGCTCCTCCTTCTCCTCCTCCTCCTTTTTGATGTGAGTCAAGTCTGGCTCCTCTTTCACAGAACGGAGATCGTTTTGTCTGACGTCTGTAGGACACAAAAAGACAAACACACATTTGGTTTGGTCAAGTCAAAGCTCATGCGGTGACTTTGTCTTATGTCAAGTCAAGTCAAGTCAATTTTATTTGTATAGCCCTTAATCACAGACAGTCTCAAAGGGCTTTACATAGCCACAATCGACATCCCCGATCTTAACCCCCAGGAGGGCAAGGAAAAACTCACAAAACCTCATTAGGGGAAAAGTGAGAAACCTTGAGAAGGGACCACAGATGGGGGAATCCCCCTTCCAGGATGACCAGGCTGCAATGGATGCCAACTGGGCAACATTTGACACATACAATGATGCTATGCAATAATAGATGAGATAATATAAGAGTCAATTGAATGAAGTGCTGCAGGAAGATGACTTCAGTGGAGTGGGTCCTCATCCAGGGCCGTAATATCCATGGCAGCATTTTGCTATATTGTTTCTACTGTGCTACCTTTGACTTGTGCCTGCCGCACACGGAGCAATGTGTGCAACCCCGATTTGGACCGGACCATGGGGGCATTTCACAAAATTACGTCCTACGATGTAAACCTCCCTTTAGCAGCACAACTGTGATAAACGAGCATTTAAATAGGAAGCACGTTGCGGCTGATGCCAGATTTAATTCCTGACATAGTCACAGACGTTTCTGGAAGCGAGCTGAAGTTAGCACACACAGGCTATTGTGTGCATCTGATGGAACACCTGTTGTGGGACCCTAACTTATTAATGGGGGCCACTGGGGGCCATCGCAACATCATGTCATTGATAAAATAGGAATCGTTCAAGTGAAATATGTTTACAAGTATTTCTTTTTGCACATAGAGATAGTTTCATCGTGGGTACTTACTGTATTTTCACGACCATAAGGCGCACTTCAAAGTCCTAAATCTTCCCCAAAACAAGCGAGACGTCTTGTAATGTGACACGCCAATTATATGGACTGAGAAACTCTCTCGACCATGGGCTTGTTCCCCTTGAGGTATTTCAGAGGGCATTTTAGCACACACTGCTGGCCAAAGTCTGAGACATCTATGCTTCAAATTGACTGTGACATAAACATTATGTGAATACGTTCTTTGGCTGATGGTGCAGGAGAAAGCGGGACAAAAGGGCAGCTGTACACGATGTTGTAGTCTGTCTTATCATTCATGTTATTGCAAGCAAGATACATCACAGGTTTAGACAACAGACTGCAAAAAATAAATAAAAACACACTGCCCAAAGCACACCACTCACATTTCTCTAACCAGCCATCTGATTGGCTGAGGCTCCCAGAATGCATCAGTACTGTTTTTGTGTTGTTTTTATTTCTTATGGGGATATGAATGGCATGAGAGATGCATGTTTTGTGATAATTTTATTTCTTTGTTTCATTGTTTGCTTGTAAGCTGTTCAGAGATATTTTTGGTTTTGATTTGAAACCATGACTCTATGGTGTGGTGACCAGTGAAATCCCTCCCCTAAGGTTGTAGATTAAATGTGTTGCCATGACATCTCTCATTGGTTTGAGGAACCGCTGCTGGCATGCGCGTATGGCAAGCCCTTGAAGCATTTATTCCATATCCTTGATATCAGACATTTGTGTATTTCGCTCGTGCAGTCTTTTCCAGCACTAGTTATACATTTCGCCACACTAGTGATGCCCGTTGCCGTACTAGTTGCCCAGAAACTCTGACAAGTGACTCATTTTTAGCGACTAGTGAGTCTTTTGTTCAACTAGTGCTGACAGATATCTAACTTGTGACACCGAGATAGGCACTATTAGTGCCAAATTCCCAGCTAGTTATCTTTTTGATGCTCTAGCGGCCCACTGTCCCAAACTAGTAATGTTCAAAGTATTACTCGTGACTTATGATCGCCTGCACTAGACAACTAGTTGGAAATTAAATACCCACTAGTTAACTAGTGAAAGATAAACATCAACTAGTTCACTAGTGAAAGACCCTTGAAGTCTTGATATTTAACTACTGGGTCCAAAAAAATACTTGTAAACTAGTGATGCCTCAAATATCCACTAGTTACACGAGTGAAAGATTTTGACTGAACTAGTTCCACTAGTGAGTTCCAAAATGTTCACTTGTAGAACTAGTGGATGCCAACCTGCTCACTGGTTAACTGGTGAAATTGTCTTTTTGGATTAACTAGTAAAATAGTTAAGTCCAAATTTCCACTCGTAGAACTAGTGAAACACAAATTCCTCACTAGTTACGCTAAATGCTAATGAGGAGGCGGGAAAGTACCATGAGTGTACGCCTCCTATTGGCTCTCTGATCGGAGCTCCACCCAGCAAAAAATTAACCCTGTAAAGCCTGATTCCAAGTGTCCACATTTTTTTTTTACTGCCGGTTGCTTGGTATCTATGCAGAATAAAACTATTTTTTCTCAGGGAATGGCTCTCTCTGGGATGTATATTTATTATTTACACGGACATAAGGGGTAATAGTACTGCTAAAAATTCACTCCTATCCACTTTTGGTATACGAAATAAAAGGAATGCAGTGTATTGCAGAAGTCCTGCCGAGTGGTCTAAGGCGCCGCGTTCAGGACCCAGTCTCCCCAGGAGGCCTGGGTTCGAACCTCGAATTTCCCCATTGTGGGACTAATAAAGGGAATCTTAATCAATTAATTCTGCCTTCACGAGGATGTGATTTTTCGAATGTTGAATCTGTTCAAAGTTGATGCGTATTTGTTAAAGATGCTGTAATCTGTATTGTGGATGTATAAATGCATATATATATATATATATATATATATATATATATATATGGATTTGGGAGAACAGCATATATAATATAAAACTTGATGACGTCACCCTAGGCTCGTCTCCAATGATTGATTGTCGTGGAAAAACAATGGAAGTAAATACAAAAACACAATCTTCTTACCTTGTTATATTCAATAAATGAATGTGTGTGCATTTAGAGGTTTCTACAATCTTTATTGAAGCCACTGATTGCGTTTTGTTTTTTAAGATGGAAGATGTGACCGAGCAGGTTCGATGTTGGAGGAAATATTAGTTGTGGTTTCACCACTTAATTTCAGACAATGCAAATCCAGAATATAGTTGAAAAATATTTTATTGTAAACATAATAAGATACATGAAATATATAATGAATTTAACCATGAATAAATGGTTAATTAATCAAGATTTCGGGAGGAAGTTGTGTCTCTCCCCCTCTTGATGTTCTTTCTGTTACTCTCCAGCTTCTATGAACAGTATCGCGCTGCAGAAGAAGCGCCGTCAGAAGGGTCCGAATGGAGCTGCTCATCTGCTGTGGGGTCTCTAAGCAGTCAGGACCGATAGTTTGTCCAGTAACATATAGCGCAAGCTTATTTATAATACACAGTTACTAAGGAATACGAATACTGCGTGTAATGAAGGCAAGAAAATCATTCAAATATACAAACGCAGCTAGCAAACGATAATGAGTGATTATGTTCCAACGTTAATTGAACTCTTGTTCCTACCCTATTAGCTTGTGAGCAATGAACAAACGACACCGTGAAGCCAAAATGTGAGCGTCAGATGCGCGTAAAACTTCATCTTTTGCAGTACAATCGCTATAAAACTACCAGCTGCAGATTTCAGAAAGTCCTGCCGACATGAAGCTGCTCTCGGCGGCGACTGTGAGCGTTGAACTGCCGCCATCCGCGATCAAAACCGGGCACCGACGTCTCCGAAATCGTTGAAGCAAGTTTTTAAGTAGGGCTTATCTTGATAAATTGACCACACATTTGACGTTTACACCACTACTTTGTCGCCTAAAATAATCGTAAAATCAAATGTTGTATCACAATAGAGTAATATTTACAAAAAACATTGCAATACCTCTGAAGGTTTTCTCTTCGGCTTATGTCGCTGGTTGGCACATTATGTATCGTGATTGGCTGTCCGAAGAACAAACGTCATGTCGGAGGAATCCTGGGTAATGGAGGATCGTGACAAGACGCCCGTTGAAAAAATGTTGAAAAGCCTTGCCGAGGGATGCCATTTGAGTATTTATTCTATGGCCTTGAGTAGGGCTGGGCGATATGACCTAAAATCAATATCGCGATAAATTGGGCAATTTTACCTCGGTAATGATCGATGCACGATAAATTCCCCCTGAGGACCAAAATCAAAATAAATGCAGGAAATGCATATTAACGGCTTTTTTTTATTGACCAACTGGTACACATTAGTTTCAATGAAAAATAAAAGAACAAAAATCATTTGAATAAACATTCAAAATAGCTTGCTTTGCATGACTTGAACAATGTCACAAAGAACAGGAGAAAAAGGGTACCTCTCACAAAATCTTTTTCTGCAATATTGTGCTGAGATGCTGTAATGCCATTTGCATAGGCCTAAATTTGTGTAAAGGTATCTTGTAAACAATATAAATAATGCCATGTGCAAAGGAGCTAGTCGCCTGTAAACAAAATGCGAACTAAAATGAAAAAAATGTCAATGGAATGCCAATGCCAAATAAACAAGTGTGCTTCATCAGGTAAATGTGCCATCTCGAGTACTCCGATGCGCGGTCGCCACTTGTCGTCTATGTAGTGCACATTCAGGCTCAAACAGGGATCCATGTTGCGACTGGACCACAAGTCGGATGTGAATGCAAAATGCTTGACATGTCTCTGCTCCCGTCCCGATGTTGTCCATATAAGGAAGTGCTGTTTGCGACAAATATTTTCATACCTCTTGTCGGCTACGTTCATGAGGCGTTTCAATCCTGTGCGCTCCACTGTAACTAGAGGAGCTCTATCTTTAGCTATGTGCTAGGCTATCGCGTCCACCTCTGAGACGTTCTCTCGTATGGTGTCGCCTCCGTTATGGGCTGTTGTCACTTGTCGAACCTTGCTTCTCACTTTGAGCTTTTAGCACAAGCTCCAAGTCAACAGCATGGTTGTGTTGTGGGTGGTGAAAAATAAAAGGTTGGACGCGCTGTTTCAGGTGCTTACGATGCACTTTGTAGTTCATGTTCTTTTGCTCAAACATTGTCTTAATGGAACCCAAAACATTTCCAAACGACAGATGTCGAATTTCTTTTCGGGACAAGCGCGACAGGAACAATTTCAACTAACGTTACTTCGTCTGCAGCCGTGTCAGCCGCTTCAGGATTTGAATCGCCAGCATCGAACGCGTCTTCTGTTTACATTCTTCTACAGCGAATGAGTCACGTAACTAGATGCGTTGTAGCCGTCTTAAAGAGGCATGAACATCGCCGCAGACAGAAAAGACTTCCTTTTTTTAGACACCGAATTTACCGACAAGGGCAAAATTATGTCGGTCACTGTAATACATTTCGGTAACGGTAAATTTTCGGTTTATCGCCCAGCCCTAGCCTTGAGCATGCATTTCACACTAGTCCGCCACAGCATTTAGGGGTTTACATGTTCACTAGTAAGATACAAAAATGAGCTTACTAGTGATCATGTAAGCTGAAAAAAAAGCCCACTCGTTCACTAGTAAGATATGTTAGCTTACTTGTTCACACGTAAGCTCAGAAATGCCCATCACATGTTAACTAGTAAGCTAAAAAATGAGCTTACTAGTGAACTAGAGGGCATTTGTATCATACGTGTTAACTAGTAAGCTAAAAAAACTAGTGGGCATTTTTATCTTACATGTTAAAGAGTAAGATACAAAAATGAGCTTACTAGTGAACTAGTGGGCGTTTTTATCTTACATGTTAACAAGTAAGCTAAAAAATGAGCTTACTAGTGAACTAGAGGGCATTTGTATCATACGTGTTAACTAGTAAGCTAAAAAAACTAGTGGGCATTTTTATCTTACATGTTAACTAGTAAGATACAAAAATTAGCTTACTAGTGAGCTAGTGCGCTCAAAAAATGCACCCTAATTCACCCGTAAGCTAAAAACTGCCCACTCGTTACTAGCATACTAGTTAACATCTAATGGCCATTTTTTAGTTTACATGTCAACTAGTAAGCGCTAAAATAAGGTTACTAGTGAACTAGTGCGCATTTTTTAGCTCATGGGGATCAGTAGGAAAGAATGCAATGGTTTCCTATTGGCGGTCCATTTCAAATTAATATAATCTAACCAGTCACTGCTCATGATTTTGGTATACGGTAGTCAGAAATTAGTGACATATGACTGTATTTTATCTTATGTAATATTTAATAGCTTAATATTTACTACACAGAAAGTATTGTACATGTTTTCTCTTTTATATAACTACATACCAGCCTGCATATGGAGAGGGAGAGAGAGTAAGATTAATCATAAGTAGGATGTGTTTTTATACAATCACTCTTTTCATAACAGGTATGACGGGCCGGGCTCTTAAGGGTTAAAGCGTCAAGAGATCTCATCTAGATATTGACCAATCAAAGTACTTGTCCCGCCTGCTTCATTTGAATGCAGTTCACTAGTGAACATGTTGGTGTATGAGTCATTTTAGAGACAACAATGGTCACATATTTCATTTTACATGTTGTCTAGTAAGGGCCAAATGTCCACTAGTGACACTAGTTAAGCTTTTTCCTGGCCTTACTCGCTGACTTGTCAGATTCTCAAATGCTCACTAGCTCACTAGTAAGGCATAACATGTCCACTAGTCACACTGGTTGAGATCTTGCCAACCTTACTAGCTGACTAGTGAGGTTCAAAATGTGAACTAGTTTCCTAGTAAATGCAAAGATAGCCACTGGTTAGTCTAATTTTTACCCCACTCGTTAACTTGTGAAACACATGTTTTCATTCTAGTGAACTAGTTGAGTCCACAATGAGTCACTCGTTAATGAGTGACACTGATGTTTATTTAACTAGCTAACAAGTAGAAGGAAGTTTGTCTCACTTGTCAGACACAGAAAAGAACCTGTGCAAGATTTGACTGAACATGTTTGAATTGTATCCTACATGTTGGCCTTTTATTTTTACTTGTTAAAGGTTATGCATCACGAGTGATGCATTGTGCACAACAAATATCTAACATGTGGGGATTTTTGGTATACTAGCTAATGTTTTTGCATACTAGCTGGCATTTATATCATACTAGTTAACCAAAATTGCTTACTAGTGGATATGTGTGCACAACTTGTGAACTTGTATCGTTGTAACTGGGAAACAAATCAACTTCTCAAATTTGATGATTTCACAAGTTAACTTGTTGTGTGCACATGTCACCTAGTGCGCAATTTTGTCATCCACTTGTGAACTAGTTATGTGAAAATAATTGTCACTTGTTTGCTCGTGACTCACTTTGAACCCAAATACTTTACTAGTTAGAATACATGAGCTTTACAAGTTAACAAGAGAGGTCAAAATGAGCACAACTAGTGTAACTAGTGGATATCTCAGCATGTACTAGTTTACTAGTTAATATTTTGAGCCTTTCTAGTTAACTTGGAAGGCCAAAATAGATTGCAAGCCTTTAAGTAGTTTGGCTTCATTCATTCACTCGTCAACATGTAGCCCATGAGAGGCAGCTGCTAGTTAACTAGCTGCAGTTCCCCAGGACCACTTGTCAACTTGTATAAAACATGTGCAAATAAAGTGGGTGGGACAATGACAAAATCTGAATTCTGATTCGTGTATTTAACTGTAGAGCCAATAGTAATCCTGGATGCACACATCTGCCCCACCTTCTCATTAGTTTTTTGTGCAACTAGTTGACTAGTGAGCAGTTTGGCATCCACTAGTTCTACTAGTAAACATTTTGGACCTCACTAGTTGAACTTTCCATCCATCTTCTATACCGCTTCTCCTCACTAGGGTCGCGGGGGGTGCTGGAGCCTATCCCAGCTATCTTGGGGCAGAAGGCGGGGGACACCCTGAACTGGTTGCCAGCCAATTGCAGGGCACACAGAGACGAACAACCATCCGCGCTCACACTCATTCATACCTAGGGGCAATTTCGAGTGTTCAATCGGCCTGCCATGCATGTTTTTGGAATGTGGGAGGAAACCGGAGTACCCAGAGGAAACCCACGCAAGCACGGGGAGAACATGCAAACTCCACACAGGATGGCCGGAGCCGGGATCGAACCCGCGCCCGATGATGTCTCTCACTGTGAGGCCATCGTGCTAACCAGTCGGCCTCCGTGCCGCCAACTAGTTGAACTAGTTCAGTCAAAATTTCTCACTAGTGTAACTAGTGGAAATTTGGGGCATCACTAGTTGACAAGTAACATTTTTGAAAGTTACTAGTGAAATATTAAGGCTTAAAGGGCTTTCACAAGTCTACTAGGAAGTATTCTAGCCATTACAAGTTAACTATTGGGTATTTTCGCTCTCACTAGGAAATCATATGTCACTAGTTAACATGTTGGAATAATCCACGTTTTACTATTTAACATGTTGCTGAAAATGAGTCACTTGTCAGAGTTTCTGTGCAACTACTACAACAACAAAGGGCATCACTAGTGTGGCTGAATGTATAACTAGTGCTGGAAAAGACCGCACTAGTGAAATACGCAAATGTCTGATATCAAGGATATGGATTAAATGCTCAAAGGTCTTGCCAGATGCGCTAGCTAGCATGCGCGGATCAGGTGAAGTACGCACATGTGCACAAAACTGTGCAGGGCCATCGAGGTTCATTGACTCTCACCCGACTGCGCCAGTACAAAGTTCATAAATAAATAAGACCAATACGTACTTGAACTTAATAATTTGTGTTTTATGCACTAAAATTGATCAACAGCCATTGTCAGGTAGAATTCATTCCATAAGGAATTGCTTCAACAAGATATAAAAACCAGAAAATGTAAAATGTTAAATAATCAGTTCAAATTTTAAACTGGAAAAAAAACACGGAGTTTACCCCCCACTATTGGTTATTCTGTGGCATTTATTTTCTGCACTGATTTCATTTGGCATAAACAAATGTTCAGCAAACCGACAAGTAAAAGGCAACATTTAAAAATAAAACGTCAATAACCTTGAACGCATTTCCCCAAACAACTTAATGTTGTGATGCATATTTCGAATGAAAGAAAGTCGTTCTATACAAAGCAAATGAGAGTAAGACGTGTACAAACCTGCTTTGAGTAGCACAACACGAGGCTGGTTGCAAACTTCGTCCAGCAGTGGAAGATGTTGCTCGTTCGCTTCTTTTATTCCACAAAGTTCCTCTTTGAACTTGGGTGTCGTTCTTGCACACATTTTCAAACGCCAATCTCAACAAATCCGCACTTGATCTCTGCTTGGCGATAACTCGTGAGCTTCTCTTTGTTCGACGAGACGAATGAAAGATGGCGTCTTTTTTTTCAAGTAGTGCTGAATGGATCTCCTGCGTGAAGACTGCAGTTTGTTCAGCACTCAAGCGGAAGAATAGGACACACCCCGCTGTGATATGATTGGCTGCTGACTTTGTGGAGCACTGTCACCAACTCACCGACAGATGTCGCCATTTGCGATGCAAATAATTGTTGTCTCCTTCCAAACAAAGGAAAAACGTAAGATTTAAACCGTTTAACTGCCAAAATATTATGTCATTTAATTTATTATAATTTTATTATTCATCAAACAATTGGCAAGTTGACTTTATTGATAATTTGTGTATAGTTGTCATGCAAGTTTTCTTTTCCTATTTGTGAATCGTTTGTACATGGAACAATAGGAAAGTAATTATATTGTTTGTTGCTCCGGGGACGTGTTTGAGAGTTGCACTGTTCATACTCATGCGCTCTTTACGTGGCAAGGCAAGTGCCGTCGGACATGATTGACAAGCTGAGTCTGTTTGGTCGGCTGAATAAGAAGGTAAACTTTCCCCTGTAAGATTACAGGTTAATATGCTGCTGGTTTTGTGTCTATAGTGGCAATGGTTAATATTTTCCGTTCTAATTGTCAGTTTCTGAAGTGACTTTTCTGCCAGCATTTGAAGCTCATTCCCCTCAGAATTCTTGTGCAGTCATCGAGGTATGTTTTGCTGCTAACAACTATGTTTACACTTGATGGTGTTGCTGTGCTTTCTTTTCATTATCTTTGTAAATATTGTATATTGCAGTTGTGTATTTATATTTTTTGTATGTTTTATAGTTTGACGGTGACAAATTAATAAATGTCAGCTGTGTAAGAAGATTCGAGACTTGTGATGATTATCTGACGGGAGTGAAAGTCAAACTCGTCTGCGTTGGATGGAGAAGTCAACTCGTCTGCGTTGGATGAAGACGTGAAACTCGTCTGCGTTGGATGAAGAAGCGATCGTCTGCGCATTCTGCTCGCACATGCTCAACGAAGGAGGACGGCGACAGAGCAAAGCTTGGAACTCAGATAAGCCTGGACACATCAGTTCACCTGTTGCTCGCTCAATTTGAGTCCATAAGACAAAGCACTTTAGTTTGTGCTCTGAAAGGTGACACAAACGAGCAGATAACAATAAGGGACTGTGTGTAGCGTGCATTATTGTTTTCCATAAGAAATAAGAATACGCGTGGATAAAGTTTATGTAATTTGTGTGTTAAAGAATAAGCACCAATCAAGTGTAAAAATGTCACAAGTAGAACAGACAGAACAGCCTTTAGATATAGAAGGGTCTAAGCAGCCACTTGACTCAAAAGAAGAATCTGAGCTTGATGATTTAGAAGAGGTAAAGCAGCCTAAGAATGTTATTGAGCACGTTTGCAGATCTACCACGTAGAAGTGAAAGAGAGCGTACTCTTACAGAGAAGGGTAAAGAACTTTACCGTGTAAAAACGGAAGAGATACTACGTCGCTTTGATAGAAGTTATGAGTACTGGAAGGCCTTAATTAAGGTAGCAAAAAAATCTGTGATTCATCAGGATTCTAGTGATGTGCTTCAGAAGCATATCAGCAATAATCAAACAGAACTCTCTGAATTGAATCAAGTGTATGATGAATACCGAAAGCTAGACAGCCCCCCACATGAAGTGTGTGTCCATCTCCAATCAAGTAGTAGGAAATGCACAATCTCAAATTGCAGGAAATAAGGAAGAACTAATGTGGCCTGATGCACCCTCTGTTTTGCAACCACAGTCTGCAATACTATAAAGTCATTCACAAAGGGCGATAGTGTTCACTCAACTCAGTCTGAAGCCAAAAGAAAGGAAGCTGCTTCTGAGTATGCAGCAACTAAAGCTGTGTTACAAATAATGTCTGAGCAAGAACAACATCGAGAGAGATTGCTAGCACTTGAAGCTGAAAATAGGTCGATAGTTGCAGCACAAGAAGCAGACGCACTATCCCGCCGGCTCGAAGCTGAGAAGGAAGACGCAGAACGTAAAATAGAGGAACAGAACCATGAAGCTGTTCTCCTAAAGAAACAGCAAGAAGAAAATGCATCAAGGCAGAAGTCGGTTGATGACTTAAAAAGACAACTAGAGCGTTTAGAAGAGCTAAAACGACTAAATGCTGCTAAAGCAAAGCTTCAAGTCTACGATGAAACTGAGTCAATTACAGACCAAGGATTCAAACCTAAGCACTCTGAATCGCCCAACGTGGAGCAAGAAGTCAAGCACGCAAACCCCGTGCATTATTATACCCAACATCCATATATAACTTCAGCGATATCTCAAAGTAACTCTCCACAAGATGACACAAAGGACCTTGTGAAGGTTTTGGCTGAGGCCATATCAGCTAACCGGCTTCCAATCCCAGAGACCACTGTCTTCACTGGGGATCCACTCAAGTTTAGACACTGGAAGTCATCCTTTCAGACACTCATTGAGAGGAAGAATATCCCAAATACTGAGAAACTCTTTTTCCTTCAAAAATATGTTGGAGGCGGAGCTAAAGAAGGCATAGAAGGCTACTTCATGAGTGGCTCTGATGATGCATATCAAGCAGCATGGGATTTGCTCCACGAACGATATGGTAAACCTTTTGTAATTGCCAAAGCGTTCCGAGACAAACTACATTCCTGGCCTAGGATTGCTTCAAAGGAGACTGGGGAGTTGAGGAAATTTGTAGACTTTTTGCGTAGTTGCGACTCTGCTATGACGAGAAATGACAGTCTAAGTATACTGAACGATGGGATAGAAAATCAGAAGCTCAGCGCTAAGCTACCGGACTGGTTATGCACCAGGTGGAATCGTAAAGCTACTCAATATCAACTTGAGCATGACAAGTTCCCTAACTTCAACTACTTTGTTACATTTCTGACAATGGAAGCAAGCATTGCATGTAATCCAATTACATCATACCAAGCTATACATCAAGGCGGACATGAAAAGGGAAAGGTCAAGAGTCAGACTGAAGAAGGATACAAGAAGTGTTCCGCAGGTGCTAATGCGCTCAGAACAAACGCTAGTGAAAAGATCATATTAACATGCATGTTTTGTAAGAAAGCAGGACATTGTATATTCAAGTGTCGCAAATTCATAAAGGAACCGGTTGAAAACAGAGTAAAATATGTCAAGAGTGAAAAACTATGTTTTGGCTGCTTGAAACCTGGCCATTTATCTAAGAACTGTAAAAAACGAATGGTTTGCGAAACCTGTTCTAAGCGACACCCTACATGCTTACACGCAGATCACTCAAAGAAAGACCAAGACCCTCAAGAAGACCAAGAATCAACGCAAGAGCACAAGGAAGCAAGCGAAGAAACAAAATCACAATTAACACAGAAAACTGATGACGTTGCTGAAGCGACAGCGCACAGCCACAGAGTTGTTCAAGATGGCAATGACACCCAGACATCAGCAATAATACCAGTCTATTTGTCAACGCCTACTGACTCCAGTAATGAAGTGCTTGTTTATGCTCTTTTAGATTCACAAAGTGACTCTTCTTTCATTTTAGAAGACATAGCAGATAATCTAGATGTCAACAAAGAACAAGTAAACCTTAAATTATCAACAATGTCATCGAAAAGGAAGATTGTGCACTGTAAAAGAATCAGAGACCTGCAAGTCAGAGGGATATTCTCCATGGACAGAATAACAGTTCCCACCACATACACGCGTGAGTTCATCCCTGCAAATAAGAAACACATTCCTACACCTGAGACTGCGAAGGCATGGTCTCATTTGGAGCATCTTACAGAGAGTATCGCTCCACCAATGGATTGTGAGATTGGTCTACTGATCGGCTACAACTGCCCACAAGCACTCATGCCCAGAGAGGTTGTGTGTGGAGAAAAGAACCAGCCATTCGCACAGAAGACTGACTTAGGCTGGAGCATAGTGAGCTATGGTGAGCTTGGCGAGTATGAAGATGATGCTATAGGATTGAGTCACCGCATCATTGTACGACAAGTGACACCCAAGCCCAAACCAGCAGTTAAGCTCAAAAGTGAAGTGCACTTTGTCTGCAATACTCGGATCAAGGAAGTTTTCACTCCAGTAGATTTCCTAAGAGTACTGGAGTCCGACTTTAGTGAAAGAGTAGAAGAAGAGACACTTGTCTCTCAAGAGGATCTCAATTTTCTTACCCAGCTAAAGGAAGGCATCAAACATAAGCAGGATGGTCATAATGACTTGCCCCTCCCGTTCAAACAAGAAAGACCAAATCTTCCTAATAACAAGTCATATGCTGCGCAGCGTTTAAAGAGTCTAGAGAAGAGGCTTAAGAGAGATCAGAAGTACTGCTCAGACTATGTGAATTTCATGCAAGACATTATCACTCGTGGTGATGCAGAGAAGGTTCCAGTAGAAGCACTGGAAAACCGGCCAGCGTGGTATATTCCCCACCATGGAGTCTATCACCGACAAAAACCTGGCAAAATACGTGTGGTCTTCGATTGCTCAGCGAGGTTCCAGAACACAGCGTTGAATGACCACCTTCTCACCGGGCCAGAACTCACAAACACTTTGGTGGGAGTACTTTGTAGATTTCTCAAAGGTCCAGTCGCTATCATGTGCGACGTGGAACGAATGTTTCATCAGTTCCATGTAAGACTTGAAGACCAAGATTATCTGAGATTCTTTTGGTGGGAGAATGGGGATCTAGAGTCACCACCATCAGTCTTTCGTATGCGAGTGCATCTGTTCGGTGCAGCTTCTTCCCCTGGTTGCGCCAATTTTGGTCTTAAACATCTAGCCACTGAAGGGCAGGAGGAATTTAGCCATGAGACAGTGAAATTCATCCAGCGAAATTTTTATGTGGATGATGGATTGGTAAGTGTCACATCCGACACTGAGGCAGTTCAGCTCATCAAGGAGGCTCGACAGCTTTGTAGCTCAGGCAAGCTCAGACTGCACAAGTTTGTCTGTAATAGCAGGAAGGTGATGGATACAATACCAGTTGAAGAGCGTTCAGAAAGTGTCAAAGAACATGGACATGACTTTAGGAGAACCGCTTATGGAAAGAGCGCTCGGAGTTCAATGGTGTGTTTTTTCTGATGATTTCCAGTTCAGAGTTACAGTCAAGGAACACCCACTGACTAGAAGAGGAGTTTTATCCACAGTGGCATCCATCTATGACCCCTTAGGGTTCGTTGCCCCTTTCATTCTGTTAGGGAAACAGATCTTACAACAAATGTGCCGAGAGAACATCAGTTGGGACGAGCCACTCACAGAAGGCCTCGGAACACAATGGGAAGCGTGGCTACAAGATCTACAAAACCTGTCCCAAATAAAGATCAGAAGGTGCTTCGTTCCATTGCATTTCTCAGAAGGATCCAAGTACGAGCTTCACCACTTCTCAGACGCTAGCATCATAGGATAAGGGGAAGATTGCCAGAGTAGCAGATATTTATCCAAGTTCAGATGGAAGAGTCAGATAGGTAAAACTTCAGCTCAGTGACTCTTCATTAGACAGCCAAGGCAAACGCATTAAGAAGCCAATCTATCTAGATAGGCCTGTACAGAAGACAGTACTTTTGCTTGAGGCAGAGGAGTAATTAGTTGTTTCATAAAACACTCTGTTAAGTGTTGAAAGAAAAGTAAATCACATAGCTGTTGTGATTTGGTGGGAGTTTAACTGCCAAAATATTATGTCATTTAATTTATTATAATTTATTATTCATCAAACAATTGGCAAGTTGACTTTATTGATAATTTGTGTATAGTTGTCATGCAAGTTTTCTTTTCCTATTTGTGAATCGTTTGTACATGGAACAATAGGAAAGTAATTATATTGTTTGTTGCTCCGGGGACGTGTTTGAGAGTTGCACTGTTCATACTCATGCGCTCTTTACGTGGCAAGGCAAGTGCCGTCGGACATGATTGACAAGCTGAGTCTGTTTGGTCGGCTGAATAAGAAGTTTCTGAAGTGACTTTTCTGCCAGCATTTGAAGCTCATTCCCCTCAGAATTATTGTGCAGTCATCGAGTTTGACGGTGACAAATTAATAAATGTCAGCTGTGTAAGAAGATTCGAGACTTGTGATGATTATCTGACGGGAGTGAAAACAACACTTGACCAGTATTTGCGTCTTTTGCATCTTTTTCGGTCAAACATGTTTTTTGTTGGTGGTTCTGATGAACCTGAGAGTCTATAGGGGATAGTGTCCTTCCTTCGGCTGGCATTGTCCTCATTGCTGTGATTGAAACACAGTCTGGCCATTGTCTCTTTTTTTTTTTTTTTTCATTAGTGCGTTCCACAAGTCCTGCAGACTGTATGCACAGTGACGCTTTGAGTCCATTTTTAACAACTGTCCCACTTGTTACAACATCATTCACAAAATGCATCATTTTCACTTCAAATCACTTCTTGAAATTCCAAATGTCAGGATAATTTGATTACACAACACTTTTCCCAATCGTTTTTAGCATCAGCATGTGTTGATGGAAACAACTTAATCCATTTTGAAAACATTTTAATTATAACCAAACAATATTGCAACCCAAACAACTAACACTTTGTCTAAAAAAAAGTTTTTTGTTGAAAAGTCTATATGTGGGAACAATTTCATATCATACTTCCCCCCTGTTGACACACGACTATCTGCTCGTGTGTCAATCATCTTATTCCTCTAATCAATGAATTAGGCAGCCAGGATTTGCCATCTGCCAATTTGCTGATCCTGTCCTCAGCAATGTTTGCACCTTTGTTCTCACATGTGCATGTTCAATTAGTGATGCCTTTTTCCCTGGCCTGAGATCAACTTGTCAAGTTGATTTACTGTGTGTGTGGGGGGGTGCGTGGGTGTGTGTGTGTGTGTGTGTGTGTGTGCTTTCATTAAACCTCTTGTGCTTTGTTGACTCTGAGGTTATGGCTTGGCTCCAGCCTTTATTCAATCGTAATCGTGTCATTTTCTGTTCAGAAAATTTTTTTATTTACAAATACTTACTTAGACGTGCTTTATGCGCAACTTTTCTTTTATCTTTTGTGATTTTTAAAGCACCCGTTCGCCCAAAATCAACAGAACACAAGAACATTTTATCTTGACTGTGAGTTCACATTGTAACCATACAGCTCATACAAGATGGGAAACTCCAAATTTTAATTAGCTCACAACCGCCTACGCTCTTCCTGCTTATCCTAACAATTTCTCTCTTTTACAAGTTATCTGTTGGTATCGCACTACTAATACTCCCATCGCATAAAAGTCAGCGTGATTTCTTCCTACAACCTTGGTTCTCAGACACTTTCTTATCAGTCTGGAAGGTGCACCTGGTCTTCAAGTCCTACACGTCTTAACTCCTCCAGTCGGGAGGAAAATATGTCAAAAAGTCAAGTCATGGGTTTGGTGAAAATTTGGACGGCTCCACAGTCGTGTGGCGCCTTCTAAATGGTGCGTGGAAAAAGAATGACGCTGGGCTTAAATGCATCGCACCTTATTAATGTAATGTTACAATTAAATCGCCGTGCAATGTGAATGTCGTGTGATGGAATGTCATTTTTTCATTCCTTAAAGCAGCAGTGAAAGCTCTTGATCACACTCTTAAGTGGTTCTCTGCCACGAAATCCAAATTGTTGTGACTAATATGCAAATGGGTTCACTTTCCTGTGTTTCTGCAGCAACACAAGTCCATGAAGCCATTTTTTGCAGTCACTGTTTGCCCAAATGGCTTATAATAATAATTTGGTAGTGCATTAAGATGCTTTGTAAATACAATCTTGCAGTGTATCTCCACAAGTTCCAACATACACAACCCATTTTATGGCCATGATACTGTTGTTTTAAACTCACCCCAAGCCTGTTGGGCTCTTTCTCTGCCGCATAAATTACAGCCCTGAGAGACTTTGGGCTCCAACTTTATCTATGAAAGGTCAGGGACTTAATGGAGGTCATGAAAGTCCCAAGGAAGATGTTTACACAAAAGTGGTCTGGCAAAGATTTATTACTATTTTTCTTCCCGCTTATCACTGACAATGCGTCCTTTTAAAGTTTTGACTCTTGTTTAAATTCGCCCTTGCTTATTGATTCTGATATTAAAGTCCAATTGTCAGTGTATCACGGCCTAATAAGCAAAACGCATGTTGATGTAGAAGTCCTTCTACACACACTTTTTATGTTAGTTTTTTTTCTTTCGCCATGTGATCCTCTGTTGCTTCTCTCTTCGTCCTGAAAAGTTATTGTTTATCACAAGACTCTCTGCTTCCTTCTTTTTTTTAAATGTTTTCTCTTTTTGTTCCTTCTGCTCAACACATTCAACCTTTTTTGTGCATAATTTAAAATCTTCTTTTCCATTTTACAAGTTGGCCAATTTAAATTAGGTTGTTTTATCTGAAAAGCCTGTAATTCTCTTTTTCCTTTTTCACATAATCTTCTCTGCTTTAATGAAAATTATAGCCCTAGCCAAATTTTTCCTGTATCATTGCATCTCTGGCCTACTTTAATATAAACATCATCAACTGGAATATGAAATCTAAAATATTTATTTCTTCAATTCACCAAAAAGCAAAATCTAATTTCTATCCTCCTCCTCACAGGAGCCTCTCCACAGTCTGCTCCTAATTTCCAAATTCACTGTAGTTTTTCCACAACCACTCAAACCTACCAATGTCTCGAATCAAAATTTAAAAAATCAAGAAACACCTATGTTTTTGCAAAAATTCCTCATGTTCACTTTCAAAAGCTTCATCCAATTGTTAAAATTTCATAACACCTACTTCTCCCTTTCTGAAGGAGACGCAAGTATACAATTAAGTAAAAACCATCATCAAAATGATATATCTTGTCTATTGAATCATGTAAATATAAATTGTCTCATCACTAAACTTTTTCTGTAAATTAATCACATCCCCACAACTTGGGCTCTCATTATTCTGTAAAAATAAAACTAATTTCAATTCATGCAACCAACTCAGTGTCCTTCTGGGTCCCTCAACCACACAGGTTCTAATTCTGTTACTCTGTTCCATTTTTCCACTTGCAAATCTGACTATGGGCTTTCTCACTTGCCCTATCATTTGAAATTGATTTATTATAAGCAATCCTATCTGCACCAGTGTCACATAAAAAGGGTAATTGGTGTCCCATTACCAATACGGTTATTTCAGCTCAATCATTTAATCAAAAGCCAATATCTTTTGTAAATTTAGGAGAACCTCTTCATTTAAAAACTTAGTCATGCTGAAGGCTGCTTCTTCTCAAGGCAATTTCTTGCTATCTGGCCTTCTTTTAGTGTGGTCTTCCTGTGTGGTTGACGGCAGTTTCTGGCAAAGTGTCCTGATCTGCCACAACTGTAACAAATATCATCTCCGGTGGGAAGGCGTCCTTGTCTCAGCCTCTCCCACCTTGATAAAAGACCTTCTGACCTTTATTTTGATAAAAATGTCTATAGACCTCTGTTTCTCTTTATTTTCTATCTTCTCAGCATGGAGGGCGTGATTTACATACTCCTCCAGGGTACCTGTTGGCAGGCAAATGTAATGTTTATTTACCCACTTATGAATTTCCTCTCTTGATCCTGCATGTAAAGCATTCTTCAACTGCTGTTGAAATGCCCCATCCACATCACCATCTTCCTGCAGCCCGCTGTGGTTTTAAAACACAGCTGTCATTCTCACTTTGTATTGCCCAAATGTCTCATCATTTCTGTTTCTTGTCACCCTCTTCTCTTTTTAAGGCTACCCTCATCCAATATTCTGTTTCCTCAAAGCCATTTGTCTTCATCTTTTTGGGGTCTTTCTTTGTCTTTGCTATGATTGATTTCTGCAATGCGGCTATTTTTCGTGTTTTTAACTGACCATTAAAGCCATGTTCAGCTATCCATTTGTCTAAATACTGAATTTTATCAGGATCCTGTTTTTTGATGAACTTCCTTATCTTCACTCATCTTTTTAAACCATCCTAGGCATCTGGGTTAAATTTTTTTATTTTTCAGAAAACGCACATCAGGCTATTTCTCTCTTTTCTTTTAAGCCTATCCCGTTGTATAAGTTATTTTATTTAATTTCAAATTTAAATGAATTTATCTCCTCAAATCATCTTCTTTATTAATTTCTTTTGTAAATTTGGGAATTATTTTTCTCAATAAGATCTCGTCACTCATAAGTAGCCTTTTGTTGGTTACTAATCCTTGATTCCATTTTATCTCTACTTCATCAATCCTTTTAGCATAATTCCAACCACTTTGATCACTCTCCCTGACATTTAGACACACAGACATATACACGGGCCCACAAAACGACACACACAGTTCTCAACACTGAACAACTACAAACAACAATAACATGTTAGTATAACAGCAACACAATCCATCTTTATCTTTTGCCCATAATAAGTCCTTTAATTCAACTAATATCTCTCATAATTATGTATGTGCAGCCCTATAGGGCCAATGCAGCCTCTGCCACAAATGCACACTGCCACTTATACACGCAGCACATTGAGGTGAGCGCTTTATTGGTTTATCTGTCTTTTTTTGGGGGGTTTCTCAGGATACAGGGGGCAGTTGCAACCCCCCTCCCCCTTCTTTACCTTCTTAAGATGCCCTTTATTAGTCCCACAATGGGGAAATTCGAGATTCGAACCCAGGCCTCCTGGGGAGACTGGGTCCTGAACGCGGCGCCTTAGACCACTCGGCCATCCTGGCAGCCAACAACTTTCTCTGTCATTCTCAAATACTGGTCCTGTTTATTACCCTTACTGCAGTACATAGGATAAAATACCAAATGGTATTTGTAATCCCCAATCACACCATTCACTCACTTTGCATACAGCAAAATGATCATTCCACATCTGGTGTTGTGTGTGCGGGTTTCTTTTTTTTTTTTTCTCTTCAGCTTCTCTGCAAATTCTTCTCTCACTACCCTGAAACCTGATCCTTCAGGCTTGGCCCAGCCAGACCTCTTCTTTTGCTGTTGTCTGGTCAGCTACTTCTCCAAACCCACACACACACACACGCACGCACGCACGCACACACATTCTCACTGACTCAAACTTGTTCCTTTGTTCACACACACACAGCTGCACAGCCCCCAAAACACTTCAAATAAAAACCACCGAAAATAATGCCTTATTATTCCCTGAATTTCAATGTGAAATTGTGAGTAAGACCTTCTCCTGATTGCCACTCTTTTCCATTGTCGACACCGGAGGGAACCTTTTAATTTTCGCGGAAACTTTGTCTCCCTTCTCTAGGCGGATCAATCTCTAAAATTTGCTCAGTTTATGGCCAAATTCGCTACCATCGACGCCGAGGAACAAATCAATTTGTTCACCGTGCTATCCTCGTCTAAAATTTGCTCAGTTTCAACGAGTTATGGTCAATTCGCTACCGATGAGTTATGGCCTAATTCGCTACCGATTATTTTTACATAACTCCTTGGACTAGCACGATGCAGTTTTTGTTACCGTACTGACTAAACGGCCGAGGCCCGGCCTCTGCGCGCGCTTGTCTCCCTCTCACCTCTTTCACTCCCCTTCCAATTATTTTAATATTTTAAATTTTAAAATGGTGGCACAAAATAATTTGAAAAACAATACCTGATTTCCTCTGGATCAGCCTTGTCCTATCGGCAACCGGCATCCGGGCGGTGCGCCGTCGCAGGAACTTGGAGGCCTCGCTTTCTCAATGTTGAAGCGCTGACGTCAGATTCGATGGCGTCCAAAAGATCCAACGACGACGCCCGTCCGAGTGCGGCTGCCCGCATTCTCCACCAAATAAATGTCAGGTTTAAAACGGCCCTGACACCTTTTTTACACTGGGAATTGTTTAAATAATGATGGCTGAATGTCCAAAGTCAATCAAGCAAAGTTTTATTTTCCAATTTGCGAGTTGGTGAGAGAGAGAGAGCCGGAGGCCGAACAGGCCCGTTCGGCCTCCCACACTCCCTTCATCTGACCCCCTCCTCTGACTCTCCTCCGGACATAAAGAGACAAAGAGGGGGGCTGTCTTCTGGAATTCTAGCAGGCAGGCAGGAAACAACCAATCACAACAGTCAGTTTAAAACTTCAGCTCGAAGATTCAGAAACTTGAAACCGAATGTGTGTGTGTGTTCAAGCTGTGCTCATGTGTGCTAAATGAGTGTCTGTGTGTATACAGTTATTAGTGATACAAATAGTGTATGAAACATGATTATGAATACACAAAATTGGTGACATATCCTAACAAATATATTTTAGATTTTCGAACGGCCGCCAATTACGACTTTTGGGTGTGTCGATTCGGCATCGTGCTGCCCCCTCACGAGTGAGTATCCAATCACAAAACGCGTTCCTCACCCTCAGCATAAGGCCAGCGAAAAGGCTCACTGTAACCAACTCGTGATCTGATTGGCTGTCGCAACCGTCAAACAAGGCCGTGAAATTGAAAACCGACAACAATCAGCCAATAAAAACAAAGGGATGTTGTAGGCTAAAAGTGACAGCAAAGGGAAGACAACACAAATTAACGTTCACAATTGTGCCAAGTAGACTGGAGTCAATTTTTGGAGACAAGACATCTGAAGATCTTGGATTGATAAAAAGAATTTACCAAATCACCAGCAAGGATGTCAATAAGAACAACAAAATGTTGAACAGTGAAGGTAGTAAGAGTATAGTGAACAAATACTTTTCTGTCTTCAAAGGACAAGGGACGCTACCTTACACTTACAAAATACAGCTCAAGGAAGATGCTAAACCTGTAGTAGATGCCCCGAGAAGAGTTCCAGCCCCTCTCAAAGATAGATTAAAAATGGAACTGAGCAGAATGACACAAATAAGAGTCAGAGAGAAAGTGGAAGAACCCACCGACTGGGTAAATTCCATCACGTGTGTTAAAAAGAGGAACTCCCCAGTGTTACGTGTTTGCCTCGACCCAAAGATCTGAATGAGAACATTAAAAGAGAACATTATCAGATTCTCAAGCGTGAAGAAATCCTGAGTGACATGGCAGGTGCGAAGTACTTTAGCAAATTAGATGCAACGCATGGATTTTGGCAGCTGAAGCTGGACACCGAAAGCAGCAGGTACACCACCTTCAACACACCATTTGGGCGTTTCTGTTTTCTGAGACTGCCATTTGGCATAAAATCTGCGCCTGAGATCTTTCACAGAGCTATGGAGTCAATCATGGAAGGTCTGGAAGGAACCCGTGTGTTCATTGATGATTTGGTTGTTTGGGGAAACACGGAACAAGAACACAATGAGAGATTTGAGGAACTGCTACAAAGAGTTAAAATGAATGGACTTAAACTAAAACGAGAGAAATCTCTAATCTCGTTGCACACTTGAGTACAATGTCAATAAAGGGATTTCTGATTTCTTAAATGTCTGTTTGGAGTTACAGAATTGACACAGCAGATGGAGTGGTGCCAGACAGAACCAAAGTGCAAGCAATGCCGGACATGCCAGTTCCAACTGAGAAAAAAGGACTTCTGCGAGCAATGGGGATGATAAACTTCCGGGGCAAGTTCATTCCAAACATCTCTTCAAGTCAAAGTCCCAAAGTTTGCTGCTGCATCACAACGTAGTCTTTGAGTGGACAACAAAACATGACAAAAAATGGCAAGATCTAAAGAGAACTGTGACAGCTGAGCCAGTCCTTGCCTACTTTGATCCATCAAAACCAACCAAAATTTCCACGGATGCGTCGACAGATGGGCTAGGTGCCGTACTGCTGCAAAAGGCGAGAGACACATGGCAACCTGTAGCCTATGCATCCAGGTCAATGTCAGAGACTGAAAAACGCTCTGCTCAGATCGAAAAGGAGTCACTGGGTCTAGTGTTTGGATTTGGCAAATTTCACACGTATGTTTATGGACTGCCCACGTTCATAGCAGAGACTGATCATAAGCCACTGATTTCAATTAGGAAGAAAAATCTCAATGACATGACGCCCAGAATTCAACGCATGATGATGACATTGCAGCGCTATGATTTTGAGCTAATATACACGCCTGGAAAATACATCGTGCTTGCTGATGCATTATCCCGAGCGCCGCACCATAACAGTAACATCAAGGACTGCGTTACGGCGGAGGAGGCTGAGGCTCACATTAACAAGTGTCACAATGTATGAACAATGGATGGTCAAAAGGGAACTGCCCTCAGTTTTACCCGATGAGAGCGGAGTTGTGCATGGCGGACGGCCTCCTGCTGAGGACAGACAGGATTGTAGTTCCACAAGCTATGCACAAGGACATGCTTCAGCGTCTTCACGAAGGACACCTGGGAGTGGAGAAATGTAAGAGAAGAGCACGAGAAGCCATCTACTGGCCGGGCATTAACAAAGACATCGAAGAAATGATTAAAAAATGCCAAGTTTGCCAAAAACATCAACACAAACAAGTCAAAGAGCCAATGCTGGTAGCTGACCTTCCCACAACTCCCTGGCAGAAGGTAGGCACTTATTTGTTTCATATAAGAGAACATTATCAGATTCCAAAGCGTGAAAAAATCCTGAGTGACATGGCAGGTGCTAAGTATTTCAAATTAGATGCATCGCATGGATTTTGGTATTCATAAATGTGTTTGGTTTGCTTTTGTGAATAAAGATTTTACAAAAAACGTATGAGTAAATATTTATCATCTCATCAATATTTGCACAACAGAGTACTGAGTTTCGAGATCCTCACAATAATAATTCTCAAAATTATATTTCTTATCAATTTAGCTTAGTTAAGGGATATTTTATTGACAATCTAACATCACGATACAAAGACAGAAAAAAAATTGGTGGTGGGGGGGAGCGAATCTTTTTCTTCTTGGTAGGGGCCGGCGTGAAATAATTGAGAGGCACTGCTAGTATATGCAGACATTATATCCATACAATCTTGCAGCCCGAGTGAACCGCAGCATCGGTCAGAGAATCGTAAACGTCCCACTGCAGGAGCAGCAGCGGCTTCTCGGGGCATAGGCGGAAGTGACGCGAGAGATGACTCACCAATGTGGCGTGAATTTAGTTATTTTGTTAATTTTTTTAATCAACCGAAATAAAATATTATTTAAAAAAATATATATATTAAAATAGAACAGCCAGGTGTAAAAACAAACACAGAAGCAAAGAAATATATTTGAAAAATACGCGCTTAAAGCATGACGTCATTTGCAAGCGCGCAGCTTCCGCAAGACACCGACCACATCCACCGACCCGTCCACACCGTAACAAAAACAGTCCACCGCTAAATTCTTCTGGTTTAGTGTGGAACTGACTGTAATTTTCTCACAGGATGTCCGTTGATATTCTAAAGGACTACGACATAATTCATTAAGTCTTTGTGTCCCAATAACCTCATCTTCGCTCGTTGATCCTTTTCGGCGTAGTTAGCTTAGCTTGTTAGCTAGCTAGCCGCTAACGAAAAGAGGCACATGACTCATCGCCAAGCAGAGGTCAAGTGCGGATTTTTGGGAATTATCATTTGAAAATGTGTGAAAAATCTACACCCCAGTACAAAGAGGAACTTTGTGGAATAAAAGAAGAGAACGAGCAACATCTTCAACTGCTGGGCGAAGTTTGCAACCAGCCTCGTGTTGTGCTACACGAAGCAGGTTTGTCCACGTTTTACTCTCATTTGCTTTGTCAAGAACGACTTTCTATCGTTAAAAATATGCATCACAACATTAAGTTGTTTGGGGACATGCGTTCACGGTTATTGCCATTTTATTTTTAAATGTTGCCTTTTACTTGTCGGTTTGCTGAACATTTGTTTATGCCAAATGAAATCAGTGCAGAAAATAAATGCCAAAGAATAAGTAATATTGGGGGGTGAACTCCATGTTTTTCCCAGTATAAAATTTGAACTCATTTAACATTTTACATTTTCTGGTTTTTATATCTTGTTCAAGCAATTCCTTACGGAAGGAATTCTGCCCGACTCTAAAAAATGTGCACACTGCGGCGATAACATCAATGGCGGTTGATCAATTTTAGTGGATAAAACACAAAATATTAAGTTTTTAAAAAAAAAAATCAAGTACGTATTGGTCTTATTTATGTATTTATTAACTTTGTACTGGCTTCGTCGGGTGAGAGTCAATGAACCTCCGGTGGCTCTGCACTGTTTTGTGCATATGTGCGTAGTTTCACCCCATCCAATCATTTAAAATACATTGAATCCATCCATCCAGGGTTGCACGGTTCTCATCAGTGAACAAGCACATGCTGCAAGGAATGCAGCTGCATCTTTGTCTTACTATGGTCTCAAAAAGGCTGAAACTCACAACCCCCTTTTCTACCAACAAGTCCAGGAACATTTAGTTCCTGGTAATAAAGTTCCTGTGGCTCAGGTGGTTTGCATCTCCCCCACAACTCGTAGTTCCTGGTAATTTATCCAAATGACAATTATGATGTATTAGTGGGAGGTCTTGTGTTACTTTGTTACTCATTACTGACACCTTATGGCTGTTAAGCATCATTTAAAAAAACAAACAAACGTAAATCATGCAATAAATAGCCACTCTGATTCCAGGGCCCCTTTAATTCTTTTCGGGATCCAGATTATAATGGAAGCAAAAAGTACCCACGATGAGACTATCTCTAAATGCAAAATGAAATTATTGTAAACATATTTCACTTGAACGATTCCTATTTTATCAATGACATTATGTTGCGATGTCCCCCAGTGGTCTGCATCAATATGTTAGGGTCCCACAACAGGTGTTCCATCAGACGCACACGATAGCCTGTGTGTGCTAACTTCAGCTCGCTTCCAGAAACGTCTGTGACTATGTCCGGAATGAAATCCGGCATCAGCCGCAACGTGCTTCCTTTTTAAATGCCCGTTTATCACTGTTGTGCGGCTAACGGGAGGCTTACATCGTAGGACGTAATTTTGTGAAATGTCCCCATGGTCCGGTCAAAGTTGGGGTCGCACGCATTGCTCCGTGTGTGGCAGGCACAAGTCAAGGTATCACGGTAGAAATAATATAAGACAAAGTCGCCGCATGAGCTTTGACTTGTCAAAACCAAATGTGTGTTTGTCTTTTTGTGTCCTGCAGACGTCAGACAAAATGATCTCTGTTCTTTGAAAGAGGAGCCAGACTTGACTCACATCAAAAAGGAGGAGGAGGAGATCAACAAGTCACCAGTGAACGTTGTCCCTATAAAGACTGAAGATGAAAACGAGGATGAGAGTGAGGACAACAGAGGGGCGGAGCCTACAAGCAGCAGTTCAAGTCGTCACGTGACAAAAGAAGTTGATGAAGACCACTGGGGGCCATCACGAGCACATCATGAGGACACATTATCAGACGCTCATGACGACGATGATGATGATAATGGGCAAGCTAAAGGTGAAAGGGCATGTCACACTGACTCATTAACTTCAAAGCTGTCTTTAAAAGGGCACAGAAAAACACACTGTGGTGAAAAACCTTTTTCCTGCTCGGTTTGTGGCAAAAGCTTCTCTCGGAAGTCTCATTTAGTTAGGCACACAAGAACGCACAGTGGAGAAAAACCTTTTTCTTGCTCAGTTTGTGGGAAATGCTTCTCTCGAAAGTTTGATTTAACAATCCACACAAGAATTCACAGTGGAGAAAAACCTTTTTCCTGCTCAGTTTGTGGAAAATGCTTCTCTCGAAAGTTTGATTTCACAATCCACACAAGAATGCACAGTGGAGAAAAACCTTTTTCCTGCTCGGTTTGTGGCAAAAGCTTCTCTGTAAAGTCACATTTAACAAGGCACACAAGAACGCACAGTGGAGAAAAACATTTTTCCTGCTCAGTTTGCGGAAAAGGTTTCTCTGACAAGTCTAATTTCACAAGCCACAGAAGAACACACAGTGGTGAAAAACCTTTTACTTGCTCGGTTTGTGGCAAAAGCTTCCTGCGTAAGTCGCATTTAACAATCCACGCAAGAACACACACTGGTGAAAAACCTTTTACTTGCTCGGTTTGTGGCAAAAGCTTCCTGCGTAAGTCGCATTTAACAATCCACGCAAGAACACACACTGGAGAAAAACCTTTTTCCTGCTCAGTTTGTGGAAAATGCTTCTCTCAAAAGGCAAGGTTCATAGCACACAAAAGAATACACAGTGGAGGAAAACCATTTTCTTGCTCGGTTTGTGGCAAAAGCTTCCTGCATAAGTCAACGTTTACAATCCACACAAGAACACACACTGGAGAAAAGCCTTTTTCCTGCTCAGTTTGTGGCAAAAGCTTTTCTCTAAAGTTCCGATTAACAGAGCATGCAAGAACACACACTGAAGAACCTCTTTCTTGCTCATTTTATGGTAAAATCTTCCCCCATAAGTCACATTTAACAGAACACACAAGAACACACAGTGGTGAAAGTCCTTTTTCCTGCTCAGTTTGCGGAAAAAGTTTCTCTCAAAAGGCAAGTTTAACAAGACACACAAGAACTCACAGTGGAGAAAAACCTTTTTCCTGCTCAGTTTGTGGAAAATGCTTCTCTGAAAAGTCAACGTTCACAAGACACACAAGAACACACAGTGGAGAAAAACCTTTTTCCTGCTCAGTATGTGGAAAATGCTTCTCTGAAAAGTCACATTTACGAAGTCACACAAGAACACACAGTGGAGATAAGCCATTCAGTTGCAGCGTTTGTGCTAAAAAATTCACCACTAAACAGCAGGCTGAGAGACACGATTGTGATGGCGAGAATATAGGGCTGGGCAATATGACCTAAAATCAATATTGCAATAAAATGATCAATTTTACCTCAATAACGATGAATCACGACAAATTTCCGTCCATGGACCAAAATCAAAATAAATGCAGGAAATACATAATAACTGTTTTCTTTATTGACCAAGTGGTACACATTACTTTCAATGGAAAATAAAAGTACAAAAATCATGTGTATAAACATTCCAAATAGCTTGCTTTGCATGATTTGAACAATGTCACAAAGAACAGGTGAAAAAGGGTACCTCTCACAAAATCTTTTTCTGCAAATAGATTGTGCCAAGATGCTGTAATGCCATGTGCAAAGGCGCTAGTCGCCTGTCAACAAAATGCTAAATAAAATGAAGAAAAAAAAAGTCAATGGAATGCCAATGCCAAATAAAAAAAGTGTACTTCATCAGGAAAATGCGCCGTCTCGAGTACTCTGGTGCGCAGTTGCCACTTGTCGTCAATGTCATGCACAGTCGGGCTCAAACAGGGGTCCATGTCGCGTCTCGACCACAAGTCGGATGAGGATGCAAAATGCTTGTCATGTCTGCGCTCCTGTCCCGATGTTGTCCATATTGGGAAGTGCGGTTTGCGACAAATATTTTCGTACCTCTTGTCGACAACTTTCATGAGGCGTTTAAATCCTGTGCGCTCCACTGTAACTAGAGCAGCTTTAGCTTTCGAGCTATGTGCTCGGCCATCGCGTCCACCACTGAGACGTTCTCTCGTATGGTGTCGCCTCCGTTATGGGCTGTTGTCACTTGTCCAACCTTGCTTCTCACTTTGAACTTTTAGCGTAAGCTCCAAGTCAACAGCATGGTTGTGTTGTGGGTGGTGAAAAAGAAAAGGTTGGACGCGCTGTTTCGGATGCTTACGACGCACTTTGTAGTTTGTGTTCTTTTGCTCAAACATCGTCTTTGTGGAACCCAAAACATTTCCAAACGACAGATGTCCAATTTCTTTTCGGGACAAGCGCGACAGGAACAACTTCAACTAACGTTACTTCGCGTGTCAGCCGCTTCTGGATTTGAATCGCCAGCAACGACCAACCGGGTCGTCAGTTTTCTTTCTAGTTCAGCTGGGTGGAGTCACGTGACTAAAAATACTTTTTTTTTTTTTTTTTAAACACTGAATTTTCCGACATGGCAAAATGATTGTATAAAATTTCAGGAACAGTAAATTTTCGGTTTATCGTCCAGCCTTACGAGAATAGCAGCGATCCTTGAAGCTTAAAAAAAAGGACAAAAAATACCTGAAGGAACCGACTCTTTGTGGTAAGATGTAAATGTGATTTTGAATAAAATATGATAAATTTAATTTTGCTAACTTTTTTATTGACATTAAGCCAATGTGATCAGTGCCAGAATAACCTATATGTCTGAGTGATGATTATTTTTTTGGTGATTTTACATCAAGATGTAAATAAAATTAATTGCCTTTGCCGAGAACATTTGTTAACGTTATGCTTTTCAGTTGTCTTTTTAAACGTACTTAATGGAAAAGGTGTGAGAAGAAACTGTGCTTATGAAATTGCTGCCTTCCACAATCATCAATAAAATCACTTGTTCCACTTGCTCAACTGGCCTTCATTACGCTGTGTGAAAAGGTGAAAAACAGATCTAGAAGTTGAACTATAAAAAGAACCAGAAAGAGAAACGCAAATAGTCTCAGTTTCTCTCAATGGCTTTAGTATGTCAGGAGTTGGCAACTTGATGGCGACTGGAGTCAACGCTGGTTGTCACCACGGACGAGATGATTCGCATCACGCTGTTCGTTGCTGCTGCTGTCTTAATTGAACACTGGAGGTCACCTGCCAGCATCCCTGAATTTCACCGGCGGATATTCATCATAATTCATATTATTCATATTCAGCGGATAATCTGACCCCAGATTGTTGTAGAATTTTCAGCAGTAAGGGAAGATCAATGAGATAGTCTGGAAAATAAATTGTCTTTTGAGTCAGTCTGCAGAGTGATCTTAGTGGGAGAAGTGCGTGGGAAGATACTGACGCACACAGGAAGATGAAGATTTATTTGACAGGAACTGTGTAATCTTAAAACAAAAATATATTTTTTCTGCATTGAGCCCACTTATCAGTCAAGGTCGTGTTGTTTTGGCTTCACAAAGAATCCTCGAGTACAAGAAGCGAAAGGCACTTCCTTCAAAAGCAGGTGGCCACAATAAATAACAAAAACCTGACTTGCTAAATAATTTTGCATCACATAAGAATTGAACAAAATAGTGACACAAATATTTAAAAAGTAACAACAGTAGCGATTAAACATTGAATACTAAATTATTACTAAAACAGTTCAATGAATCTTGACATAAATAATCACCGTAGTTTAATGAATACTGAAATGAATAATGAAATATTTAAGTTAGTTAAGTTATAAACACTGAAATCATTTTTTAAGACTCTAACATTTAGAGAATAAAACAGTGACGTATTTTAATTTAAAATTCGCAACCACGTCGCTGGCGAAAAACCCTGTAAAAAGGCAAATATGTTGACAAAGTTTCATTTTATCATGTCAACTGTTAATAATAGAGAAATACATTTGGAATACTATCCAACCAACAACATGGTGTCAGATGTGAAAACAAAACCAGCAACAAAAATAAAATTCAATACATCTCTCAAGTTCATATTTGGGAACTAAAATGTTTGGTCATGTGCATCTTAGGTTTTTCTCTATGTTTAAAAGAAGATAAGGATGATTTGCATCGCAAATGGCGACATCTGTCGGTGAGTTGGTGACAGTGCTCCACACAGCCAGCAGCCAATCATATCACAGCGGGGTGTGTCCTGTTCTTCCGCTTTCGTGACGAACAGACTGCCATTTTCTCGAAGGAAAAAAACGACGCCATCTTTCATTCGTCTCGTCGAACAAAGAGAAGCACGCGAGTTATCGCCAAGCAGAGATCAAGTGCGGATTTGTTGAGATTGGCGTTTGAAAATGTGTGCAAGAACGACACCCAAGTACAAAGTGGAACTTTGTGGAATAAAAGAAGAGAACGAAGCAGGTTTGTACCCGTCTTACTCTCATTTGCTTTGTAAAGAACGACTTTCTATCGTTAAAAATATGCATCACAACATCAAGTTGTTTGGGGAAATGCGTTCGAGGGTATTGCCGTTTTATTTTTAATTCTTGCCTTTTACTTGCCGGTTTGCTGAACATTTGTTTATGCTAAATGAAATCAGTGCAGAAAATAAATGCCAAAGAAAAAACAATAGTGGGGGTAAACTCCGTGTTTTTTCCCTAGTATAAAATTTGAACTGATTATTTAACATTTTACATATTCCGGTTTTTAAATGGTGTGAAAGAAATTAAGTTTGTCATGTCATCATGTTTCAAAACTATGCTGACAGATGTAGTGTATTTTTATATCCACTGTTGGAGTTTAGCCACCGAGAAAATGAGAAACATTTAGTAAATGAATCTTAAAAGCCAAACTTACTCCAATGCGTGTTCGTTTTTTGTACTCAAGAACAATAGGGTCAAATAAAGACTCAACAACAACTGATTACAGTTGCGATATTTTAGTTTCTTCGATTTCTGGAGTTCAGGAAATAGTACAAATACAGATATCTTGGCGGCTTTTTCTTAATCTGACGAGAAACTGTACTCATCTTGAGTACAATCGAAAAATGGCGCCCTGATCTCAGCCCAGCCTCACATTTTATAGGTTTTCTATGTCAAGGGTCATGTAGGTTGAATCGGTCGTCCTTGCTCCTTCCCCCGGCCCGGCCCACGTTCCAGGTCCAAGGCTGACCCTCTCAGGCAGGCGGCAGTCTCTCCGTCTCTCCTGCTCACATTCCCCTGTAATCTCGTCAGTGTACAGATTGTGTGGTGTATGTTTTCACAGATCAAATTATGTATTTTTGGTGTTCCTGATCGCGTCCCTGTGTCGTCCTCCCCTGCCCAACTTGATGTTTGTATCTTCTATGGCCTATGTGGAGAATGTGTTTTGTCGTATTTGTCCATGAAGTGCTATCTGGTTTGTAATCAGTTTGACCTGAGCAGACTGAATCTGTTTGTTCTGAATGAGAGTGGATCATGAAAATACAATGTGTGCAATTTTGAGGTCTTACATTTAAACTAAGTCATATAAATTTAGCATATGAATGCATCAGTAAACACCATGACTACAATCCCAGTCAATCTTATCGATGCACTGTACTTCTACATACATTTGAAAAATGCTTTTTGTTTAATCAATGTTGGCAGAGTGGTACTACGCAGCAGTAGTATCGCGTCCAACTATTTTCAGGATCAGCAAACCAGAATTTCTGTATTGACAGAGGAATAACTGCACACAACCTGTCTCGTCTGACAGTGTGGAAGAAGTGATTTTATTCTGAGGCTACAAAGGATAAAAGGGATGAAAGGGGCGGCACATCATAAGCATGCATGTGACAAAGTAATAAACATACGTAACAAAGTAAGGACTTTGAGAGCACATCTTTAACAATCAATGTTGAACATATTCAGTAAATATGAACCTGCTAAATTAAATAATTGACCTTCGGTCCCGTAAGTGTTTAAAATAATGCCAGCAATCGAAATACAGTGAACCCCCGGTTATATATAGTTATAGTTATATATATATATATATATATATATATATATATGTATATGGGTAGAGAGTGAAATTCATGTTATAACAAAAAAATATTATTAAAACGTATTATTTTTTTTATTCCCCAGCCATTATTTTTGTATTTATTCAATTACTTCTTTTTGTATTTATTTAATTACTTCGACTTTTACCTGCTGGTACGCAGTCCGGTGTGCCCTGTGAAATGAAAGGTGGCATTTTTCATTTATTTATTTATTCATTCATAACTGACAGCCTCGCGCTCCGCTCACGCACGCCGGTGTCGTGCCAAAGTACTTTCCCCCTGCCAAAATCTGTATCCCCTGCGCGCACGCATTGACTGAAGGCGGCGCGATGTTACTACGTTTGTTTTCATTGAAAGGCACGAATGTATGAGTTTGTGTTTTTGATTTGCTTTCATTTAAACTAGGGTTTCCATCAGTGGTAGTCTTAATCGGTGCGGTTTTCAGCACACCATTCGCTACAATTCAACACGTCAAGTAAGCGTTTGGCCCCCCTGATAACTTTGCCTAGAAAAGAGAGATCCTGCTCAAATTTGCCACACATACTCAAAATGACCCAATAGGTACACAGAATAAGTCACTTGATGGTTGGGGTCAATTTTTGTGATTAGAGGGGGGGGTACTTATTGTGGCAGAGGCTGCCAGAATCAGTCCCCCCCTGGTAACTTTCCTACTGCGTAAGTGGTCAGTGAATGCACCTCGAGTCCGACGCAGAACGCGAGTGACTTTATTTTTTTATTCTTTTGCTACTCTTGACGCGGCTATCGGTGGTTATAAAAAATAAACAAATCAGTCAATTGGAATACAATTACGTGTTCTCTAACAGGATACCATCTTTGTGTATGTTGACACTTAATTTGATCTCGCTGGAAACACGATCGCCCACTTAACTCATCCTCTCCCCTTTTCATCGTGTTTTGATCACTGAAATTCCTTTATGGTAGCTTCATTGATTGCGAAATTTCTTTGGATTAACTAATGCAAATGCAGGTAATTCCCCCCCCCCCACCCCACCCGATTTTGGCGCAGTCTAACGCTTACTTGACGTGTTGAATTGTAGCGAATGGTGTGCTGAAAACCGCACCGACTAAGACTACCACTGATGGAAACCCTAGTTTAAATGAAAGCAAATCAAAAACACAAACTCATACATTCTTCGTGCCTTTCAATGAAAACAAACGTAGTAACATCGCGCCGCCTTCAGTCAATGCGTGCGCGCTCCCGCGACAGGGGATGCAGATTTTGGCAGGGGTAATAAGTACTTTGGCACGACACCGGTCCCGAACGAAACGGGCGGAGGTTGTTCCTCTACGGCTTGACTGCCACGCACGCACGCCGGCCGGTCTCCTCCGGAACTCTCGCAAGGCCCCGAGCGAGGCGAAATGTCGCTCTTCTCTGTCCACTCTCTTCTTCTCCCACGCTCTTCTTCGGCGCACGCCGGCCGTCTAACCGCTCCAGCGCCCCGTCGTGCCGCTCGGCGAAACTACAATGCCCCCGAATATTTTTTAGACCCGCGAAGCACTGAACCCGCGAAAGGTGAACCGCGAAGTAGCGGGGTTTCACTGTACAAACCTTCAATCTTCATGTCCGGTGTGGCCATTCCCTATAAGAAGGGAAGGCCAGAGAGAGGGGACACCTTTCCCTTTTTTCTTTTTAGGGAGACTTCTTTTGACATCAGCATGTGACGAGAATAAAATCTCTTTCTAACCAAAATGACTGTGTCAGAGAATCTTTTTCCATCACCAATTCTGCCATGCTCCGCGACCTGTCCGGAGGGAAGCTGAGCCAGACCCACACATCAACAACAAAATATACCACATTTTTGGCATTTTGCTCCATTGAGGGTCTCAGGGTGCTGGGGCGCAGGCGTTCAACAGCCGGCCGGCTGAACTTTCGGTGAGATGCTTTTACTCACAAAGGGTGTTGTGCGCCTGTGTCCAAGCGGTCGGGGCTTTTGGGGTCGTTAAAGAAAGCTTGTGCGTGTGGGTCTGCTGGCCGATTGGTCATGGAAAATGTCCCTGTGTTAGTTTCAATTATTGTTTAAACAAGAGGCCTCTATAAATGATTAAAAAAATTATGATGGGAACTCAGTAAATGGGGACGAGTGTGGGAGAAATGTGCAGAAGATAAAGAAAAGAAAGGTCTAGTGCTTAAAGAGATGAGAAATAAGAAGTGTACAATTCTAGCTATAGACAACATAGTCGTGAATAAGCTCAGTTTGAGCACAGACCCTGGCCAGGGTGTAAATTTTAGCAGGAAAATTATGAGCTGAAAATAGAAATAATGAAGAGCAGCGCGCTTCCACGTATCGTATTGGGCACTTTGTGGCATGGAACACAGTAAGGATCGAGGCGTACCGTTGTGTGGAGGGCCCGACGGTTTCGCTGCTACGTAGCAAGAGATACGCTGTTCAGATACGTACCCTGTGATTAATCGTGTTCTGGTCAAGGCCACGCAAAATCAAAAACCTGGCTGCGGTCCGCCTCGTATTTGCACAGGATGTACGCAGGGGTTTGTGAAGAGATGAGATGAAAGTACGTGAAAGTTAGGCCTAATTAGGGGGGTTGCTGCTTCGTTTGTTTTTATTGTTATTTGTGTTCACACATGTGGGGCATGTGTCAAAGGGGGGAGATAGGTGCAGTATTTTGTTCTCATAATTGTTTTTACATGTAAGGATTTTTAGGTGTTAATAGGACATGTCAACGATGATCATGCAGAGGTGAAAGAGTTGAAGATTGGGCCCAGCAGGAAGAATTCAAGCAGAGCCCTTAGTGATGAAAATGTTAACATATGGTTAAGGAACAGGTCTCTTTGATGGCCAAAGTCTGACTATGGTAAACAATTGATAATTAGACCTCAATGAAGTGATTGTGCAGTTGAAAAAGTTCATATATTGACTGTGCAAAGCTAAAGTGAGAAACTAGGATTAACTATTTGGCAAACACTAGAACGTATTCAGTCTCGAGGAAGACTGAATGCAGTAAAATTGCAATAAGAAGAACAATAAACCAGCCCAGAGTGTTACAATGTCCTGGAAACAAAAGTTTGGGATTACCCCTGAGGGTGAAATTCCTCTCTGAACTCCTCCTTTTTGCCCCCGGCAGCAACTCATGAAACAGGGAAACTGATAAGAGATACAATTTTGTTGAAACAGAACATGCAAGGTTAAAGGTCATGTAAAACGAAAAAAAAAAATAATGTTCCATACTTCAGTTTTGCGACCGATGTACTACGGTAATTCAATTAATGGAACGACATTTTGAGATTGAAATGACAGGAATGTCATGAATTATCATGTTATGAGGGGACTTTTGAGATACAGTAAATTGATTTAAATTAAATTACAAATTTTTAGTCTGCGGATAATCCACTTCAAAGAATACTGACTCATTGGTTGAGGAAAACGGGGTTACATTAGTTAGTGAAAAAAGAATAGCTAAATTATAATTGACGTGTTCATGGGGATTGAATATGAATCATAAACAGAAGACAAAACCAATTGGCATCGGCATTTGTAAGATATGATGAGGGATTAAGTTCGTGAGCTCTCTGGGAGACGGGGCGAGACGCGAATGGATTGAAGCTTCCGCCAGTGACCCGTCCAATAGTGTCACCACCACACAGCTGTGCCGGGTGACCGTCCTCGAGGGCGTGCGCCTCCCAGTTACTGACATCATGCGAAACAGTCCGTCAATGAGAAACTGCTAATCAGTATGAGTAGAACCCCCGTTTCTGCATCGATGAAAGAAAATATTGTATTGGATGGAGAAAAAGAATTGTTACACTTGCGGGTTCAGAGGGCCAAGAGTGCTAATTCACCGGGAAAGGAAAAAAGAATATGGGGGGAAAAAAATCAAATAAAACCGGGGAAGCAGCTAATGCAGCAGCCGACGCATGCAACTCCCATTGCGTCTGCTCTTTCCGTTTCCGCTGCTCCTGGGCCAGGTTCTGGTGGCGCAGTGCCCACAGCAGGCTTGTTGTCCGCACCGGCCGGTCAACAAGGTCACATAACAGAAGTAGGGGTGGTTATAGACATGGGTTGTGAGTGGGACGTGCTTTTGCTGTGGGGTCACTGGGTGATGAGCGGTCCAAACCGAGCCACTTCCTGAAATGTGCCATCCTGTGGTCCAGCGCCATGCCTGTCACAAAGAGCTCCTCTAGCACGGGGGCGCCATCGCTACCCCCTCCTCCGACAACGCTTCGATGGCTTCCAAACGCACAGTTGACGCCTCAACCCGATTGGGACCACATTCCACGATAGGGGTGCCCGCGGAGCCTCAGCATTCAGGGACCGGCAGGTCTTGGCATTCCGGTGACGATTGATGGACAACAGTTTTTGATGGTGGAACAAGATATTCCACGCTTTGCAAGTTCCTTCTGCAAATCCCAATGAGCAACAACACTGTCACGCTTGTGGGACTCTTGAGATTGGCTGAGTCACTGCCGTGGACCGAACCCGCACCTGTGAAACAAACACTGGAATTCGAGTGGGACTGAATTTCCAGAAGGGACTGAATTGTGAACATCCGGCGGGGAAGCATATGTTGTCCTCCGTTCCAGTCGACTGGGCAGCTCTGAGACCAGGGTCTCCATCCTCCCGCAGCTGGTCCGTCCTGTTCCTGCTCTGGTCTGCGCGGTGAAGCCGCCTCCACCCATTCAAACCACCAATTGGTCCTTTTCATTGAACACTGAGTTCTGATGATTTGGTTTGTCGGGATGCATTCACCCAATTTCGAGGGTCAGAAGTGCATCTTGCATTAGGATTATGTATTTGTGATGTCTACCGGTGCTGCCTCGCATGTGTGCCTTGCCCCAGAGCAGAGGAAACGCTATGAATTGTCTCTGTTCGCTGAGCCACAAATCACATTAACTATCGGTGCGCATCATCATACTAAAGATTTCGGCCCATTGGTGAAGACGGTTGGCGGAGTTAATTTCAGGTGTAGAATACTCCATGTCACTCGCAGGGTGTGGTGTTTCAGCACCCATTACGAATTCCTCTGTTATGGAACATTTTCCGAATTTCGACACTATGGTAGACAGTGAATGGGTCACTCTGAAGCGAAAGCTCTGTTTGCATCTCTGCCTGAGGGGTTGTGGACCCGGGGTCTGACTGATGTTGTGCTCTGCTCCACAGCTTCTCCAATTTGTTTTTGCTATATCTGCGAAAGTTTTTATATTATTGTGAAAGAAATTAAGATTGTCAAGTCATCATGTTTCAAAACTATGCTTACGGGTTAATAGAAGGTCACAAAAACATGGACCTCTTAAACAGGAAAACGTGAGTTCAGTGGTAACAGAGTTGTGTCTATGCTGGCAGATTAACAAGAAGCCACAAAAACAGATGCACGTCTTGAACCGTGTTTGACAGGAAACCGTTTAGCTCGCATTGAACAGAAGTGTGACCCAAACATGTCTTGTAAGCTGAAACCGTTCGAACAACAGGAAGCGTGTGGACGGGTGTGATGAAGGCAAAGTGTTAATCTTTTTTCATTCTTTATGAGTTTGCATATACAAATTACTTTGCTGTGCTTCAATAAAACGTCGCACAGGAGCGGGAACGCTTTTCTCTTTGCCGGACTGCTCCTCGCAAGTGACAAAGACAATCTTGGTTGGGTGATTTATTTGTGCAGGCTTGTCTCGTTTTTGACAAAAACTCTGACATATCTTGTTCAAGCAATTCCTTATGGAATGATTCAACCTGACTCTAAAAACTGCACACTGCGGCAAAAAGATCAATGGCGGTTGATGAATTTTAGTGGATAAAACACAAAGGATTAAGTTTTTTTTTAAAATCAAGTACGTATTGGTCTTATTTATGAAATTTTTACTGGCTCGGTCAATGAACCTCCGGTGGCCCTGCACTGTTTTGTGCACGTGTGCATAGTTTCACCTCATCCAAACATTTAAAATACATTGAATGCATTCATCCAGGGTTGCACGGATCTCATCAGTGAACAAGCGCATGCTGCAAGGAATGCATCTGCATCTTTGGCTTACTATGGGCTTAAAAAGGGAGAACGCCACAATCCCCTTTTCTACCAACAAGCCCAGGAACATTTAGTTCCTGGTAATAAAGTTCCTGTGGCTCAGGTGGTTTGCATCTCCCCCGCAACTCATAGTTCCTGGTAATTTTTGCAAATGACAATGATGACGGAACAATGGGAGGTCTTGTGTTACTTTGTTACTCATTACTGACACCCTATGGCTGTTAAGCATCATTGCAGTTCCAAAATAATTCAGTGAACTCTTAAAATATTTTGGTGTATCTTCGTCAAATTTGAATACATATTGGCTAACTTTAAAATATACAGTCATTATTCAAATATGTCAACACAAAAGTCGGAGTGAAAGTGTTGTTGCTTAATGCTTATGTGTAAGAACTTTTACTCTTCAAACGTAATTTTGTTTTAAAATTTATTTCAAAACAGAAATTTTCTAAAATAAAAAGGGTAACGTCGGAACTTACTCGCAGGATAAATGTCATTTTGGGTAAAAAAAAACCCAAACGTAAATCATACAATAAATAGCGACTCTGATTCCAGGGCCCCTTTAATTCTTTTAGGCATACAGATTATAATGGAAGCAAAAAGTACCCACGATGAAACTATCTATAAATGCAAAATGAAATACTTGAAAACGTATTTCACTTGAAGGATTCCTATTTTATCAATGACATTATGTTGCGATGGCACCCAGTGGTCTGCATCAATATGTTGGGGTCCCACACCAGGTGTTCCATCAGACGCACACAATAGCCTGTGTGTGCTAACTTCAGCTCGCTTCCAGAAACATCTGTGACTATGTCAGGAATGTAATCGGCATTAGCCGCAACGTGCTTCCTTTTTAATTGCTCGTTTATCACTGTTGTTATGCTGCTAAAGGGAGATTTACATGGTTGGACGTAATTTTGTGAAATGCCCCCATGGTCCGGTCCAAGTTGGGGTCGCACGCATTGCTCCGTGTGCGGCAGGCACAAGTCAAGGTAGCACGGTAGGAACAATATAAGAAAAAAATCGCCACATGAGGTTTGACTTGACCAAACCAAATTTGTCATATTGTGTCCTGCAGACGTCAGTGAAAACTATCTCCGTTTTGTGAAAGAGGAGCCAGACTTGACTCACATCAAAAAGGAGGAGGAGGAGGAGGAGATCAACAAGTCACCACTGAACTTTGTCCCTAGAAAGACTGAAGATGAAGACAAGGATGAGAGTGAGGACAAGAGAGGGGCGGAGCCTACAAGCAGCAGTTCAAGTCATCACGTGAAAACAGAAGGTGATGAAGACCACTGGGGGCCATCACAAGCACATAATGAGGACACATCAGACGCTCATGACAATGATGATGATACTAATAATGATGATGATGATGATGATGGGCAAGCTAAAGGTGAAAGGGGATGTCACACTGACTCATTAACTTCAAAGTTGTCTTTAAAAGGGCACAAAAAAACACACAGTGGAGAAAAACCATTTTCTTGCTCGATTTGTGGCAAAAGCTTCCTGCATCAGTCAACGTTCACAATCCACACAAGAACACACAGTGGAGAGACATCTTTTTCCTGCTCAGTTTGTGGCAAAAGCTTTTCTTTTAAGTCAAATTTAAAAACACATACACGATTACACACTGGAGAAAAACCTTTTTCATGCTCAGTTTGTGGCAAAAGCTTCTCTCGAAAGTCTCATTTAGTAAGGCACACAAGAATGCACAGTGGAGAAAAACCTTTTTCCTGCTCAGTTTGTGGCGAGAGTTTCTCTGACAAGTTTAATTTAACAAACCACACAAGAACACACAGTGGTGAAAAACCTTTTTCTTGCTCGGTTTGTGGTAAAAATTTCTCTAAAAAGTCACATTTAACAACGCACACAAGAATACACAGTGGAGAAAAACCTTTTTCCTGCTCAGTTTGTGGCAAAAGTTTCTCTAAAAAGTCACATTTAACAACGCACACAAGAACACACAGTGGAGAAAAACCTTTTTCCTGCTCAGTTTGTGGAAAATGCTTCTCTCAAAAGGCACATTTTACAGAACATACAAGAACACACAGTGGTGAAAAACCATTTTCCTGCTCAGTTTGTGGCAAAAGCTTCTCTGTAAAGTCAATTTTAACAGATCACACAAGAACACACACTGGAGAAAAACATTTTTCCTGCTCAGTTTGTGCCAAGAGTTTCTCTCAAAAGTCCTATTTACGAAACCACACAAGAACACACAATGGAGACAAGCCATTAAGTTGCAGCGTTTGTTCTAAAAAAATTGTCACTAAACAGGGAGCTGAGAGACACGATTGTGCTGGCGAGAATTGCAGCGATCCTTGAAGATTAAAAAAAGAAAAAAAAATGAAAAAAACGACTCTTTGTGGTAAGATGTAAATGTGATTTTCAATAAATGTGATCAGTGCATTGTGTCTGAGTGATGATGATTTGTTTTGGTGTTTACATCAAACATGTAAATAAAATTTATTGCCTTTGCCTGGAATAACATTTTTTAACATTATGCTTTTCAGTTGTCTTTTTAATCGTACTTAATGGAAAACGTGTGAGAAGAAACGGTGCTTATGAAATCGGTGCCTTCCACAATCATCAATAAAATCACTTGTTCCACTTGCTCAACTGGCCTTCATTACGCTGTGTGAAAAGGTGAAAAACAGAACTAGAAGTTGAACTATAAAAAGAACAAGAAAGAGAAACGCAAGCAGTCTCAGTTTCTCTTTCTAGGTTGAGCTCTATCAAGTGTTTGGGGTTTGTTACTAAGCAGAATCTCACTTCGGAAAAACTATCATTTTGTCAAATATACAAAATACTTTTTTCATGCTATATTATAGTTTTTATACTTTGGATTGCTTATATAATGAAATCGGGAAATATTGAAATGTAAAATTAGCAACGACATACAGACTTAATGCAATTAATAAGAAATATAGAAACATTTTATAAATATTGAACACATTGAGAAGAGTTAATCTTGAAATAAATATTGAAATATAAAAAATACTTAGGTATTAAATTAATTCAATAACCCGACCCCGGATGAGCGGCAGAAAAGGGCTGGCTGGATAGAATAATTTAAATTGCATACATATTCAATTGAACAAATAAGTTAAGAAATAATCAAGAGTGAAATAAAAAGGTTTAAATTAATATTGATATAATTTAACATTAAAATAATTGAATAAATATTGTAGTATTACATATAAAATATAAATATACATTGAAATAAATTTTAAAAAAAAGTAATGTATTTTTAAATGGCCTACTATAGATATGGGAAGTTCAAAGAAGTGACCAGTCTTGGTTCTGAAGTTCCGATGTAACCAGATACTGCCCTGAGAGAAAATAGGCCTGAGCATTGTTTATGGTGGGGGCAATTCTCTCGCCAGGTCTGTGACCTATGGAAGTAATTTAAGGTGGTCAAGAATAGACTGGTCGTATCAACGGGGAGACGCATCTGCTCTCCCTCTGGGGGACTTTTGGAGGGAAATCCCAAAGACTAGCGGGATGGGAATGCATATGCAACAAGGGAAAATTAGATATTCATGTCCTATTTGGGCATTCCCTATAAGAAGGGAATGTCTGAGAGGGGGCTCGCACGTTTATGGGGAGACTTCTTTTGACATCAGCATGTGACGAGAATAAAATCTTTCTTCTTTCTTTCGTTCTTTTCCATCACCAATCCAGCCTGGCTCGGCTGCCTCTCCGGAAGGCAGCAAGGACCCACACTTCAAAGACAAAATATACGACATATTGAAAGAAAAACAATACTCAAATATTGAAACAAGTCTAGAATTGAATGAATAAACAACAAAGAAATAAATACCTCCTGGAAAATATCGTTATTTTCAACATTTGTCAACATTTTTCTTTCTTGCACATTCTTAAACAATCGTAATTTTTTTTACTTTTACTTTTTAGGGAATTCCTACTTTGTTCTACTAGAATGAATCCCCATCAAAATACCATCATTTATGACACCACGGCTGGACAAATAATATCCAGAAACACACTTACGCACCACTGAGTGAGTGTTGGACGATATAGATTCTCTTGAAAGGTCTGACTTGAAAATGTCCTTGCAAGTGTATCTGCAATTAAATCCATGCTTTTCCCTCCTTCGGCCATTGTGGTTTAAAAAAAAGCAAGAATATATTTTAGATTTTCGAACGGTCGCCAGTTACGACTTTTTGGTGTGTTGATTCGGCAGAGCGCCGCCCCCTCACAAGTGAGTATCCAATCACAAAATGCGTTCATCACTCTCAGCGTAAGGCCAGCGAAAAGGCTCACTGTAACCAACTCGTGATCTGATTGGCTATTGCAACCGTCAAACAAATATGAAAGCTCATTGACTTTGACAGAAGAGATGCTCGCACAATTGCATCTTAAGGCCTCGGAACAAATAATGCGCGCTCCTCGTATTGTGAAACCTGCCCGGCAACACGAGCTAGCGGAATTCCGATTGGATTCAAAACCCTCACCTAAAATTACAACGCTCAGCTATAATATGACATCAATGCGACGATTATGATTTTTTTTTTTTTTATTGATTATGTTTGGCCAGCTGAGAAGGCCTTGAAGGCCCACCACTGAGTTACTTAATGGCCTAAATTAAACTTTACTTTCATCAATAGAGTTAAAGTTATGCTTTATTGTAGGCGTTATGTAATTAATAGTGAAGGATTGTATTACGATTGCTGCCATTATTTTAAACACTTATGGGACAGAAGGTCAATTATTTAATTTAGCAGGTTCATATTTACTGAATATGTTCGACATTGATTAAACAAAAACCATTTATCAAATGAATGTAGAAGTACAGTGCATCGATAAGATTGACTGGGATTGTCGTCATGGTGTTTACTGATGCATTCATATGCTAAATTGATATGACTTAGCTGAAATGTAAGACCTCAAACTTGCACACAGTATTTTCATGACCCACACTCTCATTCAGAACAAACAGATTCAGTCTGCTCAGGTCAAACTGATGACAAACCAGATAGCACTTCATGGACAAATACGACAAAACACATTTTCCACATAAGCCATAGAAGATACAAACATATCAAGTTGGGCCGGGGAGGACGTCACCGGGACGCGATCAAGAACACCCAAAAACATAATCTGATCTGGGAAAACATACACCACACAATCTGTACACTGACGAGATTACAGGGGAATTTGAGCAGGAGAGACGGAGAGACTGCCGCCTGCCTGAGAAGGTCAGCCTTGGACGTGGACAGGGGAAGGAGCAAGGACGACCGATCCAACCTACATGACCCTTGACAAAGAAAATCTCCTATAAAATGTGAGGCTGGGCTGAGATCAGCGCGCCATTTTTCGATTGTGCTCGTCTGATTATAGTTTCTCGTCAGATTAAGAAAAAGCCGCCCAGATATCTGTCTTTGTACTATTTCCTGAACTCCAGAAATCAAAGAAACTAAAATATCGCAACTATAATCAGCTGTTGTTGAGTCTTTATTTGACCCTTTTCTTTTTGAGTACAAAAAACGAACACGCATTGGAGTACCGTATTTTTACGGCCAAAAGACGCGCCGTACCAAAGGGCGCAGTCCCAGGTGAGGGTGCTATTTCTGTATTTGATACATAGATAGAACGCGCGGTATCATTGGCCGCAAACAGAACCAAGCAACCAAGCAGTCGCGCTAGCTGCTCAGTCGCGCTCGCGTGTTTTTAAAATGGCAGCGGGAGTTCTGTGGTATTTTATTTTAGCTTTTAACAACGTGCAGAAGTTGTCCTTATCCAAAAATGCACCAAGTCCTTGTCTTCTGTATCCACTATTCTCCACCAAACACGAGAGTCATTATCAGTCTTCCTCGCCGTCTCGCTGCCGCGTAGCCCCTCAGATGGGATGCCGACACAATGCCGGTGTGAGCAAATCACTAATCAACAAACAATGTGTCGTCATGGTGTTACATCAAAACTAAAACTATCACCCCAAATCAACTGAATAGCGTAATAGTGTAGGCCCAGCAAAATTCTGCCTACAATACCTTAGTGAACATGCATGCACACTAAAACAGAAGATAGCACGGCTAGCGTGGCTAGCAGTTTTTAAAAAGGCAACAGGAGCAAAACTGAGTTTGGTTGTATTTTATTGAACTATTTAACAATGTACTCACATTACTATTAGTTAGTCATCATCCACAAATCCATCAAAATCATCTTCTGTATCAGAAATAAACAGCTGGGCAAATTCTCCCACTAACACGCCAGGTTCCCTCTTGTCATTGTCAGATTCCCGTGTCGCTGCTGTGTGCGGCTCCTCTTGATGCCGGCTCTTGCAAAAGCTCTAACGACAGAGCAAGCAGACACATTTGACACATACAGGGGCACTGGAGCCTGCTTTGCACTGGGGGGCGTGCCTTTGCGTTGTCATTCACGCCCATCTCCCCTCCCACATCTGCCTGCTGTGTTAGCCATGCCTGCCTTCTATCTATATAAGCAGTGTGCAGGCAGTTCATGTTCGCAGTCAGCCCAGCGGTGCACTTGTTGCACTTGGTCCACAAAATGGGCGCTCCACCTCAAAAGGCGCCCTGGCTTTTTTGGACGGGTTTCAGGACTTTAAAGTGCGCTTTATGGCTGCGAAAATACGGTAGGTAAGTTTGGCTTTTCAGGTTCATTTACGAAATATTTCTCGTTTTCTCGGTGGCTCAACTCCAGCAGTTTTGGTGACCCCGACGTGATTTTCTCAAGGAGGGAGTCCTTGCGGCTTGTTCTTCACACTCTACAATATTCCAGGCCTGGACAATCAGAACAAAGGTAGGGGAGAGCCTGTTTATTCAAAGTCTCCTGATTTGTTATATTGTAGAGTGGAAAGACGTGGCCGATTATTAGACCGTTAAATTTTGTCAGTGGTTCTGGATATATTGTTTCTGGACTTCAGGAATGCTTTGTATAGAATGTAGATTGCGCATGGATTACTAGTAATATTGGAAGCGTACGCAGGTGAAATAAGTAGGGGGCTCCTGTTTTTGGCCGGCAACAGAAATTAGCACCCGTAGTCAAAAAGGGGGACTCGTGCTCTGGCAGTCGAAGAAGGGGATGCACAGCTGAATAGCAGAACGTGTGCACGGCGATCCCAATAAAGTGACGCTCGGTATAGTTAGTATAGTATAGTATATAAGTGGCCTGAGGCTGGGAAAGATTGGATCTTTCGGACCGCCATTATCTGTCGCTGCTGAGGCATACACGGTGGAGGGAAGTGCACAGCTGACGAGCTGATGGTCGCACTGCAACCGCAGTCACGGTAAAAGAGCGCGCAGTCACGGTATATGTGGTTGACCGAGGCGTGGAACATTCCGGTTGCTGGAATATAGAATAGATTTTTAGGTGTTCTGATATTGTTGGCAGTTTCTTGCTTTCGGGGTGTTCCAATGTGGTTCACTAGCTCTGTTCTGTGTTTGTGCTGTTGTCTGTGTGTTAATTGTGACGTTGTTGTGTAATTGTCTAACTGCCTATACGTTGTGTGTGTCCCGTGGCAATTTGTGGCCCTTGCTGTGCTGCGTTCAACTGGGTTGTTGTGTCTCATGTTTATAATTCCCGCGTCTATGTCTTATGATGCTCAATTGGTTTAATGTTAGGGGGTGTAAGAGAAAGTAGAGTGTTAATGTCTGGTGAGTGATGATAAAAAGGAGAGAGTGGGGTTTGCGTCCCACACTCAAAAGAAAAAATGCTGAAAGTAACGTGTGGTGCATACAATATATCGTGTGAAAGTTCAAGCGATCGTGTGAGTGAATGCAACCCTGAACAGAACAGGGGGAAACCTAACGGTGATAAGATAAAACTGCCTGATTGGTTGGAGTGAATGAATATTGAAGTTGTGGATATTTTGGTAGTACAGAGAGGAGAATCCAAAACACGGAAAAATCTGTGATAGGATGGACCTTGCTCCGTTGAGAGTTCCACATTGAGTCGTAGTTGATTAAAAATGGGGAAATGGTGGGAGTGTAAAATTATGATTGGTATAAAAATTTCAGGGGATGATTAGCAATTAAATTAGGATTGGCGATGAAATTACTTGAGTTAAAAAGTTTATGAAACCGAAACACAAAGGCTTCATTGAGCATGTGTCTTGCGGACGTACAAAATGTGACTATTGGGAACTCTGAGTTGATGAGGAAATTGAAAGAAAAAAGTCAAAGCAAGTAGGGTGAAGAGTGTGGGGAAAGTGGTGGGAGCAGTTGGATGAGCAGGGGGAGTTGCAGATATGAGGTTGGAAAGATGGGGGTCGCGTGGCCAATGGACGGAAGCTGTTTGTGAGGGTTGGAGATGGGGAGGCGTGGCTGGGGTGCGGACAATATATATAAGATATATAATCATACGCAATACCGACAAAGTGCAACGAAAGACGCTGGTGGAAAAACTGACACCAGGGGAATAACGACGGGAACGAAAAAGGCTTGCAAAAGGCAAGGAACAAAATGAACAAAAATCGCTTACCGCAGAAGGGCAAGGAAAACCAATTGAGCTCAACCGAGAAGATCAATAAATGAAAACAGAAACACAAACAATGAACGGGAATGCAATAACAAGGTGTCTAGAATTCACAACTTGGGACATGAGCATGAGCAAGATGAATATTCCGACACTGAGTAGTCAGCGTGGAGTGTTTAAATAGTGCAGTAATCAATGACTTGTCGAGTGACAGGTGTGTGGCTGGTGGGCGTGTCTCTCCAGCCATGACGACATGAACAGGAACAAGCGCTAGAAGGAAACGCCGCCACTCCAGCTGGGCAAACACAAAACAAAAACATGACAGGACAAAACGGACCATGACACAAAAGGATTAGGTTTTTGGGATAGGTTTTAATTGAAACATTTTATGATCATGTTTAAAGAAAATCTTTAGAACAGGAGATGTCTAGCAATTGATGAGAGGTTTGCCAAGTATAAAGTTGGATTAAATAGTTCGGCAGCTGATTTATTAACTGATGTGTATCAAATGTAACAAAGGTGGACGACAGATGTTTTATGACTTTGCGACACCAGCCCTGACATGACAACTTTTAAGGGACAAGACAGCATTCCATAAATACCAGACTAACATCCGCATCTATGAGCTGTTTGACGTCACAGGTGCAGGATCGTCAGCTGAGGAACAGGAGAAACGATTTCACGGAGACTCAATGGGAAAATCCACAAACGCACAGTGGTAAACTTTGGCATATGCTGGCTAAATTGAGGCTAAATTAGCGCCGAGGGAGGGGTCTCTGTGTGGAATTGGAAAGTATCTTTTTGGTGAATGAAAGTGTGACAGAAAAAGGGTTTGCATGTCTATGAGGTTTGAGAGAATGTTTAAGGGACGGGCCTCAGGAAAGAAACCTGATGAAGGGCACCGGCAAGCCCGAACAGCACGTAGGATGCAATGGGCGGACAGGTCTGATCAACCTGAATCCCTAATTGCACTCCCAAGTACTGATTTTCAAATTGTTATTGGAGACAGATTGGACTAATCAAATTCAAGCATCAAGTGAATGATGTCAGGAACTGTCCTTACTTGAGGCTGAGGCCAGACCTACAGACCAGCATGACGGTCACCGGCTGAATGGGGACACCTCAGGTGAGATTGGCCGTGCCGTGCATCAGATATTTCTGGCCCCGTTGGGGCCGATGTTGATGTATCTTTCAGGTGGGGAGCGGAGGAGACAGGCCTGGTCTATGTGGCCAGGGCGAGACGTGAATGGAGTGAGACTTCCGGCAGTGACCCATCCAATAATGTCGTCATTCCGCAGCTGTTCCAGTTGGCCGTCCTTAGGGCGTGTCCTTCCGGTTACGGACATCATGTGAAACAGTCCATCAATGAAAAAATGCTAATCAGTCTCAGGAGAACACATTTTTTTTTACATCATTTTGCACGACATCAGAAAAGGAAAATGTGGGATTGGATTAAGGAGCGTTACTAAAAATTGTTGTACTTGCATGTTCAGGTTGCACCTGCGCCTTCCGCTTCTGCTGCTCCTAGGCAAGGTTCGGGTGACGCGGCACCACAGCAGACTGGCTGTCCGTACCCGGCCGGTCAACGAGGGGAACAGAGGTAGGGGTGGTTATAGACGGGGGTTGTGAGTGGGGTGTGCTCTTGCTGCGGGGTCACTGGGTGATGAGCAGTCCATACCGAGCCACTTTCTGGAATGTGCCATCCTCTGGTCCGGTGCCATTCCTGTCGCCCAGAGCTCAACCAGCGCAGGGGGCGCCACCGTTACCCACTCCCAACGCACTCTTGACACCAACCCGCTGGTACCCCATTCCATGACAGGGGGCCGCGGAGCATATGTGGTGCTCTCCTCCATTCCACTGGCTGAACTGAAACATCTGAGGGCAGCTCTGAAACCTGGTTCTCCATCCTCCCGCGGTGGGTATGCCCTGTTCCTGATCCAACCTCCACCCATTCACCAATTGACCCAGTACATTGTACACTGTACATATGATCGCACACATGATTTGGTTTCTCAAAATGCATTCATCCAAATTTAGTCAGGAGTTCATCTTGCATTAGGATTATATATGTGTTATGTCTACCGGCGTTGCCTCGCATGCGTGCCTTGTCCCTGAGCAGCAGAAATGGTATGAATTGTTTACTTTCGCTGAGCCACAAATCACATTGACTATTGATGCGCGTCTTCATACTAAAGATCTAGGCCCCATGGTAAAGCGGTGTGTCGAGGCGGTTGGCTGGGTTCAGACGTCTATTACGAATGTTGAATACTCTGCGTCACTAACAGGGTATCATACTTCAGCACCCACTACAAATTCTTCGGTTTTGGGAACGTGACTAAATTTCAAAATTTCACGAGACGGGTCACTCGGGAGAGGTAGCTCTGTGTGCGTCTCTGCCGGAGGGGTTGTGGACACGGGGCCCGACTGATTTTTGGCTCTGCTCCACAGCTCCCCCAGTTGTTTTACTGTCTCTACACCCTCCCCCAGTTGACAGAATCAGAGTTGGCACAGCCTGGAGGTGGAGGGAGGCATTCGGGAGACAATAGGAGGTGAAGACTGCAGCGGTTCTTGGAGCTGTCTACGTCTTGGAGAGCACCTATTCTTCCCGTAAAAAATGGTTTAATTTGGTATCTGCGTAATTCTAGTTTTGGGATTTTTATTTTATTTTTTATTTTTATCATAAATGGTTACTATTTCCTTTGGTTTGCTTTAAAGATTTGCCAAAAAACTGTCAAAATTGGAGCGTTAGCTCAGGCCTTAATTTATAATCTCTAGACAGTTAGATATTTGAACTCAGTGAACTAAATTTTCTCTCATTCAGGAATAATTTGCCCATCTTGCAAAGCCAAATTCTAACATTGTGCCATATTAGCTGGATATCATTCGGACATTATTGCGAACCAACACTGCTGGATTCTGGTGATTATCGGCAAAACTAAATGTATACGTTGTAAAATTGTTTCTGGGTCTGGGAATTGAAATAGATATAAAATTTGGTGGGTCTACGTTAATTACAATATCTTATTCAAGTGCCTGATACAAGCTTCACAAACAAGTTTAAAAAGGTGATTGAGTGCAATTAATGGTTACCAGACGAACAAGTGTGTCTGCACATAGACGAGAATGCAAGTCAGTAAATAAAGAGACACAAGCTTGCAGCATCACGTTACCTGCGTGACTTCTTAAGATAGAAGACAGAACATTACATGGTACCAGGTCGCGGGTCAAGAAAAGGACTGACGCGAGATGGACTCCGTAAGGCCACCAGAAGCGCTGAAAATGACGGGAAATGTGGACCTTGCCGTCGTGGGAGTCGGAAACAGAGCGGACGAAAGAAAAATAGCCCTTTTGCGAACCAATGCCGGAATCGAGGCCATCGAGGTATTCAACACCTTTGTTTATGATGAACCCGAAGATAAAGACAAGTTTGAAAAGGTCCAGTGGATTTAATTGCAGATACACTTGCAAAGACATTTTCAAGTCGGACCTTTCAAGAGAAGCTATATCGTCCAACACTACTCAGTGGTGCGTAAGTGTGTTTCTGGATATTATTTGTCCAGCCGTGGTGTCATAAATGATGGTATTTTGTTGGGGATTTATTCAAGTAGGACAAAGTAGGACTTCACTGAAGGCTCAGGTGTGAAATGCACTGAAGTAACTTAAAAAGTAAAAGTAAAAAAAATTACGACTGTTTAATAATGTGCAAGAAAGAACTCAATCTGATCGAAATGTTGTGCTTTGAGAAATGTTGATAAATAAGGATATTTTCCAGGAGGTATTTATTTCTTTGTTGTTTATTCATTCAATTCTATACTTATTTCAATATTTGAGTATTGTTTTTCTTTCAATATGTTGTATATTTTGTCTTTGAAGTGTGGGTCCTTGCTGCCTTCCGGAGAGGCAGCCGAGCAAGGCTGGATTGGTGATGGAAAAGAACTGATTCGAAAAAGATTTTATTCTCGTCACATGCTAATGTCAAAAGAAGTCTCCCCAAAAACGTGCGAGCCCCCTCTCAGACGTTCCCTTCTTATAGGGAATGCCCAAATAGGACATGAATATCTAATTTCCCTTGTTTCATATGCATTCCCATCCCGCTAGTCTTTGGGATTTCCCTCCAAAAGTCCCCCAGAGGGAGAGCAGATGTGTCTCCCCGTTGATACGACCAGTCTACTCGTGACCACCTTCAATTACTTCCATACCCTGGAAGGTCACTGACCTGGCGAGAGAATTGCCCCCACCATAAACAATGCTCAGGCCTATTTTCTCTCAGCGCAGTATCTGGTTACATCGGAACTTCAGAACCAAGACTGGTCACTTCTGTGAGCTCCAGTCCCTTCATAGTTTCATAAAGAGAATTACTTCCCATATCTATATTAGGCCATTTAAAAATACACGACTTTTTAAAAATTTATTTCAATGTATATTTAAGCTTGCTTATATAATACTACAATATTTATTCACTTATTTTAATGTTAAATTATATCAATATTAATTTAAACCTTTTTATTTGACTCTTGAATATTTCTGAACAAATTTGTTCATTTGAATATGTATGCAATTTAAAGTATTCCATCCATCCAGCCATTTTCTGCCGCTCATCCGGAGTTGGGTAATTGAATTTATTTAATATATAAGTATTTTTTATATTTCAATATTTATTCAAGATTTGGACTCTTCTCATTGAGTTCAATAGTTATAAAATGTTTTATATTTCATATTAATTGAATTAGGTCTGTAAGTGGTTGCCAATTTTAAAATTTCCCTATTTCATTATAGAAATAATCCAATGTATAAAAAAAATAATATAGCATGAAAAAAAATATTTGGTATATTTGACAAAATGATACGTTTTTTCCGAAGTGAGATTCTGCTTAGCAACAAACCCCAAACACTTGATAGAGCTCAACCTAGAAAGTGTTTTTAGCAAGTCAGAAATTTATTCAGAAAGTGTAATATTAAATGTATGTGAGTGGATATTTGAAGAGTTTGAGTTTTGTTCAATGGACCATACATATACGAGCCAGCCTAACACAGCGAGAAAACCAGCGCTGACTCCAGTCGCCATCAAGTTGCCAACTCCTGACATACCAAAAGCTTTGAGAGAAACTGAGACGATTTGCGTTTCTCGGTCTGGTTCTTTTTATCGTTCAACTTCTAGATCTGTTTTTCACCTTTTCACGGCATAATGAAGGCCAGTTGAGCAAGTTGGACAAGTGATTTTATTGATGATTGTGGATAGCAATGATTTCATAAGCACCGTTTCTTCTCACACCTTTTCCATTAAGTAAAAAGACAACTGAAAAGCATAACGTTAACAAATGTTATTCCAGGCAAAGGCAATTAATTTTATTTACATGTTTGATGTAAACACCAAAACAAATCATCATCACTCAGACACAATGGTTCTTCTGGCACGAATCACATTGGCTTAAAGTCAATAAAAAAACTTTGCAAAATTCAATATATCATATTTTATTCAAAATCACATTTACATCTTACCACAAAGAGTCAGTTCCTTCAGTTTTTTTTTTTTTAAGCTTCAAGGATCGCTGCTTTTCTCACCAGCACAATTGTGACTCTCAGCACCCTGTTTAGTGAAGACTTTTTTAGCACAAACGCTGCAACTCAATGGCTTGTCTCCACTGTGCGTTCTTGTGTGGCTTCGTAAATGCGACTTTCGAGAGAACCTCTTGGCACAAACTGAGCAGGAAAAAGGTTTTTCTCCACTGTGTGTTCTTGTGTGGCTTCGTAAATGCGACTTTTGAGAGAACCTCTTGGCACAAACTGAGCAGGAAAAAGGGTTTTCTCCACTGTGCGTTCTTGTGTGGATTGTTAAATCAAACATTTGAGAGAAGCTTCTGCCACAAACTGAGCAGGAAAAAGGTTTTTCACCACTGTGCTTTCTTGTGTGACTTGTCAAATTTGATTTTAGAGAAAAGCTTTTACCACAAACCAAGCAGGAAAAAGGGTTTTCTCCACTGTGTATTCTTGTGTGGTATGTTAAACTAGATTTTAGAGAAAAGCTTTTACCACAAACCAAGCAGGAAAATGGTTTTTCTCCAGTGTGTGTTCTTGTGTGGCTTGTTAAACCTTCCTTTTGAGAGAAGCATTTTCTACAAACTGAGCAGGAAAAAGATTTTTCACCACTGTGTGTTCTTGTGTGAATTATTAAATGAGACCTTCGAGAGAAACTCTTGCCACAAACTGAGCAGGAAAAAGGTTTTTCTCCACTGTGTATTCTTGTGTGGTATGTTAAACTTGAATTTTGAGAGAAACTCTTGCCACAAACTGAGCATGAAAAAGGTTTTTCTCCAGTGTGTAATCGTGTATGCGTTTTTAAATTTGACTTAAAAGAAAAGCTTTTGCCACAAACTGAGCAAGAAAAAGGTTTTTCTCCAGTGTGTGTTCTTGCGTGTTCTGTTAAATTTGCCTTTAGAGAGAAGCATTTTCCACAAACTGAGCAGGAAAAAGATTTTTCATCACTGTGTGTTCTTGTGTGGATTGTTAAATGAAACTTTCGAGAGAAACTCTTGCCACAAACTGAGCAGGAAAAAGGTTTTTCTCCACTGTGTATTCTTGTGTGGTATGTTAAACTTGAATTTTGAGAGAAACTCTTGCCACAAACTGAGCATGAAAAAGGTTTTTCTCCAGTGTGTAATCGTGTATGTGTTTTTAAATTTGACTTTAAAGAAAAGCTTTTGCCACAAACTGAGCAAGAAAAAGGTTTTTCTCCAGTGTGTGTTCTTGCGTGTTCTGTTAAATTTGCCTTTAGAGAGAAGCATTTTCCACAAACTGAGCAGGAAAAAGATTTTTCATCACTGTGTGTTCTTGTGTGGATTGTTAAATGAAACTTTCGAGAGAAACTCTTGCCACAAACTGAGCAAGAAAAAGGTTTTTCTCCACTGTGCGTTCTTGTGTGCCTTACTAAATGAGACTTTCGAGAGAAGCTTTTGCCACATACCGAGCAGGAAAAAGGTTTTTCACCACTGTGTGTTTTTCTGTGCCCTTTTAAAGACAGCTTTGAAGTGAATGAGTCAGTGTGACATGCCCTTTCACCTTTGGCTTGCCCATCATCATCATCATCATCATCATCATCATGAGCGTGTGATAATGTGTCCTCATTATGTACTTGTGATGGTCCCCAGTGGTCTTCATCAACTTCTGTTGTCACGAGATGACTTGAACTGCTGCTTGTAGGCTCCGCCCCTCTGTTGTCCTCACTCTCATCCTTGTTTTCATCTTCAGTCTCTATAGGGTCAACGTTCACTGGTGACTTGTTGATGTCCTCCTCCTCCTCCTCCTTTTTGATGTGAGTCAAATCTGGCTCCTCTTTCACAGAACGGAGATCGTTTTCACTGACGTCTGCAGGACACAAAAAGACAAACACACATTTGGTTTGGTCAAGTCAAACCTCATGCGGCGACTTTGTCTTATATTGTTTCTACCGTGCTACCTTGACTTGTGCCTGCCGCACACGGAGCAATGCGTGCGACCCCAACTTGGACCGGACCATGGGGGCATTTCACAAAATTACGTCCTACAATGTAAACCTCCCTTTCGCAGCACAACCGTGATAAACGAGCATTTAAAAAGGAAGCACGTTGCGGCTGGTGCCCGATTTCATTCCTGACATAGTCACAGACGTTTCTGGAATATGTATTCTAATTCAACTAAGATACACCATAATATTTTAAGAGTTCACTGAATCATTTTGGAATTGCAATGATGCTTAACAGCCATAGGGTGTCAGTAATGAGTAACAAAGTAACACAAGACCTCCCACTGATACATCATGATTGTCATTTGGATAAATTACCAGGAACTATGAGTTGTGGGGGTGATGCAAACCACCTGGGCCACAGGAACTTTATTACCAGGAACTAAATGTTCCTGGACTTGTAGGTAGAAAAGGGGGTTGTGACGTTCAGCCTTTTTGAGACCATCGTAAGACAAAGATGCAGATGCATTCCTTGCAGCATGCGCTTGTTCACTGATGAGATCCGTGCAACCTTGGATGGATGCATTAAATGTATTTTAAATGTTTGGATGAGGTGAAACTACGCACGTGCACAAAACAGTGCAGGGCCACCCGAGATTCATTGACTCTCACCCGACCAAGCCAGTAAAAAGTTCATAAATAAATAAGACCAATACGTACTTGATTTAAAAAAAAAAAAAAAAAAATTAAGATTTTGTGTTTTATTCACTAAAATTGATCAACCGCCATTGACGTTTTCGCGGCAATGTGCAAATTTTTAGAGTCAGGCGGAATTGCTTCCGTAAGGAATTGCTTGAACAAAATATAAAAACCAGAAAATGTTTTGTTATTTTAAATGTAAATTTTATACTGGGAAATACATGGAGTTCACCCCCCACTATTGGTTATTCTTTGGCATATATTTTCTGCACTGATTACATTTGACATAAACAATTGCTCAGCAGACCTGCAAGTAAAAGGCAATATTTAAAGATAAAACGGCAATAACCTTGAACGATTTCCCCAAACAACTTAATGTTGTGATGCATATTTCTAATGAAAGAAAGTCGTTCTTTACAAAGCAAATGAGAGTTAGACGTGTACAAACCTGCTTTGAGTGGCACAACACGAGACTGGTTGCAAACTTCGTCCAGCAGTTGATGATGTTTCTCGTTCTCTTCTTTTATTCCACAAAGTTCCTCTTTGTACTTGGGTGTCGTTCTTTCACACATTTTCAAATGATAATTCCAAAAAATCCGCACTTGATCTCTGCTTGGCGATGAGTCATGTGCCTCTTTTCGTTAGCGGCTAGCTAGCTAACAAGCTAAGCTAACTACGCCGAAAAGCATCAACGCGCGAAGATGAGGTTATCGGGACACAAAGACTTAATGAATTATGTCGTAGTCCTTTAGAGTAGAGTAGCACTGGACATCTTTTGAAAAAATTACAGTCAGTTCCACACTAAATCAGAAGAATTTAGCGGTGGGTGTTTTTGTTCCGGTGTGGACGGGTCGGTGGATGTGGTCGATGTCTTGCGGAAGCTGCGCGCTTGCTAATGACGTCATGCTTTAAGCACGTATTTTTCAAATATATTTCTTTGCCTCTGTGTTTGTTTTTACACCTGACTATTCTCTTTTAATATATATTCTATGTAATATTTTAATTCGGTTGATAAAAAAATTTAACAAAATAACTAAAATAACGCCACAAAATCGAGTCAGCTCCAACGTCACTTCCTCCCTATGCTCGGAGAAGCCGCTGCTGGAACAGCAGTGGGAAGGTTACGTTTCTCCTACCGAACTTGCAACAATGCTGCTGTTCAATCGGGCTGCAAGATTGGATGGATATAATGTCTGCATATACTAGCAGTGCTTCTCAATTATTTCACGCCCGCCCCTACCAAGAAGAAAAAGATTCGCGCCCCCCCACCACCAATTTTTTTTTCTGTCTTTGTATATTGAGATTAGATTGTCAATAAAATATCCCTTAACTAACCTACATTGATAAGAAATATAATTTCGAGAACTATTATCGTGAGGATCTCGAAGCTCAGTACTCTGTTGTGCAAATATTGATGAGATGACAAATATTTGTCACATCATGTCATTATCCTCACCGCTTATCCTGAACAGGGTTGCGGGAGGGTGCTGGGGCCTTTCCCAGCTGACTTCGGGCGAAAGGCGCACTCCACCCTGAACTGGTCGCCAGCCAGTCACAGGGCAGACAAAGACACCGTCACTGAGAGGGAACTGAACCCACGCTGCCTGCACACAACTCAGGCGAGTGTACCACTACACACCATCAGTGACATGATAAATATTTACGAATACGTTTTTTGTAAAAAACTTTATTAACATTAACAAACACAGTTATTAATACGTACATAATATAGAAAAGACAAAAAGAAGAGCCAGGGGGATTTTAAACAAAAATTCTATATGAATAACATAAAGCAACAGCTTTAGTATTGTTGGAGTTGAGTCACCGTGGAAATGAGAAGTATTTAGTAAATCAACTTTTAAAAGCCAAACTTACGCCAATGCGTGTTCGGTTTTTGTACTCAAGAAGAAAAGGGTCAAATAAAGACTCAACAATTGATTAGAGTTCCGATATTTAGTTTCTTCCATTTCTGGAGTTCAGGAAATAGTACAAAGACAGATATCTGGGCGGCTTTTTCTTAATCTCATGAGAAACTCCACTCGGGCGAGCACAGTCGAAAAATGTGCACCATCTTTCAGCCCAGCTTCAGTTTTTATAGGAGTTTTTTTATGTCAAGGGTAATGTAGGTTGAATCGGTCGTCCTCGCTCCCTCCCACGGCACGGGTCCACGTCCAAGGGAAGGTCCTCCCCAGGTTAGTCATCGTCTGGATAAGTTGATTCCCGTCTGGTCCCCAAGACTGGCACGCCAAGGCTGGCCTTCCCCGGCGGGCCGTCCCTCCGTCTTTCTACCCGCTGGCATTCCTCTGGAATATTGTCGGTGTGCATGTGTATATGCAGGTATACGTGTATGCGTATGTGCATGTGCTCCGATCTCCAATTGTTCTGTCTTTCGGAATGTGTTTTTTTTATAGCGTCTGTGTGAGTCCTCCAGTGCCCAATTTGGTATGTTTGCATCTCTACAGCCAATGTGGAGAATGTGCTTCGTCGTCTTTGTCCATGAAGTGCTGTGAATGTGAATGCAAGTCATGGAAATGCTATGTGTGCAAATTTGTTCTCACTACTGAGAATTTCAATAAAGTTCACACATTTAAACTAAGTACTATAAATTTAGCATATGAGAAAAATATAATAAATCAGAAAACATCAGGACTACAATCCCAGTTATTCTTGTGACCCGTGCTTCTAGTTCCATTTGATAAATGCTTTTTGTTTCATCAATGTTTAACATATTCCGTAAATATGAACCTGCTAAATTAAATAATTGACCTTCTGTCCTGTAAGTGTTTAAAATAATGCCAGCAATCATAATACAATCCTTCTGTAAAATATTTGCTTGTAGGACTGATTTTCAGGAGTTGATAACACAATATTGTCCAGGTGAGGAATAATCAAACCAGTTTGGTCCATGTAATCTTTAATTTGGTTAGACGTGGATGTGTGTGTATACTGGCCTCACAGAACCTTTCTGCTAACCAGTTAGTTAAACACCTCCACACAATCAGTCACTGACGCCAGGATGGGTTTAGACCTTCTCTTTATATGGCAGGTGTGAAACTGAAACAAATACATCACAGCAATAAATAAAATGGTGTTCACATCCTAATTTGCGATTTACAAACTCTACTAAATAACATCAATCAATGGTTAAATATTTGGAAAACACTTACAGGGAATGCCGTTTTATGGACTTAAGCATCAGACGCAACCTAACTGCTACTTGGCTTCGTGTATAACAGACTTTGTGTGAGCAGGGAGCGCTTGTTCTCGCGCTGACTTTTGACACTCTCTTAAAGGGACAGTGTACCACCAAACTGGGACTTAAAGGGGAATGGCATGCAACAGTCTCTTAACTATAAACAATTGAAAAGATAATAACGGCCAAAACAGTAACAGAACTGTTCATTAATTATTATTTTCTCTACCTTAACATGATTTGTTAGGAATTGGATATGAAATAGGCTATTAGAATATTTAAGACACATATATTTCAATAGTAGGGAGCAAAACAAAGAATTAAAACTGCCTTTGTTGAATCGAACTCATGAAATAAGACTACAAACGGGATTTAGAAATGTGGACACAAGAATTGTAGAGACAGAGGTTGGCAGAGGAGAGAAGAGCAACTGAGAGGAGGGAGACGAAGGTTTTTCAGTTTAATGGAAAAAATGATTGATCAAAATAAAAATCAATGCTTGGTGTTCAAGACTAAAATTGATATAACATTCACTTAAAAGTAAACAAAAACCGGGGTACTTTCAAAACAGATGAACTAGTTTGTATCGCTCAACAATTTATTTCACGTGTTTACATGCATTTGTCCCAGTCATAGCTTTAGATCAGCTTCTTCAAACAAAAGTGAAAAAGCCCAGGTTTGTAAAAGACCAAAACCTTTACAATAATATGAAGATGCCATCATGTGTCTGTTTTGCTTGCAAACTGTTGGGAACAAACAAAATGGATAAATTAAGTACATCATAACTCACAGTAAATTCACAGAAATAACTATTCACAGTAAATAAATAAAAAGCATTCCCCAGTTCATAACAGTTGCAGGATAAACCTGAGTGTTCCAGGGCTATTTTTTTAATTCTCGCCTGAGCAGGGACTCATTTGGTGCATGTCTCTGCTGCCCGTTTATTCACCACTGCCGGTTAATTTTTGACCAACAGCCGCAGACGTACGCGCACGAGAGTACAAAGATAGCATTCATGATGAGTCTCTTGACTGGCCCAGCGAGTGCATGGGCCATGGCCGTGAGCAATGCCCGTCCGGAAATCCGGTCCTCGTTCCCCGCGTTTTTGGCCGAATTCCAACGCGTGTTTCACCACCCCATTCGGGGAAAGGAGGCTGGAATGGAATTACTGGACTGCACCCAGGGGAATCGGTCGGTGGCCGATTACTCCATCGCCTTCCGCATTCGCGCGGCAGAAAGCGGCTTCGACGACTGCGCTCTACGGACCGTGTTCCGCAGGGGGCTAAACTCCTCCCTAAAGGACGAACTGGCCGCCCGCGAGGACGCCGCGTCGCTGGAAGAGCTCATCAGTCTGGCCATACGACTCGACAACCGCCTGCGGGAGCGACGTCGAGAGAGAGCGGCCGAGCAGCGAGTTTTCGAGCCAACGCCCCCCCGGCGCTGGGAGCTCCCGCCGGTCGACGAACCCATGCAGCTAGGAGCCAATTGCTTGGACGACGGCGAGCGCCAGCGACGACGCCGATCGGGAGCGTGCTTCTACTGTGGATTACAAGGTCATCGAGTGGCCGCCTGCCCGGGACGACGGTCACGCCGGACTTTCACCCCGCTCCGCGGGGACCAATGTGAGTCGGCAGCTGCTGCCTCCGGCGATCTCCCTCATTCCGGGGGGGGGGAACCCCCAGCTCAGAGACGCAAGGATTACTTCGCCGAGACTCTAAGAGCGTCACGAGACTGGTGGTCCAGGGGGAGGTAATGGGCCTGACGGCCAGCATCCGCGTCCGGGCACTGATCGACTCTGGGGCCGACGACGGCTTTATCGACTCCGGCTTAGTGGAAAAACTAGGTTGCACGGTCTCGGAGCTCGGCAAGTCCGAGCGGGTTTGCGATCTCGACGGGCGTCTCCTGGCCGATATCAGACGGGTAACGCAGCCACTAACCCTAAAGCTATCAGGAAATCATATCGAGACACGCTCGTTTTTTGTTATGCCGTCCAGGGCGGCGCCCATCGTCCTCGGTATCCCCTGGTTGCAGGCACACAACCCCCTGATCGACTGGGGACGGATGGCCATTCAAAACTGGAGCCCGTTCTGCCATGCCCAGTGCCTCCGTTCGGCGGAGGAGGGTCTCCGGATTCCGCCCGCGCCGGTCGAAAACGTTAACTTGACTAACGTTCCCGCGATTTACCGCGACCTCCGAGCTGTATTCAGCAAGGAGAGGGCGAAATCGTTGCCGCCGCTCCGCCCGTACGATTGCGCCATAGACCTCGTTCCGAACGGTCCGCTGCCGTCCGCGCGCCTGTATAAGGTCTCCCAGCCGGAGCAAGCCGCCATGAAAGAGTACATCACTGAATCTCTGGCCGCCGGGTTAATCAGATATTCCACGTCCCCGGTAGGGGCAGGACTTTTCTTCGTTGAGAAAAAAGATAAAACCCTACGGCCCTGCGTAGATTACAAGGCCTTAAACGAGATCACGGTCAAAAATCGCTACCCGCTCCCCCTGCTAGACTCCGCTTTCGCCCCTTTGCAGCAAGCCGTAATATTCACCAGGTTGGATCTTCGCAGCGCGTACCACCTCGTGCGAATCCGCGCGGGGGACGAGTGGAAAACGGCGTTTAAGACCCCGCTGGGGCATTTTGAATACCTGGTCATGCCGTTCGGGTTGTCCAATGCTCCCACCGTATTCCAGGCCTTTATTAACGATGTCCTGCGGGACTTGCTTAACGTCACCTGTTTTTGAGTTCCACCGGAACTCAATACAGTTTTTGGGATTCATCATAGAGGACGGGCAGATCAAGGCCGACCCGTCCAAGACGCGTGCCGTGGTGGATTGGCCACCGCCGGGGTTCGCGAACTTTTATCGGAGATTCATTAAGAACTACAGCCGCCAGGCGCTTCCTCTCACCCGTCTTTCTTCCACCAAGATCAAGTTCGCATGGGACGACCAGGCCGAGACCGCGTTCCAGAGACTAAAGCAAGCATTCACGAACCCCCCAGTACTACGTCAGCCTAATACCGAATTTCCTTTTGTTGTAGAGGTGGACGCGTCCGACTCGGGAGTGGGGGCGGTGCTCTCCCAGCGCTCTCCAGTCGACCAGAGACTCCATCCCTGCGCCTTCTTCTCCCGCCGACTCAGCGCCGCCGAGGCTAACTATGACGTGGGGAACCGAGAACTGTTGGCGGTGGTGTTAGCCCTGCAGGAGTGGTAAGCTATTTGCGTTTGGTTTACTTTCCCTTGCCTTTTGCAAGCGCTTTTCGTTCCTCCTTTCTGCCTTCGCTCCCTGGTGTGATTTTCCGCCAGCGCCCTTGATTATCTCTCGTTCGATAGTTAAGTTCCATAGTCGTTGATAAAATCCTTGGTCATGGTCGCAGCAGAATGAATAATTCTGAGATGTAGACAACTTCTGTCGTTAGCCAACTGGCGTAGTTTATTTCAGCAACACACGAACTGCTCTTCTCGAGAGCCAAAAGCAGAGAGAAAGAAATAAGGCTTGAACACCCGCCTAACATTGCAGTCTGTTAGCGACAGCACCCCTTGTGGCAAATAAGCACATTACAGTAACAAGCAGTCATACAATAACACTCAACACTCCCACTTATGAATGTCTTGTATACTGTACAACTTTCACAAAGGCAAAAAAAAAACAAATAACATGACATTTGAATGTCAAATATTTACATGCCAAACAGGACCCCTGTAAATTTCTTCAATTTAGATTTGGTAACAGGCTTGGTCATAACATCTGCTGCCATGTCATTTGTGGGACAGTAAACAAGTATCATCTTCTCGTCTTTTATAATGGATCTAATGAAATGATATTTGATGTCCACATGTTTACACCTCTGCCTGTATACAGGGTTCCTCGCAAGTGTGATAGCCCCTTGATTGTCCTCATGAATGATAGTTTTCGTGTACACATAGTCATCAATACCTTTCAATAGTTGTTCCAAATATATACACTCCTGTATTGTTAGGGCTAAAGCCATGTATTCTGCCTCACAGGTAGATAGTGCTACTGTTTGTTGTTTCTTGGTTCTCCAAGAGACCAATGCACTGTCTTTACACATGCTCACACAATACCCTGTGGTACTGCGTCTGTCAGTGGCGTCCGACGCCCAATCTGCATCACTGTAAGCTCGAATACCAAGACCCTCGCTGCTCTTTCTAAAACAGAGCTGTCTGTCGGTTGTACCTCTGAGATAACGCAAGACATGTTTGACCTTGATCCAGTTCTTATCTGTGGGTTCAGAAAAATGCTGCGATAGTCGGCTCACCACAAAACATAAATCAGGGCGTGTGCAGGTGGCCAAATATATGAGACTGCCTACCGCTTCTCTGTACATTTTCACGTCAGTCATTCTAGGCGCAACTCCATGAGTCAGATAATAAATTCAAACTATTTTGGTAAACTTTTGGTACATTTAAAGTTAAAAACTCCAACAATTTCTGGTGACCCCGACATGATCAGAGGGAGAGGACTACAAAAGAAATCCACAGACTTCGAATAAGAGAACCGCAGGGTCACAGGGACCCATATCCACACCAAGTGACGACTTGTTGAACGGAAAGGAAATCCCGACTTCGACCTGTTTTCCTCTGATGGTACCACATCTAAAAGGTAAGCAGAATACCTGTTACTACATGTCTGAATTCTGCACAATTGGGGAAAAATAAATGTAACAGAGGAAAACTGGGATAAGTGGGACATTAAATAGTAAAAGTGTGGATTGTGACACGGTGTAAAATCTGGGATTTACGTGTCACGGTAATAAGGTGGAAAATCTGGGATTTACGTATCGCAATTTGTGTGTAAGTGTAAACAGTGTGATGTGGTATTGATACGGTGTAAAATCTGGGATTTACGTATCACAATTTGTGTGTAAGTGTAAGCAGTGTGATGGGTGTGATTGGTATTGATACGGTGTAAAATCTGGGATTTACTTATTACAAAAATAGTAATATATGTGGTATTGATACGGTGTAAAATCTGGGATTTACGTATCGCGAAGTCGTAATAAGGTGTAAAATCTGGGATTTACTTATTACAAAAATAGTCTGAGACTATATGTGGTATTGATACGGTGTAAAATCTGGGATTTACGTATCGCAATTTGTGTGCAAGTGGAAGCGGTGGGACTGGTGTGATATAATTTGGTCTGTTTTGTTTGATATTTGGCTGGGACGCACGGGAGTGGATTGTTCAGGAGGAGTGGAGATAAGTGTGATATGGGGCTCGGTTCCGATGAACCGTATGAAAGCGATGGTGTGAGACAAGAAATTGATGGACATTATGTGAAGTTGGAGGCGCAATTAATGAGTGGGATTGAGGAGAGGAGGATAAAGAAAGAAAAAGAGAGATATCGGAAGGTGTTTTTGAAATTACAGGAGGATGACCTGTTCCGCGGAGAACCGGGAACATGGGATATGATGAAACTGGCTAAGCAGTTGCAAAAGAAAGAGAGGAAAATGTTGAATGACCTTGAACAATTGAGCGAGGCAAAAGATAAAGCTAAATGGATTTGGAAAGGTAAAATAGAAAAAAAAATGGCCATGGTAGAGGAGGACAGACGTAGAGTGCATCAATTGGCGATAGTGGCGACAGCATTGGCAAATAAAAAATTTGAAAAAAAGGTTGAGAAGGAAGTGAAGGAATTGGAGAAAGATAGACGAGGCATTCACCAATTGGCAATCGTTGACACTGCGCGGGGCGCGATAAAAGAGGAAGAGAGTGTGAATGAGGTGCAGGTAAGTGTGAGAATTGATCCGGACATTTTGGCTTGTCCGGAACCGAGATTTAAGAGGCATTTGATATACCATTGCCGCATCGACATGGAAAAAGCAAATAAAGATCAAAAGCGATCTGACGCTCTGGCGACTAGTTTGGGTAAACTACAGTTGGCGAAGTTGCATGGTGAGGCAAAACAAGAAAAGGTGAAACAAAAACAGATGTATCAAACTCCAGTGGGGGCTGGACGGCACCAAGGTCAAGGGTTCCATGGTAGATACAGAGGACGTGGTCGTGGCGCCCCCCCAGACCGGGGGCGGAATGGGTTCGCTCCAGGGACTTGCTTCAACTGCGGGTCCTCTGACCACTGGGCACGTGATTGTCATGGCAACCCACCACCAGGGGTGGAACAGCAGAACAGCGCCCTATTGCATTGACGTATGAGGAAGGCCTGCAAAAAGAACTATATATGTATCGATATTTAATATAACGTTATGAGTGTTCTGTGTATGACCTATTGCATTGACGTATGAGGAAGGCCTGCAAAACATATTGTCAGTCAATTTTTACTTTACAAAAAGGGCCATAAAAGAATTAGTAGGAAGCAATATCGAGAACCACTAAATCCACTATTTATTCAATTAATTAATAAGGTTTTGTGAATTGGAAGAGAATATTATTCATTTTGCTTATGATTTTTTGTGAGTTAATATTTTTCCCTTAATAATTCCAGACAAATAGGAGTGGAAAACACTGAGGCCCGGAGAGGCCCGCGGCCCCCGTGTTTGTTTCCAGACAACCCAGCTCTTCACAGCCCAGTTTGTCTCTTTTCCTGACACTCGTCTCCTCGTTTCATTGTGTGTGTGTGTCTGTGTTCCCTTTGGCTGATAAATATAGCTGGTTGTTTGGTCTACTATAGTTTTGTTTACTTTCTTTGCTGCCTACTCTCTGAAGGTTATTGTTAATCTGATTCTTCTTATTGTGTTGCATGATTTTTTTTAAGGATCCACTGGCATAAATAAAGGTCAATAAAGGAATTTGTGTTCCCCATAAGAAGATATGAGCCTTGATTGGGTCAGAGTGACGTCATACTGCAGGTTCCTTGCAAGTTTGATGTGCCACCCGCTGTTAAGGACTTTTTAGTGACACAAGCACTGGCCACTTATATTACTCCCGATAAGACCTGTTGAATTTGTAGCATTAATTAGTCCTATAGAAAACGAACGTCTTTGTTCGGAGGCGTGCATCTAAACATCAACTCAAAACATTAGGGCCCGTTTCGATTTCCCTGCCCCTAACTAACTCTCTCTCTCTCTCTTTCTCTCTCTATTTCTCTCACTCTTTGTGTGTGCGGGCGAGTTGGGATTTAAAATTTTTGGACATAAGAACATACAACTTAATTGATACAACGCATTCCACTTTCAATATTAGGTAATAAAGTAATTAATAGAAGATTAATAAAATTAGCAGGAAATTAGAAATAAAGTAAAACACAAAAACATACAAGAGACACCTAAAGAACAGCAGAACAGGGACATTCTTATTGAAATTTAAAGCAAAGGTATTATGGTTTTGGGATAGGTTTAAAGTGAAATATTCTATGAACGTGTTGAAAGAAAATCCTTGGAACAGGAAATATCTAGCAATTGGAAATTGGTTTACCAAATATAAAGTTGGATTAAAAGGTTCTGAAGAAGATTTATTAACTGATGTGTATTAAATGTGACAAAGGTAGACGACAGATGTTTTATGACAGTACGACGCGAACTCTGACATGACAACTTTTGAGGGATATGACAGCATTCCATAAATGCCAGACTGATAACATCCGCATCTATGAGCTGTTTGACGTCACAGGTGCAGAATCGTCAGCTACGTCCTGGAGATACAGGAGAAGCGACCTCACGGGGACTGAATGGGAAAATCCACAAACACACAGTTGTAAATTTTGGCATACGCTGGCTAAATTGAGGCAAAATTAAGGATCTGTCAGCACAAATCTCAGTGGAATCAAGGCGGACGCGCCGAGGGAAGGGTCTATGTGTGGAATTGGAAAGTATCTTTTTGGTGAATGAAAGTGTGAAAGAAAAAGTGTTTATATGTCTATGTGGTTTGAGTGAATGTTTAAGGGACGGGCGGCCTCAGGAAGGAAACCTGATTGAGGTCACCGGCAAGCCCTTACAGTACTTAGGATGCAATGGGCGGACAGGCCTGATCAACCTGGATCACTATTGCACTCCCAAGTACTGATTTTCAAATTTTTGGAGAAAGATTGGAATAATTAAATTCAAGCATCAAGTGAATGATTGATTGACGTTATTACACAAAATTTATGCAAAACTGAAAGTTTTGGAAGGGAGGTAATTTACCCCTTCGCACTGGCAAGTGCCACTCCTCCTCCATTTCTCTTCACAGGTTTGAGGTGACATGTGACCGGTGTGACCAGAAGGTCGGAGAACGCTTCAAATAGCGCCGCATCACGCCCATCCCGGAATTTCTCCTCAACAGGGAGGGAGATATAAGATATTCTAAGTTAGGTTCCATGAAAACAGATTAAGATATAGTTGTCGCTTTAGCCTGCTCATGTGCTCCGCAGTTTTTATTATTATTCACATTGGGTGCACGACTAGATAAAACACACCCAGTCCAGGATAGAGCAGAATTTTGTTGTATTGTTAAGACTTTTCCATAATATACGGCACCACAGCGGTGATACTTGAGGTTAATTTCAGTTAAGTTGGCGGTGGCGCTGTTTTTATGAAAATTACTCACTTAACGCAAGGGTAGGTTCTTCGTAGAGGGGATTACAGAGTTACATGCGGGACAAAATTTACTTGTCAGGAACTGTCCTTACTTGAGGCCGAGGCCAGACCTACAGACCAGCATGATGGTCACCGGCTGAATGGGGACACCTCAGGTGAGATTGGCCGTGCCGTGCATCAGATATTTCTGGCCCCGTTGGGGCCGATGTTGCTGTATCTTTCAGGTGGGGAGCGGAGGAGACAGGCCTGGTCTATGTGGCCAGGGTGAGACGTGAATGGAGTGAGACTTCCGGCAGTGACCCATCCAATAATGTCGTCATTCCGCAGCTGTTTCAGTTGGCCGTCCTTAGGGCGTGTCCTTCCGGTTACGGACATCATGTGAAACAGTCCATCAATGAAAAAATGCTAATCAGTCTCAGGAGAACACATTTTTTTTTACATCATTTTGCACGACATCAGAAAAGGAAAATGTGGGATTGGATTAAGGAGCGTTACTAAAAATTGTTGTACTTGCAGGTTCAGGTGGCCAAGAGGGCTAAAAATGATAAAATAAAAAAAATGAAAAAAAAGGGGTGGGGCAGCTAATGCATGCAGCTCCCAGTGCACCTGCGCCTTCCGCTTCTGCTGCTCCTAGGCAAGGTTCGGGTGACGCGGCACCACAGCAGACTGGCTGTCCGTACCCGGCCAGTCAACGAGGTCGGGATTGCGGTAACAGAGGTAGGGGTGGTTATAGACGGGGGTTGTGAGTGGGGTGTGCTCTTGCTGCGGGGTCACTGGGTGATGAACTGTCCATACCGAGCCACTTTCTGGAATGTGCCATCCTCTGGTCCGGTGCCATTCCTGTCGCCCAGAGCTCAACCAGCGCAGGGGGCGCCACCGTTACCCACTCCCAACGCACTCTTGACACCAACCCGCTGGTACCCCATTCCATGACAGGGGGCCGCGGAGCATATGTGGTGCTCTCCTCCATTCCACTGGCTGAACTGAAACATCTGAGGGCAGCTCTGAAACCTGGTTCTCCATCCTCCCGCGGTGGGTATGCCCTGTTCCTGATCCAACCTCCACTCATTCACCAATTGACCCAGTACCTTGTACACTGTACATATGATCGCACACATGATTTGGTTTATCAAAATGCATTCATCCAAATTTAGTCAGGAGTTCATCTTGCATTAGGATTATATATGTGTTATGTCTACCGGCGTTGCCTCGCATGCGTGCCTTGTCCCTGAGCAGCAGAAATGGTATGAATTGTTTACTTTCGCTGAGCCACAAATCACATTGACTATTGATGCGCGTCTTCATACTAAAGATCTAGGCCCCATGGTAAAGCGGTGTGTAGAGGCGGTTGGCTGGGTTCAGACGTCTATTACATGTTGAATACTCCGCGTCACAAACAGGGTATCATACTTCAGCACCCACTACAAATTCTTCGGTTTTGGGAACGTGACTTAATTTCAAAATTTCACGAAACGGGTCACTCGGGAGAGGTAGCTCTGTGTGCGTCTCTGCCGGAGGGTTTGTGGACACGGGGCCCGACTGATTTTGGGCTCTGCTCCACAGCTCCCCCAATTGTTTTACTGTCTCTACACCCTCGCCCAGTTGACAGAATCAGAGTTGGCACAGCCTGGAGGTGGAGGGAGGCATTCGGGAGACAATAGGAGGTGAAGACTGCAGCGGTCTTGGAGCTGTCTACATCTTGGAGAGCACCTATTCTTCCCGTAAAAAATGGTTTAATTTGGTATCTGCGTAATTCTAGTTTGGGGATTGTCAGGTTCGCCAATTTAACATATAGGGTTCATAGCTGAAAAGAGAGGACAAACAGCTCTTGTGGAGACAGAAAGGTTAACAAAGTTTATTTGGCAACTTCATCTCCCTTCTGTTCCTCGATGTTTTTCATGCATTCCCTTTTATAACATCGAGGAATCAGATTACACTTCGAGAAATCAGATTACATTAAAGGGTGGTACAGTTCGTCTTCTCAAAAGCTGGTTTGGTCCGGTTTATCATTGGTGTGTCGTCGTGGGTCGCAGCTGACTTTGACGTCAGCATCTCTTATCAGGACCTAGCACGATGTTGCTTGCTTCAGACTTTGAGGCCAACTTCTTTATCAGGACTCATCACGATGTTGTTTACTTCATCCTCATTTCTGAAGAAGTGCCACCGCCCTTCTTTTCAACATGATATGTGCACCATGTATTGAAATAAAGTTGCGTCATGGCAAATGTATAATAACCTCCAAATATTATTCTAACAGGGATTTTTATTTATTTCCTTATTTTTTTATCATAAATGGTAACTATTTCATTTGGTTTGCTTTAAAGATTTGCCAAAAAACTGTCAAAATTGGAGCGTTAGCTCAGGGCTTAATTTATAATCTCTAAACAGTTAGATATTTGAATTCAGTGAACTAAATTTTCTCTAATTCAGGAATAATTTGCCCATCTTGCAAAGCCAAATTCTAACATTGTGCCATATTAGCTGGATATCATTAGGACATTATTGCGAACCAACACTGCTGGATTGTGGTGATTATCAGCAAAACTAAATTTATACGTTGGAGAATTGTTTCTGGGGCCAATGCCTGTGAGGATGACACGGTCTAGATTATATTCGAAGAAAGCTATTACAACAGTCTGAGAATTGAAATAGATATAATATTTGGTGGGTTTACGTTAATTACAATATCTTATTCAAGTGACTGATACAAGCTTCACAAACAAGTTTAAAAAGGTGATTGAGTGCAATTAATGACGGTAGTGTTGCGATTATTTAGTTAAGAAATTTAATTGCGGGACGGCACTAGTTAATTTGTTACATTTTGTTGTCTCATATAACTTTGATTGGGATCAACCCCACTAGGGGGTGGGGTCGACAGGGGGGGTCATAGTATATTTCTTGCTGCATGCATTTTTTGTGGCCACAGGTTGCGTTTTCATTTTCATGGTAAGATATTTTTTCGGCGGGGATTGAAGGATTGTATTACGATTACTGGCATTATTTTAAACACATACGGGACAGAATGTCGATTATTAAAGTTAGCAGGTTCATATTCACTGAATATTTTAAACATTGATGCAACAAAAAGCATTTATCAAATTGAATTAGAAGCACGGGTCACAAGAATGACTGGGATTGTAGGCCTGATGTTTACTGATTTATTATATTATTCTTAGATGCTAAATTTATAGTACTTAGTTTAAATGTGTGAACTTTATTGAAATTCTCAGTCGTGAGAACAAATTTGCCTACATAGCATTTCCATGAGCTGCCCTCACATTCACAGCACTTCATGGACAAATACGACAAAGCACATTCTCCACATTGGCTGTAGAGATGCAAACATACCAAATTGGGTACTGGAGGACTCACACAAAAAACACATTCCGAAAGACATAACAATTGGAGATCGGAGCACACGCACATACACACTTGAACATACACGTGCACATACACACGCACATTCACATGCACATACACGGACACATACGCGTATACCTGCACATACACGCGCACACACCGACAAGATTACAAAAGAATGCCAGCGGAGAGAGAGACGGAGAGACTGCCCGCCGGAGAAGGCCAGCCTTGGCGTGCCAGTCTTGGAGACCAGACGGGAATCAACTATCCAGACGATGACTAACCTGGGGAGGACCTTCCCTCGGACGTGGACCCGTACCGTGGGAGGGAGCAAGGACGACCAATTCAACCTACATGACCCTTGACATAAAAAAGCTCCTATAAAAACTGAAGCTGGGATGAAAGATGGCGCGCATTTTTCGACTGTGCTCGCCCGAGTGCAGTTTCTCGTGAGATTAAGAAAAAGCCGCCCAGATATCTGTCTTTGTACTATTTCCTGAGCTCCAGAAACTGAAGAAACTAAATATCGGAACTCTAATCAGTTGTTGAGTCTTTATTTGACCCTTTTCTTCTTGAGTACAAAAAAAACGAACACGTACTGGCGTAAGTTTGGCTTTTAAAGGTTGATTTACAAACTACTTCTCATTTCCATGGTGACCCAACTCCAACAGTAACTGTAATGATAGCAGTTATATCATTAGTCACTAGTTGGCAGTATTGCCTGACGTGTGTTTGGTTACCAGACAAACAAGTGTGTCTGCACATAGACGAGAATGCAAGTCAGTAAATAAAGACACACAAGCTTGCAGCATCACGTTACCTACGTGACTTCTTAAGATAGAAGACAGAACATTACATGGTACCAGGTCGCGGGTCAAGAAAAGGACTGACGCGAGATGGACTCCGTAAGGCCACCAGAAGCGCTGAAAATGACGGGAAATGTGGACCCGAGTTGGCGCGCTTTCAAGCAACAATTCCTGCTCTACCTTGCCGACGTGGGAGTCGGAAACAGAGCGGACGAAAGAAAAATAGCCCTTTTGCGAACCAATGCCAGAGGCCATCGAGGTATTCAACACCTTTGTTTATGATGAACCCGAAGATAAAGACAAGTTTGAAAAGGTCCAGTGGATTTAATTGCAGATACACTTGCAAGGACATTTTCAAGTCGGACCTTTCAAGAGAAGCTATATCGTCCAACACTCACTCAGTGGTGCGTAAGTGTGTTTCTGGATATTATTTGTCCAGCCGTGGTGTCATAAATGATGGTATTTTGATGGGGATTCATTCAAGTAGGACGAAGTAGGACTTCACTGAAGGCACAGGTATGAAATGCACTGAAGTAACTTTAAAAGTAAAAGTAAAAAAAATATACGATTGTTTAAGAATGTGCAAGAAAGAACTCAATCTGATCGAAATGTTGTGCTTTGACAAATGTTGAAAATAATGATATTTTCCAGGAGGTATTTATTTCTTTGTTGTTTATTCTTTCAATTCTATACTTATTTCAATATTTGAGTATTATTTTTCTTTCAATATGTCGTATATTTTGTCTTTGAAGTGTGGGTCCTTGCTGCCTTCAGGAGAGGCAGCCGAGCAAGGCTGGATTGGTGATGGAAAAGAACAAAAGAAAGAAGAAAGATTTTATTCTCGTCACATGCTGATGTCAAAAGAAGTCTCCCCAAAAACGTGCGAGCCCCCTCTCAGACATTCCCTTCTTATAGGGAAGGCCCAAATAGGACATGAATATCTAATTTTCCCTTGTTGCATATGCATTCCCATCCCGCTAGTCTTCGGGATTTCCCTCCAAAAGTCCCCCAGAGGGAGAGCAGATGCGTCTCCCCGTTGATACGACCAGTCTACTCGTGACCACCTTAAATTACTTCCATACCCTGGAAGGTCATTGACCTGGCGAGAGAATTGCCCCCACCATAAACAATGCTCAGGCCTATTTTCTCTCAGGGCAGTATCTGGTTACATCGGAACTTCAGAACCAAGACTGGTCACTTCTGTGAGCTCCAGTCCCTTCATAGTTTCATAAAGAGAATTACTTCCCATATCTAGATTAGGCCATTTAAAAATACACAACTTTTTTTTTCATTTATTTCAATTTATATTTAAGCTTGCTTATGTAATACTACAATATTTATTCAATTATTTTAATATGTGAAATTATATAAATATTAATTTAAACCTTTTTATTTCACACTTGAATATTTCTTAACATATTTGTTCATTTGAATATGTATGCAATTTAAATTATTCCATCCATCCAGCCATTTTCTGCAGCTCATCCGGGGTCGGGTTATTGAATTAATTTTTTAGTATTTTTTTATAATTCAATATTTATTTCAAGATCAGGACTCTTCTCAATGAGTTCAATATTTATAAAATGTTTCTATATTTGTTATTAATTGAATTAAGTCTGTATGTGATTTCCAATTTTACATTTTAATATTTCCCTATTTCACTATATAAATAATCCAATCTATAAAAAATATAATAAAGCATGAAAAAAAATATTTGGTATATTTTTCCGAAGTGAGATTCTGCTTAGCAACAAATGCCAAACGCTTGATGGAGCTCAACCTAGAAAGTGTATTTAGCCAGTCAGAAATTTATTCAGAAAGCGAAATATTAAATGTATGTGAGGGGATATTTGAAGAGTTTGAGTTATGTTCAATGGACCATTTATATACGAGCCAGCCAAACACAACGAGAAAACCAGCGCTGACTCCAGTCGCCATCAAGTTGCCAACTCCTGACATTCCAAAACCTTTGAGAGAAACTGAGACTATTTGCGTTTCTCTTTCTTGTTCTTTTTATAGTTCAACTTCTAGTTCAGTTTTTCACCTTTTCACACAGCGTAATGAAGGCCAGTTGAGCAAGTGGAACACGTGATTTTATTGATGATTGTGGAAGGCAACGATTTCATAAGCACAGTTTCTTCTCACACCTTTTCCATTAAGTACGTTTAAAAAGACAACTGAAAAGCATAATGTTAACAAATGTTCCAGTCAAAGGCAATTAATTTCATTAATAATGTTTGATATGAAAACAAAAAAAGATCATCATCACTCAGGGACAACGGATGCAAATTAGCCATTGGCTATAATTTGGCATATTTACAGGAAACTGTTTGATTAATATGCACTGTCCCTGTATACTTTCAAAAATAAAAACAAATACAAATACAAATACTCAGACACAATGGTTCTTCTGGCACGGATCACATTGGCTTAATGTCAATAAAAAAGCTTTGCAAAATTCAATATATCGTATTTTATTCAAAATCACATTTACATCTTACCACAAAGAGTCAGTTCCTTCAGTTTTTTGTTTTCTTTTTTTTAAGCTTCAAGGATCGCTGCTATTCTCACCAGCACAATTGTGACTCTCCGCATGCTGTTTAGTGGAGAATTTTTTAGCACAAACGCTGCAACTGAATGTCTTGTCTTCACTGTGTGTTCTTGTGTGGCGTCGTAAATACGACTTTTGAGAGAAACTCTTGGCACAAACTGAGCAGGAAAAATGTTTTTCTCCAGTGTGTGTTCTTGTGTGATCTGTTAAACTTGACTTTAAAGAGAAGCTTTTGCCACAAACTGAGCAGGAAAATGGTTTTTCACCACTGTGTGTTCTTGTATGTTGTGTTAAATGTGCCTTTTGAGAGAAGCATTTTCCACAAACTGAGCAGGAAAAAGGTTTTTCTCCACTGTGTGTTCTTGTATGTTGTGTTAAATGTGCCTTTTGAGAGAAGCATTTTCCACAAACTGAGCAAGAAAAAGGTTTTTCTCCACTGTGTGTTCTTGTGTGTTCTGTTAAACTTGACTTTTGAGAGAAGCTTTTGCCACAAACTGAGCAGGAAAAAGGTTTTTCGCCACTGTGCTTTCTTGTGTGACTTGTTAAATTTGATTTTAGAGAAAAGCTTTTACCACAAACCAAGCAGGAAAATTGTTTTTCTCCAGTGTGTGTTCTTGTGTGATTTATCAAATGAGACTTTTGAGAGAAGCTTTTCCCACAAACTGAGCAGGAAAAAGGGTTTTCTCCAGTGTGTGTTCTTGTGTGCCTTTTTAAATTTGACTTATAAGAAAAGCTTTTGCCACAAACTGAGCAGGAAAAGGGTTTTTCTCCACTGTGAGTTCTTGTGTGGCTTGTTAAATTTGCCTTATGAAAGAAACATTTTCCACAAACTGAGCAGGAAAAAGGGTTTTCTCCACTGTGTGTTCTTGTGTGGCTTGTTAAATTTGCCTTATGAAAGAAGCATTTTCCACAAACTGAGCAGGAAAAAGATTTTTCACCACTGTGTGTTCTTGTGTGACTTGTTAAATTTGATTTTTGAGAAAAGCTTTTACCACAAACCAAGCAGGAAAATGGTTTTTCTCCAGTGTGTGTTCTTGTGTGACAAGTTAAATTTGGCTTATAAGCAAAGCTTTTGCCACAAACTGAGCAGGAAAAAGGTTTATCTCCACTGTGTTTTCTTGTGTGAATTATTAAATGCGACTTTTGAGAGAAACTCTTGCCACAAACTGAGCAGGAAAAAGGTTTTTCTCCAGTGTGTGTTCTTGTGTGACAATTTAAATTTGACTTTACAGAGAAGCGTCTCCCACAAACTGAGCAGGAAAAAGGTTTTTCTCCACTGTGCATTCTTTTGTGTGCTATTAACCTTGCCTTTTGAGAGAAACCTTTTCCGCAAACTGAGCAGGAAAAATGTTTTTCTCCACTGTGCGTTCTTGTGTGCCTTACAAAATGAGACTTTCGAGAGAAGCTTTTGCCACAAACCGAGCAGGAAAAAGGTTTTTCACCACTGTGTGTTTTTCTGTGCCCTTTTAAAGACAGTTTTGAAGTGAATGAGTCAGAGTGACATGCCCTTTCACCTTTGGCTTGCCCATCATCATCATCATCATCGTCATGAGCGTCTGATAATGTGTCCTCATTATGTGCTTGTGATGGCCCCCGGTGGTCTTCATCACCTTCTGTTGTCACGTGATGTCTTGAGCTGCTGCTTGTAGGCTCCGCCCCTCTGTTGTCCTCACTCACATCCTTGTTTTCATCTTCAGTCTTTATAGGGACAACGTTCACTGGTGACTTGTTGATCTCCGCCTCCTCCTCCTCCTCCTTTTTGATGTGAGTCAAATCTGGCTCCCCTTTCACAGAACAGAGATCATTTTGTCTGACGTATGCAGGACACAAAAAGACAAATTTGGTTTGGTCAAGTCAAACCTCAGGCGGCGACTTCGACTTATATTGTTTTTACCATGCTACCTTGACTTGTGCTCGCCGCACACGGAGCAATGCGTGCAACCCCGATTTGGACCGGACCATGGGGGCATTTCACAAAATTACGTCCTACGATGTAAACCTCCCTTTAGCAGCACAACTGTGATAAACGAGCATTTAAAAAGGAAGCACGTTGCGGCTGATGCCAGATTTAATTCCTGACAGAGTCACAGACGTTTCTGGAAGCGAGCTGAAGTTAGCACACACAGGCTATTGTGTGCGTCTGATGGAACGCCTGTTGTGGGACCCTAACATATAATTGGGGGCCACTGGGGGCCATCGCAACATAATGTCATTGATAAAATAGGAATCCTTCAAGTGAAATATGTTTACAAGTATTTCTGTTAGGTTCGCCGGTCGGCGAGGAGGGGGTGGACCCAAAATGCGAGTAAGCCGGGATTAGGGTAACCTAAAGGGAATTTATTCAACAAAACGAAACCAAAAGGCAACAAGGTACTAGGGACAAAATAACAAAACAATGAGGACGAACAAGGGCGCAACAGGACAGAACTGAACTAGACTGTGAAACGGGGACAATAACAAGTGACTACGAGCTATGATCAGGAATGACAGCAAAGAGTAACGGTGGCATGAGGAAAGGGCAAAGCAATGGCAGTGCTGTCCGCAAACTGGGCAATGCGCCGACGCTGAGCTGTCGGCACGGGGTGGTTAAGTAGTCCATTGATTAGGGGAGAAGATGGGAGTCAGGTGTGCGGGGCTAACGGGGAACAGGTGCGTGGCTGGTGGGAACGGAGAGCTGAGGGGAAACGCCCCTACTCAGCCTACCGGGGTAAACAAAAACAAGGACAAGGCATGGGACGTGAAAAATGACAACAAAGCCCTGCCATGACCGACACTGATCATGACAATTTCTTTTTGCATTTAGAGATAGAACTAAATGTTCCTGGGCTTGTTGGTAGAAAAGGGGGTTGTGGCGTACTCCCTTTTTAAGCCCATAGTAAGCCAAAGATGCAGATGCATTCCTTGCAGCATGCGCTCTTTCACTGATCGAGATCCGTGCAACTTTGGATGGATGCATTAAATGTATTTTAAATGTTTGGATGAGGTGAAACTATGCACACGTGCACAAAACAGTGCAGGGCCACCGGAGGTTCATTGACCGAGCCAGTAAAAATGTCATAAATAAGACCAATACGTACTTGATTTATTTAAAAAATAAATAATCCTTTGTGCTTTATCCACTAAAATTCATCAACCGCCATTGATCTTTTTGCCGCAGTGTGCACAGTTTTTGTCAAAAACGAGACAAGTCTGCACAAATGAATCACCCAGCCAAGATTGTCTTTGTCACTCGCGAGGAGCAGTCCGCCAAAGAGAAAAGCGTTCCCGCTCCTGTGCGGCGTTTTATTGAAGCGCAGCAAAGCAATTTGTAGATGTCAACTCATAAAGAATGGAAAAAACATGAACACTTTGACTTTATCACACTTCTGTTAAATGTGAGCTAAACGGTTTTCTGTCAAACACGGTTCAAGACGTGCATCTGTTTTTGTGGCTTCCTGCTAAACTGCCAGCATAGACACAACTCTGTTACCACTGAACTAACGTGTTCCTGTTTAAGAGGTCCATGTTTTTGTGACCTTCTATTAACCCGTAAGCATAGTTTTGAAACATGATGACATGACAAACTTAATTTCTTTCACAATAATATGAAAACTTTCGCAGATATAGCAAAAACAAATTGGAGAAGCTGCGGAGCAGAGCACATCATCAGTCAGACCCCGGGTCCACAACCCCTCTGGCAGAGATGCAAACAGAGCTTTCGCTTCAGAGTGACCCATTCACTGTCTACCATAGTGCCGAGAAACTCGGAAAATGTTCCATAAGAGAAGAATTCGGAATGGGTGCTGAAACACCACACCCTGCTAGTGACATGGAGTATTCGACATCTAAAATTAACTCTGCCAACCGTCTTTACCAATGGGCCGAAATCTTGAGTATGATGATGCGCACCGATAGTTAATGTGATTTGTGGCTCAGCGAACATAGACAATTCATACCGTTTCCTCTGCTCTGGGGCAAGGCACACATGCGAGGCAGCACCGGTAGACATCACAAATACATAATCCTAATGCAAGATGCACTTCTGACCCTCGGAATTGGGTGAATGCATCCTGAAAAACCAAATCATAAGAACTGAGTGTTCAATGCAAAGGACCAATTGGTGGTTTGAATGGGTGGAGGCGGCTACACTACGCAGACCAGAGCAGGAACAGGACGTACCACCCGCGGGAGGATGGAGACCCTGGTCTTAGAGCGGCCCAGTTGACTGGAACGGAGGACAACAGTCAAATTCAGTTCCTTCTGGAAATTCAGTCCCACTCGAATTCCAGTGTTTGTTTCACAGGTGTGGGTTCGGTCCATGGCAGTGACTCGGCCAATCTCAAGAGTCCCACAAGCGTGACAGTGTTGTTGCTCATTGGGATATGCAGAAGGAACTTGCAAAGCGTGGAATATCTTGTTCCACCATCAAAAACTGTTGTCCATCAATCGTCACCGGAATGCCAAGACTTGCCGGTCCTTGAATGCTGAGGCTCCGCGGGCACCCCTATCGTGGAATGTGGTCCCAATCGGGTTGAGGCGTCAAGTGTGCGTTTGGAAGCCATAGAAGCGTTGTCGGAGGAGGGGGTAGCGATGGCGCCCCCGTGCTAGAGGAGCTCTTTGTGACTGGCATGGCGCTGGACCACAGGATGGCACATTTCAGGAAGTGGCTCGGTTTGGACCGCTCATCACCCAGTGACCCCACAGCAAAAGCACGTCCCACTCACAACCCATGTCTATAACCACCCCTACTTCTGTTACGTGACCTTGTTGACCGGCCGGTGCGGACAACAAGTCTGCTGTGGCACTGCGTCACCAGAACCTGGCCAAGGAGCAGCGGAAACGGAAAGAGCAGAAGCAATGGGAGCTGTGTGCGTCGGCTGCTGCATGAGCTGCTTCCGCTCCGTTTTATTAAATTTTTTTCCCCCCATATTCTTTTTTCCTTTCCCTGTGAATTAGCACTCTTGTCCCTCTGAACCCACAGGTATAACAATTCTTTTTCTCCATCCAATACAATATTTTCTTTCATCGATGCAGAAACGGGGGTTCTACTCATACTGATTAGCAGTTTCTCATTGACGGACTGTTACGCTTGATGTCAGTAACTGGGAGGCGCACGCCCTCGAGGACGGTCACCCGGCACAGCTGTGTGGTGGTGACACTATTGGACGGGTCACTGGTGGAAGCTTCAATCCATTCGCGTCTCGCCCCGTCTCCCATAAGAGCTCACCAACTTAATCCCTCATCATATTTTACAAATGCCAATGCCAATTGGTTTTGTCTTCTGTTTATGATTCATATTCAATCCCCATGAACACAAACTATAATTTAGCTAGTCTTTTTTAACTAACTAATACAGTGATTCTCAAATAGTGGGGTGCGCCCCCCTGGGGAGGCGCGGTGCGATGCTGAGGGGGGCGCGTGGGACCCTGGGGAACATGATTTACATGGTTTTGGGACCAAAAAAGGCGATCTCAGACAACAAGTTTGAGCTCGTCAAAGTTGTTTGTGCCCCAAGTTCACGCAGTACTGATTAAAAAAAAAAAAAAAAGCGTTGACCCGGAAGTGATTTCTTTCGCCGCTCCTAAAATGCCCGCGCCAAGCTATCTTGCGCTGCAGCTGAGCGAGCAAGGCGGCGCTAAGCGCGCTAATCGCTAAAATGAATTGCTCGATGGACGCTCGACTTTGAAAAGAAATCTGACTTGAACTGCGTTTGGGCGGAGAGCCAGCAGCTATGAACAGAAATGTTGTATTGCAACCATTACGTATCCAAACAAAATAAGACGATGGCTACGTGAGCAATTTAGCAGACGCTCTCAGGCTGGAACACGGAAATGGCTGACGTCATCACAACAAAGCGGTTTGACGTCAATCAGATTGCAAACATAAAAAAAAAATTTATATAGAATTTTTGTTTGAAATCCCCCTGGCTCTTTTTGTCTTTTCTATCTTATCTATGTATTAATAACTGTTTGGTTTGTTCATGTTAATAAAGTTAAAAAAACTAAAAAACGTATAGTAAATATTTATCATCCCATCAATATTCGCACCACAGAGTGCTGAGTTTCGAGATCCTCACTTTTTTTATCAATTTATCTTTGTTAAGGGATATGTTATTGACAATCCAACATTAATATACAAAGAACATGTACATGAGTACGAAATGTAAAAATATTGTGGTGGGGGGAGCTAATTTATTTTCTTCTTGGTAGGGGGGGCGTGACAGGAAATAATTGAGAACCACTGAACTAATATAACCTCGTTTTCCTCAACCAATGAGTCAGTATTCTTTGAAGTGGATTATGCGCAGACTAAAAAATTCTAATTTAATTTAAATCAATTTACTGTATATCAAAAGTCCCCTCATAACATGATAATTCATCATATTCCTGTCATTTCCATCTCAAAATGTCGTTCCATTAATTGAATTACCGTAGTACATCCGTCGCCAAACTGAAGTATGGAACATTAGATGTTTTTTTTTTTTTCGTTTTGCATGACCTTTAACCTTGCATGTTCTTTTTCAACAAAATTGTATCTTTTTTCAGTGTTCACGTTTTCATCACTCAGGGTTTTTCCGTGTTGACAAATCACATTCCACGGAACATGCATTCATTCTTTTATGATCTTAGATTTCTCTATTTAAATCACCCCTTCTTGCAATGAAGATTAATTTCACCCCAATGATTATGTAGCCAATTATCTTTCTCATTCTAATTTTGCTTTGGTTATTATCCAAAATTTTAAACATATTTTTTATGCTGCATCTTTCAATGCACACTAGGACGCACACGCGTTAGTTGAACTGATAAAACGGAATATTAATGCAATAACATTTGGGTTTTAGAAGGGGCAATTCGGCACTGGTTTATAACTATCACCCCTTATCTCCTGCGTGGGGGCTGCCTGACTTCCTGGTCCCAAAGTAGATGGTAGCCAGGTTTTTGATTTTGTGTGGCCTTGACCAGAACACGAGTAATCACAGGGTACGTATCTGAACAGCGTATCTCTTGCTACGTACCAGCGAAACCATCGGGCCCTCCACACAACGGTACGCCTCGATCCTTACTGTGTTCCATGCCACAAAGTGCCCAATACGATACGTGGAAGCGCGCTTCTCTTCATTATTTCTATTTCCAGCTCATAATTTTCCTGCTAAAATTTCCACCATGGCCAGGGTCTGTGCTCAAACTGAGCTTATTCACGACTATGTTGTCTATAGCTATAGTTTTACACTTATTTCTCATCTCTTTAACCACTAGACCTTTCTTTTCTTTATCTTCTGCACATTTCTCCCGCACTAGTCCCATTTACTTAGTTCCTATCATCAATTTTTAAATGTATTTATTTTTTTTTATACTTTTTATAATGTTCTTTCATAGTGCGGTTACTTTGACATCTTTTAATGTCTTAATCATTATAGAGGCCTCTTGTTTAAACAATAATTGAAACTAACACAGGGACATTTTCCATGATCAATCAGCCAGCAGACCCACACGCACAAGCTCTCTTTAACGACCCCAAAATCCCCGACCGCTTGGACACAGGCGCACAACACCCATTGTGAGTAAAAGCATCTCACCGAAAGTTCAGCCGGCCGGCTGTTGAACGCCTGCGCCCCAGCACCCTGAGACCCTCAATGGAGCAAGAATCCTGTTTGTGACGCCAAAAATGTGGTATATTTTGTTGTTGATGTGTGGGTCTGGCTCAGCTTCCCTCCGGACAGGTCGCCGAGCATGGCAGAATTGGTGATGGAAAAAAATTCTCTGACACAGCCATTTTGGTTATTTTTGTCACGTGCTGATGTCAAAAGAAGTCTCCCCAAAAAGCAAAAAGGGAAAGGTGTCCCCTCTCTCCGGCCTTCCCTTCTTATAGGGAATGGCCACACCGGACATGAATATTGAAGGTTTGTATTACGATTGCTGGCATTATTTTAAACACTCACGGGACAGAAGGTCAATTATTTAATTTAGCAGGTTCATATTTACAAAATATGTTCAACATTGATTAAACAAAAAGCATTTATCAAATTAAAGTAGAAGTACAGTGCATCGATAAGATTGACTGGGATTGTAGTCATGGTGTTTACTGATGCATTCATATGCTAAATTGATATGACTTAGTTTAAATGTAAGACCTCAAAATTGCACACAGAGTATTTTCATGACCCACACTCTCATTCAGAACAAACAGATTCAGTCTGCTCAGGTCAAACTGATGACAAACCAGATCGCACTACATGGACAAATACGACTGAACACATTCTCCACATAGGCCATAGAAGATATCAAGTTGGGCCGGGGAGGACGTCACAGGGACACTATCAAGAACACCAAAAATACATAATTTGATCTGTGAAAATTTACACCACACAATCTGTACACTGACGAGATTACAGGGGAATGTGAGCAGGAGAGACGGAGAGACTGCCGCCTGCCTGAGAAGGTCAGCCTTGGACATGGAACGTGGGAAGGAGCAAGGACGACCGATTCAACCTACATGACCCTTGACAAAGAAAACCACCTAGAAAATGTGAGGCTGGGCTGAGATCAGCGCGCCATTTTTCGATTGTACGCGTCTGAGTACAGTTTCTCGTCAGAGTAAGAAAAAGCCGCCCAGATACTATTTCCTGAACTCCAGAAATCGAAGAAACTAAAATATCGGAACTCTAATCAGTTGTTGTTGAGCCTTTTTGACCCTTTTCTTCTTGAGTCCAAAAAACAAACACGCATTGGAGTAAGTTTGGCTTTGAAGATTCATTTACTAAATGGTTCTCATTTTCTCGGTGGCTCAACTCCAACAGTGGATATAAACATACACTACATCTGTCAGCATAGTTTTGAAACATGATGACATGACAAACTTAATTTCTTTAACAACATATAAAAACTGGAATATGTAAAATGTTAATCAGTTCAAATTTTAAACTGGAAAAAAAACACGGAGTTTACCCCCCACAAATGGTTATTCTTTGGCATTTATTTTCTGCACTGATTTCATTTGGCATAAACAAATGTTCAGCAAACTGGCAAGTAAAAGGCAACATTTAAAAATAAAACGGCAATAACCTTGAACGATTTCCCCAAACAACTTAATGTTGTGATGCATATTTTTAACGATAGAAAGTCGTTCTTTACAAAGCAAATGAGAGTAAAACGTAGACAAACCTGCTTCGTGTAGCACAACACGAGGCTGCTTGTAACCTTCGCCCAGCAGTTTAAGATGTTGCTCGTTCTCTTCTTTTATTCCACAAAGTTCCTCTTTGTACTTGGGTGTCATTCTAGCACACATTTTCAAACGCCAATCTCAACAAATCCGCACTTGATCTCTGCTTGGCGATAACTCGTGAGCTTCTCTTTGTTCGACGAGACGAATGAAAGATGGCATCGTTTTTCAAAGTCGCACTGAAAGGATTTCCTGTTCGTCACGAAAGCGGAAGAACAGGACACACCCCGCTTTGATATGATTGGCTGCTGGCTTTGTGGAGCACTGTCACCAACTCACCGACAGATGTCACCATTTGCGATGCAAATCATTGTTATCTTCTTCTAAACATAGAGAAAAACCTAAGATGCACATGAACAAACATTTTAGTTCCCAAATACGAACTTGAGAGATGTATTGAATTTTACTTTTGTTGCTGGTTTTGTTTATACATCTGACACCATGTTGTTGGTTGGACAGTATTCCAAATGTATTTCTCTATTATTAACAGTTGACATGATGAAGTGAAACTTTATGTCAACATGTTTGCCTTTTTACAGGGTTTTTCGCCAGCGACGTGGTTGCGAATTTTAAATTAAAATACATCACTGTTTTATTCTCTAAATGTTAGAGTCTTAAAAAATGATTTCAATGTTTATAACTTAAATAACTTAAATATTTCATTATTCGTTTCAGTATTCATTAAACTACGGTGATTATTTATTTCAAGATTCATTGAACTGTTTTAGTAATAATTTAGTATTCAATGTTTACTCGTGACTGTATTTACTTTTTCAATATTTGTGTCACTATTTTGTTCAATCTTAATATTATGGAAAATTATTTTGCAAGTCAGGTTTTTGTTATTTATTGTGGCCACCTGCTTTTGAAGAAAGTGCCTTTCGCTTCTTGTACGAGGGGATTCTTTGCGAAGCCAAAACAACACGACCTTGACTGATAAGTAGGCTCAACGCAGAAAAAGTATCTTTTTGTTTTAAGATTACACAGTTCCTGTCAAATAAATCTTCATCTTCCTGTGTGCATCAGTATCTTCCCACGCACTTCTCCCACTGAGATTACTCTGCAGACTGACCCAAAAGACAATTTATTTTCCAGACTATCTCATTGATCTTCCCTTACCGCTGAAAATTCCACAACAATCTGGGGTCAGACGTGGGATAGCTGAATATCCGCCGGTGAAATTCAGGGACGCTGGCGGGTGACCTCCAGGGTTCAATTAAGACAGCAGCAGCAACGAACAGCGTGATGCGAATCATCTCGTCCGTGGTGACAAATAAACGCTGACTCCAGTCGCCATCAAGTTGCCAACTCCTGACATACCAAAACCTTTGAGAGAAACTGAGACTATTTGCATTTCTCTGTCTGGTTCTTTTTCGAGTTCAACTTCTAGTTCAGTTTTTCACCTTTTCACAGCGTAATGAAGGCCAGTTGAGCAAGTGGAACAAGTGATTTTATTGATGATTGTGGAAGATACCGATTTCATAAGCACCGTTTCTTCTCACACCTTTTCCATTAGGTACGATTTAAAAGACAACTGAAAAGCATAACGTTAACAAATGTTGTTCCAGGCAAAGGCAATTAATTTCATTTAAATGTTTGATGTAAACACAAAATAAAATCATCATCACTCAGACACAATGCACTGATCACATTGGCCTTGTGTCAATAAAAGAGCTTTGAAAATTCAATATATCAGATTTTCTAAATCACATTTACATCTTACCACAAAGAGTCAGTTCCTTCAGGTTTTTTTTTTGTCTTTTTAAGCTTCAAGGATCGCTGCTATTCTCGTAGGGCTGGGCAATAAAACGAAAATTTACCGTGATCGAAATTTAATAAAATCATTTTGCCCATGTCGGTTAATTCGGTGTTTAAAAAAAAAAGAAGTCCTTTTAGTCTGCAGCTATGTTCATGCCCCTGAAAGACGGCTTGAGCGGCTGTAGTCACGTGACTCCACCCAGCTGAACAAGAAAGAAAACTGACGACGCGGTCGTAGCTGTCGATTCAAATCTAGAAGCAGCTGACACGGCTGAAGACGACGTAATGTTCGTTGAAATTGTTCCTGTCGCGCTTGTCCCGAAAAGAAATTCGACATCTGTCGTTTGGAAATGTTTTGGGTTCCATAAAGACGATGTTTAAGCAAAAAAACATGAACTACAAAGTGCGTCGTAAGCACCTGAAACAGCGCGTCCAACCTTTTCTTTTTCACCACCCACAACACAACCATGTTGTTGACTTGGAGCTTGTGCTAAAAGTTCAAAGTGAGAAGCAAGGTTCGACAAGTGACAACAGCCCATAACGGAGGCGACACCATACGAGAGTCTCAGAGGTGGACGCGATAGCCGAGCACATAGCGAAAGATAGAGCTCCTCTAGTTACAGTGGAGCGCACAGGATTTAAACGCCTCATGAAAGTAGCCGACGAGAGGTACGAAAATATTTGTCGCAAACCGTACTTCCCGATATGGACAACATCGGGACGGGAGCGGACACATGTCAAGCATTTTGCATCCACATCAGACTTGTGGTCGAGTCGCAACATGGATCCCGGTTTGAGCCTGAATGTGCATTACATAGATGACAAGTGGCGACTGCGCACCAGCGTACTCGAGACGGCACATTTTCCTGATGAACCACACGCGTTTATTTGGCATTGGCATTACATTGACATTTTTTTCATTTTATTTAGCATTTTATTTACAGGCGACGAGCTCCTTTGCACATGGCATTATTTATATTGTTTTCAACATACCTTTACACAAATCTAGGCCTTTGCAAATGGCATTACAGCATCTCGGCACAATATATTTGCAGAAAAAGATTTTGTGAGAGGTACCCTTTTTCCCCTGTTCTTTGTGACATTGATCAAATCATGCAAAGCAAGCTATTTGGAATGTTTATACAAATGATTTTTGTACTTTTATTTTTCATTGAAAGTAATGTGAACTAGTTGGCCAATAAAAAAATCAGTTAATATGCATTTCCTGCATTTATTTTGATTTTGGTCCTCAGGGGCAATTTATCGTGCATTTATCGTTATCAAGATAAAATTGCCCAATTTATCGCGATATTGATTTTAGGTCATATCGCCCAGCCCTATATTCTCGCCATCACAATCGTGTCTCGCAGCATGCTGTTTAGTGGCGAATTTTTTAGCACAAACGCTGCAACTGAATGGCTTGCCACCACTATGTGTTGTTATGTGTTTAATTAAAGTAGACTTTTCAGAGAAGCATTTTCCACAAACTGAGCAGGAAAAAGGTTTTTCTCCACTGTGAGTTCTTGTGTGGCTTGTTAACGTTGACTTTGCAGAGAAGCATTTTCCACAAACTGAGCAGGAAAACGGTTTTTCTCCACTGTGAGTTCTTCTATGTTTTGTTAAAGTTGACTTATGAGAGAAGCTTCTGCCACAAACTGAGCAGTAAAAAGATTTTTCCCCACTGTGTGTTCTTGTGTGGCTTGTTAAATGAGGCTTTTGGGAGAAGCTTTTACCACAAACTAAGCAAGAAAGAGGTTCTGCAGTGTGTGTTTTTGTATGTTCTGTTAATCGTGACTTTAGAGAAAAGCTTTTACCACAAACTGAGCAAGAAAAAGGTTTTTCTCCACTATGTGTTGTTGTGTGTTTTCTTAAATTAGACTTTCCAGAGAAGCTTTTGCCACAAACTGAGCAGGAAAAAGGTTTTTCTCCACTATGTGTTGTTGTGTGTTTTCTTAAATTAGACTTTCCAGAGAAGCTTTTGCCACAAACTGAGCAGGAAAAAGGTTTTTCTCCAGTGTGTGTTCTTGTGTGTTCTGTTAAATTTCCCTTTTGGGAGTAGCATTTTCCACAAACTGAGCATGAAAAAGGTTTATCTCCACTGTGTGTTCTTGTGTGGATTGTTAACATTGACTTATGCAGGAAGCTTTTGCAACAAACCGAGCAAGAAAACTGTTTTTCTCCACTGTGTGTTCTTGCGTGCGGTTTTAAAGACAGCTTTGAAGTTAATGAGTCAGTGTGACATGCCCTTTCACCTTTGGCTTGCCCATCATCATCATCATCATCGTCATGAGCGTCTGATAATGTGTCCTCATTATGTACTTGTGATGGCCCCCAGTGGTCTTCATCACCTTCTGTTGTCACATGATGACTTGAACTGCTGCTTGGAGGCTCCGCCCCTCTCTTGTCCTCACTCTCATCCTTGATTACATCTTCAGTCTTTATAGGGACAACGTTCACTGGTGACTTGTAGATCTCCTCCTCCTCCTCCTCCTTTTTGATGTGAGTCAAGTCTGGCTCCTCTTTCACAAAACGGAGATAGTTTTCACTGACCTCTGTCGGACACAAAAAGACAAACATACTTTTGGTTTGGTCAAGTCAAACCTCGTGCGTCGACTTTGTCTTATATTGTTTCTACCGTGCTACCTTGACTTGTACCTGCCGCATTAATGTTGTGATGCATGCAATGCGTGTGACCCCGATTTGGACCAGACCATGGGGGCATTTCACAAAATTACGTCCTACGATGTAAACCTCCCTTTCCGAGCAGCACAGCAGTGATAAACGAGCATTTAAAAAGGAAGCACGTTGCGGCTGATGCCCGATTAAATTCCTGACAGAGTCACAGACGTTTCTGGAAGCGAGCTGAAGTTAGCACACACAGGCTATTGTGTGCGTCTGATGGAACACCTGTTGTGGGACCCTAACATTGATGGGGGCCATCGCAACATTATGTCATTAATAGAATAGAAATCCTTCAAGTGAAATATGTTTACAAATTTTTCATTTTGCATTTAGAGATAGTTTCATCGTGGGTACTTTTTGCTTCCATTCTAATCTGTATGCCTCAAAGAATTAAAGGGGCCCTGGCATCATAGTCGCTATTTATTGCATGATTTATGTTTGTTTTTTTGTTTTTTTTGTTTTTTCCCAAAATGACATTTAGCCTGCTAGTACGTTCCAACATTCCCCTTTTGATTTTTTTAAAAATAAAATTTCTGTTTCTAAATAAATTTTAAAACAAAATTACGTGTGAAGAATCAAAATCCCTACACATAAATTAAGCAACAACACTTTCATGTTGACATATTTGAATAACGTATATTTTAAAGTTATCCAATATGTATTAAAATTAGACTAAGATACACCATAATATTATTAGAGTTCACTGAATTATTTTGTAACTGCAATGATGCTTAACAGCCATGGGGTGTCAGTAATGAGTAACAAAGTAACACAACACCTCCCATTGTTCCGTCATCATTTTCATTTGCATACATTATCAAGAACTATGAGTTGCAGACGAGATGCAAACCACCTGGGCCACAGGAACTTTTATTATCAGGAACTAAATGTTCCTGGGCTTGTTGGTAGAAAAGGGGGTTGTGACGGTATCCCTTTTTAAGCTCATAGTAAGCCAAAGATGCAGCATGCGCTTGATCACCGATGAGATCCGTGCAACCTTGGATGGATGCATTCAATGTATTTTAAATGTTTGGATGAGGTGAAACTATGCACACGTGCACAAAACTGTGCAGGGCCACCCGAGGTTCATTGACTCTCACCCGACCAAGCCAGTACAAAGTTCATAAATAAATAAGACCAATACGTACTTGATTTAAAAAAAAAAAACTTCATATTTTGTGTTTTATCCACTAAAATTGATCAACCGCCATTGATGTTTTCGCCGCAGTGTGCACATTTTGTAAGTTAGGCAGAATTCCTTCCGTAAGGAATTGCTTAAACAAGATATAAAAACCAGAAAATTTAAAATGTAAAATAATCAGTTCAAATTTTATACTGGGAAAACATGGAGTTCACCCCCCACTATTGGTTATTCTTTGGCATTTATTTTCTGCACTGATTTTATTTGGCATAAACAAATGTTGAGCAAACCGACAAGCAATATTTAAAACTAAAACGGCAATAACATTGAACGCAATTCCCCAAACAACTTAATGTTGTGATGCATGCAATGTCGTTCTTTACAAAGCAAATGAGAGTAAAACGTGTACAAACCTGCTTTGAGTGGCACAACACGAGGCTGGTTGCAAACTTCGTCCAGCAGTTGAAGATGTTGCTCGTTCTCTTCTTTTATTCCACAAAGTTCCTCTTTGTACTTGGGTGTCGTTCTTTCACACATTTTCAAATGATAAGTCCAAAAAATCTGCACTTGATCTCTGCTTGGCGATGAGTCGTTAGCGGCTAGCTAGCTAACAAGCTAAGCTAACTACACCGAAAAGCATCAACGCGCGAAGATGAGGTTATCGGACACAAAGACTTAATGAATTATGTCGTAGTCCTTTAGAGTAGCACTGGAAATCCTGTGAGAAAATTACAGCCAGTTCCACACTAAATCAGAAGAATTTAGCGGTGTTTGTTTTTATTTCGGTGTGGACGGGTCGGTGCTTGTGGTCGAGGTCCTTCGGAAGCTGCGCGCTTTCTAATGACGTCATGCTTTAAGCACGTATTTTTCAAATATATTTCTTTGCCTCTGCGTTTGTTTTTTAACCCTGGCTGTTCTATTTTAATATATATTTTATATAATATTTTAATTCGGTTGATAAAAAAAAAAAACTAAATTAACACCCCATTGGCGAGTCAGCTTCTACGTCA